>NW_023425595.1:43078917-43691417 GCF_014108245.1 Pipistrellus kuhlii
CAGCTGAGGGCATTTCAGTCTATGTGTTATTGCCTCATACTGGCCAAACACCTGAACAGCCATAGGCAGTTCCCCCAATTAGAATACAATGGATTCCATATACTAAACTTTGCCTTTGATATGTATATCTACCTTGCTTTAGGACAATTTGTGTTAATAAAAAGCAAAGGGTCCATAGAGACAGGAGAACTTGGTTTCTTTAACTAAGTCTCCTCTGGCTCCCCAAATACCTTCCAAAATTATGTTTTGTCTCTGGACTCTATTAATTTACCACAGCCCCTTCTCCAGATTCCTGAACCGTTCTAGATGCTGGATAAGACCCCTGGCATTGACTAGAATCAAACCTGGGACCCTTCAGTCCTCAGGCCAATGCTCTATCTACTGAGCCAATCTAGTTAGGGCATAACTTACATTTTAAAAGGATCACTTTTGCATCTTTGGAAACTAGTGGGTCAAAGATGCAAGAAGGAAAATCTAGGAATGCTTGTGAAAAATCTATATGAGAGATGAAAATGACTATTTAGGAAATAGAAAGTTGTTGATTTCTGGAGATAATTTGAAGATGGAGCCAGTAATGTTTCATGGTATGGATTACATGTGAAGTCTAAGACAAAGGGGGACATTAAATTATTGTTCCAAAGATGTTGGCTTGAGGAATGGAACACAGAAATGTTGTGAAAAGAGCAAGTATGGGTTGAGAATGGAATCAGGAATTGGATTTCGGTCATACTGTGTTTGTGATGTCTGTTAGATATCCAACTTCAGATGAGAAGTGTAGAGTTCAGAGAAAGGTGTGGGATAGAGACCAACATTTGGGAATCATCAGTACAGAGATGGTATTTATAGTTGCAGAGGAGGTGCAATCACTAGAGAAGTAACTGTAGATAGAAAAGTTGGCCAGTGACTGAGCTCAGGGCCATTTCAAAATTGTGAGGCTTACGAGATGAAGAGAAATAGAAGGAGTAGCTTGAATGTGAAATAGGAGGAGGCCTAAAAAGTGGTATTTTGGAAGCCAATTTGGATATACCAAAGAGAAGTCATAAAAGTGAAAGTTTTTAATTTAATAAAAGACAGAAAAGATTCATATGCTAAGGTGGCTAAGGTCTGTGGTAAGAATGAATGTTTTATCTGTGAAATTGCCTAATTTATAAATTAAACTATCAGGTATATACATTTAGGGAAAAAAAATCATAGTATATATAGGGCTTGGTACTATCTGCAATTTTAGGCATCCACTGAGGATTTTGGAATTTAGCACCGTGGGTAAGACAGGACTACTGAATTTGAGCTTTTTTATAAAGTATATGTATTTTTTTATTAAATATTTTATTATGATATATGTTAAGTATACAGAAAAGTACATTAGACAAATATTTATTATGTACCAACTGTGTACCAGGAAAATTCCTTCTAGCATATTGCTTATCTTTTAATATAGTTTATAGTTTCTTTTGCATAGATTATATATATGTGTGTGTGTGTGTGTGTGTGTGTGTATATATATATATTTTTTTTTTTTAATGAGAGATTTACTTTTTTTTAATGTATTTTTTTTTTTTAACCCTTACCTGAGGATATGTTTGTTGATATTAGAGAGAGGAAAGGGGAAAAAGAGAGAAACATTGATGTGAAAGAGAAACATTGATTGGCTGCCTCCCAAATGTGCCCAGGGGACCAAACCCACAACCTGTATATGGGATGCTGCTCTAGCCAACTGAGCCACACCACCAGGGCGAGACATAATATATTTTTATGTACACAGACTATCAATTGTTTCTATTATAATTTGTGATATTAATTAATTAATTAATTTATTTATTTATTTATTTAGTATTTGAGGAATTTTTTGTTACCCTGATATGGGAAAATGTTATTGTTAGGTTCTCTTATAGTTCTTAAAGCTTTAATGTTTTACTTTTTGAATTGCATTTGTGTATGGTTTGGGAAAGTATCTAATTTATTTTCCTCTATAGAAAACTAGTTGACCTAGTACCATTAATTAAATGGCTAGCCCAATTAAAAAAAAAATTCTAAGAAATAGCATCTTTGTTATATATCACATAGTCACATATGTGTAGGTTTGTTTCTAGGCTCTCTCTTTTATTCCAATATTTTATTTGCCTGTCTCTTTGCCAGTAAAAGTTTATTGTTTGGTAGGTCAAGTCCCTTCTAATCATCAAAATAGGCTTAGATAATTTTCACATTAATAATTTTAATATCATCTTGTTGAGTTCCATGAAAAATATGGTTGGAATTTTTTGTAACACTGGATTTATAGGCTTAATTTGGGGGAAATTGCTGCCATTATATTATCTTCCCATCTATGAAAATGGTGTATAGATCCTTTTTATTTTTTTAAAAGAGTCTTGAATATTTTTCACAAGTCTTATATCAGCTTGTTTAGCCTTTTTTTCTAGGTAATATAAAGACTGATTCTATTCTGAATCGGATCTTTTTAATGTTAACATTAAACATTTTTAATTTATTTTTTATTTATTTTTGTTTTTGCTAATGTTAAGTGTTGCCGTTGATTCTTCTCCACCTGCTGCCTATCCGATTTTTTAGTGATCTCACTGGGCTCTGATATTAGTTCAAGTACCTTAATGGTGGATTCTCTTGGATTAAATTACCTTAATATTATTAAACATACAAAAATCCTAATGAGATATTTCCTCTTATGTAGAAAAGAGACAACAGGGGCCTTATTGCTTAGTTTTGTGTTTCTGAGAAAGTGATGTTGGGAGGTAATGCTATCTTTTGTAGTTCATTTACTTTGGGGCTTAGTGCTTAAACCCAAGCATGAAGGATGTTAGTGATGTTGCCCATTTGAGGGTCAATGAGAAAAAATAGGCCAGGAAATAGAGGATATGGCATAGTGTTACCTTTCTCTTCTTTACAGTTGATGACAAGTAACCAGCTACTATTTTTAAGTTTTATTTTTCTGCCAAGAAAAAGACTTCTTAGACATGGTTACTGCTTTATATGAAAAAATAAATTGCTTTGAGGAGGGTGATATCAATTTGAGGAGATGAGCATAGTTGATATAGAGGCAGAGATAAAAAAAAAGATATTTTAAAGGAAAACCATTTTTCTCCCCCTACCCTCCCAATGAATGTTAGGAACATAAAATAGTTTACAACATAAATTCTTTGAGATAAAAAGAAAGTACTGAAGGCGGGTTGTTTTGATTTTATGCCATAATATCATTTTATGACCTCCCTTAACTTCCAGCATTATACTGTCTTAGAATTCAATTCTTAAAAATGAGATAATGTGGGACATTTTAAGTTTAAACTACTAAGGTCTAAATGGAGTATTTAGTAAAATAGACTAATCTATTCATTATTAATTTTTCAGTTCACACAAAAAATGTTGGACAACTTCTACAATTTTGCTTCATCATTTGCTGTCTCTCAGGCCCAGATGACACCAAGTCCATCAGAAATGTTCATTCCAGCAAATGTGGTTCTGAAATGGTATGGGGCATTTTCTTATCTCTAATATTAAGGATTTTGGTAACCATATATATTTTTTGCTTGTGAATGTATTTCTTCTTTGATTTTAAACATATTCTTTTGTTGTGGACATCATACAAGAACATTTGCATACCATTTCAAAGAATGTACTATAGAGTTCAGATTAGGAATGGTTCTTACCCTAAGTATTCTTTAAAAAAATATATATTTTATTGATTTTTTACAGAGAGAAAGAGAGAGGGATAGAGAGTTAGAAACATCGATGAGAGAGAATCATCGATCAGCTGCCTCCTGCACACCCCCCACCAGGGATGTGCCCGCAACCAATGTACATGCCCTTGACTGGAATCAAACCCAGAACCCTTCAGTCCGCAGGCCGACACTCTATCCACTGAGTGGATACCAGTTTCGGCTACCCTAAATATTCTTATATAGTATCTATTTTGAATTGATAAAGACAGGAAAATACAGTTACTTGTGTTTTAGAAATCACAATTAAGGAGTGATTTTTTTTTTATTTTTAATATTTTGAATTGTAAGTATTATATACGAGGCTTAAAATACCAAACAAAACTTTTTATAAGTTTAGAAAGTCTTGACCTAAAGTAAATATGTATTGATATATATGAGGCATCAGGGTGGTTTATACTGCATCCTGTATCTGAATGATTAATAAATACATTTCCTCAACTTTGCCATGTTTTTCTGTTTCCTGAGTCGTGTGTCTCTCCCCCCATTTTGAATATTCCAGGAGTGAGAGAATACCTAGGGAGAATTTACTGAGAAGTGGTAGCATAGTATAGCATGGATAGCACTGAAAAGTGTTAGATTTGAACTTTGTTATAATGCAGCTGTATGATCTTGAAAAAAATTACTCTCATCTACCTATTTGTGAAATGAGGAAAGAAGAGTTAGATTTGATTGTTTCCCCTCTTAGGTCCCTTCTCACTCACATTTACAGAAGATAAACAATAGAATTCATTATGATTTGTGCTCTTTAATATAAGCCAATTATACTTAAATATGTTTTTTTAATTGATTTTAGAGAGAGAGGAAGGGGAGAGAGAGAAACACTGATGAACGAGCACCATTGGTCAGCTGCCACTTATATGTATGTCCCCTTCTGGGGATTGAGACACCAACGCGGGCATGTGCCCTGACTGGTAATTGAACTGGCAATATTTTGAGGCATGGGATAATGCTCAACTAACTGAACCACACCAGCCAGGGCTAAGCCATTTATACTTAAAATCACTATGGTTGCTATCGTTGCTTTAAAAAAAAAAAAAGGAAGGGAGAGGAGAAAGAGATAGAAACATCAGTGATGAGAGAAAAATCATTGATCAGCTGCCTCCTGCACACCCCCAACTGGGGATGGAGCCTGCCACCCAGGCATGTACCCCTTGACGGGAATCGAACCTGGGACCCTTCAGTCCGCAGTCTGATGCTCTATCCACTGAGCCAAACCAGGTACAGTTGGTTGCTATCGTTTTATAAAGTAATAGTTAAACTTTCACATTAACTTTTTGGTATTTCATCTTAGTTTCCTAGAAATGACATCTAAAATTTTTCTTATGTCATTTAACAAATTATGAAAGATTCTATTTTAATTTTCTTATAAATATATCTTTTCTTTTGTAGGTATGAAAACTTTCAAAGACGACTAGCACAGAACCCTCTCTTTTGGAAAACATAATTTGAATAAAGTAATTTTTAATGGATTCTGGAATTTGTCTTGTTTTGAATATAAATGATTTCATTTAAAAGCATGAAATCAAAAGGATCATGAAACCTAATTTTAAAAACTGTTTAGTGACTATGAAGCTTAATTAAAATATTAATAAAAAATTAAAAACATTGAAAAATGAAAATATGTTCCTCTTTAATGACTTTTCCCCTTAAGTTTAAAATATTCAGAGACAAAACATTTTGTTTTGGCTGATTCTTTTTTTTTTTTTTTACTTAAAAATAAAGCATATTCACAACCATAGTGTGCCAGATGTGATTGCATTGATAATATTTTATTTTTAAAAATCTTTATTGTTGAAAGTATTACGTATGTCTACCCCTCCCACCCAATGACCCCTTCTAGCCCGCCCCCATCCCAGACCGTACCATCCTGTTTTCTGTGTCCATGGGTTATGCATACAAGTTTTTTGGTTGATCATTTGCAACCCACCCATTCTCCCCCCACCTTCCCTCTGAGATTCTGCAGTCTGTTCCATGCTTCTATGTCTCTGGATTTATTTTGTTTATTAGATTCTATATATGAGTGCGACCATGTGATGTTTGTCTTTCTCTGACTGCCTTATTTTGCTTAGTATAATACTCTCCAGTTCCCTCCATGCTGAGATTCTTCTTACTGCTGCATAGTATTCTATGATACAAATGCACCACAGCTTTTTTATCTACCCATGAACTGATGGGCACTTGACCTATTTCCAGATCTTAGCTATTGTAAATTGGGCTGCTAGAACATAGGGGTGCATACATTTTTTTGATTGGTGTTTTGTGTTTCTTAGGATATATTTATTCTTAGAAGTGGGATCACTGGGTCAAATGGCAGTTCCATATTTAACTTTTAGAGTAAACCCCATACTGTTTTCCATAATGGCTTCACCAATCTGCATTCCCACCAGCAGTGTACTAGGGTTCCCTTTTCTCCACATCCTCACCAGCACCTGTCATTTGTTGATTTGTTGATTTGTTGATGGTATCCATTCTGACAGGTATGAGGTGATACCTCATTGCTGTTTTAATTTGCATCTCTGATGATCAGTTACTGAGCATTTTTGCATAATGATCATCTGTAGGTCGCCTTTGGAGAAGTGTAATTGGGTTGTTGGTCTTCCTTTTGTTAAGTTGTATGAGTTCCTTATGTATGTTGGATATTAACCAGATGTATCATTACCAAATACGTTCTCCTATACAGTGGGCTCCCTTTTCATTTTTTTTTTTTTGATGGTTTTTATTGCTGTGTAGAAGCTTTTTGTTTTGATGTAGTACCATGTTTATTTTCTCCTTAGTTTCCTTTGCCCTAAGACATGTATCTGTAAACACTGCTATGAGTCATGTCTGAGATTTTGCTACCTATGATTTCTTTTAGGATTTTTATGATTTCCTGACTTACATTTAGGTCTTTTATCTATTTTGAGTTTATTCTTGGGTATGGTTTAAGTTGATAGTCTAGTTTCTTCCTTCCTTCCTTCCTTCCTTCCTTCCTTCCTTCCTTCCTTCCTTCCTTCCTTCCTTCCTCCCTCCCTCCCTCCCTCCCTCCCTCCCTCCCTCCCTCCCTCCCTTTCTTCCTTTCTTTCATTCTTTTTTTTTTGCATATATTTGTCCAATTTTCCCAGCACCATTTATTGAAGAGACTATCTTTACTCCATTGTATGCTCTTGCCTCATTTGTCAAATATTATTTGAGCATAATGGCTTGGGTTGATTTCTGGGATCTGTGTTCTGTTCTATTGATTTTTATGCCTGTCTTTTCTCAGTGCCAGGCTTTGTAGTATAACGTGATATCTGGTATCATGATTCCTCCAACTTTGTTCTTTTCTCTGAAGATTGTTGCAGCTCTTGGGGGTCTTTATTAAGTCCATATAAAATTTTGGAGTTTTCTAGATATGTAAATATGCTGTTGGTATTTTAATAGGGATTACATTGAATCTGTAGATTACCTTGGGTAGTATGGACATTTAAATGATGTTAATTCTACCAGTCCAGGAACACAGTATATTCTTCCACTTGTTTATTTCTTCCTCTATCTCTTTTGTCCTTTAGTTTTCCAAGTACAAGTCTTTTACCTCATTGGTTAAGTTTATTCCTAAGTACCTTAATTTTTTTTTTTTTTAAATCAATCTTTACTGTTCATATTATTACAAAGGTTCCTCATTTCTTCCCCCCTCCACCAGGTTCCCACCCCACCCTCCGCCCCCTTCCCCTCCTCCATTGTCCTCATCCATAGGTGCACAGTTTATGTTCAGTCTCTTCTTCCCTCCCTTTCCCCGATAGTAAATCCCTTTTCAGATAGTAAATCAGTTACTTAGCATTTTCTCATATCAATAATACCTCCACATGCCCAAAGATACACTTCACACAAAAGACATTTCCAAATAGGTCAACCAACCTCATCCAGGCCCCGCACAAGGCACTCACAGATCAACACCCCAGCGCTATACTAACTCAACATATCCTGATCTAAGCCTTCATCACTTGATTCAGCAGACCCTCAAGTTCCCGCAAAAGTTTCCAGCCATGTCTGAGAGGCAGCCTTGGGGCGGGGGCAGGCTAGGAGCGAGCTGTTACGGGCCTGGATACTCCGGGCCTGGCCTCTTGCTCTGGTCCGTTCCACAACCAGCTGCTCCGGGTCTGGCCACTGCCGCTCCTGACCTGGCTGCTCTGGGCTTGGCTGCTGCTGCTCCGGGCCTGGCCACACCCAACCCGGCTGCTTCGGGCCCGGCCGCTCCGGGCCTGGCCGCTCCCAGCCTGGCAGCTGCTGCTCCAGGCCTGGCCGCACCCAACCCGGCAGCTTCGGGCCTGGGCACTCCCAGCCTGGCAGCAGCTGCTCTGGGCCTGGCCGCACCCGACCCAGCTGCTCCGGGCCTGGCCGCTCCCAGCCTGGCAGCTGCTGCTCCGGGCCTGGCCGCACCTGACCCGGCTGCTCTGGGCCCGGCTGCCCCGGGCCCGGCCACTCTGAGCCTGGCTGCTCCCGGCCTAGATGCTCCGGGCTTGGCTACTGCTGTTCTGGGCCTGGCTGCTCCCGACCCGGCTGCTCTGGGCCCGGCTTCTCCGGGTCCGGCCACTCTAGGTCTGGGTGTTCCTTGACTGGCCACCCTGGGCTTGGCCATCTCCGCCTCAGGCCTGGCTGCCACTGCCCCAGGTCTGGCTCCTCCAGGCCTGGCTGTTGCTGCTCTGGTTCTGGCTGCTGCTGCTCTGGGGCCTGGCTGTTGCTGCTCCAGGCCCGGCTGCCACTGCCTTGTGCCTGGCCACTCTAGGCCTGGCCGCCACTGTTCCAACATTCTGTCCTTTTTATTTATTTTTTATTTTTTTTATTTTAAAAACGCATTTATGTTACAATGTTGGTTGCTGAGTTGAGTTCTGACTTAGTCTTTGATTTTTCAAGATCTTTGTGTTCTTTCTTAAGTAATTTTACTATCTTTTGCTCTCCCTTGATTTCTTCACATTGAGAACTTCTTTGGTTTCTTCCTCCTTGTCCTGGAAGCTCACCAGGTTGGCCTGTGGCACCCCTTTGTTCTCCGCGGGCTCCTGCACTGCTTCAGCCTGTTTCCGGGGTCGCCCGCCGCCCAGGAAGCAGCCCCCGGCCTCTGCTCCATTGCCTGCGCTCAGCGGTTGAAGGCTCAGGGGCACGCCCCCCCTGGGGGCCCCGTTGCCCGGTTCCTTCCTGGCACCTGGCTGGCCGGTGTCCGGCAGGGGCTCCTGCTCCTCGTCGCGTTCCTCCAGTCTGGAGCTTTTTTTCTCCTTCCCGCTAGGGGAGTCTAGCATCAGAGTCAACATTCTGTCCTCTGTAGGCTTTGTTTCCTCCTGCTAGGGCAATCCAGCATCAGAGTCAATATTCCGTCCTCTGTGAGCAATGTGCGTGATTCTGGGGCCCTGCTTTTTGCCGCTCCCCTGGGATTCTGCCTCACAGCCCCGTCTCCCCCTGCCCAAGCCTGGGTCCCCAGGGTCTGGCCCATAACTGGGGCTCAGTGCTGCCTGTTCAGGGGTTCAGCCCAGGCTGGGGGTTTTATTTCCTTCCTGCTAGGGAACGCCAGGCAGGCACCCAGCCTTCTCCTCCTCTCCGGCTGCGACCTCTCCGCGCACGAGCGTGGTGCGGGCTCGCAGCATGTCTCCGTACCTTAGGCTTTTTTTCAGCTCCTCTGATTTTCCTTCTGGTTTTCTCTTTCCTTCTTGTTGTAGAATTTTCAGTCAGTCGACTACCTGTAGCTCTGGGCACTGTCCACTCTACATTTTAGTTGTATTCCATTGAAATTGTTGTGTGCTGCTGCGGTTAGGTGTCTACCTGAGCAGCCATCTTGGATCTTCCTCCAGTACCTTAATTTTTTTGTTGCATTAGTAAATGGGATTATTTGTTTAGTTTCTCTTTTTGAGAATTATTGGTATATTAAAAAGCCATAGATTTTTGGGGTGTTTATTTTGTATCCTGCTATGTTGCTAAAGTCATTTATTAAATGTAGTAGTTTTTTTGGTGGAGTCTTTAGAGTTTTCTGTGTCTAATATTATGTCATCTGCAAATAATGAGAGTTTTACTTCCTTCCAATTGGTATGCCTTTTATTTCTTCTTATCTGATTGCTATGGCTAGGACTTTCAGTACTATCATAATAAAGAACTAATATACTAATGGTTGGGATGCCATAATGCTTAACGACTGATCGACTGATCACAGGAGGCTGCCTGCACGTGCATGGCAGGGCATTGCTCCAGAGATGGGGCAGAAGCCCTAGGAGGTGGGACCATCCCATGCTGGGGAGGGCTGGGGTGATAGCCTGTAGTGTCCCCCTCACCAGTCCTTCGCCACCCACCACTCGCACTCAAGAGTGCCCTGCCACCCACATGCCAGGGAAAGGAACACAGCACAGCAGGTGGGAGGCTTCCACGCTCTCCTCCAGTGGAGGATGGGGCAGGGCTGCCACGTTGCTCCAATAGGGCAGAAATGGAGATGTGCCTGAGAAGGCAGGACCAAACCTAGGTGACTTGAGGCACTGGGTGGGGCTTGAAGCAGCTAGAGAAGGCCAGGAGTGCTGTAGCTCTGCGTAGAGAGGTACAGGTGTCAAGGCAAGGCTGCGTGGGTGGGCAGGGCTGTGTGATTTCACACGCTGGGCTCCTAGTTTTGAATAAGAATGGTGAAAGCGGGCATCCTTGTCTTGTTCCAGTTCTTAGGGGAAATGGTTTTAGTTTTTGCCCATTGAGTATGATGCTCGTTCTAGGTTTGTCATATTTGTCCTTTGTATGTTGAGATATACTTCCTCTCTTCCCACTTTGCTGAGAGTTTTTAAATATATATATATATCTTATTGATTTTTTTATAGAGAGGAAGAGAGAGGGATAGAGAGTTAGAAACAATGATGAGAGAGAAACATCAATCAGCTGCCTCCTGCACATCCCCTATTGGGATATGCCCGTAACCAAGGCACATGCCCTTGACCAGAATCAAACTTGGGACCTTTCAGTCCGCAAGCCGACGCTCTATCCACTGAGCTAAACTGGTTTTGGCTTTGCTGAGAGGTTTTTTTTTTTTTAAAAATTTTTTTAAATTATTATTTTTTAATAAAAAATGGATGTTGAGCCGAAACTGGTTTGGCTCAGTGGTAGAGCATCGGTCTGCGTACTGAAAGGTCCCCGGTTCGATTCCAGTCAAGGGCATGTACATTGGTTGTGGGCACATCCCCGGTAGGGGGTGTGCAAGAGGCAGCTGGTCAATGTTTCTCTCTCATTAACGTTTCTAACTCTCTATCCCTCTCTCCTCCTCTCTGTAAAAATTCAATAAAATATATTTTAAAAAAATTGATGTTGGATTTTGTTGAATGCATTTTCTGCATATATTGATATGATCATATGATTTTTGTCTTTTAATTTGTTTGTGTGATGTATCATGTTTATTGATTTGTAAATATTATACCAGCCTTACATCCCTGTAATAAATCCCACTTGGTCATGGTGTATGATCATTTTCATATATTGCTAAATGTGATTTACTAATATTTTGTTGAGGATTTTAGCATCTATGTTCACCAGGGATGTTGGGCTGTAATTCTCTTGGTAGTGTCTTTATCTGATTTTGGGATTAGGATAATGCTGGCCTCATACAAAGAGCTTGTAAATGTTCCTTCTCTTGGATTTTTGGGAATTGTTGGAGGAGTATAGGTGTTAGTTTTTTGACTAACTTGCCTGTGAAACCATCCAGACCAGGGCTTTTGTTTGCTGGGAATTTTGTGATTACTGCTTCTATTTCATCAGTTGTTATTGGTCTATTTCGGTTTTCTGATTCTTTTTGATTCAGTTTTGGGAGATTGTATTTTTTTTTTTTTTTTTTTTTAGGAATTTGTCCATTTCATCTACATTGTCCAGTTTGTTGGCATTTTATTATCTTACAATCCTTTGTATTTCTGTGGGGTCAGTTGTTACTTCACCATTTTTGTTTCTGATTTTATTTATTTGGATCCTCTTTCTTTGTTTCTTGATGAGTTTGGCTAAAAGTTCATCAATCTTGTTTATTTTTTCAAAGAACCATTTTTTGGGGATGTGCAATAGGCAGCTGATCGATGATTCTCGCTCATCGATGATTCTCTCTCATCGATGTTTCTAACTCTCTATCCCTCTCTTACTCTCTGTAAAAAAATCAAAAAACCATTTCTTGATTTCATTGATTTTTTTTTTTTTGGTATTGACTTTTTAGTCTGTGTCATTTATTTCTGCTCTAATTTTTATTTCCTTCCTTCTACTTATTCTACTTATTCTGGGCTTTTCTTGATGTTCTTGTTCTAATTTTTTAAAAATATATTTTTATTGATTTCAGAGAGGAAGGGAAAGGGAGAGAGAGGAACATCAATGATGAGAGAGAATCAACAATTGGCTGCTGCCTCCATACCTCCTACTGGGGATTGGGTGAACCCAGGCATGTGCCCTTGAGCAGAATTGAACCCAGGACCCTTCTGTCCTCAGGCTAACACTCTATCCACTGAGCCAAACCAGCTAGGGTTCATTCTAATTCTTTAAGTTGGTGACTACACAGCTAGGGCTTGTTCTAATTCTTTAAGTTGATTATTACACAGCTAGGAATTCATGAAGGTGGGAAGGTCTGCAGACATGCAGCCCACTGACCTTTCCACTGCACCAGGCTCTGGGAACATGGTTTTTGTTCATATTGCTTAGTCATAATTTATTCTGTTTGTATGCCATTATTTTAATTGAAGATGATCTTTTATAAAGTCAGGGAACTTATTTTTAATTGTTGGTGTTAATACCCATTTATAGCATATATGTTATTGTATAATTTACCCTCCTGTATAATTTATGGCCATATATGATACAGTATTCCTGCTACTTGTTATTGTATTTAAAATATGGTTTTGAGTGCACAATCTGTTTAGAATTTGAAGTCAAATGATTAAAAAACGTTGACTCCCTCCTCAATCCTCCAGCACTTCTTTTCCTAGGAGGGGATCCCAGGGAAAAGCACAGCTGGGAAACAAATTCCAGCTCAAACTTAAGCCCTCAAACAGATCCAGAGATTCAGATGTCCATCACTGGGGTAAATGGTATTCCAATTTGTATAAGGTGATTGCAAAAAGGACCAAGTCTTTTTGCTGCTCAGGGTAAGAGGGGAAGGAAACACCGTTAAAATACATCCCCAACCTCGCTATCTGGAGGTCCTGAAATCACCAGGACAACCAGGGGCTCATCAGGGGGCGGGGCCAAGGCTCTAGCAATGGAGCGACCCTTTGTTGCATCCTAGCAACGCGCCCCTCCCTCCCCGGGGTTGGCCCACTCCCGCCCCAGCAGAGGCTCATCATACTCACTGAGCCTCAGTGGTGCCAGGTGCTAGCTAGGATTTGCAGCGCTCATTCTGGTGCTTTTCGGCTCTGGTTTTCCTGCGGTGGAAGCCGCTCCGGAAGAGCCAGGGCAGGAGGAGGAACAGCGAGGAAAGACATTTGGGAGAGAAAAATTTCAATATTTGGTAATTTGTATATTTAAGGGTTATCCAGAGGTCTGGGGAGAGAGGACTGGTGGGTGGGAAAATCACTTTTGTATAAAAGTTCCAGAAGGAAGATAAAAGACCAGTTGAAGACCCAGCAAGAGAGCGCACTGGGGAGTGGAGATGTTGGACACCATCATCCCTTGCCTGCAGGGCGTGAGCAAGAACTTGTTGCCCACACTGCCCTTGCTGAGCCAGGAGGGTAAGCGACTTGAGGTGGGGGGCCTGGGGCTGAATCTTGATCTGCTTGTTGGGGGCCAAGTGGAAAACCTCCTCTATCCCCTGAAGTGGTCATGTCACCTTGGCAACCACCTTGGCCTATCAGGCTCAGGCTGGATGCCCAAAGACACTTGTACTGACTGGCTTAATAAGGGCCAGGGGCCAGTTAAGGCTTTTGATTGAACAAGATAATGGCTATACAGAGCTTAGCTCCAGGACTAGGGTAAAGTAAAAGCTCAATAAGTGTTAGCTGACGTTCTATCCACTGAGCGAAACCAGTCAGGGCTTGTCATGATATTTTCAACTTAGTATACAGTTGGGACTGGGTTAAAGACCTTAGTTCTTAGAAGCTGGCAGTAGACTTCTTTTGTCTATGGGGGTGGAGAGGAATGGGAAAAAAACAACAGAATGGGAAGAATAAAGGAAATAAAGGATTGTAGTGTACTGTGTATCCACGATGCAGATCGAAGGTGGCATCTTGACATACCGGGATGACGCTCGAGCCAACTGAGCTTCCTGGCCTGGACAGAGGCCCTTGGCTTTATTCCTGTTGCAGAATGGCATAAGAATGAATGAATGTTCACATGAATCAGATGGCACCGAGTCGACACTCAGTTGTTTGTTGAATGGGTCAATACGAAAAGGGTAGATTGAATTGGTTAATTTTATCACATCAATAGAAATGTGTGACAGGGTTCCCTTCATTCTAGATTTTCTTTAAAAGTTTGTTATACTTACTGTATTTCTAACTACTTTTTTGGAACTTTAAGGGTTAGTTACCTTGGAAAATTAATTTTGGGGACTAACTTTATTTTCTGTTAGCTCTAAGTTAATTGGGAATCACGGTTATTTGATCTCCATTTAATATTTACATTTTTATTTATTAGCACTAAGGTACTAACACTTGGGTACTTAAATAAATTACTTTTGTTTTCTTCTGAATTATAGACGTCTCTACTATTTGGGAGCATGTATCAGAATTTGTGGAACGGCAGCTATCCATACACAAGGTAGGAGTCCAAAGAATCTTTCCACCTTAGTCCCATGTAATTTTGCTGGGAGCAGGATAGCAGACTTTAGAGCCACTAAGTTTAACTTTGGGTCCTGTGAATTTATGATGCTCACACTTGGGACTTGTGAATATTTGCAAGTTCTGCTCTTCCAGGATACACAGTATATTACTGATCAGACCGTGTGTGTGTAGAGAGCAACTAAATGAATTCTACTGATCCGTGATCCCATAGTTCCTGGCTTAGATCTAGAAGGATATAATAATACTTCATGTCTTTCCTCCTCATAGGGAATGAATTTTAATTGAAATATGAGAAGACAGGGACTGAACTCAGCTTGCTAAAAATGAGAAACTTTCCTCGGGGCCGGACTATTTCTTCCTGACAAGATATTTGGGGAGCTTGGAGGGAGCTGCGTGGTGGTGGAACTTTTATAACCTATGTGACAGCCCTCGGGCTGAATTCATCCTTCAACCTAATTTTGTTTGGTCTAATAATTTGAATTAGCCATCGCCACTTACAATTGAGAGAGTTTATGTAAAATTTTGGATTTTTTCTCTCTTAAAAAAATCAAATTTAGATGAAACTGGTTTGGCTCAATGGATAGAGCGTCGGCATGGGGACTGAAGGGTCCCGGGTTCGATTCCGGTCAAGGGCATGTACCTTG
Source organism: Pipistrellus kuhlii (assembly GCF_014108245.1). Taxonomy (NCBI): domain Eukaryota; kingdom Metazoa; phylum Chordata; class Mammalia; order Chiroptera; family Vespertilionidae; genus Pipistrellus; species Pipistrellus kuhlii. The sequence goes on from NW_023425595.1 coordinate 43,094,002, forward strand.
GTTTCGGGCACATCCCCAGTGCGGGGTGTGCAAGAGGCAGCTGATCGATGACTCTCTCTCATCGATGTTTCTGACTATCTCTCTCCCTTCCTCTCTGTACAAAGTCAATAAAACATATTTCAAAAAAATCAAATTTAACAATACCAGTTTTTCGTTGCTGTGCGTGACAGTTGGCTGGAGCTGGCTATGGGCTTGCCCCTTTTGATGTGGCATGCTCTGTCTGTCCTCCACATTCTCTGACTGCATAACTTCACTCATTCACTTGCATACTTTCTTGGCCCCTGAGTTTGTAAACCTCGATGTATGATATTTCCAGAGAGACCAAGGTTGCCACACTGCACCATATGCCTTGGGCACTGGGTTGTCTGATTTTAAGTAAAGGATATAACAGTTCAAAGAAGGAATGGGAAAGCAGAAATTCTCAGGATCCCTTAAATTCTCTCCTTCAATAACAAATGATTAAAATTTAAAATCTCCCACAGTTTAGGACAAGAATAATCTTAGATATAGATTAAGAGTAGTTGTAGCACCCATGCAATTTTTCTTAGTCCTCACAGCCTCTGAATGATAAGGAGTTGGGGCATCTTATGTCAGAAAGGCATCATAAATTGATATATTACGTTTATATTAAACTTATTTAAAAACATAGTCATAAAATGCTGTAGCTGTAAAGGAGTGTAGGATCATTGAATTTTAAAGGCTAAGGTTAATTCTCTTCATTTTAAAAATAATGATACTATAGGTTGTATTTCTTCTCTCCTTCAGTAAATTGTTGCTATTTTCCCCCTTCTTTTTCCTTTCAGGGGGTTCAGATTCCAGGACTTGGAATCTTCACCTTCATGAGACAAAAACTTGATGTGGGAAACAAGTGTATTCTGTTTGAGAGGCCCATATTTATCATGGCGGAGAAGTTACTGCAGCTCCATGGACTAAAACAAAACAGAGTATATACTCCTGGTAAATATATTTAAGATTATCTAGAGGGTGACTAGTGTGGGGATGAAAATGAAAGGGCAAAAATGTGGTCAGTTGAGGTTCACTTTTCACATGGTACTTTTGGCAGAGGGAGGGGCTAAGGTAGAAACATAGTTTCCAGTCTTCCTGCAGGCCCTTTTATTTATTTTTTTATTAATCCTCACTGAGGATTTTTTTCCATTGATTTTTATGGAGACTGGAAGGGAGGGGAAGAGACACAGAGAGAGAAACATCAATGTGAAGGAGACACATCAATTGGTTGCCTCCTGCACTTGTCCCAGACCAAGGCTGGATGGAGCCTGCAACTGAAGTACATGCCCTTGACTGGAATTGAACCTGGGACCTTTCTGTCCGTGGGCCAACGCTCTAGCCACTGAGCCAGACTGGCTAGAGCCTGCAGGCCTTTTTAAACCTTAAGTAGCTTAAGGGACAGGCTTGAGAAGACCTCATGGGACATCAAAGCAAATTTTTATAAAAGCCACATTAGTACTGTACAGACTTTATTCATATTTCAGACCCTAAGAAATTTTAGGTGGTTATAAAGTAGAGAAAGTTAGGCAGAATCTCTGGTTGGGAGAATTACAGTCAGTATCGGTTGTGAAAAAGATCAGTAATTGTGTCTATTATATACATAATCAAAATTATGAAAATTTAAAAGTTATAAGGATATTAATTCCATAAAAAGCTAATATAGTGGGCTCTCTCTAGAGTATGCATGTGACTCTCTCCTCTCTCAGATGTGCATCTTTACTTTTCTCTCCTAAACTCGAAGGGCCCCCATAAGACTTGCAACCAGGGGAGCAGTGGGCAGTGGTACCTTGTCCCAGGCTAACCCCCTGAACCTGTCTGGAAGGCCCTCTTTTCTCTGACTTCTCAGTGAGCCAACAGTCTCCTTGGCTCAATTCTCTCACTGTGACCTTCACCTCCCAGTGAGCCAACAAACAGTAGCCCCACCTTGGTTCACTTCTTTAACATGTCTAGAGTCAGAGCAGAGCACCAGATAGTCTTCTTCTACTCTAATCCCTTTGCTTCACTGTCCCCAGCTTTAATAAACAGGCTCTCAATATCACCTGGAAAAAAAAAAAGAGTTAATGGATACCTTATATACTTCTTACACCCTAAAGTCTTCCCTTTCTTCCTCCTTCCCTTCCTTCCCTTCCTCTTTCCCTCCCTCCCTCCCTTCCTTTTTTCTTCCCCTCTCCCTTCCATTTTTTCTTCCTTCTGTTAATATTTACTGAGGGCCAACTATGTGTCAGGTCTGGTTCCAGATGTTTGAGATTAGTGGTAAACAAGACAGACATGATGCCTGCCCCATAACATTTAAATGCCAGCTTCAGGGGGTGAGTTTTGTGACACTGGCCCTGGTTACTTAGAGGTCTTTTGGGATCTCCTCCCTGATTTCTGGCTCTATTACTTTTGACCTTTCTTATCATCCCCTCTGCATCAGACTCATACATAGATGAAGACAGTCTACCTGCTGCGTCAGGAAACTTAACCTTTATGTTAAGTTTCCTAAAAAATTTCATATTAACTTCCCACCAAAAATATATATATTGAAAAAATACAAACTGTACTTAGAATTCATTATGCATATATTCAGTATGATGTTTGATGGACTTTTCAGCCATTTTTACGTACAGTTTTATGACAGATGAAATATCCTAATTCATCAGAAGTCTACAGAGTGAAAATAAAAATAACGTCTCTCTCCTCCCCTCCAAACATCTGTGTCTTAGAATTGGAGTTTATTTTCTGTCTTACCTTGTAATGCAGTCCACAAAAGCAGTTTAGGGCTAAAATTATTTTCACAAGGTTGAGGAAATTTCAAAATTAAATATATGTGACTGAATTAGTTCACAAGGACAATTCTGTCCACAGTTTATCTTTTGGGTTATGATTCTTTATCATTTAACTAATTGGGTTTCTAATAAAACATTATTGATTTTTAAGGATGATTAATACATGGTCAGTGCTTTGGATAACTCAGAAACTAGCATTGGAGATGGATATATAAGCAAATGATGCAAAATAATTACTAGTAAGTGCTACAAGAACAGCCTTGATCAGAACTGGATTGATGCTAGGATTGGCTAACTCTGCTTGGGGAGGTGTAGGAAGATGACATGCGAGGGAGGTCTTAAAGGATGACAGGACTTTACTGGTAGAGAAGCTGTGGAAGATATTTCAGGAACAGTATGGAAAATTAAAGAATAAGGGGAAAAATGAATCCTGTTAAGGGTGCCTGTGTGACTAGGGCCAATGATTGTGAAGGCAAGTGGAGGGAGGTAAAACAAATGTGGTTGCTAGGGTTCAATTTGTGAGGAGCCTTAAATGGTGTGATAAGGACTTTGGAATTCATCCTGTAGGCATGGAGGAGCCATTGAAAGTGTTTGAGCAGGGGATTTTCTGTGAGAGAAACACTGATGTGAGAGAGAAACATCGATCGGCAGCTTCCTATGCATGCACTCCGACCAAGTATTAGATATTAAGCCCTAAACTTGGACATGTGCCCTGGTCCAGTTGTTAGTTTAAGAAAATGGATATTTTAATTAATAGTTTGGTAAAATATGGTAAAAGCCTGAGTGAAGGCAGTGGCAGTCAAGGGGAAGATGAGGGAATCTATTCACGAGACATTTCAGATATAGAGCTGATGGGATTTGGTTACCAATTAGAGTATTGGGTAGTAAGAGGAAGGAAGTTATTTAGGATGATTCAGATTTCTTGGAGAACAGATTAATATTCATGCCTTTAACTGCCATAAGGAATGAAGGAGAAAAGGCAGATCATGATGGCAAGTATAATAATGAGTTTGCTTTTGGACATGTTGAAATTGAGATTTTTGTAGGGATATCTAGGTAGAAATGATTCCAGAGTTCAGGAGAGGGGTGGAGACTAGAGATCAACATTTGAATAAGTTTACCCAGGAGAGAATATAAGGAAGAGGAGACAGCAAAGGACAAAATCCTATAAAGTAAATAAACCACCATCTTATAAGAAATAGAAGAGGAAAAAAGGCAGCAAAGAAGAGCCAGAAAGAGGAAACTGGAGAATCAAGAATGGCACCATGGATACTAGAGAAGAGAGGGCTTGGTTAACAGACATTACAGAGAGGTCATGACAATAAGATCTGCAGTGTATCCATTGGCTTATTCATCATGAGATGATAGTGCCCTGAGACAAGTCCACCAGAGGACTGATTGCAGAGAGGCACTGGGTAAATGGGAGAGGGAAATCTAAAGGCAGGCAATATAGCTTCCTCTTTTAAGAATTTTAAAAAATACATAAAATGGCGGGAGATGGTATAGAATTACTATTATGTTGTGTAGGAGACAGTGGGCTAATATAGGGAAGCTTTTTAAAAAATATATGTTTTTATTGATTTCAGAGAGGAAGAGAGAGATAAAGATAGAAACATCAATGATGAGAATGAAACATCAATGGGCTGCATCCTGCTAGCCCCCTCTGGGCATGTGTCCTGACAGGGAATCGAATCATGACCTCCTGGTTCATAGGTCAACGTTCAACCACTTAACCATGCTGGCTGGGCTGGGGAAGCTTGTTAATCATTATCTAGCAGTATTGGATTAATGCTTGCTGAATGATAGTTTAGAATGTCATCTTTTTAAACTATGTTTTTCTAATTGATTTTAGAGAGAGGGAAAGGAGAGGCGTGAGAGAAACACTGATGTGAGAGAGAAACATCGATCGGCAGCTTCCTATGCATGCACTCCGACCAAGTATTAAGCCCTAAGCTTGGACATGTGCCCTGACCAAGAATTGAACTCGTCAGTGACCTTTCGGTGCACAGGATAATACTCAACCAACTGAGCCACACTGGCCCTCTAGAGCTAACGTCATCTTCTCTTTATCCTGTTCCTTTATCAGTGGAACTCTTTTGTGTTGATCATTACTATTTACCCTTTCTCTGACTTGTGGGCCTTGCATAACTCCATATCTGTTCTAGTTGAATGAACCCTGCTCTTCCTTCCAGCTAGGTATGGTCATATTCCTTTGCAATATCATTCTGGAACTCATTAGAGAGGAAAAGCTTTCTTCACGTTATCCTCTGATAAGACCCAATTTCATTTGAAAGGTAACTTCTAGTGAAGATGACTATCTTCCAAAATGCTTCATGTTTTTAGATATTTACAATCATTTAAAAATTAAATGATGAATGGAGGAGAGAGAAATATTGATAAGGGGACTGAAAAATTCATAAATTTTTTAATGAAGAGAAGCATTTATTACTATGTGTCTAAGAGGAAATCTAAATAGTGTCTGGAGTATTATTTAGAAAGCTAACTGTTTTTATTTTGAGGAAAAAAACCCCCACACATTACATTTTTAGGGAAATTGTACTGATTAATATCTATTAATAACCAGTTGTTAGTTGTAGGAATAGTATTACATTGGGTACAACTAAAGGCTTCATAGTGACAATTTTATTTTTTGAGTATTGAGAATCAGATAGTTATATGTAAGTGTATGTGATATGTCCTTGTTATAATTTCCATTTCCCATCCCCCCACCCCAACTGTCTTTTTCTCTTCTAGGTGACATCCCAGTTGTTCCACTTAATTTTGTCATGATATCTTTGGAGGGTTCACTTAATAGGGATACAGTGGAAGGATGTGTGAAGGAGACATTGCTTTTTTTATCACGATCCATTTCAATCAAACAGAATGTGGAGTTTACATTCAAAGGGATCGGAGTCCTCGTGATCAAAGATGGTGGCGTGAAGATGAGATTTTTGAAGGACTTCCTTTGTAAAGTGGATGGAAGCGGGGCTTTGGCAAAAGCCCTAGCAAATGTAAATTAATGTTTTTCTTCTCCTATCCCCCAGCCCCATAAGCTCTGTAAGTGTGTCATTCTTAAGGAAAATTCAGGCTGATGTATTTTATTTTATTAATTATTTTTTAATATATTTTATTGATTTTTTACAGAGAGGAAGGGAGAGGGATAGTAAGCTAGAAACATTGATGAGAGAGAAACATTGATCCCACGGGGGATGCGCCCGCAACCAAGGTACATGCCCTTGACCGGAATTGAACTCTGGGATCCTTCAGTCCGAAGGCCGATGCTCCATCCATTGAGCCAAACCGGTTTTGGCTCAGGCTGATGTGTTTTAAAAGGCAGTTACCTCAAGTGGAAAACAGTGCTTATTTAAGATGATAATATTGACTGAAAGGTTAGAAGGGCAAAAGAACTTTAAACTGAGTTTTGAGTCCATACCATCTGAAAAATATAGGTAGTAATAGAAACTCTTATACTTCTGAATGCTTTATAGTAACTTATAGCTTATAAAGTTCTTTCACATGTATTATTTCATTTGCATCTCAAAATGTTATAAAACCAGCATGACCATCATCTGATTTTACAAATGAGAACAATGGGAGCTCGAAGAGGTTGCTTAGGAAGCCTCAAGGCGGAGTGCTGGTAAATGGTAGAACTGAAATTCAAGTCCGGACTTTCTAATCATTCTTTTTTTCCCCCCTCTCTCTGCTTATACTATTCTACAACAAAGAAGTCTATGTAACAGTCTACAACAAAATCTAATCAAGTCATGGAAATGGACTTTTAGTTTTTAATTTGCCGTGTTGTAGGAGAAATTTTTTAGTTGGTGGCTGTTCACCATGGAGACCATTGTTCACCATGAAATAGCTGGTGTGGCCTTCATGTCCAGTTGTACATAGAGTTTAAGGAGGCAATGCAAGAGTCATTCTGCATGACTCACTGAATACTTAGTATGCTTTAGGGGCACCTCTGTGAACTCATATAATTGGTATGAATGAATTGGGTGATTTCAAATGTTATAAAGTCCTGTGTCCCATTAGAGCACATGTGTCAAACACAAGGCCCGCGGGCCAAATCCGTCCCGCCAGGCCTTGCAATGTGGCCTGCACCGCGCTGTCATCACTGCACTCCGCTGCGTTTCCATCACAATGACAGTTTATGACTGTTCAGTAAACCATTCGGCCCGCGATTTAGGCTGGATTTTAGATTTTGGCCCCTTCTCTGATTGAGTTCGACACCCATACATTAGAGCAAAAGCCTGACTTTTAAATGAAAAATCTATACAATGAAAGGCTATCAATATGGTCTAAATCTACCCTCTATTTTCTCCTCTCCTGGAGCTCTGGGGTGTGGATTTAGATGATGGCATTGTGCATTAAGTGTCTTCAGTGTCTTTTCCACAATTTGGTTTCCATGCAGGGTTGTTAAGAGGGATGCTGGGCCTGTGGGTGGAAAGTGGAAACACATGCAGCTGTAACCCCCTCTTTTCCATAAAAACGTAAGGCACAGTCTGCAAAATCAGAAGCAAGGCCAAAGCACTGGCCCATCTCGAACCTTCAGGGATTCTGCAGAACTTTGTGGTTTCGATAGATGTTTCCAAAGGGAGGTTAATGTTGTGAATTGGCCTCCTGTATGCTAAGACATGATTTTTAAGGGACATTTTCTAAAAGAACTAGTCCTGAGAGACGTTGTCTGAGAAAAGGGTTTGGAGGCCACCGCAGATGGGGAACTGCTGCCTGTATCACCCTCAAGGACAGAGCACGGTGAAGGAGCTGAGCAGTCTGGCCGGAGAGAAGCCACTTTACCTGCCTGAACGTATTTATTCATGGACCTTTGTTAATCCAATACTGTTAACATCTCTAAAACACACTTTGGGAAATTGCTGTAAAGTGGCAAGAGTGATTGACTCCCCTCTCCCAACCCCCAAAATGTTCCATTGCTTAACCCGAGTGCTCTCCTGCCCATAATTCCCTGGGAAGCAGCTGTCTGCTTGCTTCAGGTCAGGGATGCTGCTTTTGCTCAAAACATTTTAAAAACCTTTTTCTGGGAATTTCCTTTGGAGCCTTTTATGAGTTATATCATTAATCCAAAGAGAAAAATTGCATATATTATTCTATATTAGTATATGTAATGTGATGATTTTATAATGTATTGATAATTATAATAGCTGCTGTTTCTTGTATGCTTACCATGTGCTGGCCACTTCCATTAAGTCCCCATAAAAATCCTATAAATTAGACACGATTATTATCCCCAGATACCTGCGGTCTAAAGGCTACATAAGTGGTTAGCAATGTAGGGATTTGAATATAAGTCCACCTGAATCCAAACCCTTCGTTTAAAATCCAGAGCCTAATTTTAGAATTACGTGGCTCAAGAGTGAATTCATGTTTGCTCATTTTCCTGACAGTTTTGATAAATCTGCTATCTTATAAAGATGGGTCCAAGAAACTGTCAATTCCAAAGGCAATTGTCAAAGAGGAAATGGTTTGAGAAAAGGCAGCTTCATTGGGATTGTTATGTGACGTTGTTCTGTGACTACCCAGGGAGACAATTTTGATAACAGAGATCCTTCCTCATTGGATTTTAAGCTCTAGACTTTGAGTACTAAATAAAAACAACAATGAAGCCGGGACCGGTTTGGCTCAATGGATAGAGCGTCAGCTTGGGGACTGAAAGGTCCTGGGTTCAATTCCGCTCAAAGGGCATGTACCTTGGTTGCGGGCATATCCCCAGTAGGGGGTGTGCAAGAGGCAGCTGATTGATGACTCTCTCTCATTGATGTTTCTAACTCTCTATCTCTCTCCCTTCCTCTCTGTACAAAAATCAATAAACAAAACAAAACAAAACAAAAAAACCAACAACAATGAAGATGATCATAGTAGCCTTGCCTCTGAGATGCCCTACATGTAGCTTTGCTTTGTCTGTGTCCTGGACCACAGCTCAGGTGTAACCCCTCTCTGCCCCTGTCTTGCAGAGGCCTGGCACTGTGGACTCAGTGTTGTCTAGCAGAGACTCCTTCAGGAAGCTGCCTACCAATGTGCTTGCATTTCCAAGGTGAGTGATTTGGTCCACAAGCTCCTCCAGGCACCAGCAATCCTTGCTGCTCTGTTTACCTAACTGGGCAGTGTTTCTCAACCTTTTGTAGCTCATGCTCCTTTTAGTAATAGCCTTACCCCAAGGTTACTGGTGGCTGCTGCTGACACGGATTAAAATAATGATGATAATGAGTAATACATCATCTGTGAAGTCCTTATTGGATTCCAGGTACTATTAAGCACTTTCTAAATGTTAATGTACTTAATCTTCACTACAACCATTTCATATATGTATTATAATTTTATCCATTTTATAGAGATGCAAAATTATAATTTTAATTTTTAAATTTATCTTTATTATTGAAAATATTACAGATGCCCCCCCCCCCTTTCAGATTGACCCCCTCCACTCTAATTTTATTTTTTTTAAACAAGTATAGCAACATGGTGCAATATTGAGAACACTGGAGTAAGTAAGAGACTTGGGTTTTATTTCCATTTTGGCTACCACTCACTCGTTATGTGCTCTTAATCATGTTCTTCATGTTTGCGCCATAAACTACTATGCATTTCAGGTGGAGGAAGTTTGGGGAATAACAACCAGCTTCCAATAATGTTATCTTCTCATGACTTATTGAGTCTGTGGCATCTTCTGTGTGTTAGTTTGGAACAGCTTCCTCTTGGAAAGGCAGTATGACACACACCTCAGCAAAATCAGTGTGAGGGTCAAGGCAGACTGTAGAGATTAGTTGGTCCAACCCCATCATCTTCCAGATGAGATGGCCACACAACTAATTAGGGGCCAAGCCAGGAATAAAACTATGGCTCCTGACTCTTCCCAGTGGTCTTCCCATTGCGCCATGTTGCCTTACTCATTCAAAATAATTTTATGGTTATATTTTGGAAGGTAAATTTGGGTGTCCCCTTGACCATATTTTAGCTTAAACTCTCCAGGAGGGAAATAATTACAGTGATACAAGGAAAATTAGAAATTCTAGAAATGGGCACAAGGACTCAAATACTCAAAACAATTGCAGGTGGTGTACTTATTTGATGTTTGGCCCTTGATTTTACTGGAAGTTCTCTTGCCCTCGGGCCCCACGGAACACAGCTTCCCACACCTTCATCACCCAAAACTTTAATCCAACACTCTGTACCTGAGACCAAAGAAAATCTGTAACTACACACATGAACTGAACAGACCCCTTTTCCCATTGTGCCATTGCAAGTCCCTCCATTTTGCCTGAGGAAAGGAGGAGAAAGAATAAGGGGTATAATGGTTATTGCTGGGCATACTCTGCCTCCCAGGATCCGAACCCTTGCTTTCAAGCTTTTACTATAACATCCCTATGGCATCTGGTTACAGAACTGGAAAAGACAAATTCAAACTAAAACCAAAATAAAAACTTAAATTCAGGCTTTTAAAGCTTTTTCTACCCTGTTTCCCTGAAAATAAGACAGTGTCTTATATTAATTTTTTCTCCCAAAGTTGCGCTAGGTCTTATTTTCAGGGGATGTCTTATCTTTCCATGCACTAGGTCTTATTTTCGGGGAAATATGGTATAAGAGCAGCCTTTGAGTCTTCAGTATAGAATTGGAAGGTTTTGGTCAGCTCCCAGACTTAGCCTCAAAGAGTGTGAGTCAATTTGTACTCAGTAAAGAAAATCACTCACCCCCTTGAGAGACATGGGCTTATTATAGAATCAGCAAGCTAGCTGGATTGCTTCTCAGAACAGTGACCTATTCAGGTCCAGAAAGACAAACATCTTGGCTCGTTCCTAGGATTGAGTTCAAGGAGATGGAGAACAAACTACCTATGGAGACCATTGTGAAAGAGGACGAGAAGCATAAAACAAGGAAGTCCAAGTTAAATGACCGGTCAGACAAAATAGACGTCGTCAGAGGTACGCCAATGCTATAATCTGTTACTCTTTACTACTTAATGAGCCCACCCATATTGCTTAGAACTCCTTTACCCAAAACTAAGTTAGATTCATGAATAATCACTGTATTCTTCTCTCAAACACCTATTCCTAGAATCTGTATCTTAGTTTCTACTTTTAGGTACTTAGACTGTGATCTCTTTGCTGGCTCCCCATTGCTTAAAGAGGTCAAAACTCAGATGACTTGTATACATGCTTATAAGCCTAACCAGTGAGCACAGACACCAAAAGGGTGAGGGCATGACTAGGGGTGGGTGTGTGGGACAATAGGGGGATAAGGACACGTGTAATACCTTAATCAATACAGAAAAAATAGTGGGAAAAAAACCACTCAGATGCCTATAGGGTGTGGGCAGGTAACACACATGCATAAAGTGGGATGGATATAGCATGATAGGGAGACATGTTAGCATAAATAATCATTTTTATGAAAAATGGTAATTTTAGATATTTGATACCTGGCTTATAGAAGATAGTGGATTCTTATAACTGGGTCTTCATTTAATCTGTTGTGATACGTTGTTTTGGTTGAAGCATATGAAAGAAACTATCGATAGAACTTCAAAGACTTTTCAAAAGGGTCCTAGGATCCCCAGGGGTTGCCAGACTATAGAGGACTCTTCCTGTATCAGATTGTTGATTTGTAGAAATGTGAGCTAAGTGGTATTAAAGTTTCTGATATTTTAAGAGAAGCAGAGATCCTGAAATCGATTGACATTAAATTTTGACAGCTAATTGACATTGATACAAAAAGGCTGATTGGACCAAATAAAACATGTCAATGAGTAAACATTGGATTGGAAATCTTGGTTTTGTAATGTGGCCTGTGGGATTACATATAGACTTTTAGTCTAACATTCACATGTTTCGTATCCTTAGTCTCATATGTCACTGCTCTGTACAAATTCCTTCTTTGAGCAAAATTGTCTATTCATGTTCTTCTAACATGTCTTACCCTTCCTTCCCTGACTTCATGCATTTGTTCACTTTTTCTCTCCTGCCTTGAATGTCCTTTCTTTCCTTTATTTTTAAAAATATATATTCTTATTGATTTCAGAGAGGAAAGGAGAGTGAGAGTGAGATAGTAACATCAGTGATGAAAGAGAATCATTGATCTGCTGTCTCCTGCAATCATTGAGCTTGCAACCCCAGCATGTGCCCTGACTGGGACTTAAACCATGACCTCCTGTTTCATAGGTTGACGCTCAACCACTGAGCCATGCTGGCCAGGCTGTCCTTCCTTTTCTTACCATCTATCCCAATCTTTCTTTCTTCTTAGCACCCTTTTCATATTTTACTTCTTCACTGGATTCTCTCATCACTGGATTCTAAAGTAGCTTCTTTCTTCCCTGGCCATCTCAGACCTTTAAAGACTGCTTGACTTGTTTGGGATTTAGACATTTTACATAGTTGTCCTGAGTTGCTATTTATGCAACGTATATAAAGCATTGAGCACTGTTGGCATATAGTAAGACCTTCACAAATGGGTGTTCTGATATCTTTTGTTTGTATCTTACTTTTTTCTCTCCAACTATCTATTTAAAGGTGAAGTCTTGCCTCTTAGTATTTTCTAAAATGCTCAGTATTGCTTTGCATGACATAAGTACACAGCAAAAATATATAGAAGGTGGGGAAAAAAGGTTTACAGTTGTTCATATGGAAAATAAGACAATAGTTAATAATAATAATAATAATAATAATAATACAAGATGAACTCTGTTTCCCTTTCAACTATAAACCTATTTTTGCCCCATCCTGTATTTTTAAACCATATTAGGACAAGGGACAATAATTTAAAGGTAAGAAAATATATCTCGTGTGAAAATTTTCCCTGGTAAAATTATGAGTTTAAAAATCTGTATTAAGTACAAACCACCTATTTAAAGTTGAAAGGATACTTACTTTCATTTATTCTACAGAGACCTTATCACCCAAGAAATGTCCAGAGAGAAAAGCTTTCTTCCTTGGCAAAGCAAAAGGCCTCAACTTGCCAAACAAATTTGAGCAGAGGGGGGATAGGGAGAAGAATATGAGCCCTGAAAGGTAATGCATTGGTATTTTTTCTGTTTTTACTAAATATGATTGTATTTTTTTATTGTCTTTGTTTATAGATTTTAGAGAGGAAGGGAGAGGGAGAGAGAGATAGAAATATCAATGAGAGAGCATCATTGATTAGCTGTCTCCCGCACTCCTCCTACTGGGGATCCAGGCCACAACCTAGGCATGGTCCCTGACCAATAATCGAACCATGACCTCCTGGTTCATGGATCTGTGCTCAATCACTGAGCCACATTGACCAGGCTAAATATAGATTTGAGTAATTTCTTGGTGTAGGGAGTTTAAGTAAGTTTTTATCCATTCCTTCATCCAGTATTCTTGAGTACAGGTTATGTACTAGGTGACGAGGATAGTAGGGACAATAAGAGCTCACGATCTAGTGGGGAAAACATATACATAGAACAACAAATTCAGTAGGTAAAGTGCTATGATACAGATGGAAACAAAATAGCACAGAGTGGGAAATATCTAACTTTTCTTGTGGATTTGGGAAAACTTCCCTTTTTTGTTTTCTGAGTGCTTGGATATTATGATGTGACACAGTTTTATTTTATTTTATTTTTAAAAAATATATTTTATTGATTTTTACAGAGAGGAAGGGAGAGAGATAGAGAGCTAGAAATGTCGATGAGAGAAACATCTACCAGCTGCCTCCTGCACACCCCCCACCGGGGATACGCCTGCAACCAATGTACATGCCCCTGACCGGGATCGAACCCAGGACCCTTCAGTCCGCAGACCGACGCTCTACCACTGAGCCAAACCGGTTTCGGCGTGACACAGTTTTATAGTGAGATCAAACTGGAAAGCAGTTTTGCCATACATGCTGACACTCAATAGTTATGTTCTTTTTTTAAAATATATTTTATTGATTTTTTACAGAGAAGAAGAGAGAGGGATAGAGAGTTAGAAACATCGATGAGAGAGAATCATTGATCAGCTGCCTCTTTCACACCCCCTTCTGGGATGTGCCCGCAACCAAGGCACATGCCCTTAACCAGAATTAAACCTGGGACCTTTCAGTCCACAGGCTGACACTCTATCCACTGAGCCAAACCGGTTTTGGCAGTTACGTTCTTTGAGTGAATCAATGTATTGCAAGTTATGATGGCTGTGTCTTTTTCTTGTTATGTATGTCAAAAAATTTCTATTTTCTCCTCCCTTTGAGTAGGATACTTTTCAAGACCACAAATCAGTCAACCACACGCAAGTATTTTTTTTTTCTTTAAAAAAATTTTTTTTAATTAATTACAGAGAAAGAGAGATATCAATTTGTTGTTCCACTTAGTTATGCATTCATTGGCTGATTCTTGTATGTGCCCTGACCTGGGCCAAGCCTCGACCTTGCCACACGCAAGTATTTATTGAGTATTTTTATGTGCCTTGTACTGTGCTGTCAACTTTCATTTTATTAATGAATCAGCTGTTACGTGTGCTTTATATGTACTTTTTGGGTTACTAAAGTCCTGTTCAAAACTCTAAGCATGCTTGTTTTGGATAACCTGTTACTAAATATAATTTAGAGTTAAATGTCTAGTACTTTGTAATTTAGTTCAATCCACCACACATTGAGTACCATCCTGTGCCAGGAAGTTTTTAGACACCGAATGTACATAGCTATACGACATATAAAAGACATAAACCTGCTTTAATAAAATATATAGACTTGTAGGAAGACTGACACTAAAGAAATAATGCATGTGATGAAAATGACAAAAGAAGATACAGAGGCTACAAAGAAGAGAAAGTAATTATTAGTGAAGGTTTCCTATAGAAATTGACAAACAAATGCCTTTTGTGCTGATTACTAAAATAATACATTTTTATCACAAAAAATTTTGAAAGAATGAGAATAGAAAGAGATATAAAAATTACCAATGATCCCAGCATATTCTTCATTTTAACTCATATATAATATATACATACATTTATATTTGCAACATATACACATATTTTAAATAAAACTGAGATTGTCTGAACCTTTGTTATACTTAACAACAAGTGGTGAGGATCCCTATGGCTTAAGTATTCTAAAACATGACAAATTATTGCACATCATCTCATTGATTAAACCTTTTGTTAAACCAATCTCCTATTGCAGCGTTTTTCAACCGCTGTTCCTGGTGTGCCGTAGTTGCAGACAAGACAAGAATTTTATAATTTTTCACTATTTTGTTTACTTAATATTCATAATAAAGTAATTATAAAATACTTTCTTTGTGTTTATTTGATTCCTATTCAAGAGAATTACTTTATATATAGTCAATATAGGCACAGAGTTAAATTTTTTAACATTTTCTAATGGTGGTGTGCCTCGTGATTTTTTTCATGAAACAAGTGTGCCTTTGCCCAAAAAAGGTTGAAAAACACTGTCCTATTGGATAATTTAGACAAGTTTCAATTTCTTAAATGATGTCGTGATAAATATAATTATACATAAATCCCTTGCACACACCTGAGGATAAAAACTTTAAAGTAAAATTTCAGAGAGAAGGAAGGAGACCATTTAAAAAAAAATATCTATTTTATTGATTTTTTACAGAGAGTAAGGGAAAAGGATAGAGAGCCAGCAACATTGATGAGAGAGAAACATGGACTAGCTGCCTCCTGCACAACCCCTACTGGGGATGTGCCTGCAACCAGGGTACATGCCCTTGACCGGAATCAAACCCGGGACCCTTCAGTCTGCAGGCCGACGCTCTATCCACTGAGCCAAACCGGTTAGGGCAGGTGACCATTTTTATGCCTTTGTTGCACTTACTAATTATCCTCAAAAAGATTGTACCCAATTGCCTTCCTAGTAGCAATAACATAAGGGACTGCTGTTTTCGCTACACCTTGCTAATACTGGACATTGTGCCCTTAGTGGCTTCCCATTCTCACCCAGGGCAAAAGCCAAAGGCATTATTATGGCCTTTGAGGTCCTGCCTGATCTCTGACCTCCCATAGCTGCACTGAACATGGGCATGCTCCCACTGCACGGACTTTGCACTCATTGGCTCTGCCTAGAATGCCTCTTCATCAGATACCTGCATTCCTTTTTAAAAATATATTTTAGTGCTCGCTCCAATGGCACATATACTAAAATTAGATACAGAGAAGATTAGCATGGCCCCTGCACAAGGATGACTACACACACACACACACACACACACACACACACACACACACACACACACATTGATTTCAGAGAGGAAGGGAGAGGGAGAGAGATAGAAACATCAATGATGAGAGAGAATTGCCAATCGGCTGTCCCCCAACTCCATGCCTCTATGGGGGATTAAGCCCATAACCCAGACATGTACCCCGACTGGTTATCGAACTGTGACCTATCAGTTCATAGGTCAAAGCTCAACAACTGAGACACATTTTTTCCTCATTTCCTTCAGATATTTACTCAATTGTCTCCTTGGTGAGAACTTCTCAGGCCATTCTAGTTATGGTTCAATACTCTATTCTTCCAGCACTGTGTGGCACATAACACCATAAAAAATACTATATAGTTGCCTTGGCTGGGTAGTTTAATTGATTAGAGCATTGTCCCAATATGCCAAGGTTGTGGGTGCAATCCTCAGTCTGGGTACATAAAAGAATCAACCAATGAATGCGTAAGTAAGTGGTACAACAAATCAATGTTTCACTCCCTCCCTCCCTCTCTCTCTCTAAAAAAACATTAAAATGTTATATAGTTCACTTATTTTTCTTGTTTATTGGCTATCTGCCTGTCCTCATCAGAATGTTAATTCCACAGAGATCTTTGTGTATGTGTGTGTTTTCTTCACTGCATCTTCCATGCCAAGAACAGTGTACACAGTAAGCACTCAATACATTTTTTATAGAATGAATAACTTTTATCCTCATTTCACAGAATTTGCAACTGAGATTTTATAAGACTACCCAACTTGTTTAATGCCAGTCAGCTTGTAAGCTAAAAATCTGGTCAAGTCCATGTTTATCTGACACAAATCATAGGCTCTTAACCTTTCCAGATACAGATGCTCTGAAGAAAACCACTGAGATATTTACTCTGTCTTTTATATTTACACTTTCCTCTAAAATGATCATTGCTCTCGATGTTGCACTGTGTTAAACATGAATTAATGTTGCATTGTTTTTATAGCTTACCATCGTCACGGTGCCAGAAAAGTGACAATGAAATGAAACCTAAAATTCCTCCAGCCAGTGCTTGCCAAAATCATAATAAGGCAGGACAGGTATGGAGTTTCAAACAAAACTCAATCAGAACCTTCTTCTGACTTCGTGTTTCTCAGTGAGGGTTTTGGGAATCACTCTTTAACATGTAGATATGGCTCCAGTACTCAGGACTCCAAATTGGACTATCATCCATCTATCTACTAGACAATCAACTAATTAGAAATAGGACTGGGAGACTTCTTAATTTTCAGTCGCTATCAAATGAGTGTTGAGTAAATCCTCTTAAATATTTGTGGGGCCCACTCTGTAAATCTAATTTTGCTAATTACCATTAACATATCCTTTTATAATGTCTGCGTTTTGATACACCTAACCTTTGGAGAGCTTGTGAAGGCAAAAAAGTAAAAGGTAAAACTTAATTTGTTCTAAAACTTGGTATTGCAGGAGTTGTGTTACGTATGTTTGCAACGAGCACAACAAAATTCCCCATTGTACAACAGTAAGGAGAAGAGGAGGAGAGAGATAGAAGAGGAGCGACTCCTACAGCAGTACCAGATATTGAAAGATCAAAATACTTTCTTCAAGAACCAGGTAATCCAATGCCTTGACAAAAGTGTGTTTAACATGAGACAGTCGACCACGATTATAAAAAGGCATTTAAAATGTCCTATTGCATGCCTGTAATGTAATACATTTCATCATTTACGTACTGCAGAACTGCAACTTAGGTTTGTGTCCAAGTTTTCACTAATAATAAACAACACTGGGATGAATATTCAAGCAGCTGATTTCTACCCCTTCCCCCATAATGACTGAGTTTTAAAGTTGGAATTCCTGGATTTATATGGCTTTATTGTTCATTTCTGGTAAAATATAATACTGGCCAATGCTTCCTTCTTCAAATTCATGGCCTGTGTCAAGAAGCAAAGACATAATGGCACCTTTGCAGGTGCACTGTCAATAATTGTTCTTTGATCATCAATAATTGACCCTTTCTTGCATTTGTGATATCAGGTAAGGAACCTTCCATTCTTCATATGCACAGGGAATAAACACTTTCCCCAACCATTGCCTCCAAAAGGCAGGTTTCTACCTTGGTTGGATGATTATTATTTTTTTTAAATATATTTTTATTGATTTCAGAGAGGATGAGAAAGGGAGGGAGGGAGGGAGGGAGGGAGGGAGGGAGGGAGAGAGAGAGAGAGAGAGAGAGAGAGAGAGAGAGAGAGAGAGAGAGAGAGAAATATCAATGATGAGAAATAATCATTGATTGCTGCCTCCTATACACACCACATTGGGGATCGAACCTGTAACCTGGGCATGTACCCCTGACTAGGAACCAAATGGTGACCTTCTGGTTCATAGGTTGATAGTCAACCACTTAGCCACACGGGTTGGGCTTAGGTGGGTTATTTTAATGTAGTTGAATTAATTTTTTAAAGGGTATATTTCAATATGTTTTTCTCCTCCCTAAAGATAAGAAATCTGGCTAATAGAGTACAGAATCAAAAAAACGCTGCCTATAATCTTGGAGTTGCTGAAGCTGTGCGAATCCACAAGAACGAGAAACCTGGATTTTATGTAAGGGTCTTGTTAGAATTTCTGTTGTGAATACTTGCCCCCTCTGTGAATTTTGGGCTCTGTTAACAAAGAATTCCAGCCTATAGGAAAGTTTCATAAGAGTTTATTTGAGTCAAAAATTTGAGGATCTGCCCAGGAGCAAAATCTGAAAGGATTGAGAAAATGCTCAAGAGAATGGCAATTTTGTAGCTTATTTTATACTTTAGAATCAAAGGAGAGAACCTAAAGAAAGTTACATGAAGTCCATTGGTAGTAAATCAAGGGAACAGAAAAAAGCAAAGTGGGGAAATTTCTGGGATTAGATAAAAAAGCAAGATAGAAAAACATACTTTTTACACTTGTGGGTAAAGGGTAGTTAATAATTAACAGCATGAAGAGAAGGTATGTGGGGAACAAGATAACAATGTGGGGTTTGATGATCTTGTGCAGATGGTTGTGCCTTTGAGGAATAGGAAAAGGAAATTTCTCTGACATTTCCTAGATGCGTAAGAACAATAGACAGAGTTTATAAGGTAAAGGTTGACCTTGGCTAGGGAAGCTACAGGCCTGGGGTATGACCACCTGCTGGATGACCTGCCCAGGTGGAAATTTATAATCAGACCATCCTGCATGGTCACCGAGTTTGTAAGACGTGCCAGGTGGCTCTCCTGAGCATGTCAGGTTTAGTTTATGGCCCCCTTTTCTTTCACACCATATAGCAGGTTGTGCTGGTTTTTAACTGGCAGATATGAAAAGTGGGTTGTGCCTCCACAGCATTCACATTCAGCAAACAGTTCTTATTCGTCACCACTATTAATGATAGAAATTCTCAACCAGGAGCTGGGGTGGGTCAGAGGGGACAGTCTACTAAAGTCCTGCCCCAGGAATAGCTGACTGAAAGGGAGAGAGAACCAGCGTTACCGGAGGGTTTACTAGAAATGCAGAATTAGGGCCCCACCCTAGACCTTCAGAACGGGAATCTACATTTGATTAAGATCTTAGGTAATCTGTGTGTGCATTAAAGTTTGAGAAGCCCAGCTTCAGATGGAGGTGAGCCACGTCCTGATTTCAATATTTTCAATCATTATATGTCTACCTTTACTTCTGCCTGAATCTTTCTCCTCCCACCCACTATCTAAGTGGTAGGCTGACACTCTAGATAGCAATCTAATAAAATACATACTTTTTTGTTCTTTGTCAAACATTTATTAATGCATTTCTGTGTGCTTGCCACTGTGCTGGTGGCTAAGAATACAAAGATGAATAAGACAAGATTCCCTTTGAAAGAGGTCTGAAGAAGACAGTGGGAGAGACAGATTTTAAAGAGACAAAGAATCTGGTATACCAAATGCTATGATAGGTCTTAGAATATGGCACTATGTGAGCAAAGAGGAGAGTCACTTCACGCAGACCAGAGATCTGGGAAGACCTCCTGGCCCATAGGAGTTAGAAGACCTGAATGGAAGAAGAACCTTCCAGGCAGGGATGGCAGGGAGGGAAAGAGCACAGTGCTTTTGAAATTTAGATATGATCTTTCTGTCCTCTTAGATATAAGTTGCGTATTATATGTATTATGCTCACTTAGTATCTTCTATTTGATGTATTTGTAGACCTCTTAAACTTAAAAAGACCAAGACAAAAATTTTTATTCCCTTTCTCAACCTGTTCACTCAGCTTTTCCATTTTGGTAAGTGGCATCAGCAGGCTGACAGTTGCATACCCAGATTCCAGATTCCTCCTCCTCTGTCTCCTACACTCAACCAGCTGCAAGTCCAGTTGCCTTTACCTCCAACATGGATCTAGTATCTCTTCATCTTCAATGTTACCACTCTAGTCCAAGCCACATTATAAGGCTGAACTTCTGCAACACCCTCCCTAATTAGGCCTGCCTTTCTACAATCTATTGTCCACACAGCAGCCTCTCAGAATGATTAACCAAAACACATCTAATGGTTTCCCATTGAATTAAAATGAAATCTAAGCTTACCTTGATCTGTCAGATTCTATCCTGTTCTTTGAGTAGAACAGATTCTATCCTGTTCTACTTTCCCTTGCTCACTATGCCTCTGCCACATGCACTTTTTTCTGCTTATTAAACATGCCTTGCTTGTTTTCATCTAGTGTCTTTGCATTCGCTGTTCCTACTGTATGGGACATGGGTCTCTTCATCTTCACTAATAACCAACCAATTTAATCCTAGACCCACCAAGCCATTTGCTATGATAAGGGCTTCATAGCACTTACCACAAACTTAAATGATTTGTGTATTATCTACTGATTGTCTGTCTGTCTCCTGCTCCAGGGTGCAGGCTCAGTGAGAGCATGGTGGTTTGTGGGTCTCAGTTCTGATCAGTGTTGAATCATCAGTGTTTGGAACAGCCAACCCAGAGCAAGTGTGCAGTTCTCCCGATTCCCACCTCTTCACTGTCCTTGCTCATGCTTTTGGGTTCTCAGAATTTCTTCTTATTTCCTTCTCTGTGTTGTATGCACTAGCTCTGGACCTACTCTAGGAAGTCCTCTTTCATCTCAGACACTGGTCTTTGGTCTGTGCTGTTAGATTTATCCTTGAGTGTTTTCATATTACTCTGTGCATTACCTCAATACTAGCTGGTCAATGTGTTGAGGATTTGTAAATATGATAAATTAATAACTACTTCCTGATTGATTTTAGTTTTCTGAATTATTACCTTTATTCTTTGTTGCTCTTTGGTATTCTAGAATAAATAAACTGCTTCTCTTTCATTCTAGAAATCCTTCCTATTTGATAAACGGCCATTCAGTCCTGAGAGCAAGGCTTTAAAGCAAGAGGAACATATCCAAGGTCTCCTGAAACAAAAGAATACTAGACAGGAAGAGGAAATAAAGCAAAAAGAAAACAAAGAGTTGATGGAACGCCTAGAACAACTGCAACTCACTGAGGAGTGAGTCTAGCTAGACACGCTCAGGAAAATGGAGCCGGAATTTTAAAAAAATGTGTTTTTATTGATTTCAGAGAGGAAGGGAGAGGGAGAGAAAGATAGAAACATCAATGATGAGAATCCCAGATCATTTGCTTCCTGCATACCCCCTACTGAAACCCAGGCATGTGCCCTGACTGGGAATCAAACTAAGCTCCTGGTTCAACCACTGAGCCGTGTAAACCGGACAGGATCACTTTTCTTAAAAAGGAATCTTATGATGAATCATTTTATAGATGATAGAGATACTTTTTGCTTTCCTATCTAGATTTTTTTTGAAGCACAGGACCAGGAGGAGTGCCTGCCCCCAAAGTAGTGCACTTGTATAATGTGGTCGGCCACCTGCTTATATCCCTGCCCTGTCTGTCCAAAGCATTGTCCACCAGGCTATGGATTTCAATGACCATTTTCTTTCTTAAAATGAAAGCTCCTGAAAGGAACTCTCACTTTATATTCACCAGGGTCTTGTTCCTAATAGTTATTAAACGTGTTTTTTTTTTTTTTTTTTTTTTTTTGCAAATTATTAATTTTATTATTTATTTATTTTTTAAAATAAATCTTTATTGTTCATATTATTACAAATGTTTCTCATTTCCACCCCCCCTCCATTGCTCCCCTCCACCAGGTTCCCACCCCACCCTTTGCCCTTTCCCCACTCCCCATTGTCCTCATCTATAGGTGCACAGTTTATGTTCAGTCTCTTCCCACATCCCCCTCTCCCCTTTTCCTCAAGAATAAACAGTTCACTCCCCTTCCATACCTCTGATTCTATTATATTCAACAGTTAATATTGTTCATCAGATTTTTTAAATTCCCTTGGTTTTTAGATTCACTTGTTGATAGTTACGTATTTGTTGTTCATAATTTTTATCTTTGTTTACTTTCTCTTCTGAAAGAACCCCCTTCAGCAATTCATATAATTCTGGTTTGGTGGTGATGAACTCCTTTAGCTTTTTTTTTTATTAGTGAAGCTCTTTATCTGGCCTTCGATTTTGAGTGATAGCTTTGCTGGGTAGATTATTTTTGGCTGTAGGTTTTTGCTATTCATCACCTTGAATATTTCTTGCCATTCCCCTCTGGCCTTCATGGTTTCTGTTGAGAAATCAGCTGACAATTGTATGGGTGCTTCTTTATAGGTAACTACCTGCTTTGCTCTTGCTGCTTTTAATATTCTCTCTTTATCTTTTGCTCTTGGAATTTTAATTATAATGTGTCTTGGTGTGGTCCTCTTTGGATTCCTTTTGTTTGGAGTTCTGTGTGCTTCCTGAACTTGTAAGACTAATTCTTTCACCAGGTGGGGGAAGTTTTCTGTCACTATTTCTTTCAGTATGTTTTTGATATCTTGCTCTCTCTCATCTTCTGGGACCCCCATAATTCTGATGTTGGTTCGCTTGAAGTTGTCCCAGAGGTTTCTTACATTATCTTCAACTTTCTGGATTCTCTTGTCTTCTTGCTTCGCGGAAGAGTGTCTTCTCGCTCTTTATGTTCCAAATCTTTGACTTGATTCTTGTGATCTTCCGTTCTGTTTTTAGGACTCTGTATAATATTTTTTATTTCAGACAATGTATTCTTTATTTCTTGTTGATCCCTTATTAGTTTTTGTTGATCCCTTCTTAGTTCTTGTTGATCCCTTTTCATCTCCTCATAAGTCTTATCGACCTTTTCTAGGAAATTCTTGAAAAACCTTTTAAGCGTAGTTTTGAACTCTATATCCAGTCTCTTCTTTTCCTCCATTTCTTTTGTTTGTGATCTATTTCCTTGTCTCCGCATTTTCACAGCTTCCCTGAGTTGGTAGGGTGGCTTTGTGTGCTAAGGTGTCTATATGGTTCAGTGAGTCAGCCTCCCAGTTACCTGAGGTGTAGCCCTTTGTGGGCTGTGTGTGCAGTCTTGTTGTTAAGCCTTGATTGTTGGTATCACTGGGAAGCATTGATCTCCAAGCCAATTGGCTATGAGGATCAGAAGTGTCTCAGCTAGGAGGGTTTTTGTATTCTGCTTGAATGGGGTGGAGTCTCAGGGTGGCACAGACAAGCTTTGTTGAATCCCACACAATTGGTTGCAGACAACCTTTAGATTCCTGTCTGCCCCTCCCTAGGAGAGTCCTATTGGCAGTGAACGAGGAAGCTAGCCACTGGAAGAGCTTCTGTGCTCTGCTTGGATGGGGCGGAGTCTCGGGTGGTGCAGACAAGCTTTATTCAGCCCCTCCCTAAGAGGGTCTGGTTTCTGAGTCCCGCAGTAATGGCCGCTGGCTTCATACACCTCCGAGAGATCTCTGCCTACTGCCTGACAGTCTGGCCTCTCCCTGTCTGGGGCTGTCTATCAGAGCAATAGGGTACTTCTGTTTTCTTCCCGAACAAGAAAGCCAACTGTGCATTAGCTGTCCACCCTTTCCGCGCGCAGGGAGTAAGCCTGTAGCGAACTCGGCCCGCCCTCTCTGCGCTCCGCAAGCAAGCCAGCAGCAAACTCTGCGGCCACCTTTTCGCACGCACAGTTCTCCGCACCTTCACATTTCCTGAGGTTCAGTGCGCCTTCTTTCTCCTTCCCAGATGTTAGAGCCTCCTCTCAGCCAGCCTTCTGGTGCTTCAGGGTGATGTTTCCCCTGGTTTTCAGTCCTAAATTCAAATTTGTTGTGGTAGGCTGCATTCGGGTGTCTACCCTATGCCGCCATTTTGGTTTCTCCGCCTATTAAACATGTTTTGATGATGCTAATCTGTATTACTAAATACTCAGTAACAAACTTTTCCCTCACCCTCCCTTATTCTTCCCTTATCCTTAACTTTCAGACTTGCTTCCCAACGAGCCAAATATATACAAGATAAGATGGAAGAAAGGGAGTGTTACAAGAAGGCTTTAGATGCACAGGTAGGAGAACAATTATTTTATTTTATTTTTAAAAAATATATTTTAGTGATTTTGAGAGAGTGATAGAGAGTTAGAAACATTGATGAGAGAGAAACATCGATTTAGCTGCCTCCTGCACACCCCCCACTGGGGATGTGCCTGCAACCAAGGTACATGCCCTTGACCAGAATTGAACCTGTGACCTTTCAGTCTGCAGGCCGGCGCTCTATCCACTGAGTCAAACTGGTTCCGGCAAGAGAACAATTATTAATTTAAGGATTGTACAGTGCTTCCGTAGCATTCTAAAATGTGCATAAATACTGTGATGCTATGAATCCTTTTATGTGTTATCCATTTGGTGGTTTTGAGGTCCCCATTCCTTCCTGTAGGTATTGGTGTGTTACTGTGCTGCATCTTCGTGCATCAAGTTTATTTCCTGGTGTAACTGTAATCTGCACTGTGTGTGTCCCTGTTTCAGATAAAGAACAAATTCCCGCAGCTGCCTATCTATGAGCCAGACTCTTGTGAGCCCATCTTTGGCAGGAATGAAAATGAGACTGATACGATGGCAGAAACACGCAAGCGAGAACAGAGTTGCATGAGACACCAGCAGGAGGCAGCTGCTAGCCGAAAGAGGAAGGCCATCCTGAACCATTTGGTGGACCAAAAGCGGGATTTGCTGATGCTGCAGAAGACACAGCAACAGTAGGAGACCCCAGATCATTCTTTGTCTTCTTTCTCTCTATCTCCTCTCCTCTATCTTCCCTTCTCTCTCACTCATTCTCATACAACAGCAGAGAAGCAATAAGAACAGTGATCACACTGAGAAGATACTATATGCAAAATATTGTCCTAAGCTTATTGCATGCTTCATTTCACTTCATCCTCACAATTCACCCTATGGAGAAAAGTTATCAAATTTAAAAAAGCACTCTAAACTCTCTTGATTACACTTTCTTCTCCAGTTACCTCTTCATATTTTTCTTTCCCTTTTCAGTACAACATCTCTAAAGACTTGTCCACATCAACACTGCCATAATGTGCTGTTGTACTCAAATAGACTCAGGCATGAACCTCAGGCCCTTTCTCAATCTCTGGTAAACCCTTTCCTTTAAAGAATTGTGCTTGTAGTAGCTGTACTGATGATTGCTAGGGAAGGGGTGGTGAAGGTGACAGGGTGGGCAGAAGAGGACTTCATGCCATAGCAATGCAAATATCTTTAAATTCAAACACCAGACACCTAGTTCTTTAAAAGCCCTGATGAGGCAACGGACCAGTAGGGAGTTTTATAAAATCATCAAAGTGTTCAGGAGTTCCAAAAGGACTTTTCTTCAAAGGAATCTCCTCTTTTTAGAAGGCAGTTGTACTTAAAAAAAAAAAAAAAAAAAAAAAAAAAAAGGTATTAACATTTTACAAATGGTCAGTGGGATGGTGTGAAGAAGTGCTAATGTTCTGTTCCAGGGAGGTATGCACATGAAAATATGAGTAGAACAGCAGGTTGAAAAAGGAGTATATTGTCATGAGGGTGGGGTTGCGTTGTTTGGGGAGAGAGGTAGGAACAGTTAAATGCTTGGATTTTAGAGCTGCATCTTCCCAGGACAATATATATTTGTATGTCTGTATTTGCTAAAATATTAAACTAGTCTTATAGTTCTTGAAAAAATAGCTGTTGCCTCAAGCCCCCCCAGTGCACCCCTGCTACTCAGGCTGCCCAGCCCCTCCCTGGGATTCACTCCTCCTCACACATGAAAGACCACTTCCAATCCATTCTGATTGATTGATGTGGCTCTGCCACTTTACTGGTGGCATATTGGGCATGTTACGCACCTCGCATCTAGGAGGGCATTGGATTCCTTATGGTTGTTAGGGATTATACCAGTATCTTCCTCCAGGGGGTTGAGGGTTAAATGAAATGGTTCTTGCAAAAAGATTCTGTTTTGTAGCAAACAGCCTCCTGCTGTCCCATGGTGGCTCCGCCCTCCCATGCTGCAGTCCCAGCCAGCTCCGGACTTTGCACCTGTTGCAGAGGTCATTGCAACTCCCTCCTCTGCTTCTAGCCCTCTGCTCCTCTGGTTGGTCTCCTAAACTTGGATTTAGGAGGGGAAAGCTGTATGACCTGAGTCAAACCACACACAAGGTCTTTGAGCCCTTTTCTTCCTGCAAAAGGACATCCCCACTTGCCCTCCTGTCCTGTCTATGATATTATGACTGTCAGAAACTGCAAGGCTCTGAGCAAATATGAACTGTGGTCTTTATTTGATTATCTCTATGAACACAAAGTCATAGACCTGTTTTCTGTGTGGGCCAGACCCTTGTTTTCCGGTTCTACATCCTTTAGTGGTTATTCCAGATTCTCCTACTTCTCTCATCTCCTAATTCCTTGCCCTCCGGGCCGCCTCAGGATGTGCTCTCAGGTCTTTGTGTGGCAAATAGAAGGTCATTTTCTTTCAGAGGGAATAACTTAACTGTGTGATCCAAACAGGCCTGTTAAAGTATTGTTTTACTTAAAAAAATTTTCTGTTTTTCTTTTTAAAGAAATATAACAATTCTTGCTAATTAAAATGTTTATTGGTGAAGAGATTCAAATAAAGATGAATATTCTCCCCTGACCAAGTAGTCAGTGTTAAGGTTAATATGTAAACTTTTATATTTTCTTCTATTCTTTACAAATATATTAAAACAATTTTCCTCTTCATTTTTTTTTTAAATGAAAATAAGACCTATGAGCTCTTATACGTTATAGCCCAACCTTTTTTGAACCTTCTAATGTGTCATTAATTTATATTTATGTCAGTACATATATATGAAATTCATTCTTCTAATTTAATAATAATATCTATAATATGGGTTACTATAATTTAACTTCTGCATCATTAATGATCATTCACTTTGTTACCAGATATTTTGCTGTAACAATTTTGCATTAAACATTTTTTTTAATCCTCATATGAGGATACTTTTTCCATTGATTTTTAGAGAGAGTGGAAGGGAGGGAAGAGAGGGAGAAGAAGAGAGAAAAACATCAATGTGAGAGAGACACATCAATTGATTGCCTC
The DNA here is from genome assembly GCF_014108245.1 of Pipistrellus kuhlii. Lineage (NCBI taxonomy): Eukaryota > Metazoa > Chordata > Mammalia > Chiroptera > Vespertilionidae > Pipistrellus > Pipistrellus kuhlii. The sequence goes on from NW_023425595.1 coordinate 43,121,376, forward strand.
CCACATGGTTCCCAACCTGGCTGGGGATTGAACATGCCCTTGACTGGAAATTGAACCCGAGACCCTTTAGTCCGCAGGCCGTTGGCTTTAAGCACTGAACAGCTGGCCAGGCCTGCATTAAACATTTTAAATATATACTGGTTTTACATATAATTTAAACTTTTTAAAAATTTCTATTGGATAAATTCCTAAAGCTGATGTTGCTAGATCAAGCACATGGAACATTTTAAATATTACCAGTGCTGCTGAAACCAGTTTGGCTCAGTGATAGAGCGTCAGTCTGCGGATTGAAAGGTCCCAGGTTCGATTCCGGTCAGGGGCATGTACCTTGGTTGCGGGCACATCCCCGGTGGGGGGTGTGCGGGAGGCAGCTGGTCGATGTTTCTCTCTCATCGACGTTTCTAGCTCTCTCTCTCCCTTCCTCTCTGTAAAAAATCAATAAGATATATTTAAAATAAATAAATAAATAAATAAATAAATAAATAAATAAATATTACCAGTGCTGACAGTTGTTTTCTATGAAGGTACCCTGGTTTGCTGCTTCCACCAGCAGTCTGCCGCCTCTCCTCTAACCCAACTCCATTCTCTTACTTTCTAGGCATTTAAATTAAAACGACTTTTTAATCTATATTTTCAAGGATAATATAAAAACGGCCAAAAAGCATATGAAAAGATGATCATCATTATTAGTTATTAGGGAAATGCAAATGAAAACCACAATGAGATAGCTGCTTATTAACAAATGGTTTCTATGTTCTGTGTATGGTGAGTTTTATTCAACCACCAGCTGTCATCATTTGCTCTGTTTGAAATAGAGGTCATTTTGCATTTAATTACAGTTTGCCTTTTCAAGATAAGAAACAGTTCATGATTTATTGAATATTTACTTAAGTGAACCTGAGATACAGTGATTTTCCACTCCAGTGAGTAAAAATGGCAAGGTAGGAAGGTGAGATTTAAAATGTACAATATTTTATTTTATTTTTTAAACATATATTTTTGTTGACTTCAGAGAGGAAGGGAGAAATAGAAATATCAATGATGAGAGAGAATCATTGATTGCCTGCCTCCTGCATGCCCCCTACTGGGGACTGAGCCTGCAACCAGGGCATGTGCCCTGATGAGGAATTGAACCAGTGACCTCTTGCTTCATGGGTTGACACTCCATCTATTGAGCCAAACCAGCCAGGGCTGAACACAGGATCTTGAAGAGATATTTGTACACTCGTGTCAGCATTATTCACAATAGCTGAGCAATGGAAGCAACCCAAGTGTTCAACCACAGATGAATATGGTATATACATACAATCAATATTATTCAGCTTTAGGAAGGAAGGAAATTCTGACACATACTACACTATCGTAAACCTTGAGGACATTATTCCAAGTGAAATAAGTCAGTTACAAAAAGACAAATACTGTATGATATCAGTTATAAGTGAATGGGATTCAGAGAAGACAGATTTATGGAACAAAGTAGAATGGTGGTTGCCAGGGGCCAGAGAAAGGGAGAAATGGGGAGTTGTTCAATGAGTTTAGAGTTTCATCTTTACAAGGTGAAAAGAGTTCTGGCTATTGATTAAACAATGGTGTTAATATACTGAAATGGCCAAGATGCTCAATTTTATGTTATGTGTTTTTTACCACAATGAAAAAAAAAAAAAAACTGATAAAAAAGAAAAAAGGTTAATAAATCATCATGTATAATCGGTACCATTCAATCATTGAGCTCCCATTATGTGATAGGCATTGATACTTTCTGTGTATTATTTCATTTAATCTCTATAATGACTGCTATGCTTGTTAGAGGAAAATGCTCTTATAAGTGAACGAGCACAGCACATTACTGCTTTTTATTGGTGGGTCCTGACACCTAGTGGTGGTTGCTACCTGTAACAAAGCCCTTCAGAGCAGGCTAACTAATGGTCACATAGAGCAAAGTCCCTTCTAGACTTCATTGAGAGCTGATGGTAACAAGTTTCAGCTGGGCAAGAAATAGGCACATATAAATAATTTGAACCAGGTCTAAGGTGATTCACAATAAGCAATGACTATGCATTTGGAGACCAGTCATAGAAGCACTTAACATTGGGAATATTGGAACATTGTTCTTGAGGAGACATTATATAGCATCATATTTTCTTTGAAAATATGACTTTTTTTTTTTTTTTTACCTTCTTTACAATGTTAGATATTTTCTCGATATCATTTTCTTTTGTCTAGACACTTCTGTCCCTTTTCTCCTTTGTACACCTGGCTACTTTGTCTTGAAAAATGCCTGCAGCAACTGGGAGGCTGATTACTGACAGCTGAGAGGCTGGAATAAAGGGAAAGAAGCATAAAGTGTTGGAAATCTATTTGAGACGATTTTTTTAGAGCTGTTAAATTAGCCTCAAATTTGGGGGGAGGGGGATGAGAAGAGATAAATCAAAGAACTTGTATACTTACTAGTGACCTTGTTCATGGATTCATGCACATTGAAAGGAAATTAATTAGAAGGTGGCTGGTGGGGCGGGACTGGGCAAGATGGGCTGGACATCCTGTGGTCCCTCCCCATCTTTTGCTAAGTGAGCAGGGTCCCTCAGGAAGGTGGGGTCCCTCGGCCTGGCCTGCAGGGAACGGGCCGAAACTGGCTCTCCAACATCTCCCAGGGGTTCTGGAGTGTGAGAGGGCGCTCTGCAAAGTTGCTGTCCTACTTGAGTTTGGAACACAAACACAGGTGCGCAGTAAACCACATTTGGGGCCAACAGTGTCCCAGCAACAACATAACCCATGGCCGAAGGTGAGATCGCATGGTCCCACGAGGAATCAGGCTCCTTCCTCTCTGGTTCCTGGGTGTGTCACCCGAGAACCACTGCAGCTTGGCAGCTCCTGCGTTAAGCATCTGTCCCCTGGTGGTCAGTGCACATCATAGCGACCCTTTGGACAGTTGGACACTTAGCACATTAGCCTCTTAAATATATAGATACGCATAGCCCATGGACTTGGGCCATAGGGTAGTGAAGACCTGGAGGAGTGGGGGAGTAAAGGTGAGGGGCGGGGAATGGGAGATATCTGTAATACTACCAATACTAAAAATGTATTTTAAAAATTAGCCTCAAAGGAAATTAATAGCTTTCAAGGTTGAATTTGCTAATTGGGAAAATGTTTCAGTCCTCCTAACTTAAACAGGATTGAAGATGAAAGGTCCTAAACCCATTATTGTTTGAGAGCTAGGAGTTTCACTGTGGTATCTTTGTACAGTGTTCATATCTTTCAGTACATTTCAAAGAAACAAAACCAAAAGGTATTTGTTTAATTTACCATAAAAGGAATGGGGCTCATGAGGTTGGTGTATATGCCCTTTCCACTATTGTTGACAGAATCACACTATTCTGTTCTCCCCAGGCAATTGGCAGACAGAGATGCTGAGCTGCAGAGAGTGAACAGAATGAACCAAAGCTTACAGGAGGACTGGAAGCGGAGTGCTGAGCTGAAGAGGCAGCGGGACTGGGAGCAGAAGGATTTTGAGCGGTAATACCTGATTGGAACAAGAAGTTCTGGGTTTGCAAAGAAAATCCCTTCTGCTCCTCGTTTACTTTCCTCTAATCATGGGATGGCCAATGGATTTCAAGAGCTAACTCCAGTTGATTAGTAGTGGCTGCCTAGTGAACTTTACGGGGAAAAGAATTCTGGGTTCAGTGGGAAAAATGGCTTTGATGTATTAGAAATGTCTGCTATGAATATGGGATTGGAGAATATTGTGCTATGTGTTATGTAGTTGCCATCTCTGCCCTAATCTTTGCCTCTGTATAGGGTGGCTCTATTTTCTTTTTTTGTGGAGGTTGGGGAGTCATGGGGGAGCAGGGTTGGAATTGTCTTCGGAAATAACTAGTTAGAAATAGAGAGAGTTGAGTTTCCATCTGAACACATCCAGGGCTTACAGAAGGTCATCAAAGAGCAGAGTCAAGGGGTTGTGGGCAAGATTGGCAATTGGAAAAATGAGAAACCCATTATGGAACCAATCAAACATCTTGAAATGTATCATTGTATCCCAGTTCCTCTCTGCAGCTATCTTTTTACATTCTAGAGCACATGTGTCAAACACAAGGCCAGCGGGCCAAATTCGTCCCGCCAGGCCTTGCAATGTGACCAGCACCGCGCTGTCATCACTGCACTCCACTGCATTTCCATCACAATGACAGTTTATGACTGTTCAGTAAACCATTCGGCCCGCGATTTAGGCTGGATTTTAGATTTTTGCCCCTTCTCTGATTGAGTTCGACACCCCTATTCTAGAGTAAGTAGGGAATCAATTGTGGCTTTGAAAATTAGTGCACACTTTGCAGAGGCAGCTAATATGTTCTTATTTGTAGCATGGGGAAGTAAACACTTCCCTGCCTTTGTTAACACATGAGTTTTGGGGTTCATATAAGGAGGTAGAAAAGTACTACTCTTAAAAATTAAAACACTTTACAAATGTAAGGTATGATTTCATAAGAGTGTTAAAAACTTGAAAAAACAGGCCAAGCCTATACAATCAAATGCTATAAAAACCTGAACATACTCAAATAATATTTTAAATTGCCAATTAGCAACTAATTGCTATCATGGGTAAAATTTGTCATAATGGATCTTGATCTGTAACCCTCCTTTTCATTTTAGATTTTCTTTTAAGGCATTCTTTTTGGCCTGTCTTTGTAATGTGCAAAACCCATATTTTGTGACAATGAAAGTATGAGGGATAAAATGGAAAATAGGTTCCCAAGGGGAAGTGGGTTGTTTGATTCCTTGGAAGAGGAAGGAAAAGGGGAGTCGGAGATTTCTAGCCATTTTCTCAGTGTTGGGGGAAAGCAGGTAAAGGCAGTGAGATGGAAGCATGCTTGGCCAATAGGGTGACGAAGGATAGAGGAGACACAAAAATGACCTTGAAGTATCAAGATAACACAGCTGCTCTAAGGGCATGGCAGAGCAGACCTGTGCCCCAAAGACCCAGGCCAGGTGTGGCAGGGACTCCAGCAGGCAGCAGGCAGGAAGAAGGAACTGGTTGCTTTAAAAGAGAAAACAAAGCAAACGCAGGTGGGAGATGACGGGTGGGTGGTATGATGGGTGGGAGGGCAGGGACCAGGGGTTACTTTCCTTTTGTATCCCTTCCCCTGCCCTGGCTCCCTAGCCAGGCCCCCAGAAGGACTCTGAGGACGCTGCCTTTCCTCACCTCTCCTCAGGGCCTCGGACAAGCTCTTCCTCCTGGACCAGTGTGACAGGTACCGGCGCTGCAGGCAGTGCCAGCGCAGCACCTCCAATGGCGGCCACAACCACCAGTGGCCGCTGAACAAGCTCCTGTGGGGCTCCGGGCTGTTTGTGTGAACCTCAGAGTTTGGACCTGCACCTCCTGGTCCAAGTTCTTATTTTTTTTAACGTCTGAAAAATTGTATTGTGCGGTTTCAGTGCTTTCAGGAGTAGCTTGCTTTTTAACCGCTTACCGAATTCATGAAGACAGGGTCTCCCTTCCTGTCTTCCTCCCCTGCTGCCATGGCACCCATGGATGGGGGATGGCACCCAGCTTTATTCTGGCTGTGGGGGTTCCGCTGACTCAGCCCTGCCACTCCCTCTGTGACTTTGTAAAACACAGTATCTTTCCTTCATATGTAATGAATAATTTAGTCATAATAAAAATTTTCTACGGGCCTGACTGTGTCTAGCAATTCATATTGGTAAATTAAAAAAAAAAAAAAAGTCTTTATTGATTTTTAGAGAGAGAGAGACAGAGAGAGAGAGAAGCACCAATTAGCTCAGCACTACAGGGAACTGAACTGGCAACCTTTTGGTGCACAGGACAATGGTTAACCAACAGAGCCACACCGGCCAGGGCTTAGTAAACATTTTTTAAAGGTTGAGATGCTTCGTAGCTAAAATAATTTTAATTCTAAAATTTCTGAAAATCTTAGTTCTTTGCCATATCTGTTAGAAACTATTTATTAACTATTATTTTTATTTGAAGTGTGATATGTTTCCTTGTCTTTCTAACCAAAAAAGTGGGTTACTACCGATGAATTGATCAGATATTTTACATGGTTTTTGAACCGTGTTAAGGTAATATTTGGATACTTGATACTTTATTATATAACTGGAGGCCCGGTGCACAAATTCATGCACCAGTGGGGTCCCTCTGCCTACCCTGCGGGATCAGGCTGAAACCGGCCCTCCAACATCTCCCAATTTTGTCTTAGAGGAGACAAAATCTCCCGAGGAGTCCCAGATTGCAAGAGATCAAGCCAAGCTGAAGGACCCCACCTGTGCATGACTGGGCCTGGGGACAGGGAGAGACTGGGGAAGTTGGCCAACTAGGGCAGAGTTGCAGGGGGGAGGGCTCTAAGGCATGTCTTGCCTGTCTCACTCAGTCCCAATCAGCTGGACCCCAGCAGCAAACTGACCTACCAGTTGGAGAGTCTGCTCCCTGATGGTCAGTACATGTCGTAGTGGGTGGTTGAGCAGCCTTAGCATATCATTAGCATATTATGCTTTGATTGGTTGAATGGCCAACCGGCCAACCAGACACTTAGCATATTAGACTTGTAATATATAGGATTGCTAAAATGGTGATATGATTAATGTTAGTTTAAACATATATTCATTCTGTCTGAAAACACAGTTCTGCAAAAGAAATAATTTGTCATTGTTCACCATTTACCAGCTGGTATAAGAGCTTAAGCATTGAAATAAATAATGAAATTCAGGACAGAGACTTAATTTAAGATGTTATAGCTGTGTCAATTAGTAAAAAAAAGCAAAGGTATTAATAATGATAAGGAAAATCATTATTTAAAGTTTCAATTCACTAGAAAGTTATAACAATTCTAAAGTTATAACAATTCTTTATGCATCAAACAACATTGGTCCAAAATATATCAAGCAAATATGGATAGAACTACAAGGAAAATTGATAAGATTACCACAGTTGTGGGAAATTTTACTGTCCTTTCAGAAATTTGTAAGAATAAAGATTTGAACAAAACAGTTAACAAGCTTGATCCCATGAACACATAAGGGGTATTGCATCCAACATCCAAGAGCCATATTTTTTTTCAAAGTACATGAGATGTTTTATTGAATTTGACTACAATAGACAACCATATAAATTTCAGTAAATTCTAAAATATTTGAATAATATAAATACTTTTCTGACTACAATTAAGCTAGCAAAAAAGTTAATATCCATGCATTTGGAATTTTAAAAATCTATGTTTAGAGACTTCTATTTCTAGATAGTATGAAGTAGATCATGGAAGCCCAGCATCCACCCTGTAACAACCAGAAAAATATGTATAAAATTTTTAAATCATATGTTTAAAGACATGGAGTTGTGAAAGCAACAAGCATGAGGTGAATAGGAATTCCAGAGGAAGGAGCTGAGGTGAGTGGCCATTTTGGTCTCTGGCAGCATTTGCTGATTCTAGCCAGGTATTAAAAAACAGGCTTGGTCTGTGCAGTGGGTCTCTATTGAGGGAAAGAGAAACCCAGCAAGGCTTTTGGTGGTCATGTATGGGTGTGGGTGAACTGACTGAAACATTGAGAAGCTTAGCTTGTTTCCTCCATAAGTTGCTAGCTGAGTTCCTCAGAAAACAAGATACTGAATATGAAATTTGCATTTGGAGGGTTGCTGGGGAGTCCTCTCAGCAATGCCTGTGAGAGAGCAAGAGCACCAGCGTGCGGCAGAAGAAGTTGAGTGGAGATACATGTAGTTTTGCAGCAATGGCTTCAGCCAGTCTTGCAGGGAGCTCTGAAACTGGAGCTTCAGCCATTTAGAGATGTCCCCAATTGAGGTAAGGGAGCTGGGGCCTCTGGACTTGAATCAAGTAATCATTGGGTGCAGGCTGTCCCTGGGGCTGAGGTCATAACCTTGGGTGAAGCATTTTCCTTTAGTCAAGTGTAATTCTCAGGGAGGGAGGATGCACCTGTGAACCTTCAGCTGCTGATACTCCTGACAGCTGGTGTAAGGAGTATTTCAGACCAGAAGAGCGACCTGGGTGGTGCAACCACAGTGTCCACCATTCTGAATGACACCTGCTGAGTTCTGAGGCTGAGAGAGGCTGGGGAGTCAGAATGCAAACTTAAAACACAGACGGAATCTCCCTTAATCTCATTGTACTTAAGAGACAAAGTCCTGCCAGAAATAGAGGTTTCAATCTTCAACACTTATTTTGTCTTTTTTAAAAAAAAATTATAGCCATTCTGGTGAATGTGAAGTGGTATTCCATTGTGGTTTTAGTTTTCATAAGACTAACCACGTCTCCCAGTCTATTGCTTGTCTCCCTGCTCCCCTCCATTTATTTTTCCTCATTACCATTTTTATCCCTCCTTATACCCTCCTTCATCTTCACCCATCCCCTACCTCCCATAATCACTGCAATGTTGTCCATATCCATGAGTTCTCTCTCCCCACTCTGCTCAACCCCTATACTCTCCCAGTATCCTCCCCCGCAGCTGTCAGACTATTCTCTATCTAAAGTCTGTGTCTATTTTGCATGTTAGTTCAGTTTGTTAATTAGATTCCATATATGAGTGAAATCATATGATATTTGTCATAATGCTCTCCAGGTCCATCTATGCTGTCACAAAGGGTAAATTTTTCCTATTTATTTATTTATGGCTGAGTAGTATTCCATTTGTACTCTTGGGCTGCTTCTAGATCTTGGCTAATGTAGGTAACATCACAATGAACAAAGAAGTGCATATATTTTTTCACATTAGTGTTTCTTGTTTCTTCAGATAAATTCCCACAAGTGGAATTGCTGAGTCATAAGGCAGTTCCATTTTTAAGTTTTTGAGGTATTTCCATACTGCTTTCCACAGTGGCTGCACCAATCTCCATTCCAACCAACAGTACACGAGGGTTCCCTTTTCTCCACATCCTCACCAGCATTTGCTGTTTGTTGATTTATTGATGATAGCCATTCTGACAGGTGTGAGGTGATATCTTATTGTGGTTTTAATTTGCATTTATTGGATTATTAGTGTTTTTGAGCATCTTTTCATGTGTCTGGGCCATCTGTATGCCCTCTTTGAAGAAGTGTCTATTCAGGACCTTTGTTCACTTTTTAATTGGATTGTTTGTTTTTTGGTGTTGATTTTTCTAAGTTCTTTATGAATGTTGGATATTAACCCCTTATCAGATTTACCAGCAAATATGTTCTCCCATTTAGTGGGTTATTTTTTCATTTTGTTGATGGTTTCCTTTGCTGTGTAATAACTTTTTAGTTTGATTTAGTCCCAATGTTTATTTTTTCTTTTGTTGCCCTTACCTGAGGAGATATGGCAGAAAAAATATTGCTATGAGAAATGTCTGAGATTTTACTGCCTATGTTTTCCTATAGCATTTAAGTATTTAATCCATTTTTAGTTTATCCTTGTGTGTGGTGTAAGAAGGTGGTGTAGTTTCAATTTTTTTTGCCTGTATCTGTACAATTTTCTCAACTTATTTAGGGCTTTTGTTTGTTGGGAGTTTTTTTTATTACTGCTTCAATTTCACTAATTGCAGTCTATTTAGATTGTTTGATTCTTCTTAATTCACTTTTGGAAGATTGTATGTTTCTCAGAATTTATCCATTTTGTCCAAATTGTCCAATTTACTGGCATACAGTTGTTTGTAATATATTTTTTTTAATCCTTTGTATTTCTTTGGTATCAGTTTACATGACCGCACAGTATTGATCATTGTAGCTTTCTAGTAGGTTTTCAAATTGGATAGTGTACTTTGTTCCTTTTTGAAAAACTGGCAATTCTAGGTCCTTTGTATTTTTATATAAATTTTAGAATCAGCTTATTAATTTCTACAAAAAATGCCTACAGGGATTTTGGTAGTTATAGGGTTAAATTTATAGATAATTTAGAGAGAATTGTAGCCTTGACAATATTGTCTTTAAATTCATGAACATGGTACACTATTTATTTACATCTTCTTTAAGTCCCATGAGCCGTGTTTTGTAGTTTTCAGTGTATAAGGCTTGCACTCTTAAATTTTAAAGTATTTTTTGGATGCTATTGTGAATAGAATATCATTTCTATATTGTTTGCTGCTAGTATATAGAAATTCAATTGAGTTTTGTATATTGACCTTGCATCCTATGACTTTCTAAACTCATTTATTGGAGGGGGAGGCGAGAGGGGGGAAAAGAGAGAAAGCTTGGGAGAGGGAGAGAAGTGCTATTCTATTCTTTGGCATCTTCTACATATAGGGGTGGGCAGTGGTAGGTCCCTAATCATGGTTTATTGTTTTCTTTGTTCTACAATGAAGTTAGAGGTTGGAAACTACCATCCCAATAGGTTTTAGCATTTTAGCAGCCTCTGATTGCAGGGGCTGCTGGCTCGTGTCTCTCCCCTCCTCTCCTCCCTTCCCCGCCCCACTCCATGGTAGACTCTGATGACCATGAGGGAAGTGAAGGCTATAGTTAAACTCGGTTTAAGAAACACACAGGACAGACTGACACCATTCTATAAGAGAACTGCTTGGTTTGCTGAAGAATTTAATGGTATGAAGGGTGGACGAGAGAGTGTTCCAAAGCCAGGAACATGAAATCAGGTCTTTCCCAGAACTCCCCATGGTGCTCCTCCCTCAGTACTTTGCTTCCTCCTGCCTCCTTGGCTTGCTGACCCTCCGCACCCACATTTCTCTGGTTTTCCTTTTAGTAGCAACCAAAAAGGAATGTGTAATACTCAGCAACTTACAGGGCAATGATCATTTCTGACTAGTTAGCGAGCTGCCTCCAGCCAGTCAGCCCTCGCATCTGTCGGAGACTCCAAGGGCGTGTATTCCTCCAACAGAGATTGAACTCCCTGATGGGTGGGTCACACTTTCTGGCCAGTGGTGCCCCCACCTATCCTTCACTCTTGGAACTCAGTGCAAACACTGCTCCTTCTAAAGCCTTTTCTTCTGCTCTCATAGGAAGTATCCTCTCCCTTCTTTGAGCACCCTCGACCATTACCTGCACTTCTTTCATGGACTTAACACTTTCTGCTTTTTAGCAAAATGAATTGTGTCCATATCTCATCTCTTTTTCTAGTCCTTAAGCTCTGAATGAGGCTCAAGGATATAGTAATGGCAATTAGCAAAATGAGATTTGCGGGGTGGGCCTCATAAGTATTCAAGAGGATTTATTGAACTCATTTGATCAACTCAAAATTAGTAAGAGATTTCCCAGCCCTATTTCTAACTGGTCAATTTTGATGAGTAGATAGATTGATCACAGTCCAGTTTTGGGTCCTGAGTACTGGAGCCATATCCACATGATAAAGAATGATTCCCAGAACTCTCATTGAGAAACAGAAGTCAGAGGAAGATTCTGATTGAGTTTTGTTTGTTTGAAGACACTGTACCTGTCCTGCCTTATTATGATTCTGGCAAACAAAGTTCTAGGCAGGATTCTGGATTTCCCACTCGGGCTAGCCAATAAGCCATTACTGGACAAGGAAATTTTTTGGAACAAGGTCAGAGGAGGGTTATAGAAAAGTGAATTCAGGGCCTGTAGGGACAAGGCTTTCATTTACTGTATCCCTGGACATCTCCCCTCACACCACAAAGTTCAAAGGAAAAAAACACAGAGACAAGGATGGCTATTTTGGAATCCATTTATATTACCAGTGTTATTTTCCTCTGGGCTTCATCCAGCCCCACACCAGCCTCCGGGACTGCATCAGACTGTCTGAACATTCATGGCTTCCTTGGGCCACGTGTAGGTGTCCAGTGTAAAGGAGTCATAGTCTGGAGTGTAGACCAGGGATCTTACAAAAGCCTCCTTGTCCTTGGGCTCCGGGTAGTAAGAGGCCAGGTTGTGTTTGTACGCGAAGTCAAGAACCTAGGGAAAAACATGTTTGTCTGAGGAACTGGATCGAAGGAGAAACCTGCCTAAGGACCCTTGTTTGGGGGCCTGTGGAAGGAAATACACCCTAAAGAACCAGGTGTGTGCTTCTCATGAGCTGGGGCCCATGAAGCCACTGGGGAAAAAGAGTGTTGAGCTTTCTGTTCAAACCATTAGCTGGTTTGGCTCAGTGGCTAGAATGTGGGCCTCCGGACTGAAGGGTCCCCGATTCAATTCTAGTCAAGGGCACAGGCCCAGGTTGCAGGTTTGGTCCCCAATGTGGGGCAGGCAGGAGGCAGCCAATCAATGATTCTCTCATCATTGATGTTTCTACCTTTCTCTCCCTCTCCCTTCCTCTCTGAAATCAATAAGAATATATAAATATTAAAAAGAAATCTTACACTAAAGTTTGCCTCTGCTTCTAAATGCTTGAGTGCTTTTAGCAGTGACATTATCCTTGTGAAGCATCAGTTTCCTCATCTGGAAACCTTTCTCTAGAGTGGTGTCAGGATAAAGTTAGGTAGCAGGCACAAGTGTTCAGTACCTGATACTACCCCCTCCAAATGGGCTGAATTGGAAGAACAGCCAGAGCATTGTTCTCTGGGTTTTATATTTAGTTTCAGAGAGCATTGTTAATCCAAATATCCCCCAAAGGAAGAAACTGGACATGGGACAGCTAGACTCTGAGATGGAATGTTGGTCTTGAGGGTTGACTCTGGATCCTGCACTGAATAACTCATGGGGAGTGATGCTATTGTGCAGTACATTTTCTGAAATTATTTTAAAAACTGAGTAGTATAGAAAATGTAAAATATATATACTAATAGAAGTAATAGTATAATAATCCTCATGTATTCATCATCTAGATTCAACAGTTATCAATGTTGGGTCAGTGTTCATTGCACCATGTTCTGATTCTTTGAAAACCTATCATCTCTGAATGGTCTCTAGGGTGGGACTTTTCCTTGAAATGCCACTCAGTCTAAGAGAAAGGAAAGGAATGAACATCTACTCTGGCCAAGAAGCACTGAATGTGGAATTCTGTTTGAAAATTTCCCAGAACTCTGGGAGAGAGGAATTACTGGCCCCTTTAGAAAAAAGAGGAAACTCAGACTCAGGGAAGTGAAGTGATTGGCCCCAGGTGACTCTGCTGCTGACTAGAGAGCTGGGACCCCACTGCTTGAGCTCTTTCCACAATGCTATGCAAGTTGACCTTTCTGTATAAATGGGCATTTATGATTCAGTTAAAAAAAATTCCACCCACATTCCGGTCCATCAAACTTCGGACTTTGATGACCTTTCTGCCTGGTGTTTGAGTGGAAAGTCAGGATCAGTCCCAGAACTGACCTGAGCGGGTGCTGGGGGTAGGGCTGGAGCTGCAGGCAGGAGTTGGTCACACAGCCCCCGGACTGTATGCAGTGCAGCCCAGGGAGCTCGGATTGTCGCCATACTTGCCACCCCCTCAGTCCTTAAGTCACAGAGAAAGTGGATGGGCCTCACTACCCATATTATAGGAAGTAGGATTCTCCTTACTTTGACGGCGATTCTCAGAGACACGTCTCGGATGCTATTGAGTGGTGGGTATAGTCTCCCCTGGGACAGATGATGTTCAGAGACCTCGTGGGCAATATTCTGGTGAGAGAGAACCAAGAGGAAGAAGCTCAGTTTCCACCTTCCCAGAACAAGCCCAACCCATCACATCAAAGACTCCTCTCCCCAGTCACACAGGAGGGTTCTAGCCAACCATGTCTCTGTACAATGGGGGGATTTGCTTTCAGGCTGACTTCAAGCAGGACGTGACTCTTTCCAACCAACGGGCATTTCAAACAGCCCTGCCCACAGCCATGGGACACACCGCCACCACTGACCATAGCAAGGAGAAGAAATACAAGCACAGAATACTTGGACTAGAGGGAGGCAGAACCACAGCCCAAAGCTGTAGCTGGTGTTCACATAGTTTGGGGGAGGCTGGAACCCCTAGGAGACATCTCTGCATGGCTGCGCAGAGCTGGCACTCAAAGACCAGGACATAGGAAGAAGAACTGGTGGTAACGGGTGGGACTCAGGAATGGGGCCAAACAGGGCTGCATTTGGGTCCTCTCCAGTGCCATGGGGAGGGGCTGCGAGTGGATGCGGAGATCAAGGAGAGTCTTTGGAGCTCATGAGCATAAACAGAGACATTTCTTTGCCTCATAGTCAGGTGAAATGTGAAGTGCCCAACATTTAGCAAGCACTTGATAAATGTCAGCTGGAACTGTAATCATAACTGTAACTGTTATTATCAATGAGTATTATTATGAAGGGTGCTGTCATTCTTAAATAACTCATTGTTTTCACTGTGTCTAGTAAAGATCGCTTCTGGGAGCTTTTCTAGGGAGATACCTGGAGCAGGGGCATCCCACACCCCTAGATCTGTGCTCAAGATCCGGGTACTCAGAGCAGGCAAACCAGACATGCAGCCCACCCCCTTCCTTATAGACAGCTGTCCTAGTGGGGCTTATTCTGCCAGCAGTTACGTCAGTGACATGGCCCAGACCCAGGGCATGGTTCACAGGCCCACAGTTTCAGACATGTTAGGTGGCATCTCCTCTGTTCCAGGCATCTAGATGGGCATGGCTGGGAGGCAGGGAGCAGTACAAGTTGTGTCTCCTCACTGCCAGCACCCCCTGTTGGCACTCCTCCTATTGACTATTTCCTTCCTCCACTTAAAAACCTGTGTGTGTGTTGAGAGAAGTTCAAACCTCACAGTGGTTTTGAGAGAAGCTTGAGGTCCAGGCCCTTTGGTATCCATTGCCAGGGTTGGCAGCAGGTGAGTAGAAGAGACCAGAGGAGGAATTTTTGGGGGCAGGGGTAGGAGTTGAGGTAGATCATAGGCCCTGCTGGGAGGATGTGAGGGAGCGGGGAGAGCGATACCTCTGCTGTCAGGAGGAAGATCTCATCTGGGATGTGCCGGACCCCGCCGGCGATGACGCCCAGCGCCACTCCAGGGAACACGTAGGCGTTGTTTCCCTGGCCCGGAATGAAGGTCCTGCCGTCTTCCAGAGTGACACTATCGAAAGGACTTCCACTGGCAAAGATCCCTCGGCCCTGGAGATAGGAAGAAAGTCAGAGATGAACTGGAGATCGGTTTCGGGCAGCAATGGTGGCCTAGTCCTATGTCTCAATGCTGGACCTTCCTTCATCCTCTCCCCAATGCTCGGCATTGGGCCAAGCACACTGCACTCACTCGTTCAGGACCAGAAAGCTTAGCCCCACTGTTACCTGGTAGGCAAGAAACTGCTGAGAGGGGAAAGTGCACCTTTTCCACCTGTCCACCTCCTGGGAGGGCCAACCCAGGACGTGACAGTTACGTATGTGACCTTGAGTTCTGGTCAAAGCCCTGTGTTATTAGAAGAACTGTGAGCAGTTTAGCTTGATGCGAAGAGCTTAGGCTTTGGAGGGAGACCTGAGTTTGAGGGTCAGCTCCAACTCCTTATTGGCTCTGTGCCCTTGGGCAAGTTACTTCATCTTTCTGAACCTGTTTGCTCGTCAGCAATGTGGGGACTTTTTTCATCCTCCTAGGGTTACTCATAGTTATTGCTACTATGTCGTCTCAGCCTGGGGAGGGAAGGACTCCTTGCTGACCTCTGTGACCTGGTAGCACTTCTCAGCTGTGCACTCGGCCTTGCTGGTGGGGTTGCTCAGGGCAAAGATGATAGGGCGCTCGTGGAAGGAGGCCATGTCCCTCAGAATCTGCTCCGTGAAGGCTCCTGCGATGGCAGCAACACCTACAGGGAAAAGGCGGATAGTGGGGATGCCTACTCTGTATAAACAGCCCGCTGCTCTCCTGGTGGTAGGGTGGGGGAACGAGGTGCAACATGAAAGACTCAGGAGTCTTGGGGATGGTACCTGCTACAGGGATGGAGAGAGCAGAGAGAAAAGGATCCTCCTGCTTGAGCTAGCTGAGACCTGCTGTTGATCCCTGAGGGACCACTGGTCCACTTCAGGCCCATATCCAGGTAGGGTGCACCTGTGAAGGCATTTCTGGGCCTTGTTCTTTATTGTAGGCTACTCCTGCCATGTAGGGAGGAATGCCAGGCTACCCACTTCAGAGAAGGAATGCTCATTTCATCCTGGTTAGTGAGACCTGTGTTAGGCTCTTCCACAGTATTGTACAAATGCATCTTTTTTTTTTTCTTTTTTAAAAAACAAACATATATTTTATTGATTTTTTACAGAGGAAGAGAGAGAGATAGAGAGCCAGAAACGTCGATGAGAGAGAAACATTGACCAGCCGCCTCCTGCACACCCCCTTCCGGGGATGTGCCCGCAACCAATGTACATGCCCCTGACTGGAATCGAACCTGGGACCTTTCAGTCCGCAGACCGACGCTCTACCACTGAGCCAAACCAGTTTCGGCATGTACAAATGCATCTTTAAGCCCCTTGCTGCCTTGGTTCTATGGTTTTTATATAATAGTCACTCAATAAAAGTCTGTGGCACTGAATTGGACATGGGATAGGGGAAAGAGCTGTGTTTCCAGGAGCTACTTATGCCTCCTTGCTGAGCCCCAGTCTCCACCTGCAATCAAGAGGGTTAGCTGGGCTGGGCAGTGAACTACCTCCCTTCTCCTACCTATGATGGCTGTGGGCTTCACCAGCCTCACCACCTCCTCCAGGGAGTTCACTTCAGGATGGTCCTGGGCAAATACCTCCTTCTCATGGTTTAGGTTGCTTCTGCCCTGCAGGAAAAGGAAGAACGAGAAGCAGCTAGAGTGAGAAACTCCAGGGAGGGGCATGGATGCATTTGGAGACCTGGAGCATTTCCTGCTGAGCCCTGTGCTTTGGTCTGAGCCAGTGGTGGGCCAACTCATTAGTCAACAGAGCCAAATATCAATGGTACAACGATTGAAATTTCTTTTGAGAGCCAAAAATTTTAAACTTAAACTTCTAGCACCACTTCTTCAAAATAGAGTCGCCCAGGCCATGGTATTTTGTGGAAGAGCCATACTCAAGGAGCCAAAGAGCTGCATGTGGCTTGTGAGCCGCAGTTTGCCAGCCACGGGTCTGAACCATCAGGATCCTTGGGACCTGCCCTCTTGATCAGATTTCCTGGTAGACCCGAAGGTAGAACTTAAGGATTTTTAGTGTGTGTGTTTGTGTGTGTGTGGTGCTTTTATTTAACCCAAACCATCTATGGAGAATCTATAATGCCTATCTTGGGTCCTGGCTTCCTGGGCCAGAACAGATAGGCCCTCAGGAAATACGAGTCTGACCAAGACCCCTGGCCCCAAGGCATCCAGCACCCAGGTCCAATTGGGAGATGGGACCTGAAGAAGCTAATCTGCATGTATTTTATGAGCCATTAGCCTCCCTGTGAACAATACCAGGCAGAGGTCCAGGACAGGCTTACAACGGCGGCTACACCAGACCAGCCAGATTGCTTCCGTTTCACCTAACAGAAGTCGATGGGTGACAGACTGGTAAAGGGTACAAACGTTTCTATTGACTTCTTTGGGTTGCTCTCCTCATGCAGAGTGGAGAGATCAGCTTGAGAGATCTTTTAGTAGGGTTGGCTCCATGGGGTTAGCAAAATGATATTGAAAGATGGGCAAGAGGAAAGTGTGGCAGCCTCTACCTGTGCCTGGATTATGCTCTGGAATGACCTGGGGTGGGAGGAGGTGTCTCCAGGCCCCAGTTCCTTCCAGCAGTAACCTGGCTCTATGTGGAACAATAGGAAGGTCAGTTTATACTGGGGGGTCTCTGCTATTCTTGGTTGGTGGTCCCACATACTTGCCCTGTTCCTATTTCTGTTTTTTATTTTATTTTATTTATTTATTTATTTATTTATTTATTTATTTATTTATTTTATCTCTCACCGACATTCTATGTTAGTGACATTCTGGGAATAAAAACGTGGAGCTCTGAGTGAAATCCTAAGGGAAGAGGTCATCTGATTGTGCCCCTCATCACATCCCAGTCAGAAGCTAGACTGTCTCTCTCTCATTCACTCTTTCATTCATATGTCAGACATTAGTTATGCACCTACCATATGCCAGGCATTGACATAAGGCTACAGAGACTAGTGGGGAGACAAACTAGCAAAGGGGCAACTGCCCTACAATGTGGTAAGTGTAATTAATGGGGAGGGGCTACATGAGCATCGATGTAGTAAACTGAGACCTAGATGCTCCGAGGAAGCTTCTTGGAAGGGGTAAGATTTGAGCTAAACCAGAGGGTGAAGGAGGAAATGGATGGGACGCCTGGAATTGAGAGTGGGTGTGAGGGAGAAAAGAAGGGCATTTTAGGCAGAGGAACAAAATGTGCAAAAATGTGGAACAGAGCGTGTGTTACTTTTGGACATGATTCATTATGGTTGGAGGTTAGTGCCAGTCAGGGAGTGGTGGGAGATAGGGCTGGATGGGCACACACACACACACACACACACACACACACACACACATATATTCTAAGCTGCTCTTGGACGAAAGCAATTAAGAATACTTTACAACGAATCTTTTGCTTTGGAGTTTTTGGTCCTCTATTCTGTCTGGGCAGTTTGTCCCTTGGCGACCTCATCTGGTCTACTTCCAGTAGCTGAAGGTATCAGGAAGCCTCCGGGCCTGCATACTGACAGTACCTTGACAATGAGTCCTTTGGAATCCACCATCCAGATCTTCTTCGTGGCCTCTGCCTTGGGTATGCCTTCTTTCTCTAGGGCCATGACGAGGAGGTGGGCGATGCCCATGGCTGCCTGGGAGGTATCAAGCGGTGAGTGCTCAGACATAGGGCGAACAATGACTCAGCATTTACCAGATGTTTCACCAAGATGCTTTCTCCTTCCCCCTTACTTCCGGGAGACCCAGTTAAGTCCTTCCCTAAGTCATCCACAGGCTGGGGCCCAGGCTGCTGCAATGATCACATCACACCTGTGATTCTTCCTCTTCTCGGAACCTCAGAACACTTCCCGACTTGACACCCTAACACCCATACTTTTTTTTCTTAAATATATTTTTTATTGATTTCAGAGAGGAAGGGAGAGAGAGGGATAGAAACATCATGATGAGAGATCAATGAGAAGAGAGAATTATTGATCGGCTGCTTCCGGCATGCCCCACACTGGGGATTAAGCCAGTAACCCAGGCATGTGTCCTTGACCAGAATCAAACCTGGGACCCTTCAGTCCACAGGCCAATACTCTATCTACTGAGCCAAACCATCTAGGGAAAACCACCACTCATTTTTATTCTCTGACTGGAACAATAGTATCAAGGCCCCTGATGGCACCTACCTCACCTGCACCTTGGAAAACGAACGTGTGATTGGAGAGCTTGTTCTTGGTGATTCTCAGAGCAGCCAGGATCCCTGCCACAGCGACGGCGGCTGTGCCTGCAACGGAAGGGACTGAGGTCAACCTCTGGCAACTGGGTCCCAGCCCCCAAGAGAAGACTTGGCAGAGTTTCCCATGCCTAGCCACTTTTCTTAGCCTGTATAGAAGTTAAGCCTGAAGGCATGAAGGGTTTTAAAGCAAATCCATGCCCTCTTTTGCAAATAGCTCCTGGGAAAGATCAGAGAGTCAAGTGCTGCTACAACTATCATTTGTAATTGAAATGACAAGGACAAATAAAATGGAATCCATAATAAAGTGTAAGCCTCATAGAAATTTTTTGTTTAAGGTTAAAAAAATAACCATATTAAAAATGAGGCCACAAACTAATCATGAGACATTAAGTGACCGTATGATCTGAGCTGTCTATCTTATCCACCATGTCATATGGTTGGCTGTGCCCAGACCATCATCAAATGGCTTGAGCTGTCCAGAAGGTGTGAGTTCCATGAGCAGGTGGCTCAGATTTGTTTGACACCTACTCCTGCTGCATGACTTCTCTCTCAATCCACACCTAAGGCCCCAACAGGAATTCCTCAAGACCAGCTGACCAAGGAGAAAATAACTCGGACTTGATGACAGTATACTTAATGATCTACTACTATCAACCAGAAGTGTATGGTTGTAGTTTCACAGACACAATATACAGGTATCCCTAAGGATATTGGTGAAGGAAATCTTTTCAATGGACAACTCACAATTCTTTAATTTTCTTTGTTAAAGCCATTAGTGTAGACCTTACTTGTTCACAATAAAGTAATTGCAACTGGCAATGATTAGCCTCTACAATGGTCCAGGGACAGGAAATTAAAGGAGGACTATTTATGCTTCATTAAAGTTGCACAGATCAAAGAAACCGATGTTATCTAAGGGTGGTGAGGGAGCGGTGAAAAGTAAAACGTGCCAGCACACACTGCATTTTACAGACCTACAACCCTTCTGGGAAAACTAATTCCTCTCAATATAGACCAAACAAGCCATAACATGTTTTTACCCTTTGACCTCATGCTTCTACTGCTGGGAATCTATGTATGGAAAAACCCAAAATGTATGTCCTAGGGATATTTATGACAGTGTTATTTATAATACAGAATGACTGGAAATAACAATCACCTAATAAAGGAGTAATGGTTAGTAAGTTATCTATTGTAGACTATATTGCAGCCATTAAATATGATTATGAAGATGGTTTAGCAACATAGGCAATGCCATGAAGATAGCATATTGTTCTAAGTGGAACAATATGTCTTTTCTCATTTCTTAAAATTTTTGTTATTCATGCTGCATTTATGGAAAATTAAGATTTGCTTTTTTTTTTTTAATTCTCTTCTGAGGATATTTTTCCATTGATTTTTTAAAATATATTTTATTGATCTTTTACAGAGAGGAGGAGAGAGGGATAGAGAGCTAGAAACATCGATGAGAAAGAAACATCAACCAGCTGCCCCTTGCACATCCCCTACTGGGGATGTGCCCGCAACCAATGTACATGCCCTTGACCGGAATCGAACCTGGGACCTTTCAGTCCACAGACCGACGCTCTACCACTGAGCCAAACTGGTTTCGGCTCTCCATTGATTTTTAAAAAAATATATATTTTATTGATTTTTTACAGAGAGGAAGGGAGAGGGATAGAGAGCTAGAAACATTGATGAGAGAGAATCATCGATCAGCTGCCTCCTGCACACCCCCCACCGAGGATGTGCCCACAACCAAGGTACATGCCCTTGACCGGAATCGAACCCGGGACCTTTTAATCCCTAGGCTCTATCCACTTGAGCCAAACTGGTCTCGGCTTCTCCATTGATTTTTAAAGAGAGTGGAGAAGAGAGGGAAAGACAGAGAGAAATGCCAATGCATTTTGATTGATTGCCTCCTGCATGGGCCCTGGTCAGGGCCCGGACCAGGGAGGAGCCTTCAATGAGATGTGTTCCCTTGACCAGAATCAAACCAGGGATCCTTCGGTCTGCAGGTCAATGCTCCATCCACTGAGCCAAACAGCCAGGGCAAAATCAAGACTTTTGAAGGAACTCAATTTGCTCAGTTGAGCTGCTACAAGTCTTGTTCAGCATGAGAACAGTTTAATGGAAGCTTCCATTTCCTTGTAGGTTTCCATCATTTTCTTAATTCCGGTGATGCCTTTCCCTGGATTCAGCCCTTTGCACCGGTCCTTGTGTAGTTCATGATGGTGTGGCAGCGACACAGAGAGAAGGGGTTTGCAGCTTGCCCAGGTGCTCCTCCGTAATATTGTTTCTGGAGTCAATCATCCAGCGATAGGATGCATAAGAACCACAGGCCCCAACATTTGTCTCATCCCCCCAGGAGTTAGGGCAGCTGGTGCTACAGCAAGCACAGGAAATGCACTCAGACAGTCCACCCGGTTTCTCCCGGTCTTCTATGGACAGCAGAGCTGCTGTTTGCCTTCCTGGGACTCATCCTTCTTCTTCAATGGATTTGCACTGAGTATAGAAGTTGCTCAAATCAGGAACAAGATCTTTTATCACATACAGATGTGGAAGAGCGTCTATTTTTGAGACTTTGTTGAGGTTGGTGTCAATCCTTTGGGTGTGAGGTAGAGTGTTGCCTCCATTGATGTTCATTGTGCAAGAACCACAGATACCTTCTCTGCACGACCTTCGAAAGGTCAAAGTAAAGTCAGTTTCATTCTTACTCTTTTTAAAAAAAAATAAAATATATGCCGAAACCAGTTTGGCTCAGTGGTAGAGCATCGGTCTGTGGACTGAAAGGTCCTGGGTTAGTGTCCGGTCAAGGACATGTACCTTGGTTGCGGGCGCATCCCTGGTAGGGGGTGTTTAAGAGGCAACTGGTTGATGTTTCTAGCTCTCTAGCTCTCTCCCTTCCTCTCTGTAAAAAATCAATAAAATATATTTAAAAAAATAAAATATATATTTTTGATTTCAGAAAGAAAGAGAGAGGGAGATGGCGCCTCTGCTATCTTGGCTCCTGATGGTGAGCCCCATTTTATATATCTTAATGTAAAGACATTTATTTATTTAATTCCCCATTCTTTCGACATTGTTTCTGTAAGTGCTGACTCTGACTAATATGTAGCTTGTAGCTAAACAGCATATTTTATTAGAATCCTACGAACTAATTGCAGAAAATACAGACTCTACCTTCAGGAGAACATACGGTAGAACCAGGATGACAAAGACCAGAATGACGCACACCAGACCATCACTTGACCAGTTTTGAAATCCTTATCAGAAAGGACTATCCTGGCCTGCGTGTAGAGAACTTTACAATCCCCACCCATTGACTTCTTTGTTCTGCTTTCCCTCTCCCTCCCCATAAAAAGCTCTGTCTGCACTGAAATGTTGAGATGGGCTTTGGACAAGAGTCCCCCATCTTCTTGAGATGCTGCCATGCAAATAAACCTCTTTCTTTTTTAACCAGTACCTGTCTTACCAGGTTGGCCTTCAGGCAGTTGGACCTTGGTTCCGTTTTCATTATTGTCCCCATTTTACAGATTAGAAAAATGAGGCACAAAGCAGTCTGCTGAGTTGTCCAAGATCACATAAAATAATGAAGCTTTGAACCGGGGGAATCAGGCTCTTGGGCTTCTGCTCATAATCCCTGAACTACACTTCACTGAGTTAGTAAGAAGGAGGAAAACCTTAAATAGTCTACATATCATGATTCTAATTATAAAAAACATACACAGAGAATCTGGAAGGAACTACAAAATACTAATGGTTGGAGCTGGGAGTATGAGTGAATTTTCGTTTTCTGTTTTCCCAAGGGGTTTGTTTTTGTTAGTTCTGGGTGGAGCCTTCTCCCAGAACATGGGTTGGGTTCATGCCTGGCTTATAGGCTGTGTGGTGGGCTGAGGTAGGGGCTCAGCAAACATTCATGGTCGCAGGCAGCAGAAGGCAGGACCCGAGGCGGGCCATACTCCCAGGCTCTCAGCCTTCACATACCTGGGGCCCAGAGGGACTGCTGGGGTGTCCGCGGGGTCCAGAGCCAGGGCTGAGGACCCCGCGGACTTTTTAACACTGTGTGAGGGTCCCGAAGGAGCTCAGCGTGCCTTCACTGAAGGCCTGCCAGGCGAAGGCACCACTGCGGAAGACAGATGAATCAAACCTGGTCCTTGCACTCAGGGAACTCCTGGTTTCTACAAATCACTGCAACACAGAGGCCATTGTTTCAAAACCATTGCATTCATTCATTTATTGATTGAGCATAGATTATATACCAGACTCTAGGGCAGCGGTCACCAACTGGTGGTCTGTGGGCAACCACTGGTTTAAGGAAACCTTTGGAGTGTGCTGAGGATACCATTGGTAACAAAATAGGTTCGTTCCTGCTTCAGAAAGAAAAGAGCTACTAAATGAGTGTAAGTGTGATGACTGCTGCAAAGCTGTTCCTGACGCTCTTTTTGTCAGTTCACATGTAGAAAAGTATCACTATCACTCTCAGCCCACCTTTGCAGCTTCATCGCTCTGCATGCACCCTCTGTGCCAGTTGCACCATCCACCATTCCCTAAGAGGCCATTTCTATTTTTTTTTTTTTTTCACTTCTGTGCTTTCCCTCTGCTGTGTCCATGAGAGAGAAATATTGATTGGTGGCCTCACGCATGTGCCCCGTGCTGGGATCAAACCCTCAATCTGGGGTTGTGCCTGACTGTGAATCAAACTCATGACTCTTCAGGGTGCAGGATGATGCTCTAACCCACATGTGTCAAACACAAGGCCCGCGGGCCAAATCCGTCCCGCCAGGCCTTGCAATGTGGCCCGCACCGCGCTGTCATCACTGCACTCCGCTGCGTTTCCATCACAATGACAGTTTATGACTGTTCAGTAAACCATTCGGCCCGCGATTTAGGCTGGATTTTAGATTTTGGCCCCTTCTCTGATTGAGTTCGACACCCCTACTCTAACCACTGAGCACACCTGCCAGGGCTCTGATATCTACTTTTAAAATATATATGTATATATTTTTAAAAAATATTTTTATTGATTTCAAAGAGAAAAAGAGAGGCAGAGAGAGATAGAAACATCTCAGTGATGAGAGAGAATCATTGATCAGCTGCCTCCTGCATGCCCCTACTGGGGATTGAGCCTGCCACCTAGGCATGAACCCTGACCAGGAATGGAACTATGACCTCCTGGCTCATAGGTCGCCGACGAACCACTGAGCCACACCAGCTGGGCTGATGACCACTTTTTATCTAAGCTGGGCTATGTCACAGCCAGGCTTATCACTGTACTGCATTTAAAAGGAACGCCAATCTGACATCCAAGAAAGCATAAAAAAGTGGTTTAGATAGTTATTTGAATCACTGACAGAGATGGTGAGATTTGCATGGCATGAACCTCCTCCCAAGTCCTCCAAACCCCAATGTCCATCGTTTTCTCAAAGTCCACTTATTGTGGTAGCTATTCCCCATTTTTCCATCTCCCTGCAAACAACCTCATCTGTCTTATTTATTTATTTATTTTTTGCCTCTCAAAACCCACTTTCATTTGTCCTTCCAGGTCAGAGTCTGTAATCCAGAACATCTCCAGGTGATTTATATATGCCCATTTAAGTTAGAGACTCAGGAGCTGCAGGGGTCTTCAAACTTCTCTCATTATGAGAATCACCTGGTGGAGGTGTTAAAACACAGATTCCTGATAGCACTTCTTATAGTTGGGATCCGGGAATCTGTGTTTTAACAACTCCATCAGGTGATTCTCATAATGAGAGAAGTTTGAAGACCCCTGAGCTAGAGACTTCTCTAGCTGAAGTACTAGCTTCCTTCCACTGCACAGAGAGCGAGTTTTCTGCTGATTGTATTTCAGAACTGCCTTCTGCCTTCCGAAATGAGAAGTTCAAAGCACCTGCCATCAGATGGCGCCAGAGATATTTCATCCCCAGAACTCCTCCAAACACTGCAATCTTGATGGGTCTTTTCTTTCTTGGGTGTTAAATGTCTTTTGTGGTTAGAACCTGCAGGTTGAATAATGGCTTACCTGCAAAATACAGAAGTGGCCCATTATGGAAAAGTGAATTTTCAGTGCTAAAATCCAGTGCTGTATGGGGATTGGAGAGAATAACATCCAACAATTGCACAGAAAAGGAAATGAGGCCAGAGAGGCAATGGCCTGCCTGTCAGTCACCCAGTTGGAAGCAAAGCAGGGAAACCTGGTGCTGCTTCAGGGTCTCGGCAGCTCAGACAGCCTTTCCTGACTCTACAGGTGAAGGTGGCAGGCGCAGCATTTATGGGGTTTCCCTGGAGGAAAATGGAGGGGTGGGAGGTAGAGGGAAATGAATTTAGGCAGTGGATATAAATGTTCAGCTATGACTCTGGAAGAGGCAGAAAACACGAAACTATGGGAAAACTTCAATGAAAGGATATCAGGCAATTGTCATTTAGTGATCACTCTCACCTGACCTTGGCTCTATGCGATGTGCTAGTATGTGCTTACCTGCATTTGCTCATTGAGTCTTCACAACAACTCTGTGCAGTAGGTTCTATTCCCCTCTCACTTCCCTCTCCAAAGTGGAAAGTGAAGTTTGAAGAAAACAGAAACTATCAGGAGAGAACTTCTGAATCCTCTCACCACCAAGTCTATAAACCCTCCTCCTCCAAGTCCTTATGCTCTGCCATTCCTTGTCTGACAATGGATGAACTGCCCCGGCTCCTAGCTAGAGCTGTCTCCAGGTTTGTGTGTTCAGATCCCATCATTTTTTGCCAACTCAGGGAATTTGTCTTGTAGCTCCCTCCCTTTTTTCTGCAATATATCTCTATTCCTCCCTGTCTCCTGGATCACCGCCATCAGCATACAAATATGCCATAAAACTCCATGCTAAAAAAGCCTATCTTGCCCCTGTAGTTCCCACCCTATTTCTTACTTTCCTTTAGAGCCAAACTCTGCTAAAGAGCAGAATTTACTCATTGACTCTGTTTCCTTTTGGTCTCCCTAAAACCCAATCCAATCAAGTGACTACTCTCTATCTCTTGACAAGTCACTAGCACCTCACCTTGCCAAATTGATTTATTATTATTTTTTTTATAGAGAAAGAGGAAGGGAGACAAAGAGAGATACATCGATGTGAGTGATAATGTTGATAGTCTGCCTCCTGCACGCTCTCTACTGGGGATCTAGCTGAAACCCAGGCATGTGCCCTGACCGGGAATTGAACCTGCAACTTCTCGGTGCATGGGAGGACACCCAACCAACTGAGCCACACTGGCCAGGGCCCGCCTTGCCAAATTTAGTGGTCAGGCCACAGCCCTCCTCGTCCTTGACCTCTCTCTTAGCAGCATTTGACTCTGTGGCTCATTTTTCCTTTGGGAAACTCTTGGTATTTGGTTTCTGGAACCCACACTCATGGTCACCTTTCTGGGATCTTCCTCTGAGTCCACCCTCTGAAGTGGCAAGTTATCCTAATTACAGGCCCAAACTCAAGAGGAAAACAGCAGTTCTTCAAGCCCATATTAATATAAAGTGTGGCAAGTAAAGTTATCTTTGGGGGACGCTTGGGTAACATGTTAGGGATTTAAAAGTGGAGAGGAAGGAAGCTGCTTAGCTCTCTGGAGGAAACCCCCGGAATAGCCCCGGGCCCAAGGATATTTTGGAATGTGCTGTAAATGACACGGCAGCAGAAAGTGTGCCTGGTTATTCCTCCTTCATGATGAAAGAAAAACAAATCTCCCTCAGAAACCGGTTTGGCTCAGCGGTAGAGCATTGGTCTGCAGACTGAAAGGTCCCAGGTTCGATTCTGGTCAAGGGCATGTAAGTTGGTTGCGGGCACATCCCCGGTAGGGGGTGTGCAAGAGGCAGCTGGTCGATGTTTCTCTCTCATTGACGTTTCTAGCTCTCTATCTCTCTCCCTTCCTCTCTGTAAAAAATCAATAAAATATATTAAAAAAAAAAAAAAAAGAAAGAAAAATAAATCTCCCTTTTCTGAGGGAGCTTTCCACAATTGCACTTCCTGCAAACTGGGTACTGGAGGCTGTAGGTTCAGGAAATATGCACCAAGGGCAAACTGAAAAGGTGGTTTGTCTTCTGCTTTCAGTAGTCACACCAAGTCAAAGGAGCTTCCATGCTAAGCAACAGATTATTGGAGAAAAGAGGAAGGAGTGGCTGTTTCTCGGGTGAGGCCAGGCTGTGAGCAGGACAGGGAATTAAGCTCCCTGGGGTCTGGCCAGGTGGGTTGGGAGGCCTGGGGCCCTGGGCGGGCACTCCCAGGCCAGGCTTGCTTCCAGGAGCCACTGGACTGCAGCCATTCGAGTGCTCATTAGCCACTGAGTGTGCTGGGGCCTCACTGGGCTCGGCTTTGGGCACATTAGATGAATGAACAGTTTTGTTCACAGGAAGTTCACAGCATAAAGGTTCAGAAAATTCAAGTTCTCCTTATCGGATATGAAGCAAAGGGCTCCTCTGACTTCCTCAACCCTGTTTCTGTGTCATGCGGGGAATTTTCTGGAGCCCTCAGACTCTCTAGAAGGCACTTCCTGGCCTATGGAGAGGGTGGGGTTAGGCCTATTCTGCTGCAGTTTGGGAGGAACCAGAGGAATGGTTACCACCTTCTCTGCTTCTTTGGGGATTTAATGGAATCAACAGGTTATGGGGTGGGAGAGGGGGTGTCTCAGAGGAGCCAGGATCAGATGCTGGAGAGTCATGAGAACCTCGGGATTGGGACAGCCTCAGAACACGGGGCTAGTTTCACTGTGGGGGAGAGAGAATAGAAAGGTGTGTGTGTGTGTGTGTGTGTGTGTGTGTGTGTGTGTGTGTCTGGCTGTCGCAGACCCCTGACAGCCAGAAATAACTCATAAACAGGACAAACCGGCTAAACAGTTTTCAGAGCTGGGCCATTCCTTTTCTCCCACCCCTTTCCTACTGTGGCATCTGAGCCCTGTGGTACTGAGCAGCGTTCTGCATGGTAGGTGACCACCCTCTAATGTCACCTCCTTCCTGCCCCGGGAAAGGTGGGGACAGGCTTGGCCCTGGGTGCCGTGTCCTGGGGGTGGGGAGGTTGAGTCCCTAAGGACAAAGAGAAATGAGCCAAGAGCAGAAGAGAGTTCTAGACAGAGGGGCCAGCACATTCAAAGTCTCAGAGTTGGCCCTAGCCGGTTTGGCTCAGTGGATAGAGCATTGGCCTGGGGACTGAAGCGTCCTGGGTTCAATTCCAGTCAAGGGCACATGGAATTGCAGTTCGATCCCCAGTAGTGGGTGTGCAGGAGGGCTGCCCCTGCCCTCCTGCCCCCTCCCCGCCCCATGGAAAGTCTCTGTGCCCCAGGCTGGTTTCTGGGTGCACAGGGCTGCCGCCTGCCCTGACTCATCGCTGGCAGCCCCCTCCGGAATGTTGCAAAAGGCCATAGGTGACTTTGTTGTTTCAGCTGGGACCCAGAGGCCTCCCTGCATTGAGGAGAGGAGAGACCGGGAGGAGGAAGGGCAGGAGCGATGGCCAGGCCTGTCCTCTCAAAGGAGCCAGGTCCAGGACACCGCTGGCCAGTAACCGTGGGCGCCTGGCCTCCCTAATAGCTGCCCCACAGTGTGTGGTTGGGGACAGAAAACCCAGTGGCTTGCCAGCCCCAGAGCGATCTCCTACCCACCAGCCTTCTGTGGACTGCCTTGCCCAAGGCCCGCCTCATCCCCAAGGCCAATGGTGCCCGTGTAGTATGTCAGGCATCGTCACCCTCACACGGTTAAGTTTTTGAGTTTTCCGTTTTGAGCCATAGAGCTTACCTGCCAGACATTGGATTGAGACAGGCCCCCACTTTTCTGCATTGTGGCTCTGGCCAAATGGCTTAAATCCTTAGGGGCTCCAGCTCTAATCCTTAGCTATTGTTACCTGGGTTTGGATCCTCTTAGCTCATTTGATGCAAAGCTGTGACCTGTGTGAGCCTCATCTGCAAAAGGAGGGGCTGGCCAACCTTTTACTCCCGAAGATCAACACCTGGGCCCCACCAAAAGCAATAAAAAATAAATACCCCGCATGGCATCGAGGCTGTACAAAGTCCTAGGAATGGCTCACAAAGCTCCTTACTGGGAACGCCTGGATGGGGAGAGATGACCCCTGAGGGACCAACCCTTCCACTCTGGGTTCACATACTGGCATCTCCACAGCAAGAGGCAAGGGCCTTCAGGTATTTCTGGTCCGCAGAACAGGTGACCAAGTTGAACCTGAACTCGAAGATGCTTCCCGCTCCTTGGCTTTTGGAGTTCCCTGGGGCTGATGTCTTTTAGGGCCACCATTCTGAGGAGTATCCATTCCAGCCAAGATATGAGGAGGATTGCTCTGATTCCCTAACAGGAATACATCTTGTGTTTTGGAAAATCCGAGAGCAAGTTATTGTGGCCAGGGAAGACCATTGTTATGGCAGTCTTAAGCGCTGGTACTTTCCATTATATTAGCTTTTTAAATGTTTACAATAATCTTCCAAGGAGTTATTATCCCCATTGAACAGATGATGAAACTGTTCCAAGGCCCATCCCAAGAGACTCGATCTGCTCAAGTTCAAGTAGCTAGGAAATGACAGTGTTGCTTAGTATTTATTAAGTTATTAATATCAGATATTAAATTATATAATTTTTACTTTCCTCTGAAGTAGCAATGATCTCCATTTTATAGATGAGGAATCTGAGGCTTAACAAACTTAAGAGACTTCTTTGAAGTCACAGAGCTAAGAATTAGCCACGTGGTAGTTGAAAGCAAGTCTAGCGGTCTTTCTTCAACAGCTGTTGGCAGCAAACCAGCTACCAGGGGCCCCCTCTTTGGCATCCAGGAGAGCCTTGTCAGGAGGCGTTCATCCTCGGGGGCTTTGTCGGGTCGGGTAGAGACCTACCTTGGATGTCATCGTTGAACATGCAGTACTTATGGCGGTACTTGTTAAGCAGGCGGAAGGCGTTGGCATTGGCAAAATCTTCAAACTGGATGAGGCAATTTATTCCAAACCTGTGGGGAGGGAGAGGAAAGAACTTGTGACTGCCTCTCGAGGCTGATCCTAGCATTCCCCAGCCTGCACTGGGGTGGGAGGCTCCAGTGTGGCATGGCTCGTTCAACTGGAGGTCTTTGCCACCCGGCTGGTACCTGGACTCCGGCCTCTCCCTGTCCAGTTATGGATGAGATGGGAAAGGGGGAGAGGAAGGGCCCTGGGCTTGGTGGTCAGTAGAGCCCATATCACTGTCTCTAATGAGGGCTGGTGGCTCCCAGGGGCCATGGATGGCAGACCCATGTGGGTGGAAGGGCTGAGATGGGGCTTGCTCTCTCTGGCCTGTGGCCTGTGGCCGGTGGCCATCTGGAATCCAAGCAGAAATCTCATTCTAAACTCAGTGCATGCAGAGAGCCCAGCTTCTCCAGCACCAGGGCCTGGGGAGCCACTGTGGCCTCCTCATGTGCCCTGGATGCATCCCAAAGCCCTAGGTTCCTCCACCAGAGACTCTTGTGGGTCTGGCGCTATTCCCTGAGAAGACGCAAGGGAGGCTGGGAAAGGCCACTGCATTAAGCCCCTGTCTTCTGCTTATGCCTTGGTGAGGGTGTTCTCCAGCTTGAAATTATAGAAGACTCAGTCTAAAATGCAAATCACCAGGGATTCTCACGCAGAGAGTTTGGGGGGAAGAGGGGTTCAGTAAACTGCATTTTTATTGTGATATACATATCCCTGTGAAACCATTAACTGACACATCTATTACCTTATACAGTGACCCCCTTTTTTTTGAATGGTGGGGACATTTAAGATCTCCTCTCTTAGCAAGCTTCAAGCATCCGATACATATTAATTATTAACTATGGTCTCCACACCGTACTGGAGTCTGCATTTTAGCAAGCGCCCAGATGGATCTGACCTGACAGTGCAGAGAGCTCTGAGAAACACTGCCTTGGTGGGTGAAGACACGCCCACAAAGCCACCTGAGATGTCTTATTTGTAGTCTATGCCTGAAATGCCTTCTAGCTTCCAAGGTCAGGTTAAAGCTTGTGTTCCTTTAAAAATGACTAGACTCATAACCTACTTTTGCAGTTGACATTGTCTGTGAGAAAGGTGAGAGCTAAGATTTCTCCTCTTTGACAATGGGTTCCCTCAGCCTGGGCTTTCTGCAACCACTTCCCCCTGACTCATTCTTGCCCTTTGACCCTGGTTTTGGTAGTTTTGTTGTAGTATCGTGTCTCTTATGGGAGTCTTTCTGGAAGCAAGAGTGATATGACTTATTAAAAATCACCCAATCCATGGACAAAACAAATAAAAAGACTTCATCTCATGGGTCAATTTGTGACAAATAGTATCTGAGGTCATGTTCATTGAGAGAAAAATTTCCCGATTGATCAGCAAGAAGTTGGGAGGCGGGGGGGAAGAGAGGGCAGGTGGTAGGAGAAGTGTTCTGCCATCCACAACCATGTTGGCCTAGAGGCTCTGGACCAGCCAGGACAGAAGGATTTATGACCTTGCTGAAAAGGTGAGTGGGGCGCACACTTCTGTGTGGGCTTCCTGTGCTGTGGGGGACATCTGTTTCTGACGAGGCTGGTGGCTATGAGGGGTTGAGGAGCACAAAATGGCCCATAAAACATTTTTGCAACCTCAAACTTTTGTGCATGACACCCTGTACACTAGAAATGCAAATATTTGCTCCTACCACGGTCCTCCCAGAATGTTAGTGAGTTAGGGCTGTTGGTGGGGGATCGGGAGGCGGGTTCGTGTTACAGGGCAGAAATGGAGGGGCGATAACTGCCACCATCCAGGGCTGAGAGCTCTGGGCCGAGGTTACGAGGCTTGTGGATTTGACCTGGCTGTGCCACATACAACTGAGTGATCTTGCACAAGTCATGTCACTTTTCTATTCTGCCTCGGTTTCCCCATCTGTCAGTGGGCACAATAATATCTGCCTGGACAACTTCTGTGGGCTGTTTTGAGAACGAAAAGCTGAAGGTGGCTTTTGTTATTTTTATTTTATTTTATTTTGTTAATCATCACCTGGGGATATTCTTCCCATTGATTTTTAGAAAGAGTGGAAGGGAGGGGAGAGAGACAGAAAGAGAGAGAAACACCAAATGAGAGAGGTGGGTTGAGCCTGCAACTGAGGTACATGGCCTTGCCTGGAATCGAACTCCATACCTGAAGGTGACTTTAAATAACAAAGTGCTAAACAGATGTGTCATCCAGGCCACAATTCTTATTTACAGTCACAGAGCAAGTGCTGAATGGGGTAGGAGTGGGGGCTCACTGTGTCTCCTGACCCACCTCCAGCTCCCTTCTTGTACGATGAAGAGAAATGATACATAAGACTTCCTGTGCACAAATACAGTGCTGTGCTTGGCAAGCCAAAATTTACTGTGAATTTTTGTTGAGGGTGTGAATTTCAAGTATTTGAGTTGGGAGGGGGAACAGAATGTCTTTGGTTGCTGGTGACATTTTCTATATATAATCCTCACAAGACTCCCAGTGTAACTCCACAATTGGCCTGGAGCTAAATGCTGAAAAGGTCAGACAACAAAAGAATGTGGTACGTGGTCTCCTTTCTCCCTCTCTGTCTCTCTCTTACACACACACACACACACACACACACACACACACACACGACCTTTAAATAGCACCCCTTGGAGGTAAAAATAAGGCGAGAGTTATAAATAAGCACTTTTGTTCAGTGCACTGTTATTACTCTTTCACATTACACTCAGTTTTATGTAAGAGAACCTCCCAGGGAGCAATATGCAGAGATATTGAGTAAACCTTCATTAATTCAGGATGCTTTAACCCTAACTTGGGACTGCACAAAAGGCTATGTGACTCACCCATCCAATAACCTAGATGGCATCCTAGACCTGCTGGGACTCCACAACCCTATTCATCTTGGACACCCTCCCCATCGCTGCTCCCCCTCCTTTCCTCACCAGGAACCAGTCCTGCTCTAGCATCTCATACTGCCCGTCTCAGTCTCTGAGCTCAGCCTCTCCTTCTGTTACAGAAAAACCAGAGAAGAACCAAGCAATGCTTAGAGAGATGGAGTTACATTTAATTATTATTATTATTATTACTACTACTACTACTACTACTACTACTACATGCAGGCTCAGGGAAAATCTCTCTTAAATTCTGGGCCAAAAACCTGAAGGAAGTTTCCCTATTTATATCTTTTATTCCTCTTTGTCTCCCAAATATGGGGTTTTCCAGTCCCCTTTGCAAGGTCTTAAAGAGCCTATGTGCTGGGGCTTTGAGACCTCAACCAGAGGCCTGGCCTGGCACCAGCATTGATAACTTCTTCCAGGGAAGGTTTATGTCCTCTCTGGACAGGAGTAATCTTATTTCTTTACTAGGCACCTGTTGCAGGATTATCCCTGCAAGACTTCCAGTGGGCTTCCCTCCCGCTACCGCCTCCTCTCCTGCTTCCCCCACCCGAGCATGGCAGGGTGGGGCAGGGCGTGCCCACCAAGCCCATGGCCCTCACCGTCTCTGGCCACGTGCACTGCCACCACCGCTATGCGCCTCACCCCGCATGCCCGACCTGCTGTGCCCACTGCACCGGCTGCCACAGTCTCTGGGGCCACTTCTCCCCGCCCCACCCCAAACGCCCTGCCAGTGCTTTCCCTCCAGCACCCGCAGCCGCCTTGCTTTCCACTTTCCCTCCCTCTTCCTTCTATGCTTTCTTCAGTCTTCACTCCTCTCTCCCTGTGTATGCAAATTAACCACCATCTTTGTTGGGTCAATTTGCATACTTGCTCTGATTGGCGGGTGGGTGTGGCTTGTGCAGTGAAGTAATGATTAATTTGCATATTACTCTATTAGGTTAGATTATTTAAGCAAGTAAGCATTTACAGAAGCCAAAATAGCAGGGTTAAAATGTCAAGCAACAGTTTTTATATAAGATGGATGATTCTTTTTTTTTTAATTGTCTCTAAATCTTTTTTTTAAATTAAATTATTATCTGTGTACATATTTTACCATTACCCTCCCCCCCCCATACATACCCTCTCTCCCCAGAGTTTTGTGTCCATTGGTTGTACTTATATGCATGTATACAAGTCTTTCGGTTGATCTCTTATCTCTCCCAGATCTCCCTCCCCTCCCTGCTGTAATTTGACAGCCTGCTTGTTACTTTACTGTCTCTATATCTATCTTTTGGTTCATCAGTTTATAATGTTCTTTATTATCCATAAATGAGTGAGGTCATATGGTGTTTCTCTTTCATTGACTGGCTTATTTCACTCAGCATGATGTTCTCCAAGATGGATGATTCACTTCCACCTCCCTCACTTCCATTATCCCTGTTCTTTGTCTCCACTGAGACCTTTGGCCTTCACCAATGTCTCCCAGCCTCTTGCCTCTCCCCCACCCCCTTCAAGGCTTTTCATTAAGCCAGACCACTCGCTAGTCTGAATCAAGGGTGGTTGCTTCAATTGCTCTCTTAGCATCACCCATCTGTCCATGTGTACATCTGTCGGTCCATCCAACCATCCTTCTATTGATCCAAAAGCATCTATTGATGCTCTCGGAAAGGGTATACATAAAGGAGCTGCTGAAAATTTAGTGTTGTGAGTCTGTCTTCCAACTTGTGAAACTAACTAACCAAAAGCCAATTAAGTCCAAAAACAAAATCAAACTGAAAATGTAAATGGCTTTGGTGGGGAAAAAAAAATTCTTTTTTCTCAATTCGTCTATGGACATTCAAATACAGATAATGAGCGTTCAGCATAATGCCAATTTAAATGTTAATTATAATTGCCTTACATGGACTCATTAACTTCTCACTGACAAAAACAGTAACAAAAATAGCTAAACTTCACTGAGTGTTGATTTCCTGGGGGGCATCTCCCTGAACACTTCACATGTTATCTCAATTGACCCTCACGTGACCTTATGAAGTAGCTGCTATGTTGGAGGAGTCCTGAGCTGCTGTCCAGGGGTTACTGATTCCATTGCAGTTGGAAAGTGGTGGGACTAGAATCTGAAGCTGGCTGTATCCCACTGTAAACTTAACCTTAGTTTAGTTTTAATGGCGATGTGAATTTGTAAAAGATAAGGAAGTGCCATGTGATGAAGAAAACACTGCCTGGGAGAGAGGACAATTGCCTTTTCCCTCTGTCCCTGACATAAGCGCTGGGTCCCCTCTCTCTGGATCTTAGTATCCTGCTCTGAGAGTGTTGGTGGAGCAGCGCGGGCTACTTAGTACAGGGTTGGAGTAGATCTACTAGGAGCTTCACTCAGACATTTCTACAAGTCCCACGTAGGGATTGCTGACAATCCCGAGTAAGAACAACACGTGACAGGAGAATCCTGAGTCAGTACTGTGGGGTCCTTTCTGAGCTGAGACTCACCAGCTCAGCTGAGTGTCCTGGCCCGGCCAAGGCAGCCACCCTCCCGGGGGTGCAGCTGTAACGGCAGGAGCCCCTCAGAAGGGACCCCGTGTAGACCCCTCCTCAGGGCTCTGGGCAGTTTCCCGATTTCAGTGCTGGCAACTACTGCTGACATTCTTGCCTGCCCAAGGCCAAGGGAGGCTCCTGCTTATCTGTCCCCTTCTGCACTTTTCAACTCTTCACTGCGCCTGGCAGGGGCTCAGGAACATCTGATGCGTCTGCAGGGGAGGATTCCTGCCACAGAGACAGAGGCGCCTCCACAGCCACACACTGAGCTGACCGGATTTCTCCACCCTGGGGACTCAGCAGGGAAATGGCCTTGGCGCGGCCATTAAGGCATTCCAAGGCCAGGGCTCACTGAGAGACTCCAGGCTGTTGCTGGGTGGATGTTCTCCGCCCCCCCCTTCCCCGTCCCCAGCACCGTGCCTGGGAGCCCCGGTGAGCTGTGTGTGACACTGTGACCAGGTCTCCTGGGCACCTGCCCCCGGGTGAGGAGACTCTGAGGTGGCTGCCCCATCCTTCCTCCAGCTAGCCAACCGTAAGCTGCGTGAGGGGATGTGTGAGAGCAAAGCATTCCAGAAGCTGCCGGCCTGGTTTCTCTTTCCACAGGTCAGGACCTGCCATTCTTTCAAACACCTGGGCCTGACCTCTTTCAGGCCTGAACAAACACAAGGCACCTGGGAGGAGCCTGTGTCCAAACAGAATGACTAAAAAGTACCACTCGGATTTCCATGGGAGCCCACTCTGCCCCCCAGTGACAAACACACATCCCCGTTTCCCAGGGCTCAGGGCTCATTGAGAGCATCGGTCGTCACCCGATGCAAAGCAATTGCGTTTATTTATGTTTTCCTCCCAGGAACTAGAGCAGAGAATCATAGAGCTCTGGTCTTTGTTTCTACTTTGCATACTCCATTAAACATGAGTTTCTTTAGATGCACTCAGAAAGCGTTTCTGTGGCTAACGCCATTAGGGAAACTCTGAAAGTTACCTACACTATATGCAATGCATATTAAAGGCTCTGAAAAGTCCTGCATTAAGAAACCAGTTAACCCAGCATTTTCTAAGCTTATTTGACCAGAGACCTTACCTTCTGGGTGCCGTCCTCCCCACCTGTGCTGGAGCAAACTTGGAGAGACACGACCCTTTCAGAAAGGATTTTACCAGATGGGGCACGGTGGATCCAGGGCGAGGCCACCTCTCCCAGGGAACACTGCAATTGCCACTCTGGCCAGGATCTTGTAATAACTGATCTCACTGCCTCCGGGTTTATTCCCCTCCCCCAATCCATCCTCCCTGTCTTTCTAAACACAGACCTGTGCAGGCCACTTATTTTCTCCCAGTCCTTACAGGGCTCTCACTTCCTCTGGGATTATGCCCAAACTCCTCAGGTTGCCCTAGCTGATTTGGCTCAGTGCATAGAGCGTCAGCCTGCAAACTGAAAGGTCCCAGGTTTGATTCCGGTCAAGGGCACATGCCCAGGTTGTGGGCTCGATCCCCAGTGGGGGACTTGCAGGAGGCAGCTGATCCATGATTCTCTCTCATCGTGAATGTTTCTATCTCTCTCTCTCCCTCTTCCTTCGTCTCTTGAAGTCAATAAAAATATATTTAAAAAACCTCCACACTCTTCAGGAGGTGTTCACTTTGGCTCCAACCTCAATGCTCATCCCCTGCCCGTGCCCTCCAACATCCTTGGTACATGCTGCTGCTTCCCCGCCTCTGTGGGCCCTTGCCCAGCTCCACAGTTTCCTCAAGTGCCTAGAAGGCTCCTCTCACCAGGCCAACTGTGAGTCCACGCCCAAGTGTCACCTCTTCTAGGAAAGTTTCTCTGACCCATCACTCTCTCTACCCTCCGAGTAGCAGCAATTCTCTCCTCTGGGCTGCCGTGCCACCCTGCACACATCTCTGTAATCGCACATATCACATTGCATCGCCATTATTTATTGACATTTCTGTTTTAAGTAGTTAAGAAATGTATACAGCAGGGCACCCTCTTTGTATCAGGAATTATCTTAGGCACGCCATAAAACATCAATTCAGCAAGCATTCCTAAGTGTCCACCGTGAACAAGGGACTGTCTTACCTCCGGGCTACAAAGGCAAACACAAGAATCTCACAGTCCGGGGCACAAGAAAATGCAAAAGCAGCTGCAACATACTGTGGCAAGGCTCATAAAAAAGAGATGTGTGGGAGGCCTCAAGGCACAGGCAGGTCTGCTGAGGGGGAAGGCAGTGAGGGCTTCACGGCTTAGGAGACCCAGGTGCGGCTTGGACAGACTGTGTGTGTGTGTGTGTGTGTGTGTGTGTGTGTGTAAGGGGGGGTATTGAGGCAGGAGAAGGGCACCTCAGGCAGAGAGAACAGCAGATGCAAGTGGAATGAGACCAGGGGGCCTTCCTGGAGCTGTGAGGAAATTAGTAGAGTCAGGCTTGGGAGAGGAGTGTGAAGAAGGGCAAGTGGGCAGAGATGAGGCTGGTGGAGCCTGGGGCCACCCTGTGTAAAGAGCCTAGGTAGTCTGGAGGGCAATGGGGCCCCCTGAGAGGCTTTGGGAAGGAAAGTGGCCTATGTTTTAGGAAGTTCATTTGGGCAGCAGAGTGGCTGATGTGATGGACAGCGGCAGGGCATAGTGGAGACCAGGAGGTGTGTGTGCCACCCCAGTGAGAGATCATGAAATCCTTGAGGCAATGGGCACAGAGCGGGAGGAGAGGTGCTGGGAAAGATGTGAGGAGGAATGGCAGTGTGGAGAGCTTTGGGATCCAAAGGGTCTGGCTCCCTCACTTAATGAATTCAAATTTGAATCCAAATTTCAGTTTTCTCTGATAAAAGAATAGGAGAATAATACCTTGCAGTCCTGTTGTGAGAATAAAATGAGATGATATCTATAAAAGCCTGGTATACTGTAGGCACTGAGTCCATGAGGGCAATGATTATTAAGGCAGGCTTTCATAATGGCCAGATGTGGAAGAAGGAGGAGGAGGAGGAGCCCAGGATTAGGTATGGGAAAGGACAGACAAGCTTACTTGGTAAGACAGACTTGGCATGTGCTGAGCCTGAGGAGCCGAGATGCCTGGGGGATGTGCTTATAAGTAGAAGACTTCATGAGGCTCAGCAGAAAGGAACGTGGAGTTCAGGGCATGGGGAGCCATCCGTCATGGGCCTGGATGAAGGTCTCAGGCTGAGCATGTGCAGGGAGCAGGGAGCGGGGCCAAGGACAGAACCCTGGGGCACACCTACGTCCAAAGAGAAGAGGGGGCGGAGGATGGGAGTCCAGCAAGGGAAAGCGAGCAGGAGAACTGCCAGGTAAAAGGTGGGCGGGCAGAGCAGGCGTGTCAGGGGCTGCTGAGATGTCTTGAGAAACAGGGATCTCGAAGTGTCTGTGGGAGTTGGCATTTAGAAGTGGAGTGGTGGGGAGGGAGTTATTCTGCAGGGGGCTGTAGAGGGAATGAAAGGGGAGGAAATGCCATTGAATTTCAAGAAGCTTTGCTCTGAAGTAGAGGGAGGGTGACAGCCACTGGGGGATGTGGGACTGAGGATGGATTCATTTTTGAGATAGGAAGCGTGCATAAGAGATAATGGAGTATGGTAATGAGGTAAAATGCAGATAATGGAGTATGGATAGAGGTGAGTAAGGATGAGGTGAGCCTAAGGAGATGGGAGGAGGTGAGAGCCAGAGTCCAGTTAGAATGTGAAGAAGACATGATCCCTCTTATTAGGACCTCCCAGACTGGAGGGAAGGAAGTGGAGCCCTCATGCCCAGCTCCACCGTGGACAAGTATGAGTGAGGGAATCGGGCTGCTGCGGGTGGGGCTGGAAGACATCCACAGGGATGACAGGGAACTGTTCTGTAGGTGAGGAAACCTTAAACCATGGATTTGAGACAGTGGGAATATATATTTTTTTATTCCATAAGATTTATTTTTCTTATAATCACCTCAAGCCATTCTTTTGGTTGCCTTTAGTGAGTTTCCTTTTCTTACAATAAAAACATTTCACTATTCATGTCCACAAATATTTTACAACAAAAAAGAAAGCATATATTATGACCATCTTATTGGACTATGAAGCACAACAATCTAAAATTTCCTAACAAGCAAAGAATAGAAAGTGAATGATCTAATTGACAGTGGGAATATTGAGACCAAAAAAGACAACGCCAAGTGGAATGAAGGATAATCATTATCTTCAAAAAGGTGGTGGACTGCTCTGTTCACTGGCCTTGGAAACAGCAGAGCCGACAGGTGGACATCAGAGGGACACACATTTCGGTGCCCATAAGGCAGAGATTTCGGACACGGGATGGGAAGGGGCTGCCAGTTCCTGAAATGATGCTGTGGTCCCTGAGGTTCCACTTGACAAAGAAGTTGAGGAAAGGATTCCTGCAGGGGGTGGGGAGGGAGGGTGGAAGCCCGAGGCCCTTCCTTCCCAGGTCCCTCACTGGAGCCATGTGAGCTCAGCTCCTGCAGCCAGACTGGCGGGCTCCTGTGACTGGCATTCTGGCCCAATGGGGAAAACTCCCATCACGTAATACGACAGTCACAGGAAGCAGCAATTTCTAAGCAAAAATCCCAGAATAATGTGGCCATTCCTCAGTCACTATTCTGACGCGATCCCCGGCCAGACAGAAACCACTTCAGGAACAATTTGGATTTCCTCCCCAATCTCCCTGTTTGTCTGAGTTCCTGGGCAAGCACGCAAATGGCGCCAGAAATCCCAGTGCTGGGAAATGGATGGTGGCTGACATGCTGACCCCTGACCTCTCAAAGGTCAGAGGCCAGTGCTGAGTTTTTTTTCTCTAGGGCACAGCAACTCACTCCTCAACTTTGTGTTCATAAAGCCTGTGCATGTTTCCCAGCCACTAGCCCACCAGCTGGTTTGGGAGCGTCAGCATTTGACATGTCACGAGGTCCATGATGTCTTCTGTGACGCTTCTCTGATGAGCTCGGTCCATTCAGACCTTTCTGTTCAGCTGATCTACCTGAGCATTTGCACCATACAGTCTGTCACACAGTCATGCCTCAACCTTCCCCAGAGTCTAAACTGCCCCTCACTCACAGACTGGGCTAAATCCCACCTTGAATTATGACAGTGAGTCTAGGGGTGAAAGACAATAAAGTCAGAAAACCCAGTCTGTGTTTGTAGGCTTTTGGGACCAAAATGAGCTCAAGCCGTGGAGGGGAAGAAAGTGGAAGAGTGAGTCAGGTTGGGTGACAGACTAGATCAAAGCAGGCAGGAGGCAGGCATTGGAGGGTGGGGTGTGTCTTGCTCACCATGGGTGTCAGGACAACTAAAGAAAGAGCTTTACCAGATGCCTTTCCTGCCCTCTGGGCAAGTCAGCTTCAGACACCCAAGTTAAAGCACCAAGCAGACAGGCTGCTGTATGCCCAGGTCCTATCCTTGCCAGCTCCCTAAATATTGAATATAAGAGAGCATGAATGAATGAATGAATGAATGGCAGAGAATAGTCCCACCAGTTGTACCCAGTGGCACACATCCCATTGGATGTCACTCCGTGAAGCTGCACTCTCCTTTCCAGAGGCTACAATGCCAAAGCATCTTTGTATCACAACCGCTTGAGCCATTTCCTTTACCCTCAAGGATTCAATCCATCACAGATGAGGCCACTGTGGGGAGGGCTGGGTGGTAGAGCAGGCAGCTGAGGGTCCATGGTAAA
Organism: Pipistrellus kuhlii; assembly: GCF_014108245.1. Taxonomy (NCBI): domain Eukaryota; kingdom Metazoa; phylum Chordata; class Mammalia; order Chiroptera; family Vespertilionidae; genus Pipistrellus; species Pipistrellus kuhlii. The sequence continues at coordinate 43,162,538 of NW_023425595.1, forward strand.
CAACCTCAGGATCTGGAGTTAGGCGGGTTTCTGGTGAGTCTCAACGCTTCCAATCTCTAGCTGAGTGATTTTGGACAAGTTGCTTAACCCTTCTGAGCTTCAATGCTTGATCTCTGAGGGTTGCTGTAATAATGAAATGTGAAGCACCTGGCACGGAGTAGGGGCTCTGTAAAAGTGAGTTGCTAGCTTTTTCCTGGGCAGATGACCATGACTTTTAAACCCAACCAAATGCCCCAGTCCCTTTGACCACTTCCCCTCCTCCCCCCAGCCTTGATCGACACCACAGGCAGAGCAGTTAACTAGATGTGTGTTCAGTCTACACAGACCCAGTAGTAAATCTTTGAGCATGAGTACCACCATAGCATTAGCTAACACCTCTATCATGTCACATAATTATAATTTCTTTTTTTGTGGTGGAAAAAGTCGCCAGCATCTGGACCAGTTGGTTGGCACTCTTTGTTCCTCCTTTCTTTCTTTTTCTTTTTTTTTTTAAATTTATATTTGTATTGACTTCAGAGAGGAAGGGAGAGGAAAAGAGGGATAGACACATCAGTGATGAGAGAGAATCATTGATCAGCTGCCTCCTGCACTTCCCTTTCCGAGGACGGAGCTAACCCCCAAGCTATGGCATTCAGGCTACAAAGAAATTTTCAAAATTTTACTCTAAGCCTTGAATGTAATATTTCAAGAGAGCATTCACATTCTAAATCCTTCTCAGCAGAGACGGTCACTGGTCAGTATTTTTATGTACACTGAATTTTAGGAATATCTTCTGCCAGTCAATCTGCATCTTACCTCATTCCCCACCTGGTCCTCCCTAGGATGCAGACATCACCGTTTTAAAATACCTGAGCAAGAAACACCTGTCCATTTGATCCAATTCCCTCACTTTAGAGGTAAGGAAACTGAGACAGAAAATTATTTCTGCACAGTCAGATGAGAAAATCACTAGGAAAAAGAGACACATGCCCAGGTTTCAGGCCCAATCCCCAGAAGCGAAGGCGCAGGAGGCAGCTGATCAATGATTGGGGAGGTTTTGGGTTTCCTGAGGGTGTCCTATATATATTAAAAAAAAGTAGGAACCAGGAATGCCAGCCAACTGACCCAGATGCTGGTGACTTTTTCCACCACAAAAAAGAAATTATAATTATGTGACATGATAGAGGTGTTATGTAGTGCTATGGTGGTACTCATATGGCAATATGTTAATGTATCAAATCAACATGTGTATACCATAAACTTACACAAAGTCACATATCTACTATCTATATATATATTGGATAAAAGCCCATGTGATTGAACAACCAGTTGCCAGCCAGGGGGACCCTACTGGTGCACAAATTTGTGCACCTGGCCTCTAGTATCTTAATAAAAATACAAAATAAAAAAAAGAAGATGCTTTCCTCACTGCCAATAGCTAGAGTTTTAAAAATGGGAGTTGATGGCTGGTCCCTCCAGAGCCCCTTTGATGGAGAAGCAGGGTGGGGCACTGAGTCTGCCCTAGAACAAACTAGAGAGAGAAAACAGGAGTATGTTGATTAGGATATTTTCCACAGACCCTCTCACTTATCTTCCTTGTATCAAGAAGGTGTCTAGAATATGTTGAACTTTGCTTTCATGTTAAAAGAGCAGAAAGAGAGAGTGTCTAGGGTGGTTTCTGGAGTTATACCACCTGGGCTCACAGCTTAGCTCCATCATTTGCTATAGGTGTGACCTTGAACAAGTTCCCTAATCTCTCTGTACCTCAGTTTCCTCATCTGTAAAGCATTCATTCATTCATTCATTCATTCAGTATTTGTGGAGAATCCACACTGCATTAGGTATTGTTTGGGTACTTGAGATGAAATAACAGTGACTGGTAGACAAAGATCCCTTTCTGGAACTTCTATTTTGTGGGATAGAACAATTATTGTATCTACTTAATAGAATTATTGTATCAAATGAGTGCATGTCTGTGAGTTGCTTTGTTGTCTGTAAGACCCACGGTCAGCTCAATACTCAATTCACCAGAGAGTGAACGGTGGAATGCTTGCTTATTTTTTAAATTATTTTTGAATGCAAGGAACAATTGTCTTTAGTAAAGAATTGCTGCTTAACTCATGATAAAAAAAAATCCATTATTTTTTTAATTGCAAAAGAAATGCTTGCTCACAAACAATTACACATTATAGAAATGAATGGCCTGGCAAGCAAAACCTCCTGACAATCTCACGCCTCAACTGTAATCACTGTGAACAGTCTGGTGTATTTTTTTCTTTTCATATCTTATCTTGATGGATCATTTGTTTTTGGGAATTTTTTTCTAATTACCCAACTTTATTAAAAACCAATCTTGTTAAGCCTACAAAAATGAATGCCGAATAAGATGAGACTGCATATGCGTATGTTTCAATGAACAGGATACAGAGAAATTGAGAAACGGAGGAAATAAGAGGCCCTTGACTGTCTGGCATGAGTGATCACGCTGTGATGTAGGGATTCCAGACTTTTTTTTTTTTTAATATATTTTATTGACTTTTTAAGAGAGGAGAAGAGAGGGATAGAGAGCTAGAAACGTCGATGAGAGAGAAACATTGACCAGCTGCCTCTTGCACACCCCCTACTGGAGATGTGCCCGCAACCAATGTACATGCCCTTGACTGGAATTGAACCTGGGACCTTTCAGTCTGCAGATCGACACTCTACCACTGAGTCAAACCAGTTTCGGCGGGATTCCAGTCTTATCCAACCTCTCTTTCCCTCAGGAAATGCTGTTCCGTCAACAGCAGCTCACAAGGCTCTTTCTTAGTGAAACATCTTGGTGTCCCAGTTCCTTTTTGGATAATTGGGAGCAGGAATGGAGGGTGTCCCGGAAACACCTGTAGGCGGGAGTTTGGGGAGGTTTTGGATTTTCTGAGGGTGTCCTGCCCTCCCACTCCTGCACCCTGCTGGGTTTCCATGACCACTCCTCACTTTAGAAGTCTCAGCTGGTTCTTTTTAAAGTCTGCCTGACATTTTCTTTCCACAGTGTAATAAGGGTACTTTCCTTATTACTTCTTTCCTAGAAAAACATCTCTTTCATACATTTAACTATTGCTGCTTTATAATCTTTCTCAGAGTATTTCTTTTTCTTGGGGTTCTAATTGTTTTATTAGCCATTGGTTTATCTGCTTTTCCCACAGTGTGAACTATTTCCGTGAATCAAGACTTTATTTTCCTTGGAGCATTGTTTTCCGCTCCAGGAATTTCACAGCATGGGTGTGGGAGTGCCCCCACAGGGGAGTTATGCTTTTCCTCTGCCCGGCGCTTCAGCCATCCACTGGGAGGGGACGACAGTTTATACTCACTTCTGAACCTGGGTTTTTTTGCACCAGGTGTGTACTGTAAGTGTGGACTTTAAATTTACATGTGGTGAAGGTTTGGTTTTGGTTTTGTCCAAGAGACATTTCCTCGCACAAGTTCCTAGTCATCTCCTTGGGGGGCAGAGCCTGTTTCTTCTTCTTGGGAGGGCAGCCGTCTGAAACTCCACGATTTCTGCAAGAACCTCAATTCCAACGTCCTGCCTTGTAGAGGCCTCAACACTAGATTCCCTGCAAGAACCCCGATACAGACGCCATGAAAAAAACAATAAGATGTTTCTCAAGCAGTTTCAGTCTTATATGGTTAGGTGGGAAATACTTCATTTTTAGTACCCCCAATGCACCTCTGTAAATGCCTGGTGCTCTCAGAAGCTTGGTTTACAGACCCCTGGATTAGATGGCCAGAGCCCTTTCTACTTTTGAGCTCTGAGAGTAAAGACCCTCTGCCTGGGTTTTAAAGCCTACCATAGCCTGCTCCCCACTACTTAACCTTATTTTGAACCAATACAGATTTGTCTCTAGTCTGGCCAGTCTCGCAGCATCTTCTGCATATCCTTGCCTTTCCAGTGTCCTTGCTTTTCTCACGATGTATCATCTGTATGGAATGTGTTCTTTCTCCTGTTGCTTACTCAGATTTGAGCCTAAATTATGTGAGTACTCGGACTTGCAGTTGTCCATAGGGCATGAAATGGTGGGTTGTCTATAAGGTAAGAAAATGGTGGGGAGCCACAGTCTCTTCGTGCTCTACTTTCTTTCCCTAGCCAAACTTCATTGCCTTCACCCTAAATATCATCGATGTTGGCAAGTCCCAACTTTCTATTTCCCTCCTAGAACTCTTCTTGAGCTCCAGGTTTATGTAGAGACTCAGAGGCTATGAAAGCTTGAGGTCAGTCAGTTCTCAACTCCACTAGATCCATAACAACATCTTGAAATGAAAAGCTTCAGGGCGGGACTGTTTATTTCTTTGTGCCTGGTAGTGTCTTATATATAACAGATGCTCAGCAATGTCCATATTGATTTTAAAAAAATATTTTTATTAGCTTTAGAGAGAGGAAGAGAGAGGAAAAGAGAAGTAGAAACATTGATGGGAGAGAAACCCTACTAGGAATTGAATCAGCAACCTCTTGGTGCATGGAACAATGCTCAATCCACTTACCCACACCAGCTGGGCTCATATTGATTAAAAAAATTGACAGTAATATGTCTTCATTTATGGATTAAACAAGTTTTTGAAATAGCTATTTGTTATCTTTAAAACAATGCACTGAAAGTAAGTCTTAGTTTCAGAGTTTTATTATATTACACTAAAGGAAGGGCAGGATGGTTACTCAATGTTTTCTTTCATTCCGTTCTTAAGTACTTACAAGTTCTTAAGAATGCCTGTACCACTAGATGATAAAAATAAACATAACAAGCAATTTCTTAATAAGTAATATCTTACAAATTAAAACACATTTAAAATAGCTTTCAATGTATTCTTCATAAGTAATTCAGCATGTTTTTTTTTTAAATCATGCTCACTTATGCTTAAGAATTAAAGCAAGTATATTACTCTGATGGAAATATGGGAAATCTCTCCTTCATGCAAAATACAGGGATATATTCAAGTTGAAAGGAAAAAATCCTACTCTTCTCCCACATAATCACAGAACATTAGAGATAATTTATCCAGAGATAGAAAGATGAAGGGACTCAAAAAGAAGAAATTTTCCTGGAGCTAAAAAGCAGATGACTTAAAATAGAAGTCATTTTTTTAAAAAAAAACAAAAACTATAATTTCCCTTCTTCTTTATGACTTTTATCTCAACAGTTTAGCAATCTCTCTCTTTAGGGCTTGGGGTGTTAGAGAGAAAGGAGTTAGTTTCCTTTCTGGTCTACTAAAAGGCTTAAGCTGCTGCTGACATCAAATTCCAGTCTAACCCAGGCCCAGTATCAGACAGGCCTGAGCTCTAGGTGCACACCCAACAGACCATGTCCAACCATTCTACTATAAGTAACAGAACTGAACAATGTACCATGTAAGTGGGAACCATGGGGGTCGGGGGGGGGGGGGACTTGTCCTTCAGGTGCAATGCTCCAGGTCCCACCACATGGTAGGGAAAGAGCAGGAAGAATGGAACAACTAGTCTTTGTCACAGAAACATCAAGCATTGTCTCAGCTGTGAGCAGGACACTCACAGTTATCTACTGCTTCGGTTCACAGCTTTACATGGAGATGCCCCTGCTCTGGTGGGTACTTCCCAGTGACCAAACTCCAGGATAGTAACTGAGCCATACTGACTCTTTGTTGTTGTTGTTAATCCTCCCCCAAGAATATTTTTCCATTGCTTTTTTTTTTTAGAGAGAGTGGAAGGGAGGGAGGAAGGTGTATGTGTGGGAGAGAAAGATTGATGTGACAGAGACACATCAATTGGCTGCCTCTTGTACATATCTTAACTGGGGCCAGGGATTGAACCTGCAACCCAGATATATACCCTTGGGCAGGAATACAACCTGAGACCCTTTGGTTCAAGGCCTGACACTCTAAACACTCAGCCGCACCGGCCAGGGCCATACTGACTCTTTTCAGCCCCTTCCTCACCCTCCCCAAATCGTATAACATATCCTGGTGAGTGGGTAGGGGCAAGAAGATGGAGCTTTTTATTAGAAGGATATTTGGAAAGAGGCAAGGATGTTGAAGGTAGGAGTCAATGTTTCCTAAGGTTCTTTCTTAGAATATATTGTATTTGGCTTTGGGGCTGCTGACTCACTCAAGGCCAGGCATTCCATCTTGGGGCTACTATATTCCTCAGAGTGCTTGGAGAGACCAGCTCCTTCCCCACCTACGGTATCCACAAACATCCGTGTTAGCTTATTAGAGACTCAAAACAACCAGCTGTCAAGGACACATTCCTCTTGGCTGATGCATGGCTCTCCCCAAGGGTTCACCCCTGGACTGCTTGTGTCTGTGAGACCATAAGCTGACTTTAATGATGATTTGAAGGGCCTCTTACATCCTAATTTATGTAACCTTCTCACACGAATAACAAGGCTTCCCTGTGGGGAATCATGGGATGACTAGTTACTCATTAGATAAGCAGTGACCCTTGGAAACAGGAAGCAAAAGAGAGGCTCTCACAGTCCAGGCCATTCCCTTCTTGTCATCCACAGGGAACTCAGCATCGTAGAAAGCAGTCTGGCCTCTGAGTCAGCAGACCCAGGTTCAACATGCTGTCCTGCCAGATACAGTGTGACCTGATACAGTTCCTTGGCCTCTTAGGTCCTCGGTTTCCTATTCTATGAAGTGAGAATAATACCTATCCTGCCAGCCAGGGATTTTAAGTGGTCCTAATAGAATGCTAGGGTGGGAAGGCATCTTAAAGAGTATCTGAAGTTTATATATATATAGTACAGAGAGGAAGGGAAAGAGATAGAGAGTTAGAAACATCGATGAGAGAGAGTCATCGATCAGCTGCCTCTTGCACACCCCCAACTGGGGATATGCCCGCAACCAAGGTACATGCCCTTGACCGGAATCGAACCCGGGACCCTTCAGTCCCCAAGCCGATGCTCTATCCATTGAGCCAAACCGGTCTTGGCAAGAGTATCAGAAGTTTAAATTTCCTCTCAGAAGAACACTAGCAATAAGTCACACAACATGTTCTTGAATTCTTTCTGGGACAGGGAACTAATTCTCACAGAAGGCCCAGTGCATTGTTGATAGCTTTGACTTATGTTTAGCTGAAAACTGCCTCCTTTGGCATTTTACCAATTGGTCTTTCTCCATGTGAGGATACAGAAACAAGTCCAGTCCTCTTTTGGAAGAAAACTTTCAAATATCTGGAGGAAGTACCAAGCTGTTGATATAGACAGGGCAGTCCCTAAGTCTTCTCCCACCAGGCCAAGCCTTTAACTTCCTTCACCATCAAGCTTGCTGTTCTCCAAAGGCACTTTAGGGGATTTATGATCCTCAAAATATCTTGTCCAGAACCAAATGTAGTATTCAGCATGATCTGAAGGGGGGAGAACTAAGTGGATGTTCACCTCCCTTGTTCTAGATGCTATGTGCTGGAAACCAAAACCAAACATTGTCACTGGTAGTAAAATGTAAAGGGAGCTGGCCAACCTCGATGGCTCTGAATGGTCGAAGCTATTAACTCATCCTCTAGTTGAGATAGTGGTAACTGAGGCAACTTGAATTTGTTGATCATATGTAAATTCTTCTTGATTTTCTGTTGTTGGAATTTTCTGCCTAAGTGATGTCTTTGTCTTAGAATTTCAATAAAAGGAATGGTAAAAGCCAGAGAATGGAGTAGTCCTCCCCAAGAGGTGGACTCCCGCCTGGCCCCATTTTCTCAAATTAACTATTTTCTAGCTTCTTCATTTTAGTGTGCGGCCTTCTCCAAAAACTGGACTCTGAGGGGCCCTGAACCACGTGGGTCATGTTAAGGGATCCCACAGCTATGCCTCTATTGATTGATGTAGCTGACCCTTAAATTAGCTGCTTTGGTGGTCACCTCTCAATAGCAGCACTTCCCTCATAATCCCAGCTTCAAACACACAATGCTCTGATTACTATCTCCTTTCTTTCCAGCTCATTCTATTGAGTACCCTGTTGGGGTCAACCAGCAGACCCCGAGTGAGGGATGAATGATGAGTGACACATATTTTTGTGAAAGAGAGGGTTAAGGGACTGCCCGACTAGAAAAACCAAACAGCCTCATTTGCCTGTCTTAGGATTTTTTTATAACAACTAGAGGCTCAGTGCACAATATTCGTGCACTGGTAGGGTCCCTAGTGGCTGCTAGCTGCTGGCTGGGTAGTCCCTCCCTCCCCCTGGTTATCCCCACCTCCTGGTCAAACTTCTGGATGAACTCCCAGTCGAGGGGACAATTTGCATACTATGCTTATATAGGATAGCTTGAACTAAAATTAACTATGAGATATTATCAGGAGGGTAAGCATTCTTGAGAAGACATATATGTCTGCAGTATCCTTTAAGTAAAGACATCTAAAGACTAAGCATAAAGATTCCAGTAAATGCCTGGGGGCTCAGACTTGTATGGAAAAGTCAAGGTAGGGGCAGTTGCCTTCACCCAATTCCTCTGGAGGTTCCAACCTTTTGGAGTTTCCTTCTTGCAGGCTTTCCAACCAAGGCCTATGCTTCCCTACAGTACCCATTCAATAATTCTTAGGTGTCACCAAGACTTCCCACCCAGTGACCATAGTGCTGTCCCTGACCTGTCTCCTCCACCGTGTCCTCATGTCCCTTTTTACCCAGCCTAGACCTCATAACATATCACAATAATCACACCCTTGAATATACTCCCAATTCCTTTCTCTCTTTTGCCAGGCAAAAATCCCAGCACTGATTAAATCCTACTCTCTGTCTCCAGCATCCAGACAGTTGAAAATGGCTAGAGAAAAACACAGAAATAGGCTAAATGGGCCCAAATTTAACTTCATGAAGAGTAACCTGAAGGGGGCCCATGGAGCTGCCCAGTAATCTTCCTCTAATTCCCCAATCTGGGCATTCCAGTTCCTACCACCTCTATCCTTAAGCCTCCACCACCTCCGTCCCCATTTTTACTCTTAGCAGATGATATTGCCTTCACCCAATAGGGATTCCACAGGCTCTGGATCCCAGTGCTGTGGCTTCCCTCTGTCCCTCGGATGGGCATCTGTACTCCCAGCTAAGACTAAGCACTCTTGCTTCATAAGGAACTTTTGCCCCCACATCCCATACTCTATTACTAATTTCCTTTTTACCCCCCCTACAGGTCATTCTCATCCTAAATAACTACAATATCATATTCTCTCATTTTAGGAAACAAAATAAAAAACACACAAAACAACAAAATGTTGTTCAGTAATTTGCCCAAGGTCACAAACCTAGAAGTGGTGGTGGTGGTGGTGGTGGTGGGGGTCAGTCTTCCCACCCCAAATGTGACTTCATGGGCTGCAGAGGATGGAGCAGCTCTCTCTCCAGCCACTGCTTGGTTTGAATGGCTGAACTCGGTCAGGGAACAGTTCGCCAAAGACACCAGCTGTGCCATGCCTGGGCACTCCGGGGTCAACACGTTTCAAGTGACAAGAGGACACGTGGGACTGCAGGGATCTGCTGAGTTGCTGAAACTCTACCTTGCCTGACTTGCCTGTCAGACTAAGTGTGGGTGTGTAGGGCACTGTTTCCAGAACTCCCTCCCAGCAGTATGCCAGCCTCGGCAGGGTGAGCAGGTGGCCATGATGGCAGACAGATGAAGCAGGAAAGAGTGGGTAGAAGAGCCAATGTCATGCACCATCATACAGAGATGACACCTCATAAATCTAACAGGCTTAGCCCATGGTGACTTATTAATGCTGCCTGGTCCCCATGTGGAGGTAGAAAGTGACAACCACTCACAACATCCCTAATGATGCCGAGAACCCAGAAGAACTCAGGCTAAGAAGGTTTTCCTCCTGAAACACCAGATACTTAACTATCTCCAGGTCATAGGCCTTCACCCATCACCCTTCTCCCTCCCCTCTCTGCTCCCAAACCTTCTTCCAGACAATGAGCCATCTATCTGGCTTTGAGACTTCCGAGTACAGGGGGTCCAGTCGGATGTTTGAGACCCCCTGGAAAAGCACACGACCACCGCCTCTTGTTTGAGGGTCTGCCCAAACCGGTGTTGACTTTAGTCATACTATCTCCTAAGAGCCCTCATTCGAAAGGGACAGATGAGCCACTTACTTGTCTGTCACGGCCTGCATGAACTCGTCCAGCAGCTCATCGTACTTCTCCCCACGCACACGCGGGTGCTTCAGGCCGATGTACAGGGGGTCTCTGAGCAGCTCCTGGAACAGACAGCATCCATTTTCTCAAGTGTCCTGGTTTAGTGGGAAGGACCGGGGGTGAGAGGGGAAGAGGGGGGAGGAAGCCAGATAAGCTCCCAGTATCACCTCCTAAAGGTCTGAAGGCTAAGCCCCTGACTGAGGGTGGACTCGCAGGTAGTCCCATTTCAGAAACCAAGGACGCTTTGAACAGGCGAGCCTCCCTCCCTGACATGGTCTTCCCACCTCTGGCTGTGGGTTTGGGTGTATTTCAGAGCTTCCCAGCAGTAGTGCTGTTGACATTTCGCCTTGGATAATTCTTTGATGTGAGGGCTGAATGCATATTGCAGAATATTTAGCCTGGTCTCTGATCTCTAGCCACTATAAGTCAGTAGCACTCTCAGCTGTGACAATAAAAAATGTCTGGAGACATTGCCAAATGTCTTCTCTGGGGGCAAAATGCCACTGGTTGAGAACTGCCATAGACAGCATCTGGACTGGAGTATTGGGTCTGGTCCAAAGCCACTGATCTGGACTCAAATGAGAAAAACTTCTTCTCTCCCTTCCTCCCTCCAAAGTCTTTTTTTTTTTTTTTTTGTGATTCTTAGCCAAGTGGCCTAATTCTTTCTTTATTTTATTTTATTTTATTTTATTTTTTAATTTTTAAAAAATCAATCTTTATTGTTCATATTATTACAGAGGTTCCTCATTTCTTTCCCCCTCCACCAGGTTCCCACCCCACCCTCCGCCCCCTCCCCATCCCCCATTGTCCTCATCCATAGGTGCACAGTTTATGTTCAGTCTCTTCCCGCACCCACCACTCCCACTCCCCTCCCGTATCTCTACTACAATCAACAGCTAATATTGTTCATCAGGTTTTTCAACCTTCTTTTTTTTTTTTTTAAATTAATAAACTTTTACACTTCTAAGAATAAATTTTAAAATCTAATAATTTTAAACCTTGTTTTTTCTGCCCTGGGAACTGAGAAGCAAACTTGTTTACATGTAGACTTGCCCTTAGGCTATCAAAAGGTGTAGCCATTCAAATGTAAATGAACACATTGTTTAAAGATAGCTGCTGGCTGGAATTGGATTACATGTTCTGGGTAGGTAGGGCTTGTCCTCCCCTTTCTCCATTAAAATTAAAGTGTTAGCTTTAAAACCTCTTTTTGGGAAGAGACCTTAAACTTTCAGAACTTTAAATTTTTCAGGTAGTAAATCAGTTACTTAGCATTTTCGCAAGTCAATAATACCTCCACTTGCCCAAGGATAGACTTCACACAAAAGACACTTCCAAATAGATCAACCAACCTCATCCAGACCCCACACAAGGTACTCACAGATAAACACCCCAGCGCTATAATGACTCAACACATCCAGATCTAAGCCTTCATTACTTGATTAGCAGACCCTCAAGTTCCCCCCCAAATTTCCAGCCATGTCTGAGAGGCAGCCCTGGGGCATGGGCAGGCGAAGAGCGAGCTGTTCCGGGCCTGGCTACTCCGGGCCTGGCCTCTGTCTGGTCCGCTCCACAACCAGCTGTTCTGGGTCTGGCCACTGCCGCTCCCGGCCTGGCTGCTGCTGCTCCGGGCCTGGCTGCTCCCGACCTGGTTGCTCCAGGCTTGGTTGCTTTGGGCCTGTCCCTCCAAAGTCTTACTGAAAACTACCATGTGCCTGGTTGTGTGCTAGGCTCTGGGGATACAAGAATAGAATGATACAACTTGAAATTCTAGTTCAAGAAAGATGTCCACCTCAATGCTAGCCTCTGTTAAATGACTACCCCCCCCCCCCCCCCCACCTCTTGTGGCTCTTTGTCAGAGCATTCACACACTGTTGGGACATCTTGTGTGTCTGCACTGTGTGATGACTGTGCTCACTGGTTGACTTCTCACCTCTTCTATACTCCCCACCCCCTCCATAGAATCAGTATGACATGGTTACTGAGCATCTGTTACTGACATTGGTGCTCGCAGGGTTTGTAGATGAGTGAGGAATGGTTGTTCCCTTTAAGCTGCTCAGTCTCTGGCAGGTGGCTGACCAGTGAACTTACAAACTCTACTACAGGGCAGAGCAACGTTGATTGCTTTGGAAGAAAGTGTGGCCCATGGCAGCGCAGAGAAGGAGTGAAGTGATTCCCACCGGGAATGGAGGGTTGCCTCATGGAGAAATCGGTTAGGCATTAGAGGACAGACAGATTTTGACAAGTGGTCTGGGCCCTCCAGGCTGAGAAGTCAGCACAGAGAAAGGCTAGGGGGCTGGAGCAGAAGGAGGAAAAGTGCCTGTGTGTTTAGGAAATAGAAAGTAATTCCATGAGCTAGTCTCCAGGAATTATCTATTTTTGTGTTGATCTCACAAAAATATCAGCTCATGGAGGACAAGTTTTAGTATTATCTTCATCTCCATTTGAACTGCTGCTGCAGATTCAGAGGTAAGGGTGCTGTGGGCTGTGCCCTCCAGAGGCTTAGAGTCAAGTCTGCCGTGGCCAGCTGTGTGGCCTCAGGCAAATCACACCACCTCTTGGAGCCTTCCTCTCATCTGTCCAATGGGGATGAAATTGTGATGAGTGACTGTGGCACAGGGTGATCGTGATGAGTAAATGAAGCCATAGATGTGAAAGAGCTTTGTGAATTATAGCACACACTGAAAACTAATAGCAGTAGCTTTAACTGGCATAGTGCTTCCTATGAGCTGCATAATAGAAAATATTCTAAGTACCGACTTTCCCCTACAAGGTGTAGCCATGGAGCTGTGCCCCTCAGAACTCTCCCGAGAGAACCTGCTGAGGGAGGGTAGTTGGTGGACAGCTTCCAGCTGCCACATTCTCTCTTTGCTGCTACCAGCCTGCGACTGAGCATGGCGGGTGCTAGGGTGGGCCAGTCCTGCACAGCTGACGCTCCTAACCTTTGCTCAGGGATTCCTATTGGCCTGAGACTTTCCCAGGGCTAGGTTGCAGATAGATCTCTTCTTAGTGTTTCCCTCCTTCCTTCTCTCATTTCACTGATGCCATACCTGCATCATTGTCTAAGGTCCCGCCCACTCTCCAAGGACTTCTGCTCCCTCCTTTTATTTTTTCTACACACCTTTTCACCTGTTTCTTGGAGGACCTGAATAGAAATAATGAGGCAACAAGCCACAAAGAGGCTAAACAACCTGCCTAGATCGTGGGCTAGCAAGTGCAAGAAACAGGATTCAAACTCAGCTGCCTGACTCCAGAGTCTATGAAGGTAACCACCACCTCTTAGTGGCTCCTCTGCACATCAACCAGAACTGACTTATTTTTTGTTAAAGGCCCTGCTCTGGGTCTATACCATCTTTTTAAATTTTTTTAAAATTAAGGTATTATATGTGTACATATCTTTCCATTGCCCTGGTCCATTCCATCTTGATGGTGCTGTGGAATGTGGTTGGGCAAAGGTGCAGGGGACAAAAAACACACACACACAGGAATGCCTGCCTTCCCAGCCCCTCACATCCCCCACTGGGTGTTGAGCCTGCAACCCAGACATGTGCCCTTGATGGAAATCAAACCTGGGACCTTTTAGTCCGCAGGCCGACACTCTATCCACCCAGGGGTCCTCAAACTTTTTAAAGTGGGGGCCAGATCACGGTCCCTCAGAGAGCTGGAGGGCCGGACTATATGAACTACTAATTCCTACTGTAACACCTCGGCTGCGTTCACTGCCCAAAAAACCTGGCGGGCCAGATCAGACTCCTCTGCGGGCCGCATGTGGCCCGCGGGCCATAGTTTGAAGACGCCTGCACCAGCTAGAGCAAAATGGGTGGTTTTTAAGACTATGCAGCCACCTGGAAAAATGCAGGTGAGATTATTTAAAGTGAAAAAAAAGCAGGATACATAATTGCTATCCTAATTTCAATCACCTGAAACACACACATATAGCCTGCGAGGGCATACAAAAATACTGATAAAAATAGTAAAACTCTTGGCATTTGCAGAAAACATTCACTTTTTTAGTTTACATAGAGATGAAAGGGTCCATGTTAAGTTACACTTTGTAATGTTGCCAAGCCGCAGATGTGACTGGTGGTGGGCCAGGCAGCAGAGTGAACTGCTTAGTGCTGCAATTGCAGTTTCTGGGGTGAGCCAAATTCTCTAGTGGCGCTGAAGACTTTTAGGAGTTTCCAAACATTTCTCAGCATCTTTGCATCTAGGATGAAAGGTCAATCACAATGAGGTACCATTGAGCTATCAGGGAGACAATACAAAACTCTAAAAGGTTTTTATATTTCATTTTATAGTAAGATGTTTTATGCCTGAAATGCTTTAAAGGTTAGCATACAAAAATATTGTAGAGAAAGTTTCTATATGGAGATGACACTAAAAATAGCTTCTTATATGCACATAGAATCTTCAAGTAACCTCACTCCTTTGGAATTCTTTCATCTTACATATTCTCATTACATTTTATCCTTTAATCTTACACATTATCATCCCCATTTGACAGATGAGGAAGGTGGAGCTTCAGGGCTTGAATACATTGCCCAAGCTGACACAGCTGGAAAGTCGTTGAGCTGAAACCAAGCCTTGCTTTGCCTGGGTCTCATGACAGTGCCCTTTCTGCCCCATCATTTGATGGCGTGGTGACTAGGGAGCCTGAGGTGGCTCCTCCCCTTCTGCCTGGTCTTCCTGAAAGAGTTCAGCAGTGGATGGGGAGGCCCAGGCTGTCCCCCCGCAGACCAGGCTGGGGAGCATGGGAGCCAGAATGGTCACAGTCCATGTCCACATCTCCGCCAGCTGGGTCTCCTTAGGCAGGAGGGGTGGAGCTCCCACAGCTGTCTTAGCACCTCGTGGAACAAGAAGTCCACATTCTGCCCTGTGTTCCACTGAGCAGTTTGTCTCTAAGAATGACTGCCCGAAGGGGCTGAACCCTCTCTCCTTGCAGTTCCCCTCCATCCTGGACTTCCTCAAACAATTGTTAAGACGTTTCTAGCAGGCAGTATTGCCAGATGAAATACAGGATGGTCAGTTAGATTTGAATTTCAGATGGACAATAATTTTTTAATATAAATTTGCCCCAAGTATTGCATGGAATGTGCTTATGCTAACAAACGTTAGCTATTTACACAACCTTTAAATTCAACTGCTATTCTATATTTCTCTTTGCTAAATCCAGTAACCTTATCAAGAGAGGCAGAAGGAATCTTAAAGTTGGCAGGCAGGGCACTGCAGTGGAGAGGGCACTGCTGGGCCTGCTGGCCCTGGTCAGGATGGCCCCACGACCACCCTCAGTATGTCCTGGCCTTAGAATCAGAAGGGGCTCTGGGCTTTGGAATAGGTGGGGTGTGAATTTAGACTCTGTCACTTAACTAGCTCTGTGACTTTGGACTTTGCCCTGGTTCATTTTTCTTCCGTTAAGTCAGGGTAATAATGATCTCTATTGCATAATGTAAGCTCTTTGAGGGAAAGGTCCTATATTCACTTGCGTCTTCCCAGTGATTTTTGTTCATAGCAGGCCCTTGAAAGGTGCTTACTGATGGAGAGGCATGAATTTTAGAACTGGGCTAAGTAGCTGAAACCGGTTTGGCTCAGTGGTGGAGCGTCGGTCTGTGGACTGAAGGGTCCCGGGTTCGATTCCGGTCAAGGGCATGTACCTGAGTTGCGGGCACATCCCCAAGTAGGGGGTGTGCAAGAGGCAGCTGGTGGATGTTTCTCTCTCATTGACATTTCTAGCTCTCTATATCTCTCCCTTCCTCTCTGTAAAAAATCAATAAAATATATTAAAAAAAAAAAAAAAAGAACTGGGCTAAGGAGATGCTGGATTAAGGAGTATGATGGTCTTAGAAATCACTTGGTTCAGCTTCCTTTAGATGAATTTTTAAGGCCTGTAACGGTTAAGTGAACTGCCCAAAGTCACAAAGAAAATTGGGTGGGATCAGCAGGGTGAAAGGACAGCTTCCAGATCAGGGGTCTTCTCAGGAGGAACTAATTAACTCAAGTCTGGCTGCTATGAGATGGTTACTAATGTTCGAAACGAAATAAATCTATAACTTTAGGTTAAGGCCTTTATCCCAAGCAGGCGAGCCAGGACTTTCTCCTCTGCCATGGGAGTAGAAGGTGCCCTCTATGATTGTCTGCCCAGTTCTGACTTCCTAAGGGTTTTCCTGCAGCTGAAATGCAAGGAAAACAGAATGGCTTCCCCCTCCTCACTGCCATGTCCCTGAGCACTAGATTGAAGCTGGTAAAGAGATGAACCTCGATCTGGGGTAATCTTTATCTTGCATAGCGACAGGCACACAATGTTACTCAGAGGGCATGGGGGTGCTTGGGAGGCCGTGGCATTGGGTTCACACTGTGGACACAGTTCATTGTCCCCTTGGGGAGGCAGTCATGCCCACCACACATTTCTCTGGAAGCTCATTAAACACAAGGGTGAGCTGTGCAGAACCTGGGAGGAGCCCTTCACTGGCCACACGTGTGCAGACAGTGAGCGCCTCAGCTAGCACCTCATGGTGATTGCTGATGATTTATTAGCTGCAAAAGGAGCATCTCGAGAGGTGGGGGTTTGGCGATCCCTGCTATTCAGTAACACCTAAGGCACCGATTATCAGTTTGATAATCTGTTCCCATGTGTGTCTCCCCA
Source organism: Pipistrellus kuhlii (assembly GCF_014108245.1). Taxonomy (NCBI): domain Eukaryota; kingdom Metazoa; phylum Chordata; class Mammalia; order Chiroptera; family Vespertilionidae; genus Pipistrellus; species Pipistrellus kuhlii. The sequence goes on from NW_023425595.1 coordinate 43,179,267, forward strand.
CAAGCTGACAGGCCTGTCCCTCTTTCCTCCCTCCCCCCATTAGTCAGTTCCACAGAGATTCACACAGCATCTCGTTGGGAGGTGGATCCATCAAGGCTCAAGACTCTGCCAGGAGACGTCCTCTAGGGCTCAAGGGCCATTTTAAAGTCACCCCCCCCCGCCCCCCTAGATTGCACCCTTAGCTTAGAGTGGGATGAGTACTGGGTGTTGGACTCAAATACTGGGGAGCCATTTCTGCTCTGGGACCTCTTATCCCATATGAAATGATGGGGCTGAACTAGAAGTACGAACACGGACAGTCAGTGGCCCTGCTGTGTGTGGTTAAAGCAAAACGCACACCCCAGTCTGCACACAGCTGTGCCGCAGAGCGGAGAGCAGGTGCACCTCCTGACGAGGTTCCCTCCCCCGCCCGGTTGGACTGGAGTCACATGTCCCTTCTCACTGCCTCACATATTTGTTTTTCCAAACCTTCTGGATGCGTCAGGTAAAAGTGACTCAGAGTTTCAGGGCTGCAGACCCAGATGTTTTCCTTCAACAGGAAGCCTGGGGGTGTTTTCTCTGACTCGAGAGCTCCTGTGGCCCCAGGAGGTTTTACGGAGACGTACATGCAGATGGTCCAGCTGTTCCGACACTACACATCATCACAGCAGCACCCTCCCCGCGCTGACATATTGCTCCGGCTTGCTCTGCGGGAGGGATGTGCCCCAAGACTTCTGGGCGGAAAATCTTGCAAATTGATTCATTTCCTAAATAAGAACTGTAGTGTGAGAGATCACACAGTAAATCCATTTGGAAAGAGATAAGTCACCGTCTTCCCGATGGTGGTCACTTGGTGACTTTGGGTTTTTGTGTCCTGAGTTTCTCCAAGAAAGTTTGATGGGGGTTCACCTTTTTTGGGGGGCCTGGACCATGGGAATATCATGAGTATACCCTGACTTGATCTGAGGGTATATGGACCCTTTATTACTTGAAATACCTACTCCTTGTCTTCTTTTCCTTGCCTGTAACCTGGCTTCTCTGAGCAGCATGCCATGGCAGATAAGGCTGCTCTGCAGCCGGAGGCCTGAGTTCAAATCACAGCTTCCCAGCTCTGACACTAGGAGCTGTGAGGCCTGGGGTGAGTGGTTAACAGGTTTGTCTCAGTTTTCTCATCTATAACACAGAGAGAAACAAATCTCCCATAGCTGTCATAAAATTAGAAGAGTAAATGACGATACATAATCCCTAGAACTGTGCCTGGCGCACCGCAGGTGCTGGTGTTGGTCCCGTGGCCTGGGGACAGCTCTTCCTCACTAGGTATTGCAAGGGCGGGTCAGGCTGTGCTCCTCCTCTCAGCTGGGGGACACTCTGGTTCCTTCGGACAGGAGACAGGAGGGAACAGGCCCAGGGGGAGCTCTCTCCCTTCCACAACCAGGAAGAGAGGTGATTCAGAGGCCTGAAGCCGCAGGGGGAGATGCAGACACCTTGAGCAGATGTGGCGCATTAGCTATTAAAATGATCAATTAGGTGTCAATGTTGAAACACCGACAAGGAGGTATTCCACCCACGCCTGGCTCTCATCCGTCTCCCTCATGCCCAGTAGAGTGCCTGACACTGACTAAACACCCAATAAATACATTTAATAGATAAATAAATGTCAATGTCTGTAAGCAAATGCAAATTGTTCAGTAAAGAGAAGGTATTCACAGAATGATCTCCATTGAAAAAACTAGGACAAAATCATGAGCACATTATGATTACAACCAAGTAATAATTACACCTGTGTATACGCATAGACAGAGGTTAGATGGAGCGTTGTGGGAGAAATGCCATTTCCCTTTTCTTTTAAAAGTAAAGATTTTAAATAATATTTTAAAGTAACTTTAGTAATAAAAATTCTAAAAGTCAAGAAATGACCTTTAGTTATAAGCAACAGAAACCCAGGCAGGTGATGTGGTATGGACGAGGATCCCAGCCCTTCCGCTTCTAACCAAGTGTCTCTGGGCCTCAGTTTCCCCTATTGTGTAAAAAGCGGGCAAAATGGATGTTCTGTTCACAGGGTTATTATCAGGCTTAAATGGGGTGGTCTGTGCACACGGCATGGCCATGATTACTCATGGGTTCCTGCTATCTTTCTGCTGAGTTTGTTATAGGTTGGGTCCAGCTCTAAACTTCAGCACATCATTGCTGGGAGCTGGACCTTCAATGCCAAAATATATATATATATATAATTGATTTTAGAGAGAAAGGAAGAGGGAGAGAGAGATAGAAACACCCTTTATGTGAGAGAATCATGGATTGGCTGCTTCCTGCAATTCTCCCACCGGAGATCAAGCCCACAACCCAGGCATGTGTCCTTGACCAGATTTGAACCTGGGACCTTTCAGTTCCCAGACCCACTCTCTATCCACTGAGCCAAACCAGCTAGGGCTTTTTCCTTTTCTTAATATGTTTTTACTGATTTGAGAGAGAGAGAGAAAGGGAGAGGGATAGAGAAATAAAAACATCAATGAGAGAGAACCATCGGATGCCTTCTGCACGCTCCCTCCTGGGGATAGAGCCCACAACCCGGGACTGTGCTTTGACCTGGAATGGAACCAGTGACCTTTTTGTTCATGGGTCAATGCTCAAGCATTGAACCAAACTGGCTGGGTAACGACATAGGATCTTAATGCATCTGCTAGCGTCCACCAACACACTTCTGGGGAATGCAATGGTTCCTTTTTTTTTTTTTTTTTTTTTTTTTTTTTTTTTCTGAGAGCTAGCTTTTAGGAGACAGAGAGTGAAGATCTATATTAAACCCAGCTGGAGCACAGCAGGAGGTGTCAGATGGGAAGAGTCTCTGGAACAAAGTGTGTTACATGCATGCATGGTTTCACACATGTTCCTTGTGGCTGAGGGACAATTTCAGTAAAACCCAGGCATCTGGCTCTGGAGAGGGAACCACAGTGCAGGGCCAACCTTGAAGGCTGTTGTTGACGAGCAACTCTAAATCTTGTGCCACCATCTGCCTCCTGTCTCCTTGGCTGGTGGGGAGGCATATGGAGAAGAGTTCTAGGGGTGGAAGAACAGAAACCTCCTGGTCCTGTCCCTTCTTGGACCAGAAGGGGATCAGTCTAGATTAGAACACAGTTTCACCTGCTGCCAGGGGTACTGAGCCCAGCATCCCTGCCTCCCAGTCCAGTACTTTTCCCTCTCCCCTTGCCCTGCCTCCTGCTCCCATGATTTCCCAGGTCTGAAGCAAGGGCTGGCCCTGTCCACTCATGGATGGCATCTGTGGATGAAGCCTGAATAAGTGTCATTCCTCATGAGCTACAGTGCTCATTCTGCTCAGTGTAGTGTCCAGGGAGGAGGAGGCCAGGCAAAGTCAAGGCAAGTTTTCTTGAGAGAAGTCATCACAGAATGCATATAAGAAAACTTATTTGACAGTATGAGTCAAGAATCTAAAAAGTAGCCATTCCCTTTGCTTCAAAATTTCCATTTCCAGGAATTTTAGGAGAAACTCAGAGGTGGAAACAGACTGTTCTGCAAAAATGGGTATCAGAGCACAATTACATCAGCAAGAAGACTGGAAAACACCTAAGCATCCCACAGTGGAGGGTTTCCTATGCAAATTATGGGATAGCTGGCAGTTCTGCAAATGACCTTGTGGGAGAATGGCTAATGACCTCAGAGAAAACTGATGAATGATATTACATTTTAAAAAGCAGGATATAGAAGTGTATGTGCAACAAAATCCCAGTTTTGCTTTTATAAATGAAAAGGTTAGAAGGAAATTACCAAAATGTAAGCAATGATTGGTGTTGGTTGTGTGACTGATATTTTATTTTAATACTTCTTTGAGTCTTCTCAATTTAAAAAAATATGAACATGCCCTCATTTTAAACTCAGAGATAAATGTCCTTAGGAAGAATTCTTGGATATTTCTTCATGTTCTCTGACAGAGACACAGAGCTGAGACCACAGGCGCACACAGAGCCTATATCCAGGGTGGTGGTACTCTCAGCTGCTTAAATCCTAAACCACCTGGGGCCCAAGAGGTGGATCTCACCCACAGCCTGGGTCAGTTTCTCCCCCTGGGTTTGCAGGAACCTTAGTTATCTGGTTTAGGTCTTAGCCCTGAAGTTTTGAGTCTTAATCCTTTCTCTGAGGAAGCTCGCCTCTAAAATGCTGAAAAAAAACTAGCCTGCAGCCACTTCCATCAGCGGTCTCTTTACTAATGGGCCAGAGAGAAGCTGAGGGCATGGGAGCTGCCTGGGACATGGAGAAAGAAAGCAGGGGAAGCCCAAACAGGGTTGTCAGGGAGGGTCTCAGGAGGAAGAGGAGCAGGAAGACCAACTTAGCAGGGAGGAGGATGGCTTCCACTCCACAGCTGTGAGAGACAGTGCCCTGGCAAAGGGGACCCAGCAAAGAAATGACCCGATATTAGCAGATATAACTGCCCCACCCCATCTCAGCTGCCACCTTCTGGCCCCAGATCTCCTGCCCACGTAGCATGTTACCTCGTTGTTGGTGCCGACGTCCAGCAGGACGGGGAGGCACTGCTGCGGGTTGACCCCTCCGCACGCCGTGTACAGGGCCAGCTTGCCCACAGGGATGCCCATGCCGTAGCAGCCCAGGTCTCCTAAGCCCAGGATGCGCTCCCCATCAGTCACCACCACGGCCTGAGAAACAAAGCAGGACACCATCAATCACTGGCAGCACCTCCTGTGACCAAGTGCTGGTCTTGACAGCTCTGGCATGTCAGGCTGACAGCTGATGCCCGCTGCCTCTGCTAGGGATGAAACAGCCTCTCTGGATGAGGCCAAAGCTCCCTTCAGCTGCAGGTGGCAGGCCGGTGAGGAATTCCACTGAGAAGATGACAGAAAGACACCTGTCTTGCATTCAGAGGTTGGGGTGAGGGCTGCAGAAACAGCTGGAGGGAAAACACATCTAGTCACTCTCCCTCGAAGAAACCAGGCAGACAGACTCAGCTCGAGATTTGAAAGGCAGGGAGGAAAGGACATGAGCAAAAGAGATAATGAAAAACAAGTGTTCATGCTGCTGTTACAACCCCATTGTTTAGAGACCCTACTCTCGGGCCTGCTCTGGAGTGTGATAAGTCCAGTGTGCAAAGGACAGAGCTCCCGTGACATCTGCTGGGGTCACTATTTCTCAGGAAACCAGGATGGTTCTCAAGCTGTACTGGGGTTGCCTTTGTGTTTAGGCAAATAATCACGGAGGGAATACCAGGTCATAGACATAGTGCTAGTCATCTCAACCTGCTCACTACTATGAATAAACAGATGCTGATGAAGTGGAGGATGGAAATCATTATATTATGACGATGGATATTTATTTATTCATTCCTTTGATACATATTTATGAAGCATCTACTTTGCATAAGACACTGTGCCAGATTCTGGGGGAAGAGCTTTAGTTTGCTCATCTGTGAAAACAAGAATGCATGAGCCCAGCCCTTAAGAACTAAGGGGCCCAAAGAGAGATGGTACATGTACATGTATAATTATGACTTTGGGAGGAAAGTGTGAGCACAGCGGAACAGGACAAGGGCAGCAGAGACGAGGGGACACACGTACCAGACACTGAACAGGTGGAGATTGTCCACCAAGGGTGTGGTTGGGAGAAAGGCATTTGATACAAAAGGGAATTGAGATCCAGGGTAGAGGTGGGGAATGTAGGCTGTGTGTGTGGGAGTGCAGGGCATGAAAAGAAAGAATGGAAAATCAGGCAAGAATTAAACAGTGAAGGGCCTTGAGTGTCAGGCCAAGGAGAGCCCTTCCAAATGACAAGTTGTTTGTAAGTCATCTCAACCTGCTCACCTTCACTGGTTACCTCCTTCTCTAAATGAGTTAAGTTTAGGGGCTACCCATCCTTTCAATGGAACTGGTTTTGGGCCAGACATAGGACCAGCTCTGAGCTATGAGTGTCCTGGCTGGGCCCAAGCATGATACCCATAGGCACCATAGGTACAATGAAGGCACAATGCTGGGCACTGGGGATAAAAAGATGAAGACTCATCATTGTCCTGTAAGAACTTATGATCCCTATCCAAAGGGTCCATGGCATCTCTTCACTTCTTTTCTCTATGTCTTCACGGGTGAGCACAGATAAGGGCTGTGCTAGCTTTTGGTAGAAATTGCTGTAGAGATTCTTACAAAACGCTCTTCCACTTATGAAAAAGGGGCCCTGGAGAGTGCAACAGACCCACAAAGATGACCATGCCCCTTAGATTGGTCTTCTGCCTCTATGAAAAGTGCTCACGACCCACATCTCACCCAACCCTCCCGCGGCCCTCACTGGTAGGCAGATCTGAGATTGTTATCTTCGCTTCACAGGTGAGCAAATGGAAGCTCAAAGACCTTCATATTCTATACAAGGCACTGGACTTGATGTTTCCACATTAGTTATCTCAGAAAGATTAGATGACTTACCAAGGGCACCTTGCTTTTACAGGTGGCAGGCTGTGATTTTAATTAGGCTTTGGGTTCCTGGCTCTGGGCTCCTTCTACCATCCCATTCAACTGGGTTAAGCACCTGTGCTCTTGGCAAAGCTCTGCCCTGCCTCAGGGCCACCCACTCCACAGTCTCCCTCTGACCTCCCCCTGGCAACTCTCTCTGGTGGAACCTGTGCTCTCATGCTGCCCCGGAGTGCCCACATTCTGGTTAATTATCTACCATCTCTTCTAATCAAAGCTTCCTTACTCTGGTTCCCATTCCCTCTGCTGAAGGCCAGTGAGTGATAATGGAGTTAAATCAACTACTCCTGCATGGTGTTAACTCTAGAACTCTGGGGCCTTTCAAGATGGTACCAGAGATGCCATAACATCTTCCCAGTGTGGAATGTTCCAGGACACTAGACTGCATGCCTGCTCATCTCGATCTGTCATACACTCTCAATCCTACCATACTAATGGTTAGGTTATTGCAACAACTTCACAACCAGAGTCATCTTTCTGCCAATCTCTCCTGCCAACTAATGCCAAATTCATTGTTTCCCATTTTCCTTATGCCATTCCAAAGCTAAAAGTGTAAGGTGACCAGCCGTCCTGCTTTTGACGGGATAGTGCCGATTTTTAACAATTTGTCTCGCGTCCCTCGGCATTTTAAAAAAGTCCCAATTTGTTAAAAATTGGGTCTGTCTGCCAAAAGTGGGCTGTCTTGTCACTTTACAGTGACTTCTAACTGTCCATAAAGTTGAGTCCAAAATGCTTAGCTCTTTAATGACTTATAATAAATCCAATATAACTTCTGAAACATCTCCTGCTACTCATCTGTACACAATTGTCTACTCCAGCCAAACTGGCCCCTCACTCACTGTTAGACACTCTCTGAATTCACCAATAATCTCTGACCGCTCAGTCTCTATATTTCCCTGGGAAAGGCCCTTCCCCTTCCCCAGCCGTGCAAATCCTGCCCATTGCAATCGAATGTGCCTTCTCCAGCATTTGTTATATCTACCCCACACCTGGCTTCTTCACCCTTCCTGCCTTCCACAAATATTTATTAAGTACCTACTGCTTGCCAAGCCCCACATTTGCTACTTAAACATTCAATAGTGATAGCATTTGGGTTCTTATTTAATAATTTTAAAAATGCAGATTTTATCTCACTAAATAGCCTAACGGTGAATGGCCAGGAATTTTGGAGTCTGATAACTATTATTTGAATTTAGGCCTTTGATGAGTTGCCACATGTAATCTTGGGACAACAGGTAACTTTTATGAGTTTCAGTTTTGCATAAAATGGGAGAAATACCAATACCCAACTCATCACATTGTTGTAAAGATGAAATGAAATAATATATCTTATTTTAATCCGGTGCCTTGTAAAAAGTAAATGATCAGTAAATGGTGTTGCTCTTAGAATTATAATAATGATCATTGGGGCAAAGATTATACACTAGAATTCTAAATTGTTTCATCTCTCTCTAGTTTAGTATTCCTACAGAAAAAAACATGCAATATCTATGAAATGAGTAAATGAGAGGGAGAGCTTGGCAAATGCAGCTTGGCAAAAGTCTGGCCACGTGAAGCTCAACAGCATTTCAAACTTGACTCTGCACCCATTCCAGTGGCTTCTATTTGTCATCTCTAAGCTAACAGTCTGCTGGACACTAACACTGGGATGTCCAATAGTCTCCACACTCTCCAAATCCTTAATCAAAGGAATTCACTTTCCCTTTTATGTTTTAAAATCTTTTACTTCTGCTGTCCTCCCCCCATCTGTTACCCCTATCTCCAAGGCTCAAAGCCGCCCAGTCTGCTGACTCCTCTCTGTCATTAGTTAACCACCGCTAATTGGTCACCAAGTTCTGCTGCTTTGACCTGCTCTATATTTTTCTCATCTGGTCCATGATCTTCATCCACACTGCTCCTGCCTTGGGTCAGTCCATCCATCCCTCACCTGACTGGTGGTCTCTGGACTAGTCTCAATATTTTTAGAGTCTCCCTCGTCCATTTAATTCCATCTTTCCAAAGCACAGACAGGTTTGTTACTTTCTTGCCCCCAAACCTCCAGTGGCTCTTGAAGCCTATAAAATACAACTCAAACATCTTAGACTTGCATTTAAAACTTTCCATGGTCTACATCTAATCTGCTTTTTGAATTTTCCCTTTACCCACTCCATGCTTTATCCAAACTAAAATATTTCCTACTTTTTATGAGGTTTGTACTTTCTTAGTAAATGCCATTTTACTTCTCAATGCCTGTATCTCCTGGATCTACAATAAATCCTACCATCCTTTATGTTTTAAGGAGCATCCCTCCATGAAGCTTTCCTTCTGGAAATAATCACTCCCTCGTCTGAATTCCCACAGCATTTTCCTCCCCCTCAGCACCTGCTACTTTCTTGTGTTGCTTCTTAGTCTTTCTTAGTAGCTCTAAGCTCTTTGAGCAAGTACCAGGACTTGTCATCTTTGATTCTGCAGTGCTTGACTTGGTCCCTGCAAAGTGATATGCACTCAGCAAATGGTGGGCAATGTGATAGAGCAACCAGAGACAGCAAAGGGTCTTCTCTGGAAGACTGAACTCAGACTTGGTGTAAACGAAAAGTTCAGAGAGAAGAGGCTGCCCCCTATTTTTCATGACATCACAGGGACCACTAGTGCTGTGGCAGTCAAAAGGCTGAGGGCAAACCCAAGTAGCATCGGGGGGTTTTAGAGCCCAACAATGACCATCAGTAAAGTACAAAACCACAATTTCCTTGTTTGGGTGGCTTTGAGAACTCACAGTTCTCTGTATTTCAGATGACTAAAGGTATATTGTGCCACCTTCTTCCTCTGTCCACCCAGCTTGGACCTCCACCCAATGGGGCTAACCCCAGACTAATCTGGGGATCGACTCCTTTCTCTGGCTCTGGTTTCCTTGGACTTGTATCTATGGTCTTGGGCTGCTCACAGCACTGGGTGTGCGGCCCTCTCTTTCTCATTCTTCCTTTTCTCCTCCTCTTCTTTTCTCTCTTTCCATGGCATAGTTTCAAATCTTGGTTCCATTCTTCACAAATAAAGAATCTAACCTATCATCTTCCATGTTTATAAAATGAGAATGATAATAATCCCTACCTCTGAGAGTGTTATTAGAAGAAGTCAATGAGTTAATCTATGTAAAGCCCTGAGCAGAATGCCATATGGGATGGATATGGTGATGTGTTATAGACAGCCTCTTTCAGAAATAAAGGGGTTATTCTCCCTATTGTACCCTTAGCTGTCAGCCCACTTTGGGATTTTCCTGAAGAGAGCCACCTTGACCAAAGTCATGCCTCCTTCCAAGAGCAGCAACTAATGACTGATGAATGCAAGGGATAAAGACCTGCTCTCTTGCCCCAACTCATGATGACCTTGAGGATCATTGAGCTTCAGAGCCTCCTCATGGGCTTGGCTGAGTCTTTCTCAACACCTCACTCAGCCCACCTTCTCCCTCTGCTCTACCCTGCCTCCTGCCTTTCTAGAGGTGTCAATCCTGTGAGTACTCCCTAATATGCTCCCAATATGCTAATTTCCATCTCAAACTGTTTCCCAGAAAACGCAACTGCTGATACTAAGTAGAGTGGGGTTTAACACATGGTCGGCCCATGCAGGATAGGTGGGCACTTGGTACTGGTCCAAGTTTAAATGTCTCAGAGGCTGGTGCCCAGTGACAAAGGATGCTCCCTTGGCTCCACTACCCAGCACCTCCTTCCAAAAGCTGCTGGGACTGGGAGGAGGGAGAGATGTGCAGGTTTGGGAAAGCTGTTGGAGAGAAGGGCTCTTCTCAGCTGACCCTTCCTCCTGGCTCGGGCAATGGCTGCTGTGGGAAAGAGTCAGAAGAGCAATTCTCACCCTTCTTTGTGATTTATGCTGGACAGCTCTGAGCAGTCAAGCAAGCCTCCTCCTTCCTGAATAAGAGAGGCCTACAACACTTCATGTCCCCTGCCTTGGGCTGTGGCCTCACTTCCCTTACAGCCTACTTCTCTTATATCTCAGTTCACCGCTCTGCTTTCTGGCTGGGAAACCACTGAAAATCATCTTTTATCTTCTAAGCCAATTCAGAAGCTCCTCTGAATCACCCCTTCCTCCAGCCGAGGAGCCAGTAACACCAGGGGCCAAGGACACATGTGCCTTGAAAACCTCTATTGAGCAGTGGAGCTCTGCGAATGCGGACAAACCATGTAACCTCAGCTTGTTCATCTGAGCAGACACCCCTACCATGCTTTAGGACCCACCCCATCAGGGGTTTTCAGAAGCACTCTTTACTCCACAGTGATTGTGGGAATGAAATGAAATAACGAAGTCGGAATTGGTGTCAGATCCAAAGTACCATGAAAGATTATAATAAGCAGAGATTCCCTACCTAACAAGCAAGAGAAATCTTCAGCTCCTCTTTTTGAGGCAACTGGAGAAGACATACCAATTAACAAGAAAGACTGCAGGTTGGAACATTCTGAACCTTTGAAAGAGCAGCCCTGGGTGAGGAGGAAGAACCCACAAGTAATAGGCCGGTAGATAGGGCAGGGCAGGGATTAGGATAAACTAGGAGCAGCCCAATCAGCCTTAATTAACTTGTTTACGTGTCAAACTGTAGGTGCAATCAATATTCAGAGTTCCTTATCCAGAGAAGGAAAAAAAAAATTACAAGTGTTTTGTTTTTTAAATGAAGTCTCCTGGTTTTAAAATGTTGCCTCCATAAGGAAAGAGGCTTATCCAGAGAAGGAAAAATAAATAAAATAAAATAAAATACAAGTGTTTTGTTTTTTAAATGAAGTCTCCTGGTTTTAGAATGTTGCCTCCAAGGTTAAAATTAAAAAACAAAACAAACCACTGAGGGCCAAGTCAAACCTACTGGGGCCGAATTCGGAAAGCTGCCTGTCCATGGCCTGTGATTCCCAGGAAAAGGGGTGTCTCCATGGCTGTGCTTTAGCCTCTGGTCTCTGCCCTGCACTGCTATGTGGGCCAAAGCCACCTCCTCCTCCTCCAGCGATGACACCATCCACTCACATGCCCTTCAGTCTCATACAGACTTTATTGTAATTAATCCTCCCAATACTAAAACGAAGACCAGAGAGGTTCTCGCACACACAGCAGGCATGTGGAAGGTAGATGGGAACCCAGGTATGATTGCAAGGGCAGAGCTGAATCTTCCACAGTTACTGGAGCTGGCCTGGAAATTCCTCCAAAGTGAGATGGAAATAAAGGATGGAGGGGAGGAGGGCCCCCCAGGCATCGCTCATCCACTCTGGGGTACCGCAAGGCCAGTGGTCAGCCAGCCATGCCATCTGCTCCTTGCCCCCAGGCTCCTCTCTCAGGTCGCATAGACACAGTCACTGTAATTGTTTCCAGGTCTCTCCACCTAGATTGGGAGCTCCTTGAGGGTGGGCTTGGACATCTTCATCTCCAAACCCCCTGGGAACGCTTACTGAGTAGATATTTACTAAATGGTTGTTGACTACCATGGAATAAATTGCACTGGCCCAGATCTGCTCATGTAACTTACATTTTCCTTAGAGGCTCTGGCTGTCTCTCTTTATTTGAGGACTCAAATAGGCCTTCAGTCTCATACAGACTTTATTGTAATTAAGTGACTCCAGAGCCCCAGTTTCCCTTTGTCTAAAAATCACAACAGTTGCTGTCTCCGTCCCTCTAGTAGTTAGACTCAGAACTTGCAAGGTTCTCAAAATATGTCTGTTGAAGCCAACTAATATTTAGCGGTGGAGGTTCTGGTTTGAATTTGTCTTGATTTCTGAACTGGAGTGAATGAACTTGGGGCCAGAATCTGTGTTTCTCTCATTCTTCATCCTCACAGCAGGGCCCTGGGTGCAGTTCTGGAACTTGTGCCCTGACAGGAGGAGCAATTGGAACCTGGGCTCCCTTTCCAACCTGGAAGAAGGAGCATCTTTTTCTTACCGGCTGAGGGGAGATGTCTTGTTGTCACTCTCTAACCCCTTGTCACTGGCACAAAGGTACCGTGTGTGTGTGTTGGTGGAGACTGTGCCTCTCCTGGCACAGTGCCTGGCACATGAAAGATGCTCATCAAAACCGTCACCTGAGTTCATTCAACTCAGCAAGCACCTACCGAGTACCTGCTATGCCCAGGGTTTCGCCATGGTGGACTGCCCAGAAGGTGGAAAGACCATTTGTAAGACCTCAGCAGCACGTCTCTGTAGGGCAGGCTGGAGTTAACTTCCCATCGAACCAGTTGCCTTCCCTTAATGTCCTCAAGACCTTATTATAGATTCACCCTGGGCACACCCTGGAATCTTGCTTCTTCTGGGACTGGGACCAAAACCTGCAGGGCCCAGGCCTGCGTGTAACTGGAGTCTAAGCAGATAAGCAGGAAGGAGGGGCCCAGGGTGAGATCACAGCCAGACAAAGTGGATGAAATGAGCTCTTCATGGGGGTGGGACTGAAGTCCAAGGTCCTGTCCTACCTGCTCTGGTACTCATGCCACCAGTCCTCCAAAGGGCCAAAGCGGGTGGAGCACAAAGAGAAGCTGTATGTGGGGCCTGGTGGAGAGAGGTGGGGTGGCCCAGGGAACTGGCAGGGTCGGAGGGAGGGAGGTGCTGGCGAGAAAACATGGAGTGTCCCAGCTTCCCAAGGGAGGCAGGATGGTGCCAGTGTTGGCCCTGAGAGGTGCTCAATCTGAGCTCCTTCAGTCAGCTCCAGCCCCTCTCCAGCTCCTGTGCCAGAAATGCCCTCACCAAGCAGCCAGCAGATGTTTTGCATTTTTGCTTCACCCATTTTGTTTGTAAAAGTGACAATGACCTTAGATGCCAGAACCCCTCAATAGGTGGCTACAAAGCTGCAAGTTTCATCTTTTTAAATTAACACAAAATTTGCATTCTATATTATATCCTGTTTATTATATAAATTTCTTTTAGTAAAATTGATATTCCAGGAAGAAGTGGCAGGTTATGTTTGTTACTCTGTCCACTGCTGTCTGTAACCAGGTGCGAAGTTTTGTTCATCAAAAGGTTTTCCTTTTGTTGCAAAACATCTCCACCCTGCCTTCTACTCTCCCCAATGACTCACTAATTGTGCAAATGCTACCCCTCAACTCAAGACCCCGCTCAAATATCACCTCTCCCATGAAGTCTTCTTAGATTCCCCTCAAGCTAAAAGTAATCTCTGCCTCTTTGAACACCCCCAGCTCTGTGTATCTTGTCTGCTTCTAATAAAATCCACCTGTTAGTGTTTTTGCATCTGTTTCATTTTCCTCATGAAAAGTTAGCTGCTTGAGAAGAGGGTCTATGTCTGATTTTCCAATCGGCACTGTGTATTCACTAGGTACTCCATACATGCTGAGCACATCTTCCAACTTACTGCTACTACTAATATTGTTCATAATTATAACATATTAATACTACACTAAAGCAATAATAAAGGGCAGTTTCAGCTGGGTGCCTGGTCAGTGCAAGCCTTCGCTCTGTGTGCATTTGTGCTGGGCTGTGCCAGGTCTGTGGTCTGGGCCCGGGGAAAGGCGAGCAGTGTCTTGCCTTCAGTGTTGCAATGGCTCATTTTGTGGCCGGGAATGACTCTGGTCCAGGCTGAAAGGATTCACCCAACAACAGAGCAACAGTAAAGAAAGCAGGATCATACCTTAATATTGTCTTCTGGCCAAGAGTTCAGCATTGTTGCAAGGTGGCCCTTGTCATGAATGGTGATAAACAGCCCACTAGGAGAAACAAAACACGGACACACAGAGAAGCCAGGCAGTCAGACTGGGAACATAGCAAAGACTGCAAGTACTCTGGATCACTGTCACTTAACTTTGCCCATAGGGCTGGGCAAGAGGGTGCTCTATCCAAAGCCCCAGATATTTAAGGGGCCCTGCTCTGGTCCTCTTCCAGTTTCCCCCCTCTGCAGGGCAAGGAGTGCAGGGGACCAAGAGATGTGCCCACTGGAACTGTGCTCACCAGAGGCTTGCCCCCCCCCCCCCAATCCTTCCTCTGGACCAGGCACACAGCACCCCAGAATTCTCTGCCCAAATGGCCTTAGTGCTGCTTTCAGGGACTGTGTGGGGCTCTTCTCTGGGTCCTTCCTTCTGAGTACAACTACACTGCAGTGGGTGAACCCCTAGGCCCGGGGCTGTGACCTTGGACATGTATGTTGGGGTGTCCAGACACATGTGTGTGAGGTCCCTTGCAGTGGGAGATGGTGCTGAGGAAGGGAAGAGGGGTGGGCTGCCAGCTGTGTGCCCATTTTTTCTACACCACTGGAGTCTGAGAATTCTAAAGTTAAATTGGTCTTCCAGACCATCATGAAGGTATATTTGTAAAAGCAGGAGGCTGGGACATATTTTACTTAACAATTTATTAGCTTGACATAACTTTTATTGTTTAGACCATGAATGTGGACCCGCATCTTCTGCCCTGGGATTAGGGGGGGGGGAGGGGGAGTGGCCACAGAGGATGGCAAGTAGTTTGTGCCTTCTTGCAGGCACTTCAACCTCAACATGTCTGAAACCAAATTCATGATCTAATCTTTCACCATTATGACTCAAAGACAAGACAAAACAAAGACCCAAGACAACCCGAGCCTATTTCCTTTCTCAGTGAATATTACCTGCACACATAGTTTAACAACTCCAAACCCTCTTCTCTTTTATACAACCCATTGCTAAGCCCTTCAATTCTACTTCCTAAGTAGCTCCTCATTCATACACTTCTTTCATCCAGAACACCTCCCTAGTCCTAGATCCTGATATCGCTTGCTTAAAGTGCCATAACTATGTGACAGCCCCTCTTGTCTGTCTCCAGTCTGTTTTTTAAAAAAATATATTTTGTTGATTTTGTACAGAAAGGAAGGGAGAGAGATAGTTAGAAACATCGATGAGAGAGAGAGTCATCAGCCATCCTGGCCCGCTTCCCATTTTTCCATGTGCCTTGGTTTTCTTACCCCAGGGCCACTTCACATTCTGTTCCCTCTGCCTGGCACACCCTGCCCTTTCTCACTCTTTGTTTGGCTAATTCCTACTCATTCTTCTGATGACTTAAGCTAAAGCTCCTTGTTACATATTCTTAAAGTACCCCACCCTTACATACGCAAACTGACTACATTTATTATTTATCTGGCTCTTAGATCAATATCTAGTCCCCTACCACTAATTATACTGTAAACTTTATGGGGCAAGGTCTGCCTGCTGCTATTCGCAGGATTAGTCAATAATAGATGCGCAATACCCAATTTTTGAGTAAGTGGCGAAGTGATTAAGTGAACTATGATACTAATGGTTGAGGGATGAGGGCGGAAAGCATTGGATAAAGTTGGAGGGAAGGCACTTTCACATGTGCTCTGCAGCATCATGCTGAAGAGATCATCGTGTTGGGCTGGGTGGTGCTGAGCTGGGCTGTGGCTATAGCTTAGGATGGGGAAATGAGCACATGAAGGCAGGTGGGTCAGGCCCAGGAGGAGGAGATCCTCAGAGCCCTAGCCTTGGGGGTTGTGGGCCTCTTTCCATCACACTGATGGGGGCAATGTGGGTGTCATGCCATTTGGGAATGACTGTGCGGTGTTCAGTTGTATCAGTTAAGGCAAAAACTAAGCATTGCACTGGTTTCTTGGAACTTATTTCTAAGGATCATCTCCAGGCAATCTGAATTGGGAAAATCACACTGTGTCGGTAATCATGAACTTCAAGGACTGCCTTGGATGAGAAAAGCAGGCACGTGAGCCTCCTGAAGTTTAGATAAGGGTACCTGCCTTGGTGGCAGCAGAAGGGTAGATGGCCAATGGAGCTAATAAGCCTTTTAAAGAACCACTTTCTCTATCTCTACACCAGCTGCGTCTCTGAGGCACAGCCTGCAGAGCTCTTGATGGAGCCCCATTTTCTCCAGTTTCTATTTTCCACAGCTGCAGTGCTAATACCCACGAGCCATTTCCCCAGGCCATCCTGAGCTAGTCACAAGGAACAACAATGCTAACAAGGAAGCCAACTCTTTTGAACTGGAGGAAGGGGTGCCAGTGACCCTGGGGAAGTCATTTACCCTCACTAATTAATCCCAATGACACATTCCCAGCTTCCTGAAGCCCTTACCAGCAACACTATCCTGATCTGGAAATGTCCCTCACCTAAACAACTTTGGTCCTCAACATCCCCTTTACCAGACAGAGGCTTAGTGGCACTTAGCAAAAAGCTCACAGGTTAAAGGGTATGATCCAGGCTCTACTTATAAACAAAGTTCCGCTGAGGTTAATTCTAAACACAAGAAAAATGTGATTACAGAAATGATCTGATACATCAAAATAGGCCCCTTTTGTCAAAGATAAGAAGAGGGAGGAGGGACACTTAAGATAAATATTTAAAAAATATTTTATTGATTTAGTACAGAGAGGAAGGGAGATAGAGAGATAGAAACATCGATGAGAGAGAACCATCAATCAGCTGCCTCTTGCACACCCCCTACTGGGGATATGCCTGCAACCAAGGTACATGCCCTTGACCAGAATCGAACCTGGGACCCTTCAGTCCCCAAGCTGACGCTCTATCCATTGAGCCAAACCGGTTTCGGTAAGATAAATATTTTTTTACCTTTAATTTGAGCTGCTAAATTTCAAAAGACCCTTTCCTCTTTTCTGCATATTAATTTTATGCTTTGCAGAGATTATGCTGCAAAAATAACATCTTTTGAAATGTACTTAAAATTTTAATCACCTTTCAAAGTGCTTTTCCATCTATTGTCTAAATTGCAGATCCCAAAAGGATTGCCCAGGGTGGGGATTTTGAGATATCTTGTCCAAAGACCTCATTTCATAAATGAGAACATTGAAATCCAGAGAGGTGAAGTGATCTGTCCAACGTCACACAGCTCATAAGCAGCAGAATCTGCCTGACCCAAGGTCCTGAGTCCAGTGCTCTCTCCACTGACCCAGACTGCCTGCTCTCTCTGGGGATCTAGTTCCCCACAAACAAGCTAGAGGGAGTGAAATGTACCTAACAGGTGCCTCTTTGATGCATGTTGGGGAGGAAGTAAAATGTGCAGATTATGAGGATTATGACAATAAACACATGGATTACAGGTTTCAGTAGGATTCTCTTGCCCAGCTGCCCATTCTCTGGCAGAACTGCTTCTAGACAAGCTCAGAAAGAAGATACTATCAGGAAAGACAACCTCTTAAAGGCCCCAAGCAACCTGCTTTCAGGTTTAGCTACTTTTCACTCAGGGGACACTGTGTTGGGGGCTCTTATCTTTGCTTCCTGGGTCTTATCTCTGCTTCCTGGCTCTTGTCTCTGTTTCCATGAGGTCCTGGTCCAGTGAGACAGGCTGACATTCTTCTGCACTCCTTCTTAATGGCTTCAGAAAGAACTCTAGGTGCTCAGAGAGGTGCTCCTACCTTAGTCTCACCCTGAGACCTCAGACTGGTGGGAATTCCAGTCATTTCCAACAATACAAAGCACTGAAAGTGATGAGGCTGCAAGCGACTCATGTGTAGCTTTAGAGAAATGGCAGATGGAAGGTAGCACAGACTTGGGGTTAAATGTCTGTGATTTGCAACCAGAGACCTGGGCTCAAAGCCTACCTCTGCTTTTCATTAGCTGTGTGGCTATGGACAGGTTATTCCTTCTTCCTAAAGCTTCAGTTCCTCATTTGTAAAATGAACAACATCACAGCTTTGTTATAAGACTTAACTAAGACAATACATATTGAAGGAGTTGATTATGGTGTCTATTGGCACTCGGTGTATGGCAGCTTGGTGAATGGTTGCTGAGATGGTATAGTGGTTAAGGGTGCAGGTTCTGGAGTCTTACCACCAAGCAAAATGCTGGCAAGATGCCCAGTGAGGTACCTGGCTCATGATAAGTGCTCAGTAAATGTTAGTAGCTAATTATTAATTCCTATTTTAACTAGAATCATAGCAAGTCTATGTGCATGTTTATCAGGAGCCATTGTTTGACAGTTACATGTGAAACAGGAAGGCAGTCATAAAGTTTGGTGGAAAATCTTCCATTATGTAGGTCACTGAGTGGGGGCAACTTTGGAGATGCAGAGTTGGAATTAAAATTTTTTTCCATGTTCCCTGAAAGAGCTAATATTCAATGCGGGTAAGACCCAAGGCAACCTGAGAGGGAAAGTAAGTCACAAAAGGACAATATTTATTCATTACATACATTACTTTTTTATTTATTTAGTCATTCACCCACTCACCCATTCATTCACCTATCCATCCACTGATCCACCAATCCACCCACCTACCCAAGAGGCTGTTCTTAGTGTCTCTGTTTTGGGGACCCTTTGTGTACATTACCTCACTATCAGGTGGGCATCACCATCATTCTATAGAAGAGATTAAGTGGTGGAGATGTGAAGTAGAGGTGAGATTTAAACACAGGTCTCTTGGATCCCAGAAACATGGCCTCTTCAGATATGTGATTTGGGGCAAGACGCTTCAACTCTCCATGTCTTAGTTTCTCGTCAGTAAAATGGGAACAGAGGCTCCTTCTCCACGATGGAGCAACTCTGAGAATCAATAAGGGCAGATTCATGAAGACTCTGCACCCTGAAAAGCTCAGTAGACATGGGAATCTTGATATTCAAGTGATCTGGCCCAAAGCCGTACGTCGGAGAGGAGGTGTTACAGTGAGGGTCTCTGAGAGGCTGCCCCTCCATCTGTTTTCCTGTCAGCCCTTTCTGGATACACAGGGGAGCATTTTAGGTGTCAAGGAGCTCTCTGTAGTCCACAGCTGGGTCTGTTTCAATCTTCTCTCCTTGAGAAGGTGCCAACCCCCCAGCATGAATGATGCCCTGTGAGGCAAAGCCTCAGACAGCTGGTATGATGCTATCCGCTCTGGGACACAGGGAGCAGGAAGGTGGGAAGCTCCAGGAAGCCCTGGGGTTGGCTCCGCTGAGGCGGAGAAACACTTCCAGCTTTGGAGTGAACTCCAAGCTGCCCCGGGGATCCCAGAGCGCTGAGCATCCTGCAGCGAGCTAAAGTAACCAGAGAACCCATTCAGGGCTAAGGACTCCTCTGAGTGACTAGAACAGAGCGTCCCTCACAGCTCCCGGTGCTGTGAAGATGGGCATCTGGGATAGGGGCACTCGTGGGGGTCTCTCTTTCTTAACAGCTATTGACTGGAACAGGAAAAAGGCAAAAATAATTTTAGCTACTGATGACTTCCCCTAAGTTTTTCCTGTTTACTTCGGAGAAACAGTTTTAGAACTTGATGGAAGAAAAAGAGTATATATAACGAACATGGCAAGCTGCCACCCTATGGCATCCAGAGCTTAAATGAATACATGCCCTGCTTTCAATAATACACAGTATATTCTTGAAAAGTTGTGAGTAAATAAAATGTCCATATCTAAAATTATATTGTATATATACCTGGGAGGTTGCTGTTAATTTTAAAAAAATATATTTTATTGATTTTGTACAGAGAAGAAGGGAGAGGGATAGAGAATTAGAAACATTATGAGAGAGAATCGTCAATCACCTGCCTCCTGCACACACCCCACTGGGGATGTGCCTGCAATCAAGGTACATGTCCTTGACCGGAATCAAACCTGGGACCCTTCAGTCTGCCGGCCGACACTCTATCCACTGAGCCAAACCAGTTTTGGCAGGGAAGTTGCTGTTTAAAGAGAACCTACAGAGGAATTTTTTTGGGGACATAAATCTCTCACTGATTTATGGCTTTCTCAAGTTTGGACTTTGCTACTTGAGTTTTGAGAAACAGAAGACAGGTCTTTCTGAGCTGATGCACAGCCATTGGGGCCCGTGGATCATAGCAGAGAAGGAGTGGTCAGGATGTGAGACGGCCCCTCCTGCACGGAGCTCTGGGGTGAGTGCAGGAGAGAGAAGGCACAGATTCATGCCTCACTGCCACCACACTGAGCACTTACTCTATTCTTTCACATAACTCGCTTGGCCAGGAAGTTAAGTTTTTTTATGGGCTGTTCCCCCTGGAAAAGGTTGATGTGACCCTTCAGGTGGAAGCATTTAAGGTCCACCGTGTGATTCATCATCTTTTCTTTTTTCTTTGCCACCGTAACCTGTACAGTTCCAGATAAGGCGACTTCTTTAGCCGGAATCCAGAGTGAGGAAGACACAGAGAACAGTCCCCCCTCTCCCCCGGCTGACCCGCAAGGGACAGGATGCGGAAGCACGGAATAACCTTTGTTCTAAGCATTGAGATCTGAGGGTTGTTTGTTTCTCAGCATAACCTTGTCACTGTGTTCAACAAAATCTTCCCGAGATGCCATATATATATAAAACAAAACACTGAAACTCTGGTTAAAGCAGAGGGGAGGGCCCTGGGTGGTGTGGCTCAGTGGTTGAGTGTCATCCCATGCACTGAGAGGTTGCTAGCTCGATTCCCAGGCAGGGCACATGCCTGGATTGCAGGCTTGATTCCTCAGTAGGGGGCATGCAGGAGGCAGATGATTGATACTTCTCTCTCATCAATGTTTCCCCCCCCCCCAAAAAAAATCAATAAAAACATATTTGAAAAAGGAAAGTAGAGCCGAAACCGGTTTGGCTCAATGAAAAAGGAAAGTAGAGGGAGGGCCCTCCTTTGAGGGTATTCTCACTACTTTTTGTCTCAGCATTCATTGCTCCTACAACAGCTCTCAGGCCATGGCAGCAGAGGAAAGAAACCTCTGAGTGGAAACGGAGCTACAATATTGCGAATTAATAATTGGTTCTTAGGAAACTATGTCTTTGATGCATATCTCCTCCCACTAGACTTGATCCTTGAGGGCAGGAAAGCTGTCTTATCCTCTGCAGTAACCCCAGGGCCTAGCATAAGGCCAAGCACACAACAGGCACTTGCTCTATGTATTGGTTATGTCAAGTGGTTCAGAACATGGGTGCTGAAACGAGACAGACCTGGGCCTTCCTTTTCTGTTATAAACTGGGCATATACTAATACCTACCTCAAGGTGCTTCTGGGAGGATGGAATGAAATAATATGTATCTGGTACATGGAGTAGTGCTTGACATGAGGTAAGTGCTCCCTAAGTAGTAGCTCATATTGGTGACTTAGGCTAGGCAGCGATAGCGTATCCATATATTTTCTGGTTGAGAGAAAAATTCCAAGCCAACTGTGATGAGTTGAATTGTGTCCCCCCAAAAGGTATATTAAAATCCTTAAGCCAGGTGCCTGTGACTATTTGGAAATAGGGTCTTTGCAGATGTAATGGAGTCAAGATGAGGTCATTGGGAAGGGCCCTCATCCAGTATGATTGGTGTCATTATAAGAAGAGGGGAAGAAAGAAACATCCAGGGAGAAGATGCCATGTGGTGACGGAGGCAGAGGCTGGAGCGACACATCTACAAGCCAAGGAACACCAAGGAGGCAAACGGATGCTAGAAGAGGCAAGGAGGGATTCTCTGCCTCAGAGTTCACCCTCAATTGGGGTGTTTTGTTTCAGCAGCCCCAGGAAGCTAATATACCAGCTGTCCAACGGTTGCGCAGTCGCTATGGGCAGTGGCAATCACAATTCCTTCTCTGTCCATTTCTGAAATCTCCGACTGTTGGAATTTCATAAGGGCAAGCGCAGGTGACATTCCCTCCATCTAACAAAGGCCCATAAATTACATCGCTATCTCCGGTTTCCATCAGGAGCCAGAAAAATCCTCTTGAATTTTAGACTTCAGTTACACGGGGGAGAAAGACAAACAGAGATAATGTTCACTTAGGAAAATGTTATTTCTTGAGAAAAGGACTCTTAACCCTTATCTCAGCCTGCAGAGGAGTGACCCTTAGACGTTTCCTAAAATAGAACTACAAAAAAACACCCCTCTCTCAAACAGACAACATTCATTTAGGCTTCTTGGCACCAAGTCTGACCGAAAGGAGGACTTAATTAAAACAGGGTCAGTGACATTAGGCAAGCCACCGAGGCCGGGTGCAGGGGGAGAGACGTGCACTTTCAACTCTGAAACAAAGACTCATTGTGGCCGCGAAACCACCATTCCACACATTTTTGGCAGAAAGGGAACCTGTCCTCTGAAAACCTGCAAGAGGCTATTTTTAAAGCCCTGATTAGATAGCACTGCAGGAGAGAGTAGGTGTGAGAAGTCCCAGGGCCTCCACAGCTGGCACCTGGCGAGGCAGAGCCAGGCTGAAGACAGGTAACTAACTGTCCAGGCCTTGGAGGAGCTTAAAAAATCACCTTCTTCTCTGGTTCTCTGAAAAGTCCTCGAGAGAATGTGACTAAAGTGGGGAACGTGTGAGTGGCAGGTGGCTCGCCGTCCTTCGCTATTGCTTTCTGTCTTGAGGAACCTTTGATTACTTGAACTCACTGAATAACTACAGTTAATTTCCTGGACCTCGGACAGCCCATCCAGTTCCCACTCTGTCTCCCTCTGAGGTGCGATGTTACAAAAGAATGAGCATGTGCCCCTCCCTGCCCCCCTTGGAGACCCCTTTCCTTCTGACCCTCCCACATAATTGGTGCTGAGGTGTTCTCCTGGCTTTGGAGTGTAATGGTGTCGACAGTGATGTCTGTCCATGTGAGTATGGGTGGACCTCTGAGTGGGCTGGGTGGCCTGGATTTCTCATGTTCGAGGTGAACAACTGCCCTGCGGCCTGCACAGGCTTCTTGTACCCTGCTTTGTGGCAGGCACTGTGCTGGGCACATGGGAAACAGAATGACCAAGACTTTCCCTCTGATCCAGTATGGTTTTCTGGTCTAGGCAGAGCAGGGAAAGATACACACAGTTGGGCATAACAGAGACATTATTGGAAGACGGGAGAACCACAGAACAAGCAGGCCCAGGATGGATAAATGGCAGAGCAGGAGAGCACAAGCTGGGTCTGAAATGCCTATTCTAGGGCTTTTGGACCCTCCCTTCCTTCCTTCCCTCCCTCTTGCTGCTGTGGGATGGTTTCCCCCAAGTAGACTTGAAGCATCAGATGGGCAGTGACCTTATCCTCTACTTCCATTGATTTCCCTGGATTCCCTGATACAACCCTGTAAACCTTATCTCCACTTCAGAAAAAGATTTCTGAATAAATGGTCTATTCTTTCCTCTCCTTCCCTGAATGTGGGAATAGAGCAGTTAGGCCACGGTAGTAGAAGTTTTACCATATTATACATCGCTTTGTGATTTGGGGAAGTTATCAGACCTCTCTGAGCCTGTTTCCTCATCAGAAAAATACAGACAGATAACCTTAAAATCTATGATTCTGTGATATAATTCTAGCAAGACCCATAGGTATCTGTGGAATAGCTGCAAGAGCATGAATCTAGAGTTAGACAGACCTGGGTTCAAATCTCAGATCCAACCCTTATTTACTGTGCAACCATGGCAAATTATTTAACCTCACTGAGTCTCGGTTGCTTAATATTAAAGTGGAGCTTTAAAATTAATTTAATGATTAAATCCATCTCACTAAGTTGGTATGATCATTAAATAAAATAATACAATGTCAATCACCAAGACACCTCCCATATATCTTAAGTTGGAACCTAAGAAATGTTTGTCACTGGAATGGATGCTAGATTCCCTCCATGAGACACAGAATTTCAGGCCATGGTTCACAGGTAAGGTGACTGCATATTCGGGTTCACCTCTATCTTGACAAAATTATTTGTTTTCCTTTTTACTCTGAAAAACTCTATGATCTTCTGGGTCACTCCATTAAATTCTATCCTGTAAACATGTATTGGATGGCTACATGGAAAGTCAAATTCATCTTTTTGGTGGCATCATTTCCCTGTGTGGTCATTAATTTTAATCCTACATTTAATCCTAATGACACAAAGCATCTGTGAAGTGGCTCCTATCACTTATAGTCTTCTGCTCTCCATGACTTTTTGGAACAGTCTAATACCACTCTGAGCCAAACTCTGCAGAACTGGTATTGAACCCAGACAAGGAATGGAGCCTTCCAGGTGTGAGCCACAGACCTCAGGCCTGGTCTTGACTCCTTGAGGGCCTAATCTTTGACCTCAGGTTAAGTCATGTCATTGATATCTCAGTTGTCATATATAAAAAGTAAGGAAGATGCTAACATTTATTTAGCTCCTTCTAAATAAATCTGAATGCCCAGTATGATAGTATTTAGCCGTAGGGCCTTTGGGAAGTAATTAGGTCATGAGGGTGGGGCCCTTATAAATGGGATTAGTGCCCATATATAATAGCTCTTTCTGTCATGTGAAGATGCAGCAAGAAGTCTTCCATCCAGAAGAGAGCCCTCACCCAACTATGCCAGTGCCCTAACCTCAGACTTCCAGCCTCCAGAACTGTGAGAAATAAATTTCTGTTGTTTATAAGCCATCTAGTCTGCAGTATTTCGTTATAGCAGCCCAAACAGACTAACAGCTCCCATTGGGAAAATTTGCAAATGCTACACCATTCACTCATCACCATGTGTCTGGGAGGCAAGGATCCTTCTCACTTATACCTGAGAGTACTAAGTCTTGGTGAGATGAAGCAATGCCAATGAGATGGGAAGTGACAAAAGTAGTGTAGGCGGCAGGTCAGAAGCCAGTGTCCACCTGTTTCTCTTGTGGATGTTTTAGGAGATGTTTGTAAAACACGAATCCCTTTAGAAGACAGGCTTCCATTAACATAGAGGAAAACTGGAATAAGTTTCCAATTGTCTTTAGTATTTTTTTTCTTCATGGAATTTGTGAATCTCTTATATTGTTTTAGTGTCTTTGACTATGAGATACTTTTTGGCAGGAGAAAATTGTTGGAGTCAAATTCCATATGTTCTCCTTGGGTAAGAATCTAGACAAGGCGTACAAATGGCTGAAGAAGAAAGTGCAGTTTTCGTGAAAAAAGCGTGCCTATGTGGAAAGGCTGACCAAGGGTACCCTGTATCTCCATCACATCACTAGCTGACTGAACAATCTACAATCACAAGAAAAGAAAAAAAGACTCCATAGAGGGAAATTTCAGCTGAAACTGACACCCCTGTCCAAACAGCAAATCGCTCTAGAATCTGCAATTTCTAATTTTGCAACTCCCACATGCTTCCCATTAGCACAGGGTTTCAGCTGTTACTTGAACATACTAAAACGTGCCAAGAAAACTCCGAGAGAGCTGGTACAAAAGGAGTTTCTTTTTCTACTGAAATATTTACTCCTCCAAAAATAATAATCACCGAGGCTTTCGGCCCCCTGTTCTCCGAGAAGTCACACTTAACACCCTTCACGTTCTTTTATGGCTGTGAACGCGGCCCAGACCCACACATGCCTCCACTTTGTAAAATAAACAAACACCTTCCTGCTGTCTAGAGCGCCTCTTGTTAATCTGGGTCTCTGGGCAATAAGGATTTTGGAGCGTGGCTCTGTTCTAACAGGAACTTCTGAAACACCCAAAGGAAATAATCATCAAACCTGACAGTCTGAAGTCGCTACACCCCTGGCTCAGAGGCCCAGCCACCACGTGGCTTGTTTATAGGTACATGCGAGATAGAGAGAGAAACACATCCTGTTTGTTTTTCCAAAACAGGTTTGAGAAGAAGTCACACCTACTTTTCCCCACTGACTCATAATTCTCACAGCCTCGGTTTTGAGAAATGGGCTGAAGCTCAGAACCGGATCAAGAGTCCCTGAAACAACAGACCCCTACGCCAAGGCCAAGCTGAAATGGTAGACGCTTGCATGCATTTTATGCTAACGTTTATGATACAGCTTGTCACGCAGGCCTCTGAGTCCTATCTTGAAGCAATTTGTAAGCGGAAAGCTCTGCCCACTTTAATTTATCATATAAACATTTCTGGAGCTTATCACTGCCTATTAGTCACGAAAGCTGGAATTTAATAAAGGAGAACAGAATGCAGTGTTCAGAAGGACGAAAGTTCACTGGGAAAACATGTGTGCAAACTTTAGGGACCCTGGTCCCTGGCAGCAAAAGTAAGAAAGAGACAGCGAGGTGCCTAGAACCAAAGGTCTGAAAGGGCCACTCAGTAGGTGTAATTGAGCAAAGGGTTTGGGGCACATGTGACTTAGTCATTTTGACTGGGTTTAGGTCTAAGCCATATGTCTCTTTAAAGGGAGAAATCTGAGAAGAATCAAGATCAAGACTGTTCAAGGCTAAGAGAGTATTTGCTTTGAAGTGACTGGGAAAGATGTGTGCTTCTCTGGTCAGAAATAAGTCCCCATGGACCCACTCAATTAAAAATACTGGTGTGATTGTGAAGCTCCAGAGCAGGGGCTCAGACACACTGAGACTCAGACCTCAGGTCTCCTGGTTAGTAGCTGAGTGACCTGGGCAAATGACTACATTTAAACATCAGTGTCCTCATCTATAAGATAGGAATAGTAAAACGTTCCTAATGAAGTTGTATGTGACAAGAGATAATGAGTGGAAGGCAATTAATAGGATTCCTGGCACATTTAGTGAGTGCTCAATAAATGAAAGCTTTTTTTCCAATTAAACTACCAAAAAGAATCCTTTATGTCCCAGACTCGCCATTAGAATGTGATGAGTAAAGCTAAAAAATAAGTTGACTTGATCTGTTCAGGAGACTGACATAATTTGGATGCTACCATGAAAAATTTTTATTGTTATGCTGAGAAACATAGCAAGTCTGGTATTTCTTTTCTATGAGCTTCTTTGATTACAGTCAAGGGCACGTACCTGGTTGGGGTGTGTACAGAAGGCAACCAATCAATGTGTCTCTCTCACATTGATATTTCTCTCTCTGTCTCTCCCCACTTCTACTCTTTCTAAAAATCAATTGGAAAAATATCCTCAGGTGAGGATTAACAACAACAAAGAAATAATAATAATAAAGAAGAAAGAAGGGGAAAGGACAAAGATACAACGATAAAAAGACACACTGTCTGATAAGCTTCCAGTCCAATAGAGCAGCGTGTAACTACTGGATTATTATGCAGTAGATTCTATCCGAGTATTAGCCAAGAGCACTGAGGATAGACATTGACAAGGGAGCAAAATACTCTGCACGTAGGGGAGGGAGGACAGAGACTGAGGAGCTGGCACGAGATGAGACCTTTAGGTTGGATTTCAAGAGGAAAGTAGGAGTTTGTGGGTAAGTGGAGAAAGGCCAGCAAGCAAAGCGAATGACTGCTGGCTTCTGCCAATTAGTAAGGCATTTGGTATAATGTGAGATGAAAAGAAAGTAACAATGCATGAACTAAAGTAACATGTTTTGGAAACTCAACTGTTATCAATCTCTAACTAATTAAACTCTGTTTATTTATTTTTCTTTTTAAACTAGGACTCAGTAGAAGACGGCCTTTATTTCCCCTAAGTTTTTCCATTAATGAGAATAGTTGAGTCAGCTCCAGCTTGAGTTTGATTTCTGATGCTCTGTGCTTACTGGAGTAGAGTTTATGAAAATATGGTCCATGCGCGACCAGAGTAGTTCATAAACTTCCCACGGGAAAATAAGTTGTGGGTAGTTTTAAAATGAAGAATCTTAGGCCCCACTCCTGACCCAATGAATCCAAATCTTGGGAAAGGGAACTGGAGTTAGTGCTTTTTAATAAGTATACTCTTAGGAAAGTTAAAAACCACTGGCCTAGGTAGAGGTTTACCCTCAACCACTGACCTCCCAATTTGATCATCAGAATAATTTCATTACCTATTTATCTTAATTATTCTATGCAGAGCCTTACCTGATTTTGTTAGACTATTATTTGAATCCAAATATCCTGTACCATCTTTGTCCAGAGAGAGAATTTCTCTGTTCCTCACTATTGGTTACCCTCACACCTCCCCATATGATTCAAGGAGGTTCATTCTAGCTTCATTTATTCTTTCAATCAGTAAAAAGATTACCATGGCTACTTCACATCTATGTCCCTCCCATTGGCTACACATGAGAAGCACCAAGTGGCTCACACAGGGTCCATCCTGCTCCAGCAGGCAAAAGCAACCTATTGAATCTTATTGTGATGAGGACTCAACATTGTTCTTAATCCCCTGGAAGCAAGGGTTCTGGAAATGCAGGTCATGATTTCACTCCACTCCAGCTATTGGGTTCTTCCCAACTGACAGGACTAGAATTGGGGATAAAGTTATTTTGCAAATAATAAATTCTTTAATCGTTGCAGTAATGTGGAAACACTTTGCAATTACTTTTATTCTCTAGGCTAGCTTTTAAATACAATCACATTCCAGTAACATATTTTAAGTGCCTATTGTGTTCCAGGTCCTATCAAGTCTTCCTGCTGAAGATTCTTAAAGGAATCAAACCACTTTTACATTACCATTTGAAAATTTTAAGGTTATGCGTTTTAAACAAAGTTACAGAGTTAAAGCTCTTAGTCTTTAAGTAAGTAGCCATTAATGATAGATGCTCATGCCTCTAAGATTCTATTAGAAGTCATCAGGAAAATAAGTCTCCAAGTTTCTCCTATCCATTGATCCTATTCTTCTATCTACCAATCCTTCCATCCATCTTCCTTCCACCCATCTCATAAGAACCATACATATGCCAGGCTCTGTGCTGGGTGCTAGGTATCCAACAGTGAGCTGAGCAAATATGGTTCCTGCCCATCAGAGATTCTCAGTCCAGCAGTGGCAAGATTGTTCTGGATGGCAAATAAAAAGCTCCAAACTCTAGGTCCCATTCTAATTCTTACCCATTGTACAGCCTCAGGGAGTCATTTCCTCAGGCGAAAGGTGCTGCCCTGTGTGTTTCACAGAGCCGGTTGGTGGGTTTGCATTTGAATTCACTCTAAAACTTTAAAGTGCAATATAAATAAATGCAAGCAATAATGATGAATTAAGTTAGATTAAAATGGCAGGAGAACACCTGTCTCTCTGTCCTGTGGAAGAGTCAAGAGCAGAAGGTCTGAGTTCTAGACCTACCATTTCCACTGGCCTGTACCCTGGTGTAGAGGGTGTCGGATCCCCTCGAGGCCTCAGTTTGAGCTGGTTGATTTACAGCTCCACGATCCTGTCATTGTAAGCTGCAAAGGGAGGCACAACACCTACAGAAATGCAAAGCATGAGCGTCTCTTAAGAGCTAATCAATTCCATCTCTTTACAGGCAGGGTCCCACCTAAGAGACCCTGTGGATGTTTTCCAACTTCTCTAAGGTGGGAAAGGCCTCAGCCTGCCCTGGAGCCCAATGTGGGAAGCTGTCTGGGAGTTTTGGGTAGTGGGCTGTAGGGGGCATACCATACAGGTAACATCTGTGTTGGCCGTGCAGGGTGCTTTTAAAATTAGAGGACATTCAATATCCAGACATCAAATCAAGGGCGTATCATGGGAGCAGGAGCCACGAAGTGCTTGGCATGTCATTGCTACATGCCTAAGAGCTTTGTCTGTGCAGGTGTGAAGGATCTGCCAAGGGCAAGCCCTGGCTCTCTTCCTGAGACTCTAACCGGGCACCTCCACATGGCACTGCAAATCCCAGCCCCACCTCACCCTGTCTGCCCGCGGGGGACTGCAGCTGAGGCTGAGGCGCAGGGGACTGGCTGGTATCTGTTGCTACTTTCACTAAGGACCGTGCTTGCTTTGTTGTTGCAGCTTTGGAGGATGTATCTGTGGACACATGACTCAGAAACGAAGCTGAGTTTTAGCACTGCAGGACAGGAGGGAGTTCCAATGTGGAAGGAAGGAGAGGCCTTGGAGGAGGACAGACTTGGGTTTGAACCTGCCACTCGGCTCCAGGCAAGTCTCCTGTCACCCTGAACCGCTTTCTCCCTGTGACATGGGGACAATGACACATTCCGATTTCTCAAAGATACTAAAGGTAACATGACTGTCATGGTACTGGCCACTCAATGACCGGAAGTGGTCCTAGTTATTATAATCCATTTCTGGAGTCCAAGCTCAGTGTTCAATCACTGTCATCACCCCACGACACAGTTCAAATCTCACAATTCTGCCTCTCACTTTCACCATCACATCCCAGCAGTGTCAGTGTGCTGCCTACCCCTCTTTGTCAGCACCCTGCGTTTGCACCCTTCACCTCCACACCAGTCAGGCTCTTCCCTCCTGGTGCTTCATTTAATACAGCGGGTTCCAGTGAGTTCTCCTCTTCAGGCTTCTAAGAATTATCCTCTTTAAGAAATGCTTCGAGACAACCCCCTCTTAAAAGTGAGCCATGACCCCTGACTAATGTAAGCCGAACGCCTCACTCCGTCTCATCAGCCTTCCCTTCCCACCCAGCAGAGTGATCTCCTCACACACCCTACACATGCCCGGGGCTGGCCGGTGCTGAGTCCTCTATCCAGACCAGGAGGGACACGACAGGCAGCAACGAGGTGGGTGCTATGGAGCCTGGTTTTGACTTGCGGCTCTATCATGCCACAAGTTATTTTAACCTCAGGCTACTTTAACCTCAGCTTCCTCTTCATGAAAAGGGCCTGGAGTAGTGCCTATTACAAGAGCTGCTGGCTGAGGGGCCTAAGAGAGGCAAGCACCTAAAGACAGCCTGGCGCGCTGGAAGCTCTGAATAAATAAATGTTTGCTATTGTTATAGGGCACAGTGAGTCAGGAAAGGGAATTGCTTTCAGCTGTAGGTGACAGAAAATTGTGACTCAACTGGCCGGAAAGAGGAAATTCACTTCAGAAAACAAGAAGTCCAGGGGCAGGTGGCTCCAGGAATTGTTTATTTAGTGGGTCAACAATGTCACCAAGGATGCCGGCTCCCAGCACGACCATCCTTGGCATCACAGGCCTGTTCCCAGGGCTGTTTCCCTCACGACTGCAGGAGAGCATCCCCGTTCCAGCGTCCCAGGCAGACAGGAAAACGCTGGGAGAGAAGTTCTCTTGTGGTAAGAAAAACCTTCCCAGAAGTCTTCTGGCAAATCACCCTCACATCTCCATGGCCAGAATTGTCACTTGCAGGGGGGACACTATAATGGCTGGGATTTATTAGTATCGACTGCTTAGTGCTGGGAAGGGCCAAGTCTTCCTCAAGCAGATGGCCATTTAGGGAAAGAAAGATAACTGGAAAAAAAAACAAACAAACAAAAAACCCCCACAAAAAACCACACAAACCTGGGATTTTATTAAAAAGAAGGAAGGGGCAACTCGCATTGTCTTCTACATCCCCAGGGCTGAGAGCCTGTGATTCCTGGCTTGTTCCACCCACACGTTTGGCTCATGCAGTCCCTCCCGCTTGGAACCCATCCGATAAGACTTTATGCCAGGGACTGTGCTGGGCCACCTTCCCAATGCAATTCAGAGTCTTTCTCTCAAGATTTTGATCAAGAACCAACAATTCAGCAGAGAGATTTCTTGCCGTATTGAATTACCTCAATCGTTTCAAAGTAAACTAGACGACGCACACCGCACTTTACTGACTGGCTTATGGCACCTCCTCGCTGCTCTTCACCTCAGTTGGGCTGGAAATTCCTCAAGAACAAGCAGCACGAATAAACGATGCCATTTGGATCTCTCATGCACTGATGGGGGCCCAGCATAAAGATGGTGCTTAGTCAGTGCTTGTTGGACGTCGTCAGTGGACAGTCTTGAAGTGCTCCTTCTAGTAGAAGCCTGCAGGTTCTGTGCTTAGCACCATGGGAGATCCAGGGGAGAGTGAGATAGTTTATGTCCCCTCTGAAGCCTGTGATCCAGAGAGGACCACTTATGATAAACCATGAGAAGTTGGAGAAGTCCATCTTCCACCACTCACATTTCCTTTTTTCCTTTTAGCTTTTCCACTTGCTCCCCTCTAGTCACCTTCTGGACACAATGTGGACACCACATTGGAGGCCCTACCTGTGCTTCTTTCCATCGCAAGTACCCAAGACAGGATCTTTGTGATCTATTCCTCTCATCCCTCATTCGTTCACACAAAAAGCCTATCCTTCCTAAGCCCCAATCCCTATGGTCTCAGGAAATGCTGGTTTAAGATGAGTCCCTAAGAAATCAGTTCATGCATAAAGTTTGCAATGCTACCCGTCCAGTAATTTGAAGGGATTCCTATAGGTGCAATGGAATAACACAAGGACATGAATGTAATAATGGAATTTAGGGGTTGACCAGAGGGTAGGGTTCTTTTTTTGACAATACGGTCTTTGCTTTT
The DNA here is from genome assembly GCF_014108245.1 of Pipistrellus kuhlii. Classification (NCBI taxonomy): domain Eukaryota; kingdom Metazoa; phylum Chordata; class Mammalia; order Chiroptera; family Vespertilionidae; genus Pipistrellus; species Pipistrellus kuhlii. The sequence goes on from NW_023425595.1 coordinate 43,211,631, forward strand.
TTTTTTTTTTTTTTTAAAGAAATTCCACAACAACGATCCTTTATTCTTACTCTAGTCCAGAACCTTTCAAAAACATTTGCACTGTTTGCAGCATCTCTTAAGAAGCAACTCTTTCTGGACTAAGCTTAGTGTGAGCAAACACAAGCTTTCTAGCACTATACAGGTTAACGGGAGAGCGAGGTTATTTGAGGACAGGTCTACCCAACTCCTTCCTGTATGGATGTATTTTCTTCTCAGTAAGGAAATTCTCCCACACCGATTCCTTTGATCACCATGACGGGGATTGCCAGGGACAAAGGAGGGAAAGGACAGAGTCAGATAAAAAAGAAACAATCATTTTGCTTAAATTCTCAGAAAAATCTGCTTTTGGCTAAAGGAAGTCAAACCCAGAACAGTGGAGTCTAGTTATTCAATAACCAGAGCAGGAAAAGATAATCCTTTCCTCTGTGTGGGGCTGCTCAACCATTCTCTCCTTTACTCTCAGCCTCCAAACGCATGGATGGTGAGGGTATCCTTGGACCGCCCCACACAGCAAGCTGCTCCTGCTGGAAGCTCAAGTCCCAGGCAGGGCACATGTATTTAATACAAACTCACTTATGGGTGGTTTTTTTTGTTTGTTTGTTTTTTTTTGGTACCTTATTTTCCGGCGTATAAGACGAGTTTTGAACTGAAAAAAAAGTCAACCGAAAATCGGGGGCAAAAGACCAAAATTGCACAAAAATTACTTGCAGATCTTGATGGCAAAGTAAGTCTTTTCTTTGAAGTGGAGGGTAGTCTTATACAGTGAATATAGGCCTAAACCTATGTTTTAACTGTAAAATTAGAGGGTCGTCTTATACACCGGAAAATACAAAAATGTCAATCTCAAAACTTCCTCTAAAAAAGAATAAACCAATTCCTTCAGTGATTGAAACCCATGTAATTCAGCCACAAAAATAAGTGATCTCTTTTTGCCTCCATCTTTCTGTCCCAAAGTGTTTCAGTTATGTGGGGTCCAGACACAATTTAATTTACTCCACCTGGCAAGGTAACACTGGGGTCAAAGGGCCAAACAACCTCACACTTTGGAAGGACTCTTCATGCCATCTTCCTCAGATACATTCCAGCATCAGTTCCCACGCCATGGCTCCGAGCAGTCCGTGACAGACCCTGGACTGCCCAGCTGATCTGCCTGGGCAGGTGCCCAGGTGTGAGTCAGAGTTCTCAGCAAAAGTGACACTTCTGCAGATAAGCCTGCAAGCTTATTCTTGGCAGAAAACGAAAAGTACATGTCTTCATCTACTTCTGAATTTCCCTCCCTTAAATGTCAGAAACCTTAGAGGCAAATTTAAAGCACAGTTATCTAATCTGCTCAAAAATTACAGACTGTAAGAGTTGGAAGGAGCTCCTGAGTTCACCTAGGAAAACCCTCTCATTTTATAGATGAGAAAATTGAGGCCCAGAAAGGGGGCAGGATTGACTGAAGGTCACCCTGATAAAATTGGGAGCAGGTCTCTATCTTATGACCCACCGCTGTTTCTACTCATGCACGGTGAGGCCTGAAGTTTCTACTCCTGCTTACGTCAGATGGGCTCTATTTATTTATTTTTTTAAATATATATATTTTTTATTGATTTCAGAGAGGAAGGGAGAGAGATAGAAACATCAATGATGACAGAGAGTCATTGATTGGCTGCTTCTTGCATGCCTCCTACTGGAGTTTGAGCCTGCAACTTGGGCATGTGCCCTGACTGGGACCTCCTGGTTCATAGGTTGACCTTAATCACTGAGCCACGCCACCTGGGCTCTCTTCATTTTTCAGTGAACAACTTTTCACCAGCCTTTAATCTAATGGCTTTCTCTAAGTATGTGTGCACCAGCAGCATCAGCATCACGGAGAACTTGCTGGATATGTCAGTCCTCTGGCTCCACCTCAGACTTGCTGAATCTGTGTTTTCACAAGCCCTTCAGGGGATTTTAATGCATGTTCAGTTTGAGATGCCCTACTTTAATGTTAGCCCCGCCCACCCGGTTAGCAAAGGGATCAGACCCATCTAGTTTCACAGCCTTTTCAGTTTGGCTCTTCTGGTGACCTAAGGCAGAAGTTCCCTTAAGTTACTTTTGATGAAAGAGAGCTAATTGTAAATTTGTGGACAGGCGCTGGAGTGGAAGGCTACCATGAACCGAGGCAGCTCTAGGAACTGTCACTGCTCTGCCTGTTTTCCCCTCGTTCTCTCCCACCTGTGCTGGGCTCCTCTCTCCACAGATCCATCCATTCATTTCCTTCCTACTCTTTGGTTCCTTCATAGCTGGTATTTGCCTTTGATCTACCATGACCCGACTATGAGGTCTGAACCATTGCATCCTTTTGCTTTTCCCCTTCCCAACTGGAACATTTTTTCCCATATAGCTTTTCCTATATTCCTGCAAAGGGTGCCATCTGGCCCTGCTCATCTTTTGAGCCAGGCCCCATGGGTCAGATGCTCATCCAAAGGACCACCTACCTTTGGTCTGATGCTTTTTCCCATATAATCCATGACTGGCAGGATGAGTGAGCCACTTGGGAGAGAGGGGACTTCTGGACAGTGATAAGGGTTTCAAAAGGAAATTGGGGGGGGGGGGGAGAGCACACGTGAGACTCCTCCCACTACCCTCTACTGTCCCTCCTCCACTACCCTGTAAATGAGACAGGAGGGAACTCATGGGGTGCACCAGCTTGTCTTACTGAGGACTGAGTTGGACCTACTCTGGGATGGCCTGGAAAACATGGGCTGCAGGGTATCAGCTCCCTAAAAGTCACAGAATATCCATGCCTGGAGATACTTCAGCCACCACCCAGCTCAGTGGATCTCAGCCCTGGCTGCTCATGAGGATCCTGGGGAGTTTCATTTATTTATTTTTTTGCTATTCCTCACCTGAGGATATTTTCCCATTGATTTTTAGAGAGAGTGGAAGGAAGGAAAGGGGAGAGACACTGAGACACGATTGGTTGCCTCCTCCACATGCCCTGACCAGGGCCAAAGATTGAGCCTGCGACCTAGGTATGTGCCCTTGATCAGAATCAAACCTTCAGTCTGTGGGCTGACACTGTGTCCACCGGGTCAAACAGGGTAGGGACCTGGAGAGCTTTTAAAATGAATACTGCCTGGGCCCCACCTCAGGGATTCTGACTTAAAAGCTCCCCTTTCCCCTTAGTGCTTTTAATGCATGCCTGCAACCTAGACCCATTGCTCTAGCTCGACCTCCTAATTTTACAGGTGGGGAAATGTAGGCTCAGCTACATGAGGTGACTGCGGCTCCTTTAAGTATCTCATTTCTAACTTGGCTCTAGAGTAGGGGTGTCGAACTCAATCAGAGAAGGGACCAAAATCTAAAATCCAGCCTAAATCCCGGGCTGAATGGTTTACTGAACAGTCATAAACTGTCATTGTGATGGAAACGCAGCGGAGTGCAGTGATGACAGCACGGTGCGGGCCACATTGCAAGGCCTGGCGGGACGGATTTGGCCCGCGGGCCTTGTGTTTGACACATGTGCTCTAGAGTTTGGGCTATTAATCACAAACGAAGCTGGAAGAGATCACCGAGGCCTGCAATCCCACCCTATCATTGTTCCTGAGACTAAGGAGCTAAGTGACTTGCCTACCAAGTCACAGTCAGAAAGGGGGATGCAGGGGCTTGAACCCAGGTCTCCCGACTCCTGGCCCAGTGCTCTGTCCATCACACCTGGGCTGGAGGACTGAAGGGGCCAGATGAAGAGCTAAGCAGGCCCAGCTGCAGACCTCGTGCTCGCTCTGCTCCGGGAAGCCCTGCCAGCGCACAGCTGGAACCGTTTGGCAGAGGAGCCTGGGCGTAATTGGACATGGCGCAGGCTCGGCCAAAGGAATCAGCACTTTTGGGTCCTGAGGATGGGGAGGAGGCGGCTGGTCTGACAGGCTAATCTCTGCTTTCTGCCTGCCTCCCAGTTATGCTGAGTGTGTGTGTGCATGTGTGTGTGTGTGTGTGGTGTTCCTGATGGGCTGACAGCTGTGTTGGAGTGCAGATTGGGAACTGTGCTCTATATCAGGGGTCTTCTGGCATTTGCTGAGATGAGGTTGCCTTCATTTTCCAGAACCGCTTTCGTCAAGGTGCTGGCACCCATTTGTGAGGCAAGTGGCTAGAAATGGCTTTCGTGGGCATTTAGGAAGCGTAGGCCTGTGCCCAGGAGGCCCTTTGTGGGAGAGGGGGTAGTGGTGGCGGTGGTTGAAGATAAAAGGGTTCCAATGTAAAAACAGGAAAAAATATACACGAGTCAAGGGCTCACCAGATGCAGTGAGTGGGAGCCTTATCCCACCTTTTAAGGAGGTTACGGGGCGGGAGAGAGGATATAAGAAAAGTAATGCCCCTTTTAAGCTTGTGAGGAACTTTTCAAGTGATAAAGCATGTTTGCACACACTTAGCTCATCTGACCTTCACAACAACTGCACAAGGTAGGCGGTCCCTGTGCTCTTGACCTGGGGAGGTGGGGAAGCCGGGCTCCAAGGCCACATGACTATTAAAGGAGGAGCTGGCCCATTCCCTCCGATTCCAGCCCCAGTGCTCTGTCCACCATGGCATACTGTGTGTGTGTGTGTGTGTGTGTGTGTGTGTGTGTGTGTGCATGCATGCTCCCATCAAACGCACAGCCAAGTCACACAAAAGAGTTTATGTAAAGGCCAGAATGCAGGTGTTGATTTCTGAAGTGTCATGGTTACCAGGACCACAAGAAGCTGGACTGTGAATGCAGTAAACACAGGGAATTAGCTCTGGGTCAGCTGCAAAGACTTAGATAAATTCACCTTAGTTTTCATCTGGGTAAGATTGAGGATTCAGAGGTAAATACATGAAGTAGGTAGCCTAGGGCATGTATGAGCATCATACATGTTCACTAAACGGTAGTTGTTGATATCCTGTGTGCGTGTTACTGGCCTGTGTGCAGAAAGCCACCTGACTGCATGTGACAGACAGCAGCCTGGCTCAGGGCCATCGGCTGCTGGCTTTGTCCAAATCCAAATATGCCTTCAGGTAGCAGCCCCACAGTGCTTCTGACTGGTGAAACCAGGTCCTGTGTCCTACCCTCACTCTCACCTTCCGCACTCTCCACAGCCTCTATGTCCTCACAGGTACCTGCTAACGGATTTGCTAGTTAAGCACAAGTACTGATCATGTGAGATGTGGAGCAAACAACAGAGGTTGGAGGCATTTCAGAGGACTGAATTGCCCTGTTGATTTATAGTTTAGATTATTGGGTGGGGTGACTGTGTCAGATGGCAGATCTTGAAGGTACCGGGTTAGGCACATCACAGCTGCTAAGCACCTAGATGGGCTGGTCCTTTTCACGTGGAATCTCACAGGATCCTCACAAGCAGTCACTTGAATGGGCGTTATTCCTATTTTACACGTGAGGAGATTGAGAAGGTGCTACATTAATTATCAGAAGTCACCAGGAGCTGGGATTCAAGGCCAAGCCTGCTGGGTTCAAAATCTGTGCTCTTTCCTCCACTTGCAACCCAGCCCTTGTCACCCATGAAGGTTAGGCTCCACACGGAGGCCGGGAAACATCCCAGGTGTGTGCCTATTGCTGGGAGCCCAGAGGACAAGGAGGATGAAGTCAGAGCTGGTCTAGAGGGAGGTGGCCTGGGGCGGGGACAGTGTTTGCTCGCCCTGGACGGCAAACTGCAGTGCATTGGCTTCCTCCTCGCAAACCTTCCTGTTCAGCTGGCTTCCCACCCAGCCTCACCTCTGGCTTTCATCTCTTCCAAGTCACACGCCAGTGTTCTCAGGGGGCATTCCTTCCCACAGGCTAGCCAGGCTCCCCGGCCCATGCAGAGGGTCAGCCAGGGAAGCAGCAGAACAGGCAGGGGAGGCTCCACAGAGCCCAGGCCTTCTGCTATGTCTCCTCTGCCTGGGATACTGGGTGCCCCAGAGACACTCTGCTATCTCCCTCGTGAGAAGATGCAGAGCCTCAGGCTGGTTGAAGGTTCGATTTTAGCACAGCTGGACCTAATTAGCGGGGGGCAGAGGGGCAGTCCCTTGCACAGAGGACTCCATTGTTGTTGGGAACCTGGCAGGCCTGTTTATCATTTCAGAAACCGAGAAGGAGCTGGCTCTCTCGATCTTGGACTCAGAGCTGTCCTCCCTTCAGATGCCAATCCATAAAGCCCTTCCCAGCCAGGCCTCAGATGAAGCCCAAGGCTAGGGTGGGCCAAACTCTCATTTCCCTCAGGACCAAGGCAGGTATGGAATCAACACCTGGAAAGCTGCCAAGTGGAAACCTGGAGCAACAGCTAAAAAATGTCACATGTCATATGGCTTAACTGGGTAAATCGCCTGAAGAAGGGTTTGCAAAACATAAGGGAAGTCTGTACCAAGAGTGACAAATTCAAGAGGATGGTTCCTTTTGCCTGAGCCTGCTTCAGCCACTCCCATCCTGGGCCCAGGACCTGGCTGCAGCCTTCCCTCCCAGGAGAGGCTCTGGAAACTGCATTTAGCAATGCTTGCCTTAGACCCCTGAGCAACCAAATATTCCTGGGGCTGCGAGGATCCCCTTGCCCAAATGCCCACTCCCAACTGACTGGAGGCAGCTAACTGGAGTGGTTACCTGTCCCACTCTGGCTCAGAGTCCTAACTTTGCAGCTTATGAGCTCTGTGACTTTGGGAATTTATTTCTCTGTGACTCAGTTTTCTCATCTACAAATGGGATGATTATAGTACCTACTACTTATGGGAGTTGTAGTAATTAAATGAGTTAATACATGTAAACTTTTTAGGATAGTGCCTGGCCTTTAGTAAGCAGTTATCAGTATGTTTTTTTTTTTCTTTCTGGTTCCAGTTCAATTGTGAGTTCCATGTGGGATTGCACCCCTGTTTTTCATGCTATGTGCCCAGTTCTTGCAGCATCCCCTCTACACCCACTCAAGGCTAACCAGATCTTCTGAGCTCAAGTGGTTGGCAAGGCCCCATTTCTACCCACATGGACCCTGTACTGCCATGTTCCTCTTCATTTCTGATCCATTGAGAACCATCGGTGGGGCCTGCACCTGAGTCTGAAACAGCTCCCCATTAATCACCCCCCCACCAAGTGGTTAGCCAGAACCCCTGGTCAGTTCTCCTACCCAGCCCCTCTACTCTCCTATTCCACCCATCATGAGGTCCCAGAAGCCATATATTCTAGCAAGAGGGAGGTGAGGTGCTTGGATTCATTTTTCATGATCCAGATCTAACATCACCTCTTTGGTGTAGCTTTCCCTGATTCCCAGTCCAAATTCTGGTTTCACCAATTGCCTGCCAATGGTGTTCTTAGACAAGTCTCTCTTCTCTGGTCACCTCAATACCCTCATCTGTAAAATGGAAATACTGTTACTGAGCTAAGCTTACAGGACATTGGAAGGTTCCATTATAAGCCAATGGGTGTGGAGACCTAGCTCCCCTCCCCTAACCCTGCTTTCCAGGTGCAGGAGATGGGAAGATACCCAAGTGAGCTGACTATCCCTGTGCCTACACAGCCTATAAAGCCAAGCCCTTCCCTGGAATGGCCGTTCCCTCCTTCTCTACATGTGGAATTCCTTGTCAACTTTCAAGGACCAACCCAACTATTATCTCTTCTGTGAAGCATTCTTGCTGCCCAGAGGGAAAATAAATTTTCCTCTCCCTTGTATTTCTGCAATTCTTTGTCCCTGTTATATATTTCTTTATAACTCTTATTATATTCAACTTATATTATTATTACCTCCCCCTTACTCTGCTAGTAAATCGCCTGAGGTCAAAAACACTATTTCGTTCACTGGGGTAACTTTACAGTGTCTACAGGATGCCCAGTGGCTAGTAGTTGCTCCATAAATGTTCATTAATTCTAGTTTAGTCTGGTGTGTTCCCTGGATTGTGGAGTGGGCTCTGGAGGCAAATTCTACCTTCAAGGGACTGTTGCCTATTCAGGTTTCTGACCCATAGATTGGCTTGCCTGAGACCAACAACAGAATCTAGTGCATAGAGTCTGCAGAAGGAGGGATTCCACACAGCCTGGGATTGGGAGGTGGAAGTGGGACGGCCTCACAGTTCCATAAGGTCTCAGCCGCAAGCCAGAGGAGGCAGTGATCCATGCTTAAGGGCTAAAGGACCTCTCTAGGTAACACTAAGTTAGCACTGGAGGACTATTTTTCAAATTAACAAAAGATGTTCTAGATCCATACTTGCGTGTTCCTCACATGGCACATAATTTATAAGCAGATTTATAAATTCTCTATGAATGTGAATTACACATCTGTGCGCAGTGCATTGTGTAGGAGACTAAAACTGTGTTCCATTATGTGCGATAAACCCCGGTGGTTCTTGTATCATTAGTGCTAGAATGATATATATTGGTAATTACCAGGCACCCTGCACTGAAGACCTTTTGAAAAGTCTCCCATGAAAAACAAGACACCCAAGAAATCTCTTTGGAAAATTGCCCCCAAATTCTTTGGCTCTAAAAGAAAACGTAGTGCCAATTTTTTTGTTCTTTTCCTCTAACAAAGTGACATTTTAAGTGGAATCTGAGTCAAGCCCAAAGGAAGGAATACTGGTCCTTCGAGTCAGCAAAAGAATTCACTCTTTGCTGTCCGACATTCCGTTATTCAGTGGCATGGACTGGCAATCGCGCTGCCGGTAGTTTGGAGAGGACCAGAAAAATATGGGTAGCGGGGGAGATGTTAGGTAGATAATGAGAGAAAAAAGCTGAAATGCCTCTCAGGCCAACTCTGGACAACACATCAGGCATTTATTCTGAGGTGCAGAAGCTCTGCTATCCTCTTGCTAGATACTTTCTCAGCTCATATCTCCCCTCACGGGGTCATTTTCCTGAGCGAGGGCTTAAAATCAAATTTTGGGTTGCTGGCCTGATCAGGATGTAGCCTCCCGAGTCCCAATAAACAAGGGCAGCAGAAAGAACTGATAGCAGACACCCCCTCCCTGCACCCTGGCCCCGAGGTGGCTCACCGGGGCCTGCGAAAGGTCAGGCCGTAGTGCTGACAGGCCAGCCCCACGGTAGGCGTGTACACGATGGGCATGAATTTCTCCACGTCCGACGTCAGCACGCGGTAGAAGAGCTTCTCATTCCGATCTTGGAGCGTCATGAGAATGATGTACCTTGGAAAGGGAGACAAGAAACCACCCTGTTCACATGTGGCAGCAGGGAAGTTCGCTCATACAAAGACCCAGGGCTCCCACTCAGCTACCTTCACAGGCGAATCACCCATCTCCCCAAACATGGACCTCACCATCTATGAAGTGTGAAGAGTATTATCTGTCTTATGGTGCTTGTTATTCTATTTAGTGTAGGTCCTGTCCTAAGTACTTTATGTTAATTCATTTAAAACTCCCAAGGACTTGTGAGGTAGGTACTTCCATGGTTGCTATTTGAGAGACACAGGAGACCGAGGCATAGAGAAATGACTCACCAGGTGGCAGAGTCGGGATTTGAACCTAAGCAATCTGACTCCAGAATCTGTGCTCTCAACCACTGTGCAAGAGGCTTAGTTATGTTATTATTATGTGGACATTAATGAATGAATGGAGCAGTAACATTCTGAGGGTGGAGTAGGGGCAAGGGCACACCGGTGCTAGGAGAACTGGCCTCTCCTATCACACCGGGCTGGTTCCTATCACACCGGGCTGGTTCCTGTCACAGCAGGGTTCACAAGTGGCCAGGACCAACTGATCTCAGGAAGCATGTTCCTCCAAAATCTTTCTCTTGTCTATTCCCTGAAGCCTGAAATCACTAAGCGCGGGGAAAGAGCCTTTCATTCACATGCCTTAAAATGCAAAAGCCTCTGGGACAAACAAAAAAAACCTCAGGGTTAGAATTTATAGTGAGGTTGAGTGATTGCTGATATCACAACCTTTCTGGACCACAGTTTGGGAGAGAGAGAGGGGAGGCACTTGAGATCCTAGACTGGAAGGGGTGAGATCCTGCAGTAAGGGAATGACTTCTAGGTGTGAAGTCAGGGTCTGGGTTTGAATCCCAGCTCTGCTGTTTATTAGCTGTGTGACTTTTGGGAAGTCTTGTAATATCTTGGGGCCCCCGCCCCAAGGCAACGGTCCAGAATGAAAAATTGTGTTTTAGAAGGTATTTTGAGGAAGGGAGAGTTTATGCTTAGAATAGCCAGGGTCTCAACTCATTTCCTCTATAAGAATTTCTTACGTAGTAGCCATTTGAACACATCTCTTCCAAGTTATGTAGTCAGTAATATCAAATTGATAACTTAATCTCAGTCATGGTGAGATTATTTACACCATGAAAGTGGGCAAATACTAGAAATCAGGGCTTCCCTTACCCCACCCCCCCCAAACCAGTTATATATACCAGCATTCCACTGCCCTTATCCAAAAGAAGCTGGGAGGCTCCTTAGCATTTCCTCAAGCACCTGCTGAAATGAGGGGCCCCTGGAAATAAGGGTGGGGGGGGGGTGTCAGAGTAGTCAACAGAACATGTTCAGTAAGTCAGGATCAGACATATCTCCCATCCCCAGCCTGGCGTGTCTTCCCAGGCATATAAATGATGTCCATCCCACTGACTTTATTTTTTAGAGTTGAATGTCTTTAGGAAAGAGGATTTCACTTTGGGATCAAATTCTTCTTTGTAAATTTAACAGAAGGTGGTTCCGATTGTTCAAAGTTAGGACACATCTCATGTTGTTAGTTGGGTTCATTGTATACTTTCTAGTTTGCTCTCCAGGGTGACATGGCTTGACCCAGTCTGAGTGGGATGAACAAAGGAAGAGAATATCGGGCCTGTGCTGGAATATGGCTTTGGAGTTAATGTGAATAATACACATAGAGGTTAGTGCTCCAGGAGTCGGGGGATTATCCACTGCTGCTTAGAAGCAATGGGTGCCATGGTTTGGAGGTGGGGGGAAACATAGGCAGATGGGTGTGATGATTTTGACAAGCTGCTGAGCTCTGCCCCTAGGAGGACAGCCACACTTTTAATGATTCTAAATCTTGGCCATTGTGCTCTATAGATACGTAGGGGGAACCTTCCCTGCTTCCTACATTTCAGCAAGGTGACATGTTTATTTAACACGCTCTTACATAGTATGTACTGTATGCGAGGCACTGTTCTAAGCACATCATAAATACTTATGTATTTAAGCCTCATTATAGCCTTCTGAGTTAGGAGTGACCCAGAGAGGGTAAGTAACTTCCACTGCTAAGAGGTAAAATGATGGTTTGAATCCATTATAGCACTAGCGTCTAGCCTCTTAGCTGTAGGGTGGCAGAGAGGTCAACAGCACAGATTCTGGGCCAGCTACCTGTGGTCAAATCCTGGCTTTTCCATGTGACCTGTGGTCACAACCTTCTTTAGTAAAGCTGACCTTGTTATTCCCATTTGCCTCTTCATGTCTATGACCCCACTGGTGAGAACCCAGAAGGGTGGCAGGATTATTCACTGCTTCCCATAAACCGCCATCATATGACATACCAGGTCCTTCCTGAGGTGTCCCTGTCCATTTCTCGTCTTTTCTACCATGTTCCCCTTGTTCAGGAACCTGGGCCATATGCCATGTCAACACATCTGTCCCTATATCTTTCTCTACTTGTTCTCCTATGAAATGCCATCCGTGAACCCACTGCTGTCTGCTGAAGTCCTGTCAGTGCTTCTGGGGCTGACTCAGGTCCCACCTTTCCCAGTGGCCCTCCCAAATTCCACTGGTTGGAATTCAGTTTCTCTTCCCAGTTCTCCCAGGGACTGCCTCCATCATAACAATCCCTGTCCCTTAGGGAGATCACCACCCCTTTGGGCTGGGTTTGGAATTTCTTGGAAAGGCTCTCAGTCTTCCCTGGTTGGAGAGTATACAGAAAACACTCTTTGGACCACAGGAAACAGTGAGCCCAGGTCTAGGCAGATGTAGGCACTGACTTGTCCAGGTCGCTCTGCTGCCGCTCGTAGGATTTCATGACCCGGAGAAGCTGGATGTCCTGACTCAGGAAGCAGGGAGGGATTAGGCCATGGATCCCAAGCTGCATTCTTTCTTCAAGTGTAAAGGCCATCCCCTGGGGGGAACAAGAGTGAAACACACACACATAAATGGATATGCAGGAAACCAAGGAACAAAGTCACTGTGACTCAACTGAACAGGCCCCGGACTCAAACCCCACCTCTGCCATTTGAGTGTGCCAGTTGCTTTGAGTCTTCTAAGCTTCAGCTTCCTCCTGGAAAAATGGGGAAAATACCTACATTGTCATTTTTTTGGCTTGTTTTTATTAAAGTTATTTTATTTTTTAATAACGTCAAAATTTATAGAAACTTATTCTATACGATAGTATGGAGAGTTGTCATAGATCCTTCACCAGGTTTTCCCTATTATTAATAGTTTACATTGGCATAGTACATTCGTTAGAGCTAATGATCCAGTAGAGATACATTCTTCATTTAGTAATAGCACTTATGGTAAAGAATAGTCTCTTTAAGAGATGGTGCTGGGACAACTGGATTTCCACATGCAATAAGTAAGTAAATAATAAAGTTGGGCCCTGCCTCACATCAAATACAAAAATTAACTTAAGATTAATCAGCAACCTAACTATAAGAACTAAAATTATAAAACTCATAGAAGAAAACATAGGGATAAATTTTTGTGATCTTGAATTTGGCAATGGATTCTTAGATATGACACACACACACACACACACACACACACACAAAACAGCTACAAAGGAAAAATTAGATAAACTGACTTTATCTAAAAACTTTTGTGCATAAAAGGACACTATCAAGAAAGTGAAAAAACAAACCACAGAATGGGAGAAAATATTTGAAGATCATGTATTTGGTAAGGGTTTAATATCCAGAATCTATAAATAACTGCTACAACTCAACACAACAAGAAAAACAACCCAATTAAAAAATAGGCAAATGACTCAAAAAAGACACTTTCCAAAGAAGATACACAAATAACCAATAGCACATGAAAAAATGCTCAGCATCATTAGCCATTAGGAAAATGCAAATCAAAACTACAGTGAGATACTATTTCACACCCACTGGGAAGGCTGTAATTGAAAACAAAATAAAATAGTAAATAACAAGTGTTGGTGATGATGTAGAGAAATTAAAAACCTTGTACCTTGCTGGCAGGAATGTTGTGTTGCAGCCTCTATGGAAAAATATTTTAGTGGTTCCTCAAAAAGCTATGACTCTAGCAATTCTATTCCTAGGGCTACCCCCAAAGAAACTGAAAGCAAGCACTTGAACAAATGCATGGATGCCAATGTTCATAGCAGCATTATCCACAACAGCCAAAAGATGGAATGAACTCAGGGATCCACCAACATACAAATGGATAAACAGAACATATATATGTACAATGAAAATTTAATCAAACATTAAAAAAGGAATGAAGTTCTGATATATGCTATTATATGGATGAACACTGAAAAATTAGGTTAAATGAAATGAGCCAGAAATAAAAGAACAAATATTATGTGATTCTACTTATATAAAATAACTAGAATAGGCAAATTCATAGAGACAGAAAGTAGATTAGAGATTATAATAAAGTCTGGGGGTGGAAGGATTGGTGAGCTATTGCTTAATGGCTATAGAGTTTTGTTTGTGGTGATAAAAAGTTTTGGGAATAGATAGTGGTAATGGTTGTACAACATTGTAAATTATGCCACTTAATTGTGCCCTTAACATGGTTAAAATGGAAAATATTGTTATATACTAGGTATATAATACTTTACCACAACTTAAAAAATTAATAATATATTTAGTACTCAAAACCATTGAATCATATACTTTAAATGAGTATCATGTGCAGTATGTGAATTATCTATAATAATAAAAGCATAATATGATAATTAGACCAGGGATGAAGCCAGGGCTATGAGGGGAGACTGGGTCCTGAGTGCCAGAGGAAGGCAGGCCTACTCTTGCACAAATTTTGTGTATTGGGCTCTAGTATTTCAATAAAACTGTCTTAAAAGAATTATTTGCATGCTTTCAATACAAGTCCTGTATCAGACACATGTTGTAAAAATATGTCTCTGAGTATGTGCCTTGTCTTTTTATATTCTCTTACCAGTGTCTTTCAGAGGACAGCATTTTATGCTTTGGGAACTGGCAGGAGAGATGAGGAATGAATAGAATGTCATGGAATCTGCTTCCTGACCCAATTAAACCTTATGGGGACAGTGTCTGCTGGCAGAAGTGGCAGGAACCATCCTCATAAGGGTCACTGTGAGTCATGGGCACACCAGTTGCCCCACCCAAAATGAGAAAGTGCAACACATGGTGAAAAAGAGTCCTTTTCTGGGTAGCACTCAGGTGGCTCTGCTGCTGTGAGGGCTGGTCTAGTACTGCCTCTGCTTCCTCAGCTTCCTCACAGAGGCCCTGGCGACAATGGCAAACCCCTGAGTGGCCTCTGAGTGGGGACATCAACAAGGAAGGGACCACAGCCCTGGGGAGGGGGGTTGTGTAGGGGGCTGAGAACAATTTTTAATCAGCCAACCAATTAACTAACTACTAACTGACTACCACATGTGTCAAACACAAGGCCCGCGGGCCAAATCCGTCCCGCCAGGCCTTGCAATGTGGCCCCCACCGCGCTGTCATCACTGCACTCCACTGCGTTTCCATCACAATGACAGTTTATGACTGTTCAGTAAACCATTCGGGCCCGCGATTTAGGCTGGATTTTAGATTTTGGCCCCTTCTCTGATTGAGTTCGACACCCCTAGCACTAAACTAACACTGTCAGTATGACCCTCATTGTATTTAAGGCTGATGACACCTTAAGCCTTAAGGCAACTCTGGTTAATGAGTTCCAAGCAATTCGAGGTTCCTCCTAGAAGTGAAGAAGGCTTTGCAGGTGATACTGAGACCTGAATTATGCTGATTGGAGTCTAGCTTCCCTCAGACTCTTGGGGAGGGAAAGCTTGAAAAGGGAGGGAGCACGAGAACTCCTCTCATTCCTTCACCAGCTGAAAACTATCTCATCTACAATGATTACAGCTCTTTTACAGGGAGTTACATAATGACAAGAAGATCAAGCACATATATTGATCAGCCCCACCGTGCTGTCATTGCTATCGTCAGCTGTAAGGATGGGAGTCCAATGAGTATCTAATTTTACTCTCTGCTTTCCTTACAATCACACTGGGAAAGGTTTTACCACCACATTTTACAGATTAAAAGGCTAAGCAAGAGAGGTTAGGTGATGCTCTTGAAGTTGCAAAGCTATTGCCCATACTTTATTGTTTCTTAAACCAGGATGCTAGTTAATAATTAATAAGCATATTTGATAATTTTATATGTGTGATAATTTCCCTTCCCCCCAAACCTCCCCTTCTATTCCTCCACAGATAATCTCTTTGAGGAGAGGTAAGTGGCAGAACCAGGAATTGATCACAGGCTGCATTCCTGACCCTACCAGGAATATGTACCCTGCCAGGGCCTTGGTGAGATGACCTCAGAAATGGGAGTTGGGGGGAAGGGGGGTAGTGAGGAAGGAGTGGAAAAAAACAGAAATAGAGAAGAAAAGTGAATAAAAGTCAGGCTCTTTGGCTACTCCCAATTTCCTCTCAGTTGGGTAACTTGGGGGTTCCTAAAGCTGCAAATACCAGGCTCCTCTTGTGTTTTTGTAAAATAACAATGATGCTTAAGAGAATTCTGAAGAATGGGTCCTCCTCTCAGAAGGACTGCTGGAACTGTAAGAAAGATCTAGCATCTTGAGAGAGGCTCGACTCTGTTTGAACGTGTGTCTCACAGAGAACTCTCCACACATAAAATTCCCACCTTTTTCCCCATCAAAGCCCAAAGGCAGCAGTTCGTAAATCCCTGTGCTGGCCACCAGCTTCGCCAGGGGTGCAGCAGAGGCCCCTGATCCTTTTGCAGGAAACCATCTGGCCCCGGAGCCTGAGCGCTTTCACTGGGCACATTAGGCAGGTGAGTGCTCGCTGGCTTAGTAAGGACTGTGATCCTGTCTCCTGGCCCTGGGGATCCCAGGGCAGCCCAGAAATTTGCTAATGACATCATCTTCGTTAATGACTGCTGTGGCTTTTAATAGCAGCCTGCTTCTCTCTCCAAAGCTAATTGTTTCTCTTGGCTGACTGCCACCAACTTCTTTTGTGTTTGAGGAAAAAGTATGACCATTTAGCCACTGGTAATTTCAGGAATTTTTAAAGAAAGGACCCTAGAAGCTTCTTTTCATCATGAAGCTAATGTGAATGCTACTTCAGATTTACGTGTTTGTAGAGCAGCAATGCAGGCATTTTAGTTGTCCCTCGGCCTCTGAAAGAGCACAGGCCTGGGAAGATTCATTAGGGTGTAGGGGGAAGGTATTAGAACTTGCATTTCTCTATAAAAGAAAAAAAAAAAAACTTTGCTAACTGACACTCAGGCTCTTGGTCTGTATGTCAAAAGTCACAATCCTTAACTATACAAGGAGTTCTAAGTCTTACAACATGGAGGAATTGACAGTGGGGCCCTTATTTTTTCTTATCACATTGAGAAATTACAGTTTCTGTGCACCTGATTAGATATAGTTATGGATTATTTTATCTGGTTTATCTATTTATTTAAATTTTATTTGTATTGTTGACATTATTAGAGATATCCCTATTCTCCTCCCCCATTTGCCCACCACCACCCAGCCTCTACCACTCCTCCTCTCTGGCCATCACCACACTGTGGCCTATGTCTATGGGTTATGCATATATGTTTGTTTGTTTTAATTTTTTAATTAATTTTTTATTTATGTATAGTTGGTATATATAATAATTTTATATTGGTTACATTAGTTTCAGTGTACAATACAGTGATTTGACCTTTTTATATCTTATAATGTGATCGCCCCTCTAATTCTAGGAATGAACTTTCACTGTGTAAACATATCACAATATTATTGACTATATTCCCCTTTCCCTTTTCACCTTTCATCCCACACTCTCCCTTCTGATAACCTTCTTTTCAATCCAAAGAAAACAGAAATATTAATTAAAAAAGATATATGCATCCCTATGTCCATTGCAGCATTATTCACAAAAGCCAAGATATGAAAGCAACCTGGGTATCCATTGAAAGATGAATGGATAAAGAAGATGCAGTACATGTACACAATGAAATATTATGCAGCAATAAAAAAAGAATGATATCTTGCTGTTTGTAATAACCTGGATGGACCTGGAGGGTATTATGCTAAGTGAAATAATCAGGCAGAGAAAGACACTATGATTTCAAATATACGTGGAATCTAAAAACAAACAAAATAAAAACAGACCTATTTTTAACAAGATCTCAAAATAGGGCAAGTGGCTTTTGAAAAATAGCTAATTCTCTTAGTTATATTTCAACCTCATACCCTAGTGGTATTCAGAGCATACCAGTTGGGACCTATTTTTATTGTTACAGAACCATTGCTCTGGCCACTCCCCCAGCCAAATGTTCCTCTCCACCCGCTCTGGATTCTCCTGGGAACCTTTAGACCTCACAGAGGCAAAGTGGGTGGCTTTAAGAGCCTCCTCTAGCATCAAGGCCCAGGACTGTTTCAATTGTTTTAATGCTGTACCAGTATTAATCTTTTAGCTGTCACCCCTGACTTTCCCTATTACACCACCTTTCCTGAGTGATGATTTTTGGCCCAGTCACTGAACTCTACTGGTGCGCTGAGCATTGCCCAAGTTCTCAGGACAAATTTTATGACATTAGAACATATTTGAATAGACCCTACCATCAAGTGACAGGGCTCAGAGGCAGGAAGTCCGCCAGGCTAAGCCCCTGCCCCAGCCTCCTGCTGTTCAGAAACCCAGGCTTCTTAGCACCCTGTTTCTCATGACTGAGCTTTGCTGAGGGGAGGTTTCCCTATTCTGCTTGGTGATCTGCCTGGTGCCTCTGGATCCAGAGCCTGTTGTACCGTGACAATATCTTATTATTCATTCACAAGCATTTATGAGTTCCTACTGTGTGCCAGGACTACCAAGTCAGGCACTGGAGAGTCCCTAAAAGGAATAGATGCTGGTCACTGCTCTCATGAGTATACTGGACAAGACACATGGATTAACATACAAAGGTGATCATGGCCTCTGCCTTGGGAAAGCCACTTCTCCAACCTATAAAATGGAGTGTCGCCCATTTCACATGTTGTGGCACAGGTCCTGGCACATAGGAAGTACTCCGTGAAAATCAGCTGTTTTCCTTATTACTAATTTCTCCTTAGGGCAAGGCGGCACAAGAGAGCTCATTAGCAGTTGTTGGCGGTAAGCCCTGAAGGATGGTCAGGAGCTAGTCTGGCAGAGGGGGTGGGAGAAATAGGGTGAAGTGATGTCACCACATCCAGCGTAACTGCTTGTGCGTGGTTGTGCAAGGCTCCTGCCTCTGCAGCCCCGGGCATTCTCCCCACGCCCCACCAGGCACACTCTGGCTACCATGCTTTGACTAACAACAATACCCCTGCTCACCATGCTCTTACCACTTCCCTCCACCATCTTCCAGTTCATAGGCAAGGACTCTCTCCCAAGACACCCCATTTCACACAGGCCCCCCTTTTCTTGGTGTCATAAAGTTTAGCACATGAAATGTGTTTTCTGTTTGATTTCTTGAGTGTTAATTACTAGGTAGTGGAGTTGGGGTAGTTGGGAGTAGACACTCTGATGCGGCTAACACAGGGTTGTAGCACAATAATCCTAACATCATCAGTGATAACAGCAATAGTACCTTTTATTGATCACCCACTGGGCTGGGCCAGACACTGAGACAGGCACTTTCTATCTCTAATCATTACAGCAACCCCGGATTAACCATCCTATGGTTATTGTCCCTATTTTATGGGCTAGGAAACTGAGGCCAGAGGGTTAAGACACATGCCCAAGGTCACAGCAAGTTGATGGAAGAACCAATAGAACCCAGCTCCACATGCTTCCAAAATTCACCCTGTTTCCTCTGAGCTAAACAACTGTTCCTGAGAGTTAACACGTTAAACAGGCTGCTGACTGAGTTGGCTTTTATTTGCATAGAGAAAAAGTTATTCTGCTTCCCCATATACAGCCAGTTACCTTCATGGGTCAGCCTTTGAGTGCCATGGCAGGCAGCCCATCTGCAAAGAGGTGTGCTTTTACCTCTGCAGTCATGTACATCAAGCATGTCGATGGCATACATGTAGCCACATTTCCTCTGACTAGCATCCTTACTGGGAGGATTAACAGGCACATGTGTAAGGAAAGGTTTTCAGTTCCTCCATCATTACATCATGCTCTGAGCTGACTGCTCATGCTGTAAGCAGCTTCCTCCATCAATCAGCTGCGACAACAGAGAGTAGCCATGGCTGGGACTGAGCTGTGGACAGTCAGCTCTGAAACTGCACCACTAGAGCTGATTAGCTGCTGGGGGACCGGCAGGCATTTCCTGCCCGTTTGCACTGTACTTCAGGACTCTGGGATTTTTATGAGTTAGGATGATGTGGGCTCCGGCGGGAGACAGGAAGTGGGATTATTGTGGCTGCTGTTCTCTCGCTGAACCCCAGGTTTATGAGGCCCCCTAAGCACACTCCTGGGATGGATATATGGGGCCTAACACACAAGTCTTGGCAGACATAGATCTGCGAACAGCCTTCCTTCCAGACATACCTCTGTGATCAGGTACAGAATTACAGATCCAGAAACACATCGTAAATTCCCAAAAGCGGAGTGGATGACACACTGCTCATTACTGTCCAGAACCAACCCTAAACCAGATTTGGGCTGTGGGCTGCAATGTATGGAGGCTGCCTCTGATCTTTCCATCTATGGTGTACATAGAAGCTCTCGAACCAGCGTGAGATACATTTCAATTTCTCCTCCAGAGGAAAATGGCCAGGATGGGTGGTGCTGCACTCACACAGCCAGTACAGGGCAGTGGGAGGGAAACTGGAAGACAATGTCCTACATTAGCTCCTCCACTGTCCATCTGTGTGGTTCAGGGGAAGTTCCTTCATCTCTCTGAGGCTGCTGCTTTCACCTGATGGTTGTTAATCAAATGAAAACATAGATATTGCTGTTTCATATTCCTCAGGAACAGGACTATAAGAAATTTAGCAGCTGAAACCAGTTTGGCTCAGTGGATAGAGCATAGGCCTGCGAACTGAAGGGTCCTGGGTTTGATTCCTATCAAGGGCATGTACCTTGGTTGGGGGCACATCCCCAGTGGGAGGAGTGCAGGAGGCAGCTGATCAATGTTTCTCTCTCATTGATGTTTCTAACTTTCTATCCCTCTCCCTTCCTCTCTGTAAAAAATCAATAAAATATATTAAAAAAAAAAAAAGAAATTTAGCAACTGCACTTTTTATCTCTTGTCCCTTCAAGACAATAGGCTCCTTGAGAGAAATGGCTGTCTAATTGAGCTGTGCACCTCTTTTCCGTAGCACATCTTATTTCTAAAACAGTCTCACATGGTTCATGTCATCTGACCTTGGACAGGGCTGGTGTCATTATCCCTGTTTATAGGAGTGGAAATTGGGGCTCAGATGAGTCAATGACATACGGGGGCATGTGGCTAGTACACGCTACTCAAAAGCATGTGAAAAAAATGACTATTCCAATTGTTCTGCCTTTTTATGAACAGTTGTTGGGTAAGGACCAATATGGAAGAGAAATGAAACCATCTTCTGAATTACTTGGCAACTCTAGGATTTGGTCCTAACTGAACCAAGGGAACAGAGGTGGATAGTTGGAAGGCTTGCGAATCATTTTCTTGGCAAAATTCCCTGTGGTGTTTGAATGCTTCATGACCATCTCTTCCCAAGAGACTATTATTTAAAAAATAAATAATATTGTTCTTGGCACTGAGAAGCCACTCTAACTCAGCTGAACCTCAAGAGGGTAAAGGCAAAAGGAAGGTGCTGGGCAGGGGAGCTGCTGAGGACAAGAAAGCACCTCTTCCTTCCTCCAGCAACACAAGTTCTTTGATGGGCTCAGTCTGGGAGGGTGGGGGCAAAGAGTGAACTATGACCGGTAGGAATTTGGGAGGGTCTCTGAACAAGAGTTGTACATGCATGCCTGGTGCATGCGAATGAGTGGGTGGGGTGCCAGAATTGGATGTGAGACCAACTAAGGACAAGTTCATTCGACAGGACAACAGTCCAGTAGATCCCTGTTAATATGTTCCAGCCCTGATGTTAACCAAATCCTTCTGCTCCTGGGTCCGCCACCTGATCACGTAAGGTCATTTTGACCTGAAGACAGAATGACTGATGTGGCGCCTGGGAGAAAAGAGTAACCAATCTCCTCTATCATGACATCAGGAGGCAGATGTTCTAGGCTCAGAGTCATTTTGGACTGATTTCATAACAACTATTTATATTTGGCTGCTTTTTTTTTTTTTTTAAGGTTTTACAAAGCAGATTTATTTATTTGTTTAAAATTGATTTTGAGAGAAAATAAGGGAGAGGGAGAGAGAGAAACATTAATATGAAAATAATATATTGATCAGCTGCCTCCTATATCCCCTACCCGGCTAAATCCTGCAACCCGGACATGTGCCCTGACCAGGAATTGGACTGGCACCCTTTTTGTGCATGGGATGATGCCCAACCAACCGAGCCCTACCATCCAGGGGTAGAAGGCAGTTTTATTACCTTTGTTGTATTTGACAGTTACCTCAAAACAAAAAGGATAACTTTACGATAGTGGTTCCTAAATTTTGCTAGCTATTAGAACCACTTAGAGAGCTCACAAATCAATGCCTAGGTTATACCCCATACCCCGTACCCATTAGATCAGAATTATGGGAATGGAAGCCTGGATGAGCAGTTTATTTAAAGGGCTACAAGTGATTAAAAAATATAGCAAATTGATACAGGATTCACTGCACTATCAAGTAGGCTATGGAAGTGTCATGCCCATTTTGTAGATAGTAATGCTGAAGCTGAGAGAGTGTAATAATTCATCTAAAATCAAAGCCTTAGTAAGTTGCAGAAATGGGACTTGTACCTGGAATTCTGTTTCAAATAGTTGATTCATTAATTTACTTACATAATCACTCAATAATATTGAGGACCAGCCATATATCTGCTACTAAGTTTGCAGTGAGAGACCAAATATACATGGCCCCTGCTTCATGGAGTTTTAATCCAGTGATCTTTTCATTCAAACCAGCGTTTTTTCTACTCCTTTACATTTTTGGAATTAATTTGGACTTCGGTAGGCTAGTTTAGTGCCTGGCAAGGTGGGGTGCCCAGCAAAATAACACCAATGACATTTTTGCTGGAGTTCAGGTATACGATTCAGGTTTGCCCATGAGAGGCCATGGACGAGGGAGATCTAGATTCAAATTGTGGCTCTGCCCTCATCAGCTGTGTGGTATTGGACAACTTCCTTAACTTCTCTGATCCTCGATTTCCTCATCTATGGAATAAAGATAGTAATACCCATTTCAAAAGGTTGCCATGAGAACTGAAACCTCCTGCATGGTGTGCCCAGATAGTGGCTGGCACATCTAAGGCACTTAGTGAACACAGCTGGGACTGGGTCCAACTCTCAGTTGGGACACCATTTACTTGAAACTTAAGGGTAAATGTTTAATAAATTTAAACCAGTAATGAAGACCTAATGCAAATCTAAAACTAATGAGGGAAACTCACAGGGGACTAGACTGAATATTAAAAGTTCAAGTACTAGGAATGTTTTTTTGAACTATATTTGCATTTTAAAATTAGAATTATATTACAAGAAAGGGAAAGGAAATGTAGAGAAGCTCAAACCATGTGAGCTTTTCTCTCTACTAGTGCTTCGTTTACTTAGCTTATTTCTTTATTTCCTCCTGAGATAGAATCTAATTCTGGCATTTAATGAATTTGGGAATCTTCTAAACATTTTCTCATTTCATAAACATGATGAGCTCTGAGGTCTATACGTGTTGGAACTGCATGTTCTTAATCAAATAGCTTCCTTCTGTTGATAGTTTTCTGAAGGGTCACTGGAATTCCTGCACCCATGGCCATTCTAGAATGATCCTGTCTACTTTGAGAAAGTGATGTTGACATTCGCAGAGACCTGCAAATGTCTCAGAATAAACAACTCTACGCCAAAGCATGTATTTAATGACATTTAGCTACCAAGCTTTTCTACAATTAATATTGATTAACTATATCGGTGATTGATTGATTGGGTCATTATTGAATAGTCTGAAAACTTTTTCTTTTACAGATGAACAGTCAATTTGTAGATTAGTCTATATTTTATAACTTTACATAGTCTATATTTTATAACTTTATTTATTTAAATTAATAAAGATATGCATACTATTTCTTTAGTGTCTACTAAGAAACTGGCTTGTGGTAGGTGCTGAAAGAACTAACAGTATTTTTAACTTTATCGTTCCACAATATCCCTCTGAAGTCAAATATTGGCCCAAGATTACACAGTTAATAAGTTATAGAGCTAGAATATGAACCCAGATCTGCATGCCGCTGAAGCCCATACTCATCATAATCACTATTTTGCACGCACTGTTTTGCATTGCTTTCTTGGTTGTGATTTTGAACATCCTCCAACGTCTTCTTCAGCCACATCAAAGACAAGATATGATCAGTCTATCGAAGGGAGTGTTTTCTGGCTGGCCTTATCCCACTTACCCAGCCTTTTACCTTCTCTAGAAGGAATGTTAGAGAAGCAGCATCCAGTGTTCTCTCCCCAAAGCTGGGGAAATGGCAGGGGCTGGGAGCAGAGATGAAATCCTCTGTCCAGGAGAATAAAACACAGCAGTGTGCATCAAACCCAATTAAACCCTGGCAATGAAATCAATTTAACAGGGAGCAACCAACATTTAAAAAACAAAATAGACTTGAGTAGAGAATGGCAGGCTGCCTCACATTCTTAAGGGTAAGTATTGCTTTGCTCAACTGTTGCTACATTGCCTGTGTGAATGTGTGCGCACATGTGAAATGTGTACCTATGTGTAGTGTCTTGGGATGTAAGGTGTACTTTTATCTGCAGGTTGTGGTTCAAATATTTTGAGAAACACTGTAGCATAGGTAATGATTGAGTGATGGAGGCAGACTGCCGGTGTGAATCCCAGCTCTAACTTGAGACACATTACTTAATTTTTCAAGTTTCAGGTTCTTTCTCTGTAAAACTGGATGATAATAGTACCTACTCATGTGTGTTATTGTAACAGGGTGTCTGACTCTTAGTAAGGACAGATGTCTACTAAATGTCAGCTGCTGTTATATTAACTAAGGCAGTTTGGGTGATAAATTGGTGGCAAGCAAGAGCAATGCTTTGCATGATGTCCCCAGAATAATTTTAATTCCAGATGCATATATCTATCTGCTCCCCGGGCACCCCCATCTGCTTGTTTCATAGGCCCGTGAAACCACCACATGCCCCAAACCGAACTCATCCCCCGTGCCAAACCACCCTCCCTGGGCCAATGGTACCACCCATTAGCCCGGGAGGAACTTAAGAGGCTCCCAGATACCTTACAACTCAACCCATACATGCAGTCATTGCTGTGATTTTCCAACTCTTAAATAATTCTAATTTCTTCCTCTGTTATCCATCTTCCTTATTCTCATTGTTCTGTTCTCTTCAATACCAACATCCTCCCTGGTCTGCGAATACACTAATGGTTCAACAACAGCTGGACTCTCGTCTTAACCACTCCCTCCCCACACTCTCATTGTCCTGCCCCTGCAACACACCTTTTAAAACATCTGCCAGATTGACATTTTCCAAAATCCAAATTTGGCCATTTCACTTCCTAACGTGTAACACCTTTCTCAGAGCTTCCAAGGCTTTTCATAAGCTGTACATCACTTTTGGCTTCATCTCCTGCCAAGATCCCTGGGTAGCCTTCAACACAGCAAATGCCTTTACCATCCCCAGAGGAAGCAGGTGTGCTTGTGCCTCTGAGTGTGCAGGTACCTCTGAGTGTGCAGGTGCTGGAGCCTCTGCTGAGAACGCCTTTCTATGCCTGTCTGCCAGTCACTCCAGTGCACTGAAGGGGGGAAAGGTCACTGACTTAAACTTACATGTAAGTACCCTGATTCTCAAAATCCAGGGTACACCAGGAGCACCAGGGTTGATGGTTTAAAATTCCAGGCCTAGACCTCTACCTGTGAATGCTGCAGCAGCAGAGCCAGCGCTTCCCGGCTGCACTCCTGGTGATGGGGAGGAACCGCACCACCGGGGAGAAAAAAGTGTTGCCCAAACTCAATCCACGGTACACACATTTAGGAATAAAGATCAGTATCTTATCTTTGGGAAATGTCTCAATAGAAATTCAATTAGCAGAATTTCCTAAGGAGGGTGGGTGATTTATTAGTAAAGATATATCTCGTTAAATGAGCAGCAATGACAGGAAGGGGAAATACTGCTATTTAATATTATTTAATTTAATGGATTTAATATAATTATCTATTCATGTTATTGCCTTAAAATAGGAAGACTGCATACCACCGAAGCACAATGGTAGCACCAAGCATCATACACTGTGGTAGTGAGGTCTCTGTTCCTTGTGGAAACCCTGGATGAGTGTCCCTGCGCTGGGTAAGTGTGTAACAGAAGATCAGCTGTTCCCACCAAGATTGAAACAAAGGGATTCTTCTGTTATTTTCCATAGTAAGGGGGACGGGGGTATGACAGAAGCTCCAAGTTAAGTAGCTGGGCTTTAGGAGCAGTTAAACTTTGGTTAGAAATCCAGACCAGAGACTTGATCAAATCTCTGATGCATTTTTATGGCTGGAGGTTAATGCAAACCAGATAGCCCAAGGCTTGAAGATAAGGATTATGAAATGCTTTTCCCAGTTGAGCTGACAACCATCTGGTCCACCCTACTTTCTCAACCTAGTCATTCATTCATTCACTCATTCAACTAGCAGTATGGTGTGACATGCACAATTAATTCCAGGTGCAAGTGAAAGAGACCTGAAAAAGCCTGTCTATATCCTCATAGGGGCAATGAACACAGATGCTACAAGATGAAGTTATTTGTCATGTAAGCAACATTACAAAACAAGGTAATGCCATTCATTTGACAAAAATTTTGTTGAGTTGTTACCTTTAATGTGCAAGGTAGTGGGAATACAGCTGTGGAAAAAGAAAGTTCACATTCCAGTAGGAAAGACAATTATTAAATAATTACCCAAGTAATTACTTCATGATAAGAAGGCTCCACAGAGGATGCTATGAGAGCATGGAAGGAACTGGGAGCCCTGATGTGGTTTCCTTTGGGGAGAAGGTGATTAGGAGAGCCTTCCTTAAGGAAGCAACATTCCAGATGAGATAGGAAAGATAAACAGACTTAATTAGGCCAAGCGCCAGGGTGGAGTTGAGCAGAGAAACATTGCTAAGGGGAAGGAGCCAGGCAGGCCCAAGACTAGGCAGCAGTGTGGGTGATTTTGCTAAGGACTCCGGTTTCAGCCTCAGAGCAATGGAAACCCACTGAAAGGCTTTAAATGGTAAGGGACATAATTCACTTTGTGTGTGGTTTTGTTTGTTTTGTTGTTGTTTGGTTTTTGGCTTCAAAAGATCATTTTGACCATAGTGAGAGGAGTTTTTGGAGGGCAGTAAGAACATGCTGATACATTAGGAGTTTCCTGCAATATGTACCTCACTTTTCAGGTAAAAGTACTGGCAGCTTGGTCTAGGACGGTGGAGTGAAGGTGGAGATAAGTAGAAGAATAAGAGATATATGGAAGAGATAAGCACAGGACCTGGTGACGTATGAGACTGGGGGTTCAGTGAGAGAGAGCAGTCAAGGGTCGCCGTCCATCATAACTGGATGGATGACTGTGGTGGCATCACTGAGATGGAATACTACACGATGGGGCCAGAACTTTGTGGCAAGGGGTTGGAATGAGAGAACTGCATCTCAAGTTGTACTTTATTCACATTGAGTTTGATGGCCTTGGAGGCATCTACCTGGAGATGCCAATAGGCAGTTGGATATCTGTAAGTCTGCATCTTCATGAGAGGGCTAGAGAATGAATTTGAAAGATGTTAGCAAGTACGAGGTAACTAGATCTTTATGGGGAGAGTTTAGAGTGAAGAGAGTCTAGGTCTGAGCTCTGAGACACTCCAGCATTTAGGGGCTAAAATGAAGGAGGATAAGCTGGTGGAGGAGATGAAAAGGGACAGTTGAGAAATGGAAGGAGAACCAGAAAATGGATTGTCACAAGATGGCCAAGGATTATAATGTTTCAGGAAGGAAGAAGTGGTCACCACTGCTGAAAGGTCAAGTAACACTAGGACTGAAAACTGTTCATTGGGTTCAGCAAAGTGGAGGGTCCCTGTCAGCCGGTGGATGTCTGCCTCAGTGAGACCAGAGTGGTCTGAAGAGAGAGCAAGAGGTTAGAAAATAACAGCAGCAAATACACACAACCCTTCTGAGAAGTGTGGCTACAAAAGGGGAGTGGTTTAAGGTGGACAGACTTGAGCATGTTAAAAGGCTGATAGACCGATGCCTCCAGGAGAGCTCAGGCGGAGGGCCTGGTGATAGACAGCAGAGCCATCTCTGCTGCTATAACAAGAGGGAAGGAGCAATGGACATGTGGAGGTGCTGTTTGTACAAGCTCGACGGGGAAATATCTGCTGGGAGATGTCAGAGAACTTTGAAAGGGAATTATGGGGAGTGTGACAGCAAGGTGATGGGAGAAACATGTGAGGTTTCTGGGCACTGACAGGAGCTCCAGTTGAGGTTGGTCATCATAAATGTGCAGTTGTACACCTTTTCCGGTCACATATTATCCTCCAACATGGCCTGGCTGCCTGGGTTTATTCAGGATTGTAATTTTTTTTTTTTTAAATTCAATACAAAGATACAGGAGCAAAAAGTTGAGGTTACTGCATGAAGTATGGGAATGTCGGACCATGGAATCCAAGCTGGATCGGATTAGGTGTGTGGATGGTAGCGGCGTCTGGAATAGGGAAATGTATGGGCAGGACACAGTTGACCAAGCAGCATCTCTGGTCAGAGTGTGTTAGAATCACTGGTTTCTATGATTCTGTGAGTTCTATGATTCACATAGAGGAATTCTACACGATGCCAAGGTCCGGGGTGTGACTCTGGGAGTAGCTGAGGGGGAATGCCGAGGGAAGTATTCCAGCTGGGAGAGGCCAGAATGTTGGAGGAGCCAGCCGTATCGATGTTGAAGTCATCCGAGATGATGACAGGATTGGGGTGGAGAATGCCTATAAGCTGGTGCCAAAGTCCTCAATGAATGAAAGGTGGCAAATGACAGTGATGAAAAGGAGAAAAGGTCAGTATCTCTAAATAGCACACCTCTTAGGAAAGGAGCAGAGAAGCAGACTTCATGGGAGTGTTCTAAAGTGGCCTTGGGGAATAAAAGGATACCTACCTATGTCCTGACTTGGAGGGTTGAAGAGTGTAAACAGAAACATTAGAAGGGTTTGGAAGAAGCAGTCTTCTTATGATGAGGTAGGATTTAGTTAACAGCTGGAGATGGAGAGACTGTATATTTTCAATCCCAATGAAGGGATTGAAAATATAAGGGAAGGCCATTATTCCTGAAATCCCAATGAAGGAATTGAAAATATAAGGGAAGGCCATTATTCCTGAAATCCAAGTGGGGTGTGAGGTGAGAATGGAAGGCTGGGTCAGAGGCAAGAGTGTACATACATGAAAGTTCGATGGAGAAATAGATGCAAGTAAAGGAGGAGTTGGGAGTGTGAAGAAAGGGGCTAGTTGCTTGGGGTTACAAAGGAGGCCATGTCTAAGCTGACATCCAGGAGGAGTTCTGCCTACGGGCAAGGGATTGCAGGTAGAAGGACCTGATGTTGAAAGACACAGAGGCCAGAGAACATGCTGCTCACAGCCAGTACAGTTTGCTTCAGTTAGGCTTCTGGGCAGAGCAGTGGTGGGTGACAAGGCCAGAGGCTTGGACAGGTGGACCCTGGTCATAGAGTCCGGCTGAAGAGCCTTGTGGCTCAGGGAGTTCCTGTAGGCTTTTCAGAGGGGCCAGGGCAGTCCCTGACTGTTCTAGACAAGTGGGTCTCTTTGTCCTCACTGTCTTCTCCATGCTTTGGCTCACTCTGACCCTACAGAGTTCAGCTTCAACCTTATAGGTAAATATTAATCATCCGCAAGGCCTAATTCAAATCTTAGCCCTGGAATAAGGCTCCTCATGACCACCCCAGCTCCTTTTCCACAAATGTTTTTATGCTTATAATCAGAATCAGTGGAAAGAGAGTGGAAAAGGCCACCATTCACCATTTGTGTTAGCAAGCATTGTAGGACATCAGATTATAAGGGTGAGAGAGTAACCTGTCTCATTTAGAAAGAAGGCAGAGCAAGAGTTGTTTACGAGCACTGGGCAAAAGGATTCCTTCTCTTTTCTGTTTTTCTATTTTTAAAAAAGGAGCGAGGAGTGCCTTCAGGTGCAAGTATGAACAAGCCCTCAATTGGAAAGCCCTGAGTAATTCTGTTTAGTTAATGACTGTCTGTGTGGCTTTACACAAGTCCCTCAACCTCTCAGAACCTCAATTTATGAATCTGTAAAATGGGTTAATGATACCAAGTCCACAAGGTCATCAGACGATCATATAAGATCATTTGTGAAGAACATAAGAGCATATTTACTGTGTGCCCTACTATGTGCTAGCATTATGCTAGGAGCTGGGCTATGGCAGGGCACAAGACAGGCACAATCCTTGTCCTCCTGAAACTTGCATATTGGAAGGAGGGAGAGGAGGGAGAGAGAGGGAGAGAGGAGAATGACAAATAATTTCACAATAATTGCCAGTATAATAATCTGGGGAGCCAGGCACGAAGGTCAGTGCCTGGTTCAGAATGCATCTTTACTCTACACATTAATTAGTTCCCTGCCTTTCAAAACTTCTTTTAGTCCAAGTAGTATAACAAGGGCTGTTTGCTAGTACTCACTAATTATATATTTCAGCAGTTTTCAGGGGCTCTTATTGAAAGTGGGTATTATCTCTGGCCCACTCAAACACAAGTAGGGCACTGAGGAAACTATGACTAAGTTCATATCCTCTCCAGGCTCCCAAGTCAGAGAAGACTCAGTAAAAAATGACCCCATCGACTCATCTATCTCAACCTCAAAACCTTTGGTTCACTAGAGCAGAAAGAGCAAACACATTACATGATGAGGCACTGTCCCAGGACTCAGACTCTGGGAGCGGCTCAAATGGGGGCTTGGGATGTGGCTACTGAGTGTGGAGGCCTGGCCCTCTCCACAGCCCGTCCATCCATTAAAGTATGAAGGGCAGGGGAGCACTCTTCCTCCACCAATGGCTCAATTCATTTCTGGTGAATGGAAGCCTGGGCTTTCCTTAGGTTTACTCATGAGTGACAATATCATTTAAAGATCTCTGGGCACAAAGACTTTACTACCTCCTCAGTGGTTTAAGACAAAAGAATCAATCAAGCTGAGGCCCTGGCCCTGCTCATTGTGGAGCAGCAGCTGCACATAATGAGTGATGTGTAGATTTCCTCCCCCTGCCCTCCCTCACCTCCAGGCCCGCCTGCTCTGTGCTCTCAGCACCACCCAGGATAAGGGCTGAGCTGGAGGCTGGGTAGAGGCTCTTAGCAGAAAAGCTTCTCCGTTATTTATATAGCAGCAGTGCAATGGGGAATAGATAGTACTGGGTTGAGCATTCAGGCGTCCTTATTTTGACCATAGGCTGGAAAATCAATTATGATTCTTGGTTAATTCATTGTCACCTGCCCAGCCCTGAGCTCTAAAAATATTTCTCAGATTTACAGCAAATGTTTGTTTATAAGTTTCTCTCCCTGTTTAGACAATAAGGTTTCCTTATGGCAAGTACTGGGTCTTACTTACCCTTACGTTAGTGTTTGTCTTGTAGTAGAAGCATAATAAATGTTTGGAGAAAGAGAGAAAGAGAGATAGAAGGAGACAGAGAGAGAGAGAATGAATGAATAGATGAATGAATAGATAAGTGAATATTGGTCTCTAAGGTTGGGTAATTAGATTAGGAATGCCAGTCTTAATTTTAGAGATTCTACCGCATCCACAGCTCATTCCACAGAAGTGTCCAGGGGGAAAGTCATGGAATAGGGCCTGTCTTGCTTCCTCCCACACTACAGTTTAACCCAGCTTTTATGCATCTGTTTTACACATTAGGCTTCCTAACTTGAGCTTTTGTTTGAATAAAATGTTCTGTGGCTAACATAACTGTTGGGAAAATATTGGACCAGATTTGTTTCCCACCTTAGGTCTCTTCCAGCTTTGCTGGGCAAATATTTGTATCTTTTCTGCTTTGAACATAGTCAGAACATTTTTTCTGCATCTTATTCTTGGGAGGCTGCAGGAGGAATAACACGAATAAGGGGATATGCTTTGCCAGGTATCCACGGGGTGGCTGGAGCTCGGACAGTGAAGCTGCCATGCTTGGCCCCCGTGTGAGGTGGTTCTCCTTACAGGCCCCCTATCACACAGAGGAGGTGCAAAGACTCTCGAGTCAAGCAGTGTTTTTAGCCTCTATCTCCAGCTCTATTTTCTCACGTCTAATTTTAACATAATTACACTGCATTTTACAGCACTTCTGCCGACTGTCCTAGACTGGTGACCGGGCCCACAGAGGACAGACATGCTGCTGTACACAGGTCGGTCATGGACACGATCAAAGAAAGGTTCTTACTCAAATTGGAAAAGGACATCGTCAGACAACCGGACAAACCCACAGTATGGACCACCAACAAGGCTGTGAAGAGACCCCGATGACTCCATCTATGCCCTCACCTAGCACCTGTCTATTGAACACCCTCTACAGATGGGGCTGTGTTTAGTGTGGAGATACAGAGATGGATAGAGAAAGTTCTTCTGTTAAAGAGACAAAGCTAAGAAAATGAAACAATTCAAGGTGTTAAGCAGAGACAGCAGTGTATCAAGTGCTATAGGATTACTGACTAGGGCGAGAGCAATTCTCCTTAAGAGCTGGGAAGAGTAGTGGGGAAGGCTTCACAGAAAAGTGGCATTGAAATTAGACCTTGACTTTGAACAGTTCTTCAAGGCTGTGGGCAGGAAAGTTCCTCAAGCAGGGCAGGTGTGGAGTCCCTGAGGGAAGACTAAGGTGCTAGACCCTGTGGGGGTGGGGCTTGGGGGCCGGGGGATGTTAAGCAGTCAGGATGCAGGGATGGGGCTGACTAGGTTGAAATGGGCCCTGCATGTTAATTCTATGACTCTGGAGGCACTGGGGAGCCACTGAAGGTTTGGAAGTATGGTCTCATGTGCCATGCTAAGGAATGATAACCATCCTGTAGGCAATGGGGAAGGTAAGCAGGTGGGCAAGCACTGTCCAACCTTCACACTAAAGAGTCTGTGGGCAGCTGACCTTCACATTAAAGAGCCTGTGGGCAGCAGAGAGGACTGGGGAAGGGCAAGGCTGGAGCTATGAGGCTGCATGTTATAGGCTGTGACCACAGTCCGTGTGAAGAGGGAGATGCTGTATACCAGGGCAGTGTGGAAGAGAAGGGATACAAGTCAGAGGAAGAAAAGCAAAACTGATGCCTCCTTGCATACTGACCTATTTGGGGAAGAGAGAAGACATGCAGGCCTTAGATGTCTCAAGCCTGGGAGACTTGGGCCAGTCCCCATTTCTGTTCCTCAGCACCGCTTAAGCACATCTGCCGGGGTCCTCACCATCTCGCTGATGCTTGTCCTTTCCTGGGGTTGTTAGCATGCCTGCTCCAAACCCAAGGCAAGGGAGGAACTGCTGACCGGAGCCCTCATGGTTTGGACTTTGGCAGTGATTGTTTGATTCTGGTGGTTCCTCTCTGATTCTCTGCAGGTTCCTTGTTACTGGCTGAATTGTGTCCTCCCAAATTCATGTGTTGAAATCCTAACCCCTAGTACCTCAGCATATGACTGCATTTGGAGCTAGGGCTTTCAAAGAGGCAATTAAATTAAAATGGGGTTATTACTGTGGATCCTAATCCACTGTGACTGATGTTAAAAAAGAGGAGATTAGGACACAGAAAACAAAGACTAGATGAAGACAGAGTGAATATGGCCATCCGCAAGCCAAAGAAAGAGGCCTCTGAAGAAACCATCCTTGATCTTGGATGTCTGACCTTCAGAATTGTGAGGGAATATATTTCTATAGTTCAGTGTTTCCCAAAGTGAGGTATGCATACCCTCAGTGGTATGGGAAGAGTTTGGTGAGGGTACGAGTTGCACTGGAGTTTGGTGGGGATATGCACTGTACTGTGCTTAGCTGCACCTAATTCTACATTCTCATGAGTATGAGGGGTATTCGGCATTTCGAAAATTATAGAAGGGGTACACATATGTCAAAAGTTTGGGAAACACTGAAACATCTGTCTGAGGTGTGTTGTTATGGCAACCTCGGGTAGACTAATATGCCTCTAGTAAACAAAATCTCTCTCGGCTCAAGCCTGCCTGCATCCACCTGGGCAGGATAAGTGAAGGCTGGGAACTGGGACCATGTCCCCCGACCTGACCCCCCCCTTTTTTATAACTCCAGCCAGTCCAGCTTATTCACTGGCCTATTCCATTATTACAGCCATGGGCACCATGACAACGGATGGGCATGTGAGTTCAGGGAATTCAATCTCTTGAACAAGAATGGCACTGGGTTATTACCAGCTGCTTTGGTCTAAAGAACCAGTCAATTGGTTCACAAAACTGATAATACCCAGCTACCAGCATAGGCGCAGAGCTGGTTTCTTAGGCGTTGGGAGGAAGGATATTCCACTTGTAGCAGAATGGCTATTGAGCTTTGTTGAATAAATAACACTTGGAAGAACAATATAAATGGAATTCATCTTCAAGAGGCACAGGCTATTGGAGAGGTCAGGGAGCACATCCCCAGCTGTGGTTACTTCATTACTAAGCCCAAGGAGAAAGAACTGTGAGGCCTGTAGCCCTAATTAGGCAAACACAGGGAATCTCCTGGTAACCAAAGGGAAGACACGGCTTTCACTGCTGGATGTGGCCGGCTCAGTCTCCACATGTGAGATAAGCCATTTAGCTAAGGGTTCCCAGTGAAACCAGTCACAAAGGAGCATTTTACCCAACTCCTGTCCAGATTTGGAGATGTGGAGTTTTCTTTGTTTCTGGCTAGCAACAGCAGAAAAGGTTAGAACAGTCCTGCCTGGAACACCCAGGAAGCCCCCAAATTCAGCAAGATCTGCAGAATATACTGCCTAGTCACTCCCATAGAAAGAGGCCCAGTAAGGTGAGGAGAGCACAGAATGCAGGAGCCAAAGAGACCTTCATTTGAACCCTGGCTCCAATCATTACTGAAGAATGTGACATTGGGCAATTTGCTTAATCTTCCATTGGTCTCAGCTTCCTCATCTGTAAACCTTGCACAGAGTTATGAGGACTCAGTGTGACCTTCTGAAGAGGGAACACAGAAGCTGCATGACAATGATTGCGATGGGTTAGGACCATTGCCAGGAGAATGACTCACTTCTGCACACCAGTGTTACAGTTCACTGGTTCTCTGACAAATGAAGGCAGCAGATCAGCAATTCCTTAACCCTCCTTTATGCATACAGTAAAAGTTAGCAAGCACTTGCCAAATGTCAGGCATCAAATTATCCAAAACACACAGGGTGCCCTCTCCAGGAACTGAGAAGGTCATTCCCAACTTGATGGGAATTTTAGCATCCATTACGAAAGGATTCTACGGTGCTCTGGACATCTTTCCCAATAAGTGCCCCCTTGCTTCAACAGCTACCATCTTATAGTTTGGTTTTATGTTTAATATTTTGCAAAACAACAGATATATCATATGAGTCCCACCAAGTCTTTGGCATGTCAACACACAACCAGCAGGCTGCAGAGGTGGGCCACAAACCTGGTCTCCATCGATTCTAAGTTCAATATGGCTTATATAACATGTATCCTTTTCCTAAGTTTAAAAGAATATGACTGTTGGACCTCAAAGGGAGGGTGGGGACAAAAGGGAGAGATCAACCAAAGGACTTATATGCACACATATGAGTCTAACCAGTGGTCAAGGATAATAGGAGGGTAGAGGAATGAGTCGGGGGGGGGGGGAGGGGGGATTGGAATGGGGGGTTGAGGACAAATATGTGATATCTTAATCAATAAAGAAATTAATAATAATAAAAAAGAATATGTGCACCCCTATGTTCGCTAAAGTGTTATTTATAATAGCCAAGATGTGGAAGCAACCAAAGTGCTCATTAGTAGTTGAATGTCTAAAAAAGCTGTGGCTCATATACACCATGGATTATTACTCAGTCATAAAAAAGAATGAAATCTTACCACTTGTGACAGCATGGGTTGATCTAGAGGGTTTTATGCTCAGTGAAATAAGTCAGTTAGATGAATTGTTTATCTGGAATTTTCCACTTAAGATTTTTGGAATATGGTTGACTGCAAATAACTGTGGAAAGTGAAACTTCAGATAAGGGAGGAACTACTGCATAAATAATTTTAAGGCTCTTGAGGGATCTTGCCAAATAACTTTCAGAAAGGCCGGAGCAACTTAGTGTAACACCTAAGTAGCCATCTCACTGCCTTGTCACCAGCACTGAGGTTTAATTTTTTCTAATTTCATTATATTTAATGAGGAGGTTGCATTCCCCTTCCATCTCTATCCCCATGTATTTACCAACTAACAAAACACAAGTATGTTGCTTTGAGACATTTAAATTCTCATCCAAAGGGCAAGTATCAAAGTCACTGTACTTATCTCCAGGGAGACAACAATCCCCACCAAAATCAGAGATGGCAGCAGTAGAATCACCTCTCACGCTTTGCAAGGTATTAATAGCCCTTGAAGGTACCAGACCTGCTGGTGATAAATCTGTGTCTCGCTAAGACCTGATGTGTCTGGGACACAAGTCAGTGGCAAGTTTCTCCAGCTAAATACCAGCTCTCCTAGGGGATCCACCAGGACAAGCTGGGAAAGTGGGATCTCTGCAGGGGTGAGGGTTGAAGTCAGAATAAAACGAGATACTTTCATGGAAGTACTTGGTCAGCTGAAAAGAGTTTTGTTCTTTTTCATGGAGACCTGTGAAAGGTGTTGTAGACTTTGATAGGGGTTTATAATATGTATGAAAATACATAAAAATAAGCAAATAGCCCTAGTCAGTTGGCTCAGTGGATAGAGTGTTGGCCTTCGGACTGAAGGATCTTGAGTTTGATTCAGGTCAAGGGTACATGCCCGGGTTGCAGTAGGGGGTGTGCAGAGGCAGCCGATTAATGATTCTCTCTCATTGATTTTTCTATCTATGTATGTAAAAGCCTAAGCAACCAAAAGACCAAATGACCAGTTGACTGGTTGCTATGACTCACACTGACTACCAGGAGACAGATGCTCAATGCATAGGATCGGGCTCCCTCTTGTCTGGATTGGGCCTGTGGGGATCGGGCAAAAACCAGCTATCCAACATCCCCAAGGAGTCCCAGATTATAAGAAGGTGCAGGCCAGGCCGAGGGACCCCATGGGTGCATGAATTCGTGCACTAGGCCTTTAGTAAATAAATAAAGTATAAGCAAGAAAATGAAAAAAATATATATATATATAATATTTTTGAGTGTTTATCACATATAAGAAATTTTCAGAATATTCTCTTCATAATCAATAAATATATTGTGCTTACTATGCATCAGGAACTGTTTTAAGCATTTTGGGCTCCATTTTTGAAATGGAAAAACTGAGGCATAGAGAGGTTAAATATTTGTAAAGTCAGGATCTGATCTCAGTTACATCTTTCAAGCCTGTGCTCTTAGACACCATTTTAGAAGGAGGAAACTGATTATCAAATCAAGTAAGTAATTGCCCTGGTTCAATGGTTTAGGTCTAGAGGGACTTACCAAGTGTCTTCTATGTGCCAGCCCAGGGTCACAGAGGGCTGGAAGCTTAGATCTGGCACAAGGTTCATCTGACACAAGGTGCTCTCCCTACTGTCTCTTCCTTAAGGAAAGATGCTTCCTTGTATGGTTGATGT
The DNA here is from genome assembly GCF_014108245.1 of Pipistrellus kuhlii. Lineage (NCBI taxonomy): Eukaryota > Metazoa > Chordata > Mammalia > Chiroptera > Vespertilionidae > Pipistrellus > Pipistrellus kuhlii. The sequence goes on from NW_023425595.1 coordinate 43,248,526, forward strand.
GTTCAGCAGCAAGGCAGCCACAGGGCCCACTGCTCTTGAAACGAGATGCCACAGGTAGAGGAACAGAAGTGCTCAGCCGAGCTGTGCTTGGGAGGGCAGCTGTGTTGGAGAGAGCACATCTGGGTGGGCCCCACTCTACACCCCTAGGCACCAGACACTCTAATATGGTCCAGGTGGTTCAGATGCCTCCATCTATTGAATAGCAGTCTTTAGGAATTCCAAAAAGTATTCTAACAATCCTAGGCCGTGGCCTCAGAATCAGTTGAACCTTCAGTTATTGAACATTCTCTTATATCCTCCCCCTCCCCCGCCAACCCCAACAACTCACACTGTACCTTGAACTGCTTTGATAGCTCCCTTACCAGTTGCCTTCATATTTCAAAACCTATTCAATTACATATTTGAAGGGATTATTCATTTTTCCCCCCGTGGAAAGCACACCCCACCCCATAATGCTTTAATAATAATAACCAGATTGATTGAGGGGTCTTTGACATGGGGTTTCTTTAGCCAATTTGAGAACATACTGAATTCCAGTCTCTTCTAACTACTGCAAAAAATGAGCAGGCTATAAAGTGCCCTAGAAATTTCCTCCTTATGAGATTTTAATACTTTCATCATAGCCAGATAAAATATATTCAGGGCCAACTCTTCTCTTTCTCCATTGGGAAGGCCCAGGTTTCAGGCTTTACTTAGCAAAACCCAGGAAAATGTTTAACCAGAAGGACTGGAAACTCCTAAGAGTCTCACTCACAATGTAGCCCATAATACCTCCCAGTCAGTACTTATGCTTCAGCCTTCTTATTCCTCACTCTCAAATGTCTAAGAAACTTTAAGGTTTCTTACCTACATGTAAAATCATAAGATGACAATACTGAAAGAGACCTAAACAATCATCTGGTCTACCTATTTCAGTTACAGAGAAGAAAACGGAAGTTTCAGAAAGATTTCAGTGATGTGGCTGAGGTCATGAAGGTTGGGAGTGACAGAGATCAGGCTTGAACCTCATTCTAACTGTAATGTTCATTCATTCTATCACTTTACCTCTCTCTTTTGCTTTCCTTCTATGAGGCCTTCTCTCCCTTTTCTTTATGTTTTGCAATGTCAGAACCAAGTCTTGGATAAGGATGGGGTCAAACCAGAATAGATCAGGTTGTGGAGAACAGCCACAGCAAGAGAGCAATAGGCAACAGAAAGTTCTGGCTGACAAGTCCAGTAGAATGTAGAGGCCCAGACAGCCAGGTTGTATGTGGAAAGCAGGGAATTTAATATCAGGTACACAGAGTGTAGTAAGCAGATTAGATTAAGCAGAGACCCAGACTCATATATTTCTTTTCAGTAACAGGTCTTGAGTTCATAAGACTTGAGAACTGGAAGAAGAATCTGGAATTCAGTCCTAAGGAACAAATTTACAAGGTCATGATAGAAGCAGCAATGAACTACTGACCAGAGTTCCTTAAATTTTCCCAGACCAGTGTGATAGAAACAGTTAGTAGCTGACAACATAGTCTATGTATTTCTACATATCACCTAGCTTCCCTTGCAGCTAGAATGGGGCCATCTGATTATTTCTGGCTAAAGGCCTATGAGGGGAAGTAGAGAACAAACCATGGCAGCCACATTTATTGCTGCTGGAGAGAGAGGGAGGACCACTAGACATGTATTGACAACAGGCCTGTTGCCAACCCCATGTCCACCCCTTACCAGCGCCATGAAGTTACTCTGTGGAACATGTGTAGCCTCAACACCTCTGCTGCCCCTTGGAGCATTTGCACATACTGTTCCACAAGGGCTCATAGGGTAGATATGCTTTTGGGTCAGGGATCTGAGGTGTCTAACCAGGTGTCGATCCTGGGAAGCATCTTAGGGGCACGATGGGGGGGAAACTACTCTGGCTTTTGAAGATTCTACTAGGGGCTCAACTTTGTCACCAATAGCTGTGTGACCCTGAGCCAGCCTCTCTAGGCCTCAGCATCCTTATCTGTTAATTAGTGAATACAGAGTTCCTTCAAGCCTTGACAGTCCATGAACTGGCATTTCTACCATGAACATGTACTTTTTTTCAGCTTTATTGAGGTATAATTAACAAAACTAATCTATTTAAAATGTACAATGTGATTTTATATACATATACAGATTCCGCTCATATGCTTATTTATCCTTTATTGTGTGTGTGAACTCTCAGCAGAGTTCAATTATATATACTGTGTTATCAACTACAGTCACCATGATATAGATTAGATCCTCAGACCTTATTCATTTTATAATTGAATATCTGCACCATCTATATTTTCCTCGCAACTCAGTCCATGACAATCACTTTTTAACTCTATTTTTGATTTAAAAAAATTATTTTATTGATTTTTTACAGAGAGGAAGAGAGAGGGATAGAAAGCTAGAAACATCGATGAGAGAGAATCATCCATCAGCTGCCTCCTGCACACCCCATACCAGGGATGTGCCCGCAACCAATGTACATGCCCTTGACCGGAATCGAACCTGGGGCCTTTCAGTCCACAGACAGATGCTCTATCCACTGAGCTAAACCGGTTTTGGCTATTTTTGACTTTTTAAAAATTCCACATACTATAAGTGATATATACAGTATTTGCGTGAATAAGTATTTTCATTGAATTACATTGAAGTCAGTGGTTCTTAGTAATAGTCATTATTCACTGATGCTTACTATATTAGGTTCTATTTAACCACAATATTTTATATATTTATTTATTTTAATTGATTTTTTACAGAGAGGAAGGGAGAGGGATAGAGAGCTAGAAATGTCGATGAGAGAGAAATATCGACCAGCCGCCTCCTGCACACCCCCTACTGAAGATGTGCCTGCAACCAATGTACATTCCCTTGACCGGAATCGAACCTGGGACCCTTCAGACCGCAGACCGACATTCTATCCACTGAGCCAAACCATTCTGCTAACCACATTATTTTAAATCTCTGTAACAACCCTTTAAAAATCATGCCCGCTTTACAGATGGGATGGACAAGTAACTTTCTGTGGTCATATAGCCAGAGAGAAAGGAGCTAGCTGGGGCTCAAACCCAAACAGCATGACTCCAAAGCCTAGATTTTTCACTTTAAATCTCTTCCTGCAGGACTTTTTGAATAATTTTCTCTTCCCTGAGTTCACCTCCCCTTCCTGTCCCATGGCCTTCCACAACTGCCCAGAAAGATTTGACTATTTCTCCACTGCACTGATTTTCTAAGAGCTTTGGAAGCCCATGTATATCTCTCTGATTGAAGCATATGGGGTCCACTCTAGATCACAAAGAGAAGACTTCTCATCTCCTCCCTCCCCAATGCTATCTGAGCTCATCTGAGAATAGCAAAGGCAACACTATCATGTGACCCTTACACAGCAATGACCAATGTATCTGTTGTTGTCTATTATCTTATGAGAAAGCAATAGCAATCCCAAAAATTAAGTGAGGACTGATTTTATTGATGAGGAGACTAAGGCTCATTTCCCTCAGGCCTTTGACACACTAGGTTGAGCTGGAGTTTGGGAAGATATCCAAGGACATGCCTCGTTAAGGTTCTCTTTGTACACAGCAAAGGGAAGGGAGTGTCTCTGGCCATTCATAGCCATATACAAAAGTGCCACTCAGATGAAACCCCAGGCTCGACCCTAAAGAGTCCATCAGTGCTGGCCCTTTAGGGAAGTTATTCCAGGCTCCTTTTGGTGCTCTCACATTCCACCACACAGGATTCCGTGTGTGCCCCACGAGCTTGACAGTGCCTAAAGTTCACCAGATGCTGCTCAGGCCTCATGTTGTCACATGGGGATGATGGGAACATTCTCCATTACCCACTGGGAACTGACTGATACCCCACAGAGCTGATGACTGTCCCCGTAGGGAAAGTGGGGGAATTTTGGTGGAATGATATGCTGACTTTGGTTGGTTGACTAATTTTGACTTGGAGGTCATTTGTCTGGCTTTGGATTATCTGCTGCTTCCCCTCCCTGTTTTAATCATCCTACTTCTTTTTCTAATCCATGTGTCACCAGGGGAAAGTAGTATAAACATGTGAGGTTGCTGTTTTCAGCAAATTCACTCAGAAATCCATGCCAAACCAGGCTTTGCCTGAAAACCAGTCTGGCACCAACAACAAGAGAAGGAGATAGGGTTACATTTCTTGTAAACCAACAGCTTGATTTTCGTTTTGGCACATCGTAGGTTTTGTTGTTGTTGCTGTTCTGGACTGAAGGATAGGCTTATTTTTCATGGCTGGGTTTATGATTTCATGTAGCATTTCTTCTTGAAACTTGCTGGGTAAATCCTATTCAACTCATCACTTTCACAGTCATTAAGAATTTCAGCAAACCATTCCCCTCTCACCGTGATCTCTTTAAATTGCAAATATGATTTGCTACTCCTCAGTTGGGATATTCTGGTCAAAATGTCAGATATACTGGTTGGGCTGACATTTACCTGTATTCTAGCAGCTCTGTGAAGTGGTTGGCCTCCACTTTGATTGGCTTAGATCCAAAGCATACAATTGAATAAATATTTTGGATATTACCCCTACATATTAACTTCTACTTCTTATGGTGTTAACCATTACCCTCGTAATACTAAGTCAAGACACTCCAGAAAACATCTCTTGAGTAAACCAAGATCTTTTATCTACTCAGACCTTTGCCTTGGAAGACCCCAACTTTCCCTAATTCTTCTCATCCTTCAATGATTCAGGTCTATGAAACCTTCCTTAATCCCTTCCTCTCTTTTGTTTCTCACCATACATATTGTTAGGTATTCTTTCCTCTCTGGTTCCATAGCAGTCTATAACATCAGTGAATTAAGAGATGCAGTTTTCACTACAGAAGAAAAATACCCCAAAAGAGTCAAATCAATATCATTAGAAAAAGGACAACATGGAAAGTAAGTTGAATTTCCGTAAGAGATTTATAGCATCTTAGAGTTGGTCTTTCCCACCACCACCTTCTGCAGAATCCTTGATAGATGTGTTTTGTTGTTGTTGTTGTTGTTGTTGTTGTTGTTGTTTTGTTTGTTTGTTCCCCCCCCCCCCCAGCTTCCAACCAAGCACTTCTAGACATGGAAAAATCAGGGTTTTTACACTGAGCAAAAGTTGATCTTGCAATGAACTCAACTTATATGCCTTTGGTCTGCCTACTGGAGATGCAGAATACATCTACTTCCCATTCTACTGATGGCCCTTCTAATTCTTGAGGAAAGCTCTCATCCTTTCTATGCTCCAGTGGACTGGAGTCCCAGAATCATTCTTTCTGGCATCCTAGGAAGAGGACTGTGCCATGACTGTACCTACAAGCCGAATATACCTATCAGGTTATTTCCCAAGTGTTTGGCACTAGCTTGTTGTTTTTGGGGAATATAAATACATGTTATTCAGACGTGATTAATTCTAGCAGCAGCAGTACACTCATTAAATATAAGGTTACACTTGCAAAAAAGTAAAAATAACAGAGGGCATTTCTTAGACAAGAAACATTTTAAACCTTCTGCCATGGATGCAGCAGATTAAAGTTCAGCTGCAGCTCATTATTTGTGAAATGTTATGCCTGTTTCTTGCAGAGGGACAATGCGGCAGCCAAAAGATAAGGCCTACGTGTTCCTCAGAGTCCAGGCACGCTTGCTTAATTTAAGAAAAATTCCTAGGAGGGGCCACTGTGGGGAGCTGGAGACCACTCTGAAATGAAATCCAGTTCTAGTAAAATGAAGAATGCATGTGATGGAATCTATCTGGGCAGTGTTGGAATCTAATTTGGGAAATGATCCTGGAATTTTTCTCTAAGGATCCACTCACATGTTTTCAGTTATGGTTTAAAGGCAATTTTAACCATAGGTAGAGCTATTGACTCACATACCACTGAGCTCCCTCTAGAGTAATTTTACTGGCAGTTGGACATCCCTCAAGGGGCCCTGGATTGAATAAGGTGCAGGTTGGGCTGGGGGGATTCCCCCGCCCCCCATGCATGAATTTCATGCACCTGGCTTCTAGTTTTATGGTAAAGACAGTGATTAATAAGCAGAAACAAAATACCTTAAAGATTCAAAGAAAAGAAGTGTTCCTCTTGATCCTGCTCAGGGAAGGGGCATTTAAATTGTACCTAAACATCTAGGGTAGGACTAGCAAGTGTGGGGGTCAAAGTGTGTACTGGGCGAGGGATGAATGCACAAATGTGGGAGGTGCAGCAGAGCTCAGATTGCTAGAAAGACATGCCCTTTCCATTCCAAGTTCCCTCGGGAGGCCCAGCCTGAGAGACTCAGACCCTGGGCTTGGTGGCTCCAATATCTTTTTGGCCTCCTTTTTGTGGCTGTTGAGCAGGGAAATTGGGCCTGTCTCTGCCAGAGGTGGCCATAGGTTGCTGGGAATGCTTGAGTTGGCTGGCATGCTGTGTTCCTTTCAGACTGCATGGGAGAGAGGCACTTGTCTGCTACTCTAAGCAGATTGAGTGTAAGAATGATGGGGACTTGCTACAATTCAAAAGCCAGATAGTGATGGACCAACAATAAGAAATAAGTGTTTCACTGAACAAAACAGAACCAACTGATGGTCAGAAAGGCCAGAGCACCATGGAAGACCTCAGACAGTCCAGTTTCAGGCAGCTGTGGTGCTGGGCTGCCCCAAATGCCGGGCACTGCACCAAGCCAAGCAGACTTCCAGACGTTGTCCTGAACTTGGGCCTCAGTCTCTTCCCTGACCCTATGACCTGTAACTATGGGGACTCATGCCTGGCCACATTTCTGGCCCATTCTCACTGGCCATTTAACTGCTTATGGTCTGGATCAGAATTTGGGACGGCATAACTCAGAGCCTAGAGCACTTTGCCAGAGCCTCTGGGCCGAACTGTTACCCCTTGGTTTCCCAAGTTCACACGCAAAGAGAAGTAGCTGCTCAAAACACACTTGCTATTTGGCTGATTGAAATATCTAGTTGGTGCTGCATTCAGAACAAGGCATTGCCTTGTCATGCCATCAGACATTGAAGTTATATCTGAAGATGGGGCTTTGAATGTTGGCTTTTCCTCTGCTTTTATAGGCCTGATCTTAAACAAACTACTCAGCTTCTCTGACCCTCAGTTTCCTCATCTTTAAAATAGGGACTTAACAGCAACCACTTCAAAGGGATGCTGACAGGATCAAGAATAGTATACCAATAGCTACCATTTCACTATGTGCTTAGCACTGTGCTCAGCACTTTGAAAATGAGTCTCGCACAAGCTTCCCAGCACCTATAAAAAGGACCTGGGGGATAGACAGCATAAGTAATTTGCCCCAGTCTTCCAGCTTATAAATTCTGGATCTGGAATTCAAACCCAGGTGTGCCTAGCTCCATAGACGATTAAACCACCAGAGATGGTGTGTGTAAACATTACTTCCACTACTCACATTGAAGTTATAAACTCATCCTCTCTTAAATTGACCTGACTGGGGATTGGTTTAAATCCCAAACACAGAGGCTGGATCACCTCCTTGCTGTGAATTCAAGATCATCTTTGCCCCATATGAGGAGCCTGTTTTCCTTTCCAACTTGGTCCTCAGGGTCCCAGGTTGGACATCAAAGGCTCCCAAAGCAAGAACAACCTTCCCTGGGAGGCCCAGGCCTCCCAGTCCTCAGAATGGTGCTCTTCCCTTGGACCTCAGTTCCATGTCTTCCCAGCTTCTTGGCAATGGTCACCAACCAAATGCCTACGTATGTTTTTTTTGTAGTCTCCCCAGGTTAAGTCCTCAAACCCAAGTATTCACTTTGCTTGCCAAACACTTCCCTGAATTAAGTGCCCTGGAAATGAAGCTTTTCAATAGCTTCTCAGTATTCACTAACCTATGAACAGCTCAAGGCACTTTCCTTATTATTGTCAACATTATATTAAATATTAAGGGTTTGGCACTCCCAGTTTCACAGCACTTACCTCTTCCAATGATTTAATGAGCTGCTTCTTTATAAAATGTCTAAAACATTAAATTATATCACATGTGGCCCGAAGAGAACATTTAGGGATTTTGGCTGTAAGAATACCGCCACTCTGGCAAGACCAAATTCTTCTTTTCTATGGTCCAGCATGAGACATCAACAGCTATGGCCTTCTGATGGATGTCCTTTGGGGACATGCTTTCGTGACTTTCAGAAATCAGAGCTGGAATGTATACACAATTCTCCTCCACAAATAGATGTTAGATTCTGGCTGCATTTGCACCCTCCACATGTTTTTCAGAGTCATAGTTTGAGAAGCCATAGACTGAATAATTGGAATATAACATTTCAGAGTTAGAGGTTACCTGAGAAATGATTTAGTAGAACAGTGTTTTCTAAACTTCTCTCATGATGAGAATCACCTGGTCAAGTTGTTAAAATACAGATTCCTGAATCCCAACTAAGAAGTGCTAAACTAGAATTGTTGGGAACATATAGGTAAAATTGTATACTTAAGTATATAATTATATATACATATAGGTAAAATTGTATACTTAAGTTAAATATACAATTGTATATACATATAGGTAAAATTGTATACTTAAGTTAAATATACAATTGTATATACATATAGGTAAAATTGTATACTTAAGTTAAATATACAATTGTATATACATATAGGTAAATAAGTATACAATTTTACCTATATGTTCCCAAAAATTCTAGTTTAGCACTTCTTAGTTGGGATTCAGGAATCTGTATTTTAATAACTCCACCAGGTGATTCTCATCATGAGAGAAGTTTGGGAAACACTGTAGTAGAGGATTCTCAAATTCCTGATGAATAGAAATCAATGCTCAATTATAAGCCACCATATTCTGCTGGAAGCTAATTCTAGCAGGGCATAATAAAATGCAAGAAGTCCTCAAAGGGTTGATGGGCTTCTATATTCAGCAGGGCTGAATCATATTATTATTGCCTGCTGGAATAGCAGAAAACATTTCCCCAAACCTGAAAAAGATGCATATATTATTGTCTGTTGCCAGACAGCTGAGGGCATTTCAATCCACATGTTATTACCTCCTGCTGGCCAAACAGCTGAGCAGCTGAGGGCAGTTCCCCCAGCCTGACAATGTCTACTGTACACCAAACCTTAACCTTTGATATGTATATCTACTTTGCCTTAGGGCAACCTGTGTTAACAAAAAGCTAGGGGTCCAGAGATTCAGAGAACTTGGTTTCTGAAACTAGGTCTCTTCTAGCTCCCCAAAATGCCTTCCAAATTTATGTTTCATGTCTAGTCTCTTTATTAATTTGCACATTAGCCCTTTGTCCAGGCCTTTGAACCCAGGCGATGTGGGCTATGGCTTCACAATATTCAATACCATACATTGAGTGCCTACAAAGTGCCAGGTATGTATTAACTTATTTTGTCCTCCCCCAAGTCTTATAAGATATATTCTGTTAGTATCTCCATTAAATAGATGAGGAAATGGAAACATAGAAATTTAAATAACCTGCCCAGGTTCAAATCCAGGCAGTGGGACTTCATTTAGCCACTTCTTTATACTGCTTCTTGATTCAAAATCACAGAGCTAGTAAGTATCCACCTCTGTCTCAGTCTAGATCAAGTTGCTACAGGTATGCACCTTGCCTTCGGAGGGTCATTGAAGTGGGGAGTGTGTACATGTGAGATGTGGGATGAGGTGGGAAGTGGTTGAGTACCTCCTTCTTCTCCTCAACTCCCCATACCCAGGGAATGTTAGCATCCTGACATTAGCTTTGGGTTTAGGAACAGAATGAAGCCCAATTTATGTGTCTTGCTCTCAAGGATTCTTCTGTATAATCACTTCTTAAAATTACAAAATGTTCTTGTAGTAGTTTAAGAGTATAATCCTTTGAGAAGATTTTTTTTTTTTTAAACACAAGAAAACATACATCCTACCACCCAAAGATAACCAGTGCTGACATTTTGGATTAGTTTTTTCTAGTCATTTTTGGACAAAACACATATTGTTAGCTGTAACTGTAACAAACATGCAATGTTTGTGGCTTGCTTTTTCCACTAAATATTATCTATACTATTTACCCACTTTTTACAAACATAATTTTAAAAGACTATATAATATACTATTATGGAGATATGCTATAATTTGAGGGTAAACATTCTTCTGTAGTTAGGCATTTATGCTGTTTTTAAAATATTTTATTATCATAAATAGCATTAAAGACATTTTTCTAAATAAAACTTTAGCCATATTTAGGATTACTTCTCTTGGAAATATTTCCAACATGAAAATATTGGAACATCTCTTCATATGAAACATCACTTCATTAGGAACTTCCCAGTGCTGACATTTATTTCTAAACTGTCAATATGGAAAAAAGGAAGTCATCATGAGATTTTTAATTATATTATTTTTTAAATGGCTCCTCCTCTCCCCCATTTTCCCCCCAACTAACACTAGAGCCATAGTTCATTCTTTGATAGAACGGTAAATAGAAATAGGCCTCTCACCTGTAATATAGGTGACACAGTGTCAGGAAGTGATTACCAGCAAAGGTTCTCTCTCTTTGATATTCTTTTGAAAAACTCATAACCCCAGTCTAACCATGAGAAAACATCTGGGGGACATTCTACAAAATACTTTTCAAGACTGTTAAGGTCATTAAAAATAAGGAAAGACTGAGAAACTGCCACAGACTAGATAGATTTTGGGTAGGGGGTGGGCATTGTGTAACCAAATACCATGTGGTACCCTGTTTTGGATCCTGAAACCTGAAAGGGACCTTAGCAGAAAAATTGGCGAAATCTGCATAAAATCTGGAGTTTAGTTAATAGTCATTTTCCAACATCAGTTTGTTAGTTTTGACAAGTATACCACAGAAATGTAAGGTGTGAACACGGGGAGAAACTGGGTGAGAGGCATACATGAATGCTCTGTACTACCTCTGTAACTTTTCTGAAATTTTCAAATATTCTAAAATAAAGGTTTATTTTTAAAAAAATGAAGAACAGGGTTCTGGAGGCAGTCTGATTTGGATTTGAGTCCTTGATCCAACATTTATTATAGCTCAGTGATCTTAGACAAACTATTTCTTTGAGTGTTGGGACTTCTATTTTTATTTTATTTTATTGATTTTTCAGAGAGAAGGGAGAGGAATAGAGAGTTAGAAACATTGATGAGAGAGTAATATCGACCATCTTCCTCCTGCACACCCCCCACTAGGGATGTGCCCGCAACCAATGTACATGCCCTTGACTGGAATCAAACCTGGGACCTTTTAGTCCGCAGACCTACACTCTATCCACTGAGCCAAACTGGTTTCGGCGGCTCTTCTATTTTTTTTTTTTAAATATATTTTATTGATTTTGTACAGAGAGGAAGGGAGAGAGATAGAGAGCCAGAAACATCGATGAGAGAGAGTCATTGATCAGCTGCCTCTTGCACACCCCCCACTGGGGATATGCCCGCAACCAAGGTACATGCCCTTGACCGGAATCGAACCCGGGACCCTCCAGTCCCCAAGCTGACGCTCTATCCACTGAGCCAAACCGGTCCCGGCTCTTCTATTTTTTATGAAGAAAATTATCTACCACATAGGGTTGTAAGTCTTAACCATAATAATGCGGATAAAGCACTTTGCATTATTTCTGGCACAAGGTGAGTGCTCGACTGATATAATTTTGATTATTTTGTTAAGTTTGAAGGTTCTTCTTTCCAATTCTTATTTGCCTGTAAGGTAAGAAGGAATTTTTATCCACAGCTATGTAAAAAGTGGAACATTAAATAGGCTCATGAAAATGTCAAACTAAACTGCAAAGGAAACAAACTGTTACATGAATCTGGAAATGGTAATAGGTGTGAGCTTTTGGGTCATTGCTCTTGTTTTCTGCCTAGTTTTTGGGTTGTTTCCTAAAGGTAGATGTAGAAGATAAAAGGTTTTGAAAAAAAAAAAATACTCTATTCTATTATAGCATTGATTGCCCCAAGTAACCAATTTACAAATGTCCATTGTAAGACATAGAAATTCCTTGCTAGCACTGCTTAGAAAAACAAATCTTGTGGAGAACTGAAAATGGTCTGCACTTGGCCTTTACCCAAAGGCAAATTATTTTAGTAGGAACGTCTAAGGAAAATAATTTCACCACAAGCTATGTGAGTAGGAAAGAAAAAATAACCAAAGGATAAAGAAAAATACACTCTGGATCAAAACATATAAAACTTCTATTTTGGGTGCTAAGCTGCAGCACAGATGTGAGTCTTGATGTACAAGTTAAGGGTCCAAATGACAAAAGGAAAATAAATAACCCCAAATCTAAAAAAGATTCTGAAATGATATTAAACTAACTTCAGTAGAAGAGGAAGGATGGGCATGGCTAAGACTCATTATTCAACACCACTGGACCCTATCCAGGACCTGAATTCAAATCCACTATGGGATGGATGTAGGATCATGTTACTTAACATAAATCATAAATCTACTTAGCATAGCTTCTATTTCCTCACTATACAAATTGTGGCAATAAAATCTCCATCAGAAGATTCTTTGAGAAACAATATAAGGATTAAATGATATAATCTGAAAAATATCTTGCATGGAGTTCCCACAGAGGAGATAATGAATAAATATTAGCTGAATCAAAGTCTGAGCACACACAACACTGACCCGGGCACATATGTGATCTTTTTTCTAATGTTAAGAAATTTTGAATCTTGTTGGTGAAAAAAATCTATTCATATGAGTATTATACAATGCTACTGAAACTGCACAATACAGTGTTAAATTGAGAGTTAAAACTATGGTTAAAACTAATGTCAGTTTCCTTCTGGTTGCCAAGTTCGGCCTTACTTGTCAACATGCTACTTCTTGGAAGAGGAGAGAAGGAAGGGTTTGTATTAAATACCTTAAATTAATTTGGGCAGCAAATTTATCCCTTTGGTGTAAGCTTGGTTAGCTGACAAATGCTTTTCATAATAATTCATAGCAACGAACCATTGATCCAGGGAATGAGCTTTTCCATATAAGTATATTTTCCATTGTAATTAATCATCCTCTATGAAGTGCTTGGGCTTCAATATTTTTAGGCAAAATTTTAAAATAAAATTGTTCACAATATGTGTTTCACACCCTAGAGTACAAACACATATCTTTCTTTAAATCTCTAGCACTTAGCACAGTGACTGACACTCGATGTTCAATAAATGTTTTTCTAACTGCACTCTATGACATATTCCTACTTATTTTAAGTAGCTTAATGATCATGATTCTTTTTTTTTTTTTTATACTCACTTGAGGACATGTTTTCCTTCAGTTTTAGAGAGAGAGAGAAGAAGGGAGAGGGAAAGAGAAACAGAAACATTGATGTAAGAGAGAAATATTGATCTATTACTTTCTGTATGCCCTCTACTGGGGATTGAGCCTGGGCACGTCACCTGACTGGGAATCAAACCTGTGACCCTTCGGTGCACAGGATGATGTTCCAACCAACAGAGTCACAAATGGTAAGGTAACATGATCATTTTTTATCTTCATGACTACAGTGGTTATCTAAACACAATAAGTGCATATCCTTTCATGTGACTGAAGTTCTCTGAAGCCATCTGCCTTCATAAAATGGTCTCAGACATGTAACCTTTTAATTTTCCAGCTGTTTTTAAGTTTTCAATCTCCTTATTGCCACGCTGTCAGCAATCATGGTAGCTGCTGTCATACTGCCATCTTTTGGTTTGTACTCTTTTCTAACATGGTTGTGAACTGGGGAATCAGAGAGCCTTTTGGTTGGGATGGTAACTAAAAATAAGAGCCAATAGGCTTTAGGAAAGGGACCCTTGGGCAGCCCTCAGAATAAAACAAATGAGTTGTGTGGGACATGAAAGATCTGGAGTGTGACATGGGGGAGAACAGGTCATGGTATTGAAGAGGTTGGTCGAGGTTGTCGTCCAAGCAGGTGAGACTTGAAGGAGCTGGGAGAGTTTGGCATGTAGCTATCTGGAGGAACCAGGTTATAGGCAGAAGGCAAAGCACAACAGAGCTGGTAAATCAAGGAGGCCAGAGGTACAGCAAGTGTGACCAGGGTGGCAGGAGCGAGAGGAAGATCAGGAGTAGCTGAGACTGGTCTGGGAGAAGACAAGCAGAGAGGGCCTTGCAGGCCAATGGGTTTTCCTTGTGAGGTAAATGGGGCAGCGGCCATGGCTTCATTTTACAGATGAACCAACTCAAGATCAGAGAGTTTAGGGATAAGTGTAAGGCATCAGTGACCACTGTTAGCTGTTATCATATTGCCTCTTTTTAGGGTCTTTTCTAATATGTTAGAATATATGTCTTTTCTTTGCTAATACATCAGGCTTTCTGTAAGGGACTTTGCACAATGCCATGCAGTCATAGGAGTTGGTCACATACAAGGGAACACCCACTGAAGGAAGCTGATCACACCATTCATTTGCACACTGATTCATTTTATGGCATCTCCATCTGGGAATACATTTTGAGGAGTTAGTTTCAGCTACGTATGTACATTAATATAATATATCTTTTTCTGGTCAAATATTTTATAATTCAGGCATTTTACTAGTTCTACCCTCTAGAGCACATGTGTCAAACACAAGGCCCGCGGGCCAAATCCGTCCCGCCAGGCCTTGCAATGTGGCCCACACCGCGCTGTCATCACTGCACTCCGCTGCGTTTCCATCACAATGACAGTTTATGACTGTTCAGTAAACCATTCGGAACGCGATTTAGGCTGGATTTTAGATTTTGGCCCCTTCTCTGATTGAGTTCGACACCCCTACCTAGAGCCTCAGTCTAATTTCCTGAGGTTTTACATTATGGGCTACATCTGACTGAGGGCCACTAGTCCAGCACATTTTCTCACCAAAGTAAGAGATTTCTCAGGCCTTGTTCTTGGTTAAATAATGCAATACAGGGGTTGGCCAATGTCACGCAGTGGTTGAGCATGGACCCATGAACCAAGAGGTCCCAAGTTCTATTCTTGGTTGGGGCATATACCCAGGTTTCAAGCTCGATCCCCAGTAGAGGCAGCCAATTGATGTTTCTCTCTCATGGATTTTTCTAACACTATATTCCTATTTATTCCCCTCTCTCTGTAAAATAAATAAAAACATATTTTAAAAAATAAATGAAAAAACAATGTTGTTTGTTTGTTTTAAAAATAATGCAACATAGTCTAGTCCAAGCTCCTGACTAGGCCTCCTCAGAAGTTAGTCTTGCTTTGGGTATAGGACACAGTTAAATGTCAAGGGAAGTCTTCCAGCCCTTATAACAGAGCATTAAGAATCAAATTGTTTCTGTTTTGAGTCCAGATCAGTATCAAAACCATCTATTCGGACCAACTTCAGATTTCCCCATAATTGCTTTGGGAAGATTGTTAACCTACTTGAAATATTCATTTCCTATTCTGACACAATGTTCTTTGAGGTTAATAAGTGAAGCAAAAATCATCATTTTCAAGAATTTCATCCCAGGGCCAATGGAAAGAAAAACAATGTTTTCATTGGCACGGAATTCATGGCACTTGAGAACCAATAAGGGTCAACTGCATCATATTTTAAAAAGCTTCCCCTCCCCCCTTAGTCTGAGCTAATTTGTAAGCATGCTTCTCAGCATTCTTAAACTAAAATGTGGAACTGAGAATTATTTACAATTGGGATGAAAATTTCTTTTGAGTAATCAACAGTCTGGAACTGATTTCATCACATCGGAAAGTTTTTATTTATTTTTTCCCTAAAGTATTTTAAATTTAGGGCTTTCTTCACAACTTACCCTCCCACCCCCTGCTTTTTATTTTTAAATGGGAAATTTCTAAACTTTAAGCTTGTATTTGTGAATAGAGCTATCTTCAATTTCAAGCTGACCTAAAATGCAAGTTTAAGGTCATATAAGTCTAACCTCTTAGCATAATTTAATAATGGAAATTTAGAGGGTTTTCAGGACAGCAACATTCAAATCTTAATTATAATCTAGATTGGAGTAATTGTTAGAGGAGAAGTTCTGCATGAGACAAGAATTCAGAATATTGAACTATTAAATGTTAGAATATTTGTTGAATGAATTTTTATATAAATGAAAATGAAATCATTAGAGCAAAAAGTAAAATTATTTTTATCCTTTAGAGAGCTATGGATTTTCTGGACCATCCAGTCTAGAGGTAAGTAAGTTTCAACTGGAAGCCAACTTGAAGCAATTGTTAATAGACGCCTGGGGCACTGTGAAACATGGATGAGCCACATCAGAGGGCAGCTAGGAGTGTCATGATTGAGTAATAATGTCTGCCATGGCCAGGGGAGGATGTGGAAGGTCACAGGACATGTGGAGAACGTGGGTGGAAGAACATGCTTCAGATAGCTTTCACTGATCCAGTCTGACCTATCCCCTTGATAGAGGAGAAATCTTAGACTGCAGAGAAATTAAGTGTCTGCCCATGTTCACTCTGCTGTTTTGTGACAGAGCTAGAATTAAAGCACTTTGGGTTCTCATTTCAGGTCCTCCTGTCAATGGGAGGCAGTACACTTCTCTGCCATTGTACATAGATTAAAGGAAGACCCTGGCCTATCCCGTGATGCCTACAGGGTCGTGGGGTTGCACAAGGCAGTTTGTCGCTCACTAAGCACTCTCATGAAATGAGAATGCCTCACGGTGTTTGTTAAAACATGTGGCTTTCTGGTAGATGTGATAGATTTCTGATTCAGTCCAGAATGGAGCTAGGACAACTGCCTTTTTATTAAGAGCAAAGGAGGTCTATGGACCACAATTTGGTAAACACTGAGATAGTATTTCTTTTCTTTCTGCCAGTTCTGATCTATGGTTTTCCTACTTCACATCGTCCTCACACCACCTTTTCTGTCTGTACTCCTTCTGTCCATATTTTTTTATGTTTTCTTGTCTCTCATCTCATCTCTTGGTGCAGCTTCTCTTGTTCCTGGCTCCAGCTGCCATCGTCAACCAAGAGAGAGGCCTTCCTTTTTAGGTGGCAACTTGATCCATCACAGAATGTCATCCTGGCTTTGTCTTTGGAGCCTTTCAGCTATTCCCATCCACTCTCTCTGAGAGACTAGACTGTTTGTATTCAAGTTTTGGCTCCACCTCTTATTGACAATGTGACTCGAGGTAAATGACATCACCGCTTTGTGCCAAATCTGTAAAGTGAAAATCATAATAGTCTCTAATTCATGACATTGTTGTGAGGATTCATTGACATAAACTAATAGAAAGTAATTTTACCAGGCTCTGGTATATTATGATACTATGTAAGTCTTTGCTATTATTATTTTTGGTTTCATACTTTGAGGTTACCAGAGAGTCAAGAGTGAAATAACCTAAGCACTGTCATACAAATAACAGCTTAGTCCACAACTTGATCAGTAGATCATTTCAGAGCCGCCTCTGAGGGCCCTTCAACAGCAAGCAGTTATCAAGCATTCACTGTGTGTCCAAATGCGTCGTGGGCATATGTGTCCCCTCTGTGGGTTATAAGTGCCCTTTTTCTTCATATAGTAGATACCTTTGGAATGTCTACTAGCTCAAATTCACCCCCTTCTCCCCATACATGCTGCTCACCCTCCAGCAATGCAACCCCTTCCCTCCAGCCACTGACTGGACCAGAAGTAGTCACCTGACTCAAGCTGGACCAAGCCATTCTTTCTCTCAGAATTTAGTACTGAGACCAAGAGGTGGCTGAATTTGTTTCTCTTTAAGGCTGGAAATTTAATACAAGCTTGGGAGCCGTGGGGCAGCCATGTTTCCCACAATGAGAAGTTTGAGGAGTAGAAGAAATTGGCTTATTTGCAATAAGAGAACAGAGAAGCTAGAGTATTTGGAGGGCTTCCCATCTCCTGGTTCCAATGTGCCCCAAGGCCAGCGTGAATTCCACTAACTGCATCTGTCTGAACCCCTCCCCGCCCAACTCCTCCCCACTCCCTCGCCCCCGCCAGCCCCCGCCCGCCCAATAACCTTCCATTCTCTATTTTCCTTAATCTAGTCAGTTAGCAGAGATTTAGCATCTACTTTCATTATTACTTCAGTTAGCTTTCACTTTGAAGTTTGTGGATTCTCTGACTGATCCTTCCAACCCAATAAACATAGAATCAATTAAACACAATATGCTTACCATACAAAGACAGCTTTGAGGCCATTCCCCTATTTCCCTTCTCCTGATGCCCCAGGTTACACCTAATACAGAGTTTGTGGAGCTGCTACTGTCACAAGAATATCTGAGACAACAATCTCAGAAAACTGACTACGCCTGATTTCACTGGTTTTAAATAGCCCATGTGGGAAACTCAGCTGATTACACAGAGTGATTACATTTTAGTAGCTGGTGAAAAGGTTAACTGAATGAATAAATGTTTGTAAAACCTACCACTCTTCTGCCCCTCTCTGTTAGTTCCCTGCGATTCCTCTGAGCTTCTACCTGGCATGAGACAGAGGAACAGAAGGGCAAATGGGCAGTGTTACGGTCAGATCATGGAGTGCTCATACACGTGATGGGGATGTTGGTTTTACTAAACAGTGAACATAAAAGGCACAGAGAGAAGAGAAAATGCAGCACACAGAGCCCGGCGAGTATTTGAACCAGGTGGGGCAGAGAAGAGATAACCAGAGAGGCAGGCAGGAGTTAGAAGGTACGTGATAAGGGCCAAAAATGCTGTCCTGACGTTATGAGCACCATTCCATTTGCTCAAATTTGCCAGAAGAAACACTGTTTGTTCGGTATTTAAAAAATATTTTTCTTTAGTATGCTCATTGTAAAAGAAATCCAAATACTTGCATGGTACATGGAATAAAACGTACAAGAGTCCCTCCCCCATTGCCGAACTCCTCGCCAGACATAAGTACAGTCAGTTAACACAGTACATGGGAGAGAGCTTTGCTGGAAACCCCAGCTCCCCAGGCCTGGGGACTGAGTGTACGGAGTCCGGTGATTTCTCTCACGCCGCATGATCGGGGAACGGGGAATGACAGCTGGTCACACAGTCTGGGTAACTCTGAGACCACAAGGAACACTATCATTTGTCCAAAACATAGGGAGCGGGGGTGAATGTACACACAGTGCCGCCAGGCCGTCAGCAGAAGCTCGTGTATCGCTGGCTGGCAAGCGTTTGTCTGCCAGCTCCTGATGGGAAGAACACGGGCCGGGATTCAGACCTGGGTTTGAATTCCAGCTCTGACAGCCATTGGCTTCACTTATTGAGACTCCGATTCCTCATCCATTTATTCATCCATTCTGAGTGCCAGACTTTCTGGCAGGCTTGGGGGGTCCAGTGGTCAGCAGAAAGAGGCCCAGTGCCGGCCCCCATGAAGCCAGCCTAACGAGGGAGCCACGCATTGAGTCAAGATTCACAAACATTACACTAAAACGGAGGGGTGGCCCCCGGGACAAAACCAATTCAAAGTCTGGTTTCCCTGCTTGCTAGCTGAATATAACCTTGAGTAAGTTATTTTGCTTCTCTGTGCCTCAGTCTCATTATCTGTAAAATGGGGGATAATAGGAGTGTCTGCCTTTCCACAGGGGCTCTTGTGAGGATTAAATCTTGACAAGTACTTAGAACTGTGATGGCACACAGTAAGTGCTGCATTAGTGTTTGCTATTATGATCATTAACTGTAGTAAGTGCTATGGAGAAAGGATACAATCAAGATACTGCAGAAGGCACTGAGCACATCCCTAAGATCAGGGAGAGCTTCCTGTGTCATTATCTCTTTCCTCCAAACCCGCTCCTCTAGAGACCGTGTGATGATTGGGGGCAAACCACACATTTGCTTTGCAAACTGCCTTTATGTTGAGCTATACCAAGAGGGAACGAGGGTGCAGGTTTTCTGCTGCCCATGGAACCAGCGTCATCACCCCCCACCTCAGGGTTTGGGTCTCAGGCCCTTGGGCCTCTTCCCAAGTTTCTAAGTTTTAGTAATTCTAACTTTTGTTCCCACAGAGGCGTAGCTACATCCTACATTTGTTCCCTCTGTGAGGCCTTAGCACAGATGTCAAACTTTTTCTGTAAAGGGCCAAATAGCAAATATTTTTATCTTTTTGTTTGTTTGTTTGTTTGTTTGTTTTTTGACCCCTCCCCTCCCCTCACAACCCTTAACAAATGTGAAAACCATTCTTAGCTATCTGTTTTATACAAAAACAGGCCATGAACTGAATTTGGTCCATGGACCATAGTTTCGGCCTCCAGCTTAGAGTTTTCTTTTCACTCCTTTTGGTATCTGGTTAATCACGTTGCACTTATTTAATAACGTGTTAATTTATATCCCCTCAGTCCAAATGGATGTGGTTTCAGTTTCCTGTCTGGACACTGACTGCTACTCTTTGGGATATGAGGGCAGAGGTGGAACCAAATGGGTAAAGAGCAGGCTGGGGAGGGGGGGGGGAAAGGGGTGGAGAAGGCAGTGCCTGGGTGAGTGCCCTGCTGTGCTTGGAGCATAAAGGCCAGGGTGGCCTGGGGCCCACACAGGCAAGACCTGATCTGATGGACCACACCATGGATCAGGTCTTCTATTCTAAGAGCTCTGGAGAGTAAGCCACTGAAGGGCTTAAGCAGATGGTTATAGGCTCATGTTTTTATTCTGAAACTATCTTCATGAGTAAGAGTGTGGCAAATATGAAATGACCTATCCTTTACAAAACAGCCTGTATACGTAGATACACCATAAATGTCGATTTCCAACTCCTTTTTCCTTTCTGCATCCTGGCTGCAAGGACTTGCTGGATTTCTGACAAAACTGTGGCCAGATCTGCTTGCCCTTTGTGATTTTCAACTGTGGGAGGATGGCTTTTTCAAACTGAACGTTTCTTGGCCCATATGCATATGAATATTAAGGGTATTTCATTTTATTTTATTTTATTCTTGCCTGGCCCAAGACCACAAGTGTGATTTTTCATCAGACACGGAGTGAAATTACCCAGATTCTGAGAACCATGGACATTTGGCAAATCAGCCATTTGGCAAGCACGTTCTTGGAAACTTTTCTGCTGACTTGTGAAGTCTGCCCCCCTCTCTTCGCTCCAAAGGATTTAGTATCAACCTCAAAATTACAGCCCCCAAGACCCAGCCAATCTCCTCAGGGCCCCTTTGCCAACACCCCTCCCGCCAGCTCTGCGTTACTGCGCAGCAGGAGCCTGTGTACCTGCTGAGGAAGAGCCGGGAGGCCCCCCTCCTGGCAGGAGGCCTCTGGACGCGCAGGGAAAGGGCGGCTTCGGTTACATCATGCCTAAGCACATTCCCAATTTCTGACACCAAAGCAGAATGGCCTCTGGGATGAACTAACATGAGAATGTTACCATTTCCAGGGATGATCGTGCCTCTGGCTAAAGTTCCCAGATCATTCTGACCATCCCCTCTGTGAGCAGTCACCATATGTGAGGCCCTGTGCCCTGCAGCCTGGGATTGGCGAAAAGAAAAGTGAAGGTCCTACCTTACAGAGATTAGCATTGAATGAGGAAGTCTTTTGGGTACTGGTGTCTCAAATTCCCAGGGAATTTATAATCCATGTGGCGAGTTCAGATTGAAGTCCACAAAATAATTACAAGCCAGAACCTAGAGTCGCCCTTTGGCTCCTACAATGTTGACCATGAGGCATTAGTGTGAGAGTTTGGTTCCCGGTCTTGGCTGAGCTCTGTTGCCCACCCCATCTCCAGCCCTCCAACCACTGGAACCCCTCTGGACCCTGTCCTGGGCACAGCAGATATTTAGGCAGCTCTGGCCTCACATTCCAAAATACCATTTGTGTCTGTGGGTCTTCATTTTGGCTGCACCTTTGAATCACCTGGGGAGCTTTTAACGATTCTGAGGCCCAGGTCCTACTCCAGACATAGTTTATCAGAATATTCAGAGGTAGGACCCATCATTAGTGTTTTTTAAGAATTCATCAAATAATTATAAAGGGCAGTCCAGATTGAGAAGCAAGGTCCCGTAATGGGTCTGCCCCTGATCTTGTGGACTATTTGACAATAGGATCTTGTCCTCGACCAAGAGATCAGTCCTATCTGGAAACTCTTCATAATAATTCTGCTCTGGTTGCCTGCCTAGGATCCCAGGTCCTCTTTAGGTCCTGGGTTAGGCAATCAGGACAGGAGATGGGAAAACAGACGGAATGTAGGCAGACCAGTGTTCCGACCCCTCCATTGTGTGGGCCTTGATTAAATGATGGGGCCCTGGTTTCATATTCTCAAAGTAAGTTCTGTGACAATATAGAAGAAACATCCCATGAAGAGAAGTCTCTAGATCTGGTGTTTCCCACTGGAAAAGAAGGGATAGAAAAATCAAACAAAGAAGGGGACTGTGGTGGTCATCTGATTAGCCCCAAGCACAAGGCCAGTCCACTGTTCTTCCTCAAGGCCCTACATTAGCACACCCAATGAAACAGTCTCTGTAGAGAGAAACCGATAAGCCACATGCATGCCCCTGGCCCCTGGGAAAGCTCACTGGTGATACCGAGAATTCAATGAGAACGGCCTGATGATTTGTCTTTGGGAGAAAGGAAGTCCAGGCCTGGAAACCGGAGCCCTACTATCTTTCTCACAGGGGTCATGAGAACGACTAGCATCATGAGTTCATGTCCCTGGACTTGTATTCCTTTGTCATAACACTGAGAGCAGCTGTGCTATTCCCAGAGGTATGGCTTTGTCTATGGGGCTTCCAAATGCTCTTCAAGAGAAAGATGCGCGGCTTGTACTTATCTATTTGTTTTCTTAAAAAAGACCTTAACATTACAACAGTTTTAAAAAAACTGAGAGGTATTCTTTTAAGCCGAAGAAAGAAGGCTGACCAAATATCAAGCTTTAAAGAAGACCCTTCCCTCCCAGTGGATAAAGATCACCAGCTTTCTTGTTACCTATGGAACTGGTATACTAGTTACAATTTCCTCCTGTCTCTTGGAGCCATAGGCAGTGTATAAAATTAAAGCACTTTAAGCTTTAGGATTCCTCTCAGACAGAAGAAATGTTGGTCAGTGCACATTGCCTTCCAACCCTAAAGTCGTGTGTAGTGTCCTGGTGTCTGCTGAGCCCTGTGTTGCCAGTGTTGCTTCCAGAAATCAAACATGACCCACCCCACACAGGCCATGGGTGTCTGAGGTTTGGAGAGAAGCAATTATTCTTACCTAAGAAGTCAGCTCACAGAAATTACCCTGCTGTCTGGGCGTCCCAGCCACCCACTGCCGT
This sequence comes from Pipistrellus kuhlii, assembly GCF_014108245.1. Classification (NCBI taxonomy): domain Eukaryota; kingdom Metazoa; phylum Chordata; class Mammalia; order Chiroptera; family Vespertilionidae; genus Pipistrellus; species Pipistrellus kuhlii. The sequence continues at coordinate 43,271,623 of NW_023425595.1, forward strand.
CAGGTGCTTCCCTCACCAGCTTTGATGGTAGACAAATTGTGATTGAAGCTGGAGGTGAATAGCCATCTAAATTTGAACTGTCAAGGTTTAATTCTGCTAACCCCCTTCCAGGACAATAAGGCTGTAGGAAGCACACAGAAGAGGAAGCTGCATCTGAATTACACCCACGTGGGCACTTGTCTCAGCCGCTCCAGAACTGGGGAACTTCAAAGTTTCTGCAAACAATGACCTACTTGCATAAAGGCCCAAATCCCCTGATGAAACTTGCATTGCTTTTATCTGTTTTCTGTTTAGTGCTTCCCAAAAGAGCTCTTTTGACAAGAGAGTTCAAGGCCACGCTAATAGCACATGAACGGGAAGGTCTGAACCACTTTGACTCACCTCTGTTATTAATAAAAGAAATGAGCAAGCAGGACAGGTATGGATGTCTGATCATGAGCCCCTGACTGAGAACACTTGCTTAACGGGGTTTGCACATGCACCCTGACTCTGCAGGATCAGGCCTCCCACCTCAGATGCCTGAGCTGGGTACCCGAATGGGTTTTGTCCCCAGTGACTCTCCTGTGACCCTCATCATGTTATGGATCACACTGTCCTTGGGTTTCTGTGAAACAGACAAGAGTTTCAATGGCAACTCGGTGCTTTAAACACAAGCTTTCGAGCACAAAGCAACATTTCAATTCTAGGTGCAAACCAAATCTCTGGCAGTGGTTATCTCCAGCAAGTCCAAATGCCAACACAAATCAACAGGATGAAGCAGATTGGATCAAATGGGGCCCATGGCCTAGAGAAAACACGCTTCTTGGCCTCTTCTCAGAATACCAGCCTCCAGCATTTCTCCTCAGGAACTGTTGTTATTTCTTGAGTAATCATGTTAATAAGTGTGACTCACCTGTGAGAGACCTGATTCAGTACTTTTCAGGCCGAGGTTGGCAGCTGTTCACGGCTGCACAAGTTTGCAGGCACTGGGGAGGCAGGGGACCTTTGACAGAGAGTGACAGTTAACCAGGAGCCTGAAGAGAGACTGACTTCTGGCTCCCGGGAACCTGGAAAGGGCAGAGCGAGAGGCTACACGTTGGAAGGCGCTGTGGGTGCCTCTGTTCCAACAGAGGCAGCAGGGATGGCAGGAAGGACATGAATAGGGAAGATGCTAAGGAGGACAGACCAAGTCACCAACGAGCCCAGGTCTCCGAGGCCCCGGGAAACAGGAGGCCAGGAAACAGCTGGTTTGAGAAACTAAGAGAGAGGAGGAAGGATGCTATGTACTGAATTACAAGTGCTGAAATGCTTTACAAGGGGTTCAAAATGGTGGTCCTAGGGCGTGGCTTAAGGACATCTAGCAACTTGTCCAAGGTCACCCAGCCAGTAAATGAGAGAACTTGGATTTGAACACAGGGATTTCCCATTCAGAGCCCAGAGTTAAATATATATATTTTAAATTGATTTCAAGAGAGGAAGGGAGAGGGAGAGAGAGATAGAAACATCAATGATGAAAGAGAATCATTGATTGGCTGCCTTCTGCACACCACCATACTAAGGATTGAGACCGTAGCCTGGGCATGTGCCTTGACTGGGAATCAGACAGTGACCTCCTGGTTCATAGATCGATGCTCAACCACTGAGCCATGCCAGCTAGGCAAATATTTTTTTTTTTAAGGTTGATTTTTAAAGAGAGAGGAAGGGAGAGGAATAGAGGGATGGAAACATCAATGAGAGAGAAACATCATCGATCAACTGCCTTCTGCATATCCCCTACTGGAGATCAAATTCACAACCCACGCATGTGCCCTGAGCACAAGTAGAACCAGACACTCAACCACTGAGCCACATTGGGTAGGTCAGAGTCCAGTGTTTTTAATTGCTGTTCCCTCCCACCTCCTGGGAGGACAGAGTCCCCTTCTCTGCTCATCAGTGTTTGGTGGGAAGTAGCTCATTAGGAGGCACAGGAAAATTAGAGACCTCAGTTAATTTTCCAAAGCTGAGGCCAGCCCACCTACAAAACTGCCTTTAATTTGCAGGGAATGGAAACGTGAAAGAACCAACAGGAATACTGTGGGCGTGAGGGGGCTCTGTGCTCCCAAACCCAAACACACCTCAGCAACTCCTTGGTGCATTTAAAAAAAGTGCCTACTGGGTTTCCATGAAACAGACAAGAGGCTGCGACGTCTACAAAGCTCCTTGGGCGATTCTGTTTTATCCAGGGCCACTGCAAATAAAGACAATCTGAGAGAAAGACTTAAAAATAACTGGCAATGAAAAATAACAGGGGCTGCATGTTAGATGCCTGCTCTATGCAGACACTGTGCTGAGGGCTGGCTGTCCATGATTTCACTTAATCTTTACGTTGGGAGATTGCAGAAGAAACAGGGGCTCTGAGCACCTTGACTGGGGCCCCGGAGTGGCTGAGGTCTGGCCCCTGCCTGCCTGACACCAAGGACATGGTGGTATGACCAGAAGGTGTGTTGCAGAGACACACGGGGCAGGGGTGCAGAGCCCGAGCACTGTGCCTTCGCAGGAGGGCTGTTTCCTGGGCCTCAGCTTTCTGGTGAGAGAGTAAGAGAAGGAGTAAAGAAGCAAAGCCAGACAGCCCGGTGGAGCCGGGTGGAGTGGGCTCTGCTAAGCTGTGTACCTGAGACTTGCTTGCCGGTACCTGCAACTGCCTATTCCTCATACCATAGTCAAGCAGACCCACGCATTCACATTGATGAAGTTTCCTGAAAAGTACACAGACTTAGAAATCAGTCTTTAGGGTTCCAGTCCTACTGTACTGCTGACTATCCTGCTTCCCTTAGGGCATCGCTCTCTGCGTCTGCAAAATGGGGAGCTTCCCTGGGCCCAAGGCTCTGGCTTTGCTTCTTTACTCCTTCTTTTTACTCCCAAGGCTCTTTCCAGCATGACACGCACCAAGTCGCTGTGACAACTGCGAAGGTGATAGTGAGGGGATCAAGGGCAGACATGGGCGTCAGTGGAGGTGTGAGCAGGAGCGCTCCTTCAGGGTAACCCCCGGTGCTGTGCGGTCACAGGAACCCTTCTTGGGCATCACTTCTCATTGAAAGTCCCAGGCCCTGGAGTAAGAATGTATGTACTGATGGGAAACAAACCAGGATGCCTGGGCTTTCAGGGTCCCCATCCCTCAACCCTCTCATTCAAGCATCAGCCACCACAGCCGAACGGCAGCACTTAGTCATTCTCCACCCGAGCACCACACAAGCCCCAGCGCCCGGGGACGCAGAGCCAGGATGGCGCGGGCTCCCACAGAGGAATGCCGTGGGCCTCTGGCATGCATTCCAGGAATGACCACTGAGTCACCACCGAGCCTTGTGTGGCTGGCTGAGGGCTTGGATACTTACATTTTGGCCACAGAAACTCCTCTATACAAAGTATAAGGTGGCTTAGTTGACACAACAGAAGAGACATGACTAAGGACAGTCACCTACCCTGCACCAGACACTATTCTGAGAGTGTCAGGACATGAAATCACTTCATCCTCATGACAACCACAGGAAGGACACTGTTAACTCCATCTGATAGATCAGGAAACTAAGCACAGCATGCTTTCCAATTAGCCCAAAGTCACATACAGTAGTTGGGGGAGGCAAAGCCAGAATTTGAGCCCACCTCATGCTGGCTCTAGACCCTAAATGCCATGTTCCACTGTTTACATTAAATATCTAGAAAATAAGCACATGGAGGAGAAATATAACACGAGAAATAAAAGGGGACCGGACAGGGTGTTGAGACCTCACTACCATGGGAGCGGTGGAAGTGAGGCAGAGGAAGGCATCTGCACAGACAACTGGGATACAAATCCAGGTTGATCTGAAACCCAAATGCATGCTCTTCCCCAGGCCAAAGGGCAACAGAAAACAGTCCCAGTGGCGCCCACAGGAGGCAGAGAATAGGTCCATCAGATGCATCATGGACGATTTTATAAGAAGTATCTGCCGTGGGCCTTGGGGTTTCCTAGGCACAAATGAAGATGGGAGGTGGTCGGAGGAGGTCCTTTCTGCAGGTGGAATGGCTTGAACGAAGGCGCTTTCAGGAAGAGTGAGGAGTTGTGTTTCCTGGGTCACAGCCTGTGTGAAGGGAAGTAATGGGAAAACCAGGCTGAAAGGGTCTGATCACAGGAGACCTTCAATGACAGGCTAAGGAGGTTGGATTTTACTTGTCAGGCAATGGGTAGCAGTTTATTTGTCAGGCAATGGGCCACGCATGCTGTCCTGGGGCAGGGGATGTAGCTAACTGAATTGGGAGAAGAGCAGAACGCAGTCAGGAGGGTGCTGGAATAGACAGGCAATATGCAATGAGACCTGGACTGGGATGGGGGCACCAGGAATCCAAAAGTTAGGGAAGGAACAGTCAACTGGACTCTGGGACAAGAGACATGGGAGGGGGAGGTCACAGGGTAGAAGAAGTCAACAACTCAGAGATGCCTATCCTGAGTGTCTGGTGGAAGAGGCAAGTGGGGGGGCTGAATTTCACCTGAGATAGTTTAGAATCCTGGAGAAGGATTTTGACAATGTGGTAGATAAAAGGGGGTGGCATGGAGACTGGGTAGCTCCCGGGAGAGAAGCCTGAGGACAAAGGGAGGCTGCTGGACAAAGGGAGGCCAAGGAATAGTGCGGACAGGAGTGAGGCACCGTCTATTCTCCTAGGCCTGTGACCATGCCTCCTTCTTCTGGTAAGACTGTGGCTGGTGTTTACAGAAGAGAGGTTAAGAGCAGAGACTCTGGAGCTCCACCACCCATGAGCTGCATGATCTTAAGCCATTTTCTTAACTCTGTGCCTCAGTTTCAAATTCTGTGAAATGGAGATAATAATAGTACTTACATCCAAAAGTTATTATGAGAGATAAAAGAATTAATATATGCAAAACACTGAGATCAGTACTTGGTATGCGTAAAGTAAACTGACTGGTAGTTGATGTTATAACTAATGTAAGTCCTAACATAAACAGCACTTTATGGTTTTTCAAGCCACATTCATCTGTCCTCTCACTGGATTATCATGGGGATGCTGGGAGGTGACATCCCACCATCTACAATAGATGGAGGATCTGGGACTCTGAGAGTTGTGATGGGCACACCTTCAGCAGCAAAGCTGAGATGGTAGCGGCACCATGACCTCGCTGCCTTTGGGGTCCAAAGTGGAGGAATGAAAAGGAGCTATAATTTACTTCTCATACTTATTCTCCATTGACCCTAAACCATTTCATTAACTCAGTCCCCCAATACTACCCAAAATACAGCCCTCTCCTTCCATCCCAATCCGCAGACACCTTGGGCAAATAGAAGGAAGGGAGGAAGAAAGAGATGGAGGAGGAAGAGAAGGGAGAAGAAGGAGATGGAAGACCTGAGAGAGGTGTTCAGGAAGTTTCTACCTAGTCTGTCAGAAGTGGAGGCTCTGATTTAAATTCGCCAAATGAACCAGGGAGCATGGGAGCCAGAACCTGGGGCACATGCCTCTACATGTGAGTCACCTTCACCCCTGCCAGACTAGCTCCTGTTGACTCTTTACCCCACTCCCCAGCAGCCTGAGCAGCTATGCATCTCACACCTGCATCCTGTCAGCTCATCAACTGCACGACCCTTGAAGGTTAGACTCCCCAGGTTCCTTAGCTCACAATCAGATCCAGTGCTGACACGTCTCTCAGCAAATCTGTGGCTTTTGGTTTGAAATAAGTGATTGTGTCTTTGAAAGTCAATTATCCAAACAAGAAAGGGTGATCACTGGCATTTTAGTCTCCTACCTGAGACAGGGCATTGTCTACCGAGCATGAAGGCTCAGGTTAGAGAGGATCACATTCATGGGCTGGAAAATGGTTCTAGTTTTGTGTTTGTCTTTTGTTTTTTATTCTGAAAAACAAAATGAGGGGCACAGATAGCAGCTGGTTTGTCTATTGTTGTCTCTCTGGGAAACCTTTTGGCAGGTCCCTTTGAACACTATCCTTGGCTTGCTCTCTTAGGAAAAACTGAAAGGGTGATTGGTGATAAGGAACAATACTAGTAAACGTTTATTCAGACAGAATTCTCCAAGGCAATTCTTGAGGGGTGAGATTGTATCTTTGCTCCATCCTGGATGTCACCAGTCACTGTTAAAAAATTAGTAATTTCTCATGAACTTGAGGCATGAGAGCTTTGCAGGTGACCTTAATATGTCCCCCAAATTGGGAGGTGACTGGTTCGATAGTCCCTTTCCTCCTCCTCATTAACATCATGATGGTGAAAATCGCAGGTCAAGGGCTGTTATGTGTGTGTGTCCCACTCCCCAAATACATATGTTGAAGCTCTAACCCCAATGTGATGGTATTTGGAGGTGGGCCTTTGGGAGATTATTAGGTTAAATGGGGTCAAGTGGGAAGGATTCCTGTGCTGGGATTGGTGTCCTTGTAGGATGAGAAAGAGAACATAGAGCATTTTTTCTCTGCAGGCATTTGTCCCCTCTCCCCCACAGAAAGGCCATGTGAACACATAGGAGGAGGCCACCTGCAAGTTAGGAAGAGGGCTCTGCCCAGGACCCAGCCATGCTGCCACCCAGCCATGCTGGCACCTTGGACTTCCAGCCTCCAGAACAGGGAAAATCAATGTCTGTTGGTTAAGGCCCCGTCTATGGTGTTTTGTTGTGGCAGCCTGAGCTGACTAACACAAGGACTTCACAGACTGCAGTGAACTTGCCTCATTTCCTAGTGATGTCGTTGCCCCCACTTTACAGACAAGGAAACAGATTCACAGAAGTGAGGGTGGGGCGGGGAGAAGGCAACATAAGCTAGTGAAATGGCAGAGCCAGGACTGGAACCCTGGTCTTTTGACTTGATTGTCTCCTTCCCTGGTTCTTCTGGGGCTGCTTTATTGAACCTGGATCCCATGTCCCAGAGAGGCTCAGGGCTCAAGTTCCCACCGTGTCAGGCAGAGAGGCCAAGGCCACTTACCAGCCCATCACGATCAGAGCGAGGGAACCTGGGCCCTGGCAGAAGCCTGTAGCTGCTGAGGGGTTGAAGAAACAGGAGGCAGGCCATGTAGGGGTTGAGAGCGTTGGTGGGAGAGATCCGCCCTGAGACCGTCTGGGTTTAATTCCCTGTAAGTCTTTAGGGATGTCTTTTCAGTTCTCAGGGCCTCAGTTTTTCTCACCTATAAAATGGAACTAATTATGGAAGAGTATATGCCTCTTAGGGTTTTTATGAAGCATAAACTGAGATAATGACTGTGAAGTGGTTTTAGGATGCTACCTGGCAGAAAGTAAACACTCATCAAGAGAAGGATCAAGGTTGTGGCCTGGGATGGAGAGCTTCGGCTGAGCATGGCCTGACCACTGCAGCCAGCATGGGGTCAGGAGGGTGGGCATCATCCAGGTGAGAGGCCAGGGTGATGACACTCCTCAGAGCCAGAGGCACGTGGCAACTTGTCCAGCCACCATGGCTCCCTGACCTCCCCCCACCCCCCCAACAGTCCTGAGAGACTGCAGATGGAGAAAGTAAGATTCAGAGAGAATAAAGCAGTCTGGTTTGAGAATCGGAGCTGCATGGGGAACCTGGCTTTTCTGTTTGCTGTGTATGTGATCTTAGGCAAGTTACTTAACTTCTCAGATTCTTCACCCTAAAAGAAAAAAAGAATTGATAAATGACTGTCTCCAAGGGTGTTGGGGGGATTAAATGAGCAAGGTATGTGAAGGTTGCCCCTTAAAAGGTTCGTTTCCATTTTTTCTTAAGTGCCTTTCTTGCTGTTACACAGCAGCTGGCAAACGGCAGAATAGAATCTAAAATCTAGGCTTTCAAACACTGTGAGACCACAAGAGTGAATTGACAGAGAAAATGAGAAGCTAAATCTGTGTGTCAAAGGATTTGCTGTTTGCTCATCACTGTTCTTGTACCTACAGAAGGAATAAAAGATGTATAAAATGAGTCCCAAATGAGAAAAATCACAAATGGTGCCCATATCCAGTCTTGGATTTCAAGAGTAACAGTGGCTGTATCTTCTCCATCACTAACATCTATTCAGGCACTGCTAGTGAGTCTTCACAAATTCATTCAATCAACAGATATTATGCCGCGTTTACTATGTATGTGAAGCACCACACCATACTCTTGATGCTATGATATTAATAGGACAGGCACTGTCTGTGGGGGATCAATAGGTAAGGACACACACACACACACACACACACAAAAAAAAAACAAAAACAAAAAACAAACACACAACAAAAACAAAAAACCCCACAAAAGTGTGATAAGAGCCACACCAGTGGAATAAACATGGAGATACAACGGACAGAGCCTCTATTTGATCTGGAGCTGTCAGGGGGATTTCCAGAGGGAGGGACACCTCTTAGGGCTAGAGGAGCAAGGGATGAGCAGGCTCCAGGAACTGTAATGAGAGACGGCCTGGTGTGCGTTGATAACTGTGATGAGTGAGCTGTAGCTGTGCATGGGCCACATGCGGGGAGTACAGACAAGGAGGCTGGATTGAGAGTCCCCTGGGGTGATAGAGTCTGAACTTCGTAGTACAGGTGTGAGGAAGCCACGCAGCTTTCTGAGAAGGGGAGTGTCCATGTTTTTAAAATTTTATCTGATGGAGATTGGAGTAGCAGTTGGACTGGAGGTGGGAGAAACTGGAGATAAGGCAATAAAGAGGCTACAGGAATACCCAGATGAGAAAGGATGTGATTCTCAACTATGCACACACACACACATGCGCACACACACATGCAACTAGCTATTCTGCCTTTACTGAAACACCATGGCACAAATCACACCTGGCTTCCAGCTCTCACAGGACCCCTCAGGCCTGGCTGCCTCCCCTGGGGTTACCTCAAATATGCCCTCTCCTCCTCCTTCTCAGCTGTGGTAAACCCAAATGGCCTTTCATTTCCAGACTAACCTCAAACCCAGCGTTTGAGGGGATTAAATGCTGCCTGTGAGGTTGTGGTGCTGGAAACTTCCTCCCCAGCGATGTGAGTGCAGGGAGCACTGCGTGCCTGGACACCCACACAGCATACCCGGGGCTGTGCTGACGGGGAGCACACAGCTGCATTTGTTTCTGCAATCAGGCCTTTATGTTAACATGGCAATTACAGCTACCCAGGGCCAGTGCAGGCAGCATTTACTGTTGATTTTTATAAACAGATGAAAAAAAAAAATCACAGCCACAGCACTCAGGGAAGGAAATAAGTAATATTTAATGTGCCTTTGTTAAAATAAAATTTAAAAAAACACACAAAAAACTCTTTCTGGACAAAAGACAGAAGCCCTGTGGAGGATAGGGTGAGGGCACATGGAACATTATTTTTCAAGTTTCTGGAGCTCTTACTAACATAATGTCAACACTAGTAGAAGGGTCAGGGCACTCACTAGCACTTACTGGGTGCCTAGAATCTCAGATACCAGTTAAGCAAGCATTTTAGACACACATAAAATATCTCTTTTAATCCTGAAAATAACCTTGGAGGTTGAAATTATTTATTCTCAGGACATAGATAGGAGACTGCAGGAAAGAAAGATCAAGTCACCTTCCCAAGATCACACAGCTAGGAAGAGGATGCAAACCCACGTGCCTTGAATTCCAAAGCCTGAGCTCCTTCCACTGTACTTCTTTGCCCCTCTCCCAATAGAGATGTAAACGGATGCACCGCCATAGCAGGCTGGAGAGCCCCTGAGGAGGTCACTCTCATAGTGCCCATTTCTTATGTCCAGGGACTGTGAGAATGGAAGGAGCCTTGGAAGCCATCAATTTCAATCACTCAGAAACAGAAGCTCAGAGATGGGAGTGGGTCACTTCACCCAGGTCCCACAGCTGAGAAGGAGGGCCACTCAGTCTACACGTAAGGTCTCCCTCTCTCCCTGGCCCATGTTCTTTTCACCTTATCAGGCTGAGGTTGCCTGTCTCAGGCATTAATGGTTTCCTGTAAGTTTGTTGTTCTTGTTTTTTTGTTCAATAATGAGATTCCTATCCTCACCTGAGTCTAAAGAGATGTGGAGTAGTAATACCGTACCTTTTCCTCTAGCAGATTTACTCAATAGAAATGAATGAGCTTTCTCCCTAATGTACGTAATCTGACTCCACCAGGTCCTATAAGAAAATATAAATGATTAAATCACAGAGAAATGGTTTTATTTACAACCTGTGTTCAGCGTTTTGAAACACAAACACCCCTCTTGGTCAAATATTTATCCCAAGGATAAACATTCCCCCATCCATTGCCACAACTAATTCTTGCTGGCACAAAACATACATCTTGGCACCCATATCAGTATATATAGGATGCTGTTCATAAAAAAGGCTCACAGGACACCCTTGGGTGGTGATTTCTGTCCTAGAATTTTGGACCTGAGCTTTCTATTGGGCTTGGATTCAAAACTAATTTTCTCTTGAAGGAAAAGAAGAATTCATAAACTCAGTTATGCTGATCTCAGTGATGTCTTGAATAGAAATAACCTCTACTTTCTACACACTGAGATGCTAAGTGAAATAAAAATGAAGCTCCATATTAAAGCAGAGAACTTCAAAGTGAAAGAAACCAGAATACTCTTCCAAATTAAGCTATAAATGTAGTGTTGATCTAAGAGTCATGTGACCTCTAAGATGGGCAGATAATTGAGACATAGTCCTCTTACTATGCTTGGCATTGGCAGGTGACTGAGGGCAGGGTGTAACCACAGATGCAGGTGGGAGAAAACTGAATTCGTGGAGCTGATGGGAATCAAGACCCACCTCTTTTTTTGTATGACCTGAAAATTTACTACGAGGCAGAAAGCATAGACATAAGGCCAGAACCAACGTTTGGCCTCAAGGCCAAACCTTAGCCACCTGTAGCTTTATGCCCCAGCTTCTACCATTCCCCTATTAGTAAGAAGGAGGTATAGTTAAATAACCATTAAGAGGTCCTTGAAATAGAAAGAAGAGACAACTAAATCAATACTGCATGATGGTTCTTAGGCCAGACTCCTGCAGGAATAGCTTCTGGTACATTGAATCCTGCAACAGAGCGTTTGGGCTTGGTGGTGACCCACAGGCATATTAACTTCTGGCACTAAAGTCAATCACAATATGAAAATATAGTATGGAGTTTCCCAAGCTAGAAGGCCTCTGGGTCCTATTTCCTTGAACTTCGGGAGCCATGATATCCTTCAAACTACAGCAGACAGGGCAACTGCCAGGGTCTGCAGAGCTGAGTGTCTATGACCCCAGTGTTTGAGGCAATAGCTTTCGCATGTGACTATCAAGTGCTTAAATGACACAGGCTTCTTGCACTGACTGGCCAGGCTGCAGCCATCCAGCCAGTTTGATTCTCTTAAGGAGCAGCATTACCTCTTTAAGAGGTGTTGAGACCCACCCAAACAGTAATGCTCCATGATACCCAGCAGTCATTCACTCTGACCTTGAACGATCTAACCTCACTCATTGAAGACCTCAATCTCAATTCTGTCTCTTCACTTCTTTTCCTATTTTCCATGTTATACCTTTAATTATGCTCTCCAACATGATACACAATCCAATTCTTGACCTCCATCACTGGCCCATTGCCCCACTCAGGTTTTCTTCTCTTCTTCTTGGTTTGGTGTTTCCACTATTGATACTCCAGGATATATCCCTCCCTTTCATCACAAGATCAACATCTCTGGGATGTTGTCCTTTCCCCACACCCCCCAGACTTGAGCACTTAGTTCTTATATTATACAAAGAAATGGAAAGTGTTTCTGACCCTCCTCCCCCAGAAGGCCAATTAAACACACATAATCTAGTCTCTGTTTTATTGGGGTCAATGAAAGGCACACATTGCTACATGTCAAAAGAATAAGTGCATACTACATATGTAAATGCATTACAATTTTTAGTAGCCCTTCTGCAACTTTGATGGGCTAAATAGCATGTCCTGACACTAAGTAGAAAGGAAGAAAGTTGCAGAAAAGTCTTCTCACTCACTTGGTAAAGGAAAATGAGAAAGCAACAGTAAAATTAACAAAACAGTTTAAGACAGAAGTAGAATGAAAACACAAGAACCAAAGGAGAGTACCTCAGAAAAGGTTATCTGACCAAAGATGCTAAGGAGTACTTTCTGAGTGGACTCATGAGAACTACACTTCAAAAGCAGAGCCAATAAAACAAATGCCCCTCCCTCATCCTGTGGAATATAGACACCTAAGAGTCCCTCAGATCTAAAACCATCAGCTAAATGGATGCAAATGTATTTACAGTCGTCCTTCTTTGAAGCTGCAATATTACGAAATGTTTACAGTGTTAAGACCCATTGTGAAAATTCATTCTTTTGAAGAGGATGCGAATTAAAGATGACCACTGCAGTTTTACTACATAGAGTACATTACCCAAGATCAAAGACTTGGGAAACCCACTGTGTAAAACCAAAGATTCTTTCACAATTCTGCAGGAATGGTAAGACCTAGCTTCCCAAGAATTTGCATTCTGGAAAACTTATTTTTATCATCAGACTTTCTATGCTGTCAATAGTTGTACGACTAATATCATATCATGTAAAAGATAATCTTGCCCAGATGATACAAAAAATGTACAAAAAACAAGAATGTGCTTACCATGGCATTCTTGTTGCCGATTCTATTAAAACTTCACCTCTTAAAAAATTTTTTTTTAGATAGCTTTTTACCTAGAAAAGTGGCTGATACTGGGTTGAATTAGCCAAGAAAATCATCCCTGCAAGCTTCTGAGTTTCTATTTTCCTCCAGGAGTCACGGTTCATAAGACAAGTCAGGACTCAGCAAAGAGAAAGACAAGCTAAAGTTCAATCCAGTGGAGAAAGTGACAACACCTTGCCTGTGGTGGGCCAAATTTGTGAGAGGCTCATATTGCATGACCATAAAATCCTGTTTCTACTCCACTAAGTCTTCTCATAAGAAGAGAGAAAGGGAAGAGAAAAAAATAACCAAAGAGAAGGAAATTCTCATCTAGAAAACTTACTTTCCAATCTATGAATATTCTTTTTTCTTTTCAATGGAAAGAATTATTGTTTTTCCAGGGGACTGAGGAAACCAGAGGAGAAGAAAGTCTCATGAACTCCCATGAGGTTAAAATAGAGATAGACTTGCAAGCATATAAATGTAATGTAGTATAATAGGTTTTATGTTATATTAAAAGTATGTTATTAATAATGTCCACGTCATTTTTACCCTGGTGGGGAGAATATAGGGTGAGGTTTCTTAATGTGGGTGACCTTTGATTCTTATATTAAACTACATAAATAATGTGCTGCATAAAGAAAAAAAGGGAAATTTGCTTTGACTTCCCTCATGAGATAACTAATTATTTTCCTCAGTGTGTCAGTGCAAAGATTTAAAAGATACACAGGGATTCCCTGGGCAGACAAGGTAGGGAAAGATGTTCCAAGCAAATATAGCAAAATTGCATGGTGTGTGAGAAGCCGTGGGGGATTCTGAAGGAGGATGGACTGTGTGGAGTGATAGGCTGGCGGGCAAAGTGGGCGTCCCACATGGGTGAAAGTCTAGGGCTGCTCTTTGCCTGGGTGAAGAGTTGACCTTTGTCCTGAAGGGGAGAGGGTACACTCTGGGGTTGAGCTGTAGACAGACCACTCTGGCTCTAGGGATGGACAACTCTTGAAGAGTTGCATCAGTCATCGTCTTTGCTCCCAAGGAATTGAATTCAGACGAAGAGGATAGAACTCAGCCTGTGTCCCACAGACCCCCAAACCCCACTACATAGGATTGAGACCCCTGAGCTCTCTGCACCTTGATTTTAGGCAATTCCCCCCTTTGCTCATCACACTCCTATTGAGCTGCCTGTTGTCTGTTTCCAGAACCTGCCTTGCTAAGCTGCCTGTTGCTCCAGGCTCTCCAGGTGCTGCTCTCTACCCAAAACACTCTAGCCCGGCTTTATTACGCTGGCTCTTTCTTAGGTCTCTTCTCAAGTATCTCCTCTTAAGCGGTCTTCCCTTACCATCGATGTAGACCTCTGTTAGTCTCTCACACTGTGCCCTGTTTATTTTGTCTCGACCACTAATAACTATCTGCATAATTTTGCTTGCTTACTTACTGTCTTTTTCACTAGATTATATGCTCAATAAGAGGGGTCATAGCTGTCATGTTTACCATGGTATTCCCAACAGCTAACAGTGCCTGGTAGAGAGTAGATGCTCAGCAAATATTTGATGGTTAGATGGATGGACAGGTGACGGACAAATGAACAGACTGACGGATGGATGGATGGATGGATGGATGGATGGATGGATTGGATGGATGGATGGATGGATGGATGTGAAGGCAGGGAAGTAAGTAAACAAGAGGTGAAATCCAGGACAGAGAGCAGAACTCTGTAAGATGAAAAGGTTCACTGAGATTGGCAGCTAGGGCTGCTATGAAGACCTCAGGATGCCTTGTAAAGAAATCTATAAGGAAGAGGAGACCATGGAAACAGGAGGTGAGAGAGCTGTGGGCAGTTTACCTTCTCCACAGGTTTTTCTCTGCTTGGAAATAATATATGTAAAGCACCTGTAAGAGTACCTGGCATGGTAGGCCTTATGTAAGTATTTATTATTATTATTTCTAATATTATTATTATTATAGTCCCAGAGAAGGCAGCAGACTTTGTGTCCAGTTGATTGTTAGGCCACAGAAAACTGAACACCTTGGTTAACTAGAGAACAGCTGAGAGCACTCGAGCCTGCAGCCCTGCAGCTGAGGCTGTTTACTGGAAGCAGGTCCATCCCTCTGCTAGGCAGGGCCTCCCTCCCAGCACCACCTGGCCACTGCCCAGCCAGCACCCATGCCATCATCTCGAGGCAGACCCTGAGGCGTCTCAGACGTGAGGAGAAGCGGCTGCCAGCTCATGGAGTGTGAGAATAGAGGAAATCTTTCAGCTCTGACTGGCAGATTGCAAAGCTTCTTTCTAAAAATGGCCTTTAATAGTGTTTTCTCCACACTGTCTATCTTTACTCCTGCTTTATCAGGTGGCAACTGCATCGCTATTCCCTGTCCTGTGACCCGAAGTGATTTCACCCGTCAAAACAAGTAATTATGGGCTGGAAGAGACCAAAAATAAAAGAGATAAGAAGGCAGAGTCTGACATGAAGGCTGAGCGTTCTGTCAAATGGCTTGTGGACCTGTCTTCAAGATCATGTTACTGTGGAGAGAAAATAGAAAATCTGAAACGAGGTTGGAAGTCAGGAGCACGTCCATTCATCAGAAATGGACACATAGCAGTGACAGCAGGAGCTGTGTTAGCAGATGTGTAGGTTTGAAACATACAACAATGTTCCATATTAAAGCATCTCCTTCCATGGAGAGACTCAAAAGTGCTTGTCCTCTGAGGCGGACGCCGGTACTATTTCAGGATGGCAAGCAACTTGCTGCCTTTCTGTTTCCTTTTTCTTTTTTAATCTCCAATTTAATTTATTTAGGTTTTTTTAGGTGAGAATTGTTTTTTAATATTTCAAGAAAAATGGTTTTAAATGTAATAATGTTACATGCAATAAACATTAATGTTTTAAGAAAAAACAATTTTAAATGTAATAATGTTACCAAAACTGTACAACATAAGTATAATATCACACAAGTTATAGGAAATATTAAAAACGTGTAAATAACAGGATTACTTTTATTATATTTTAAAATACTTTTTTTCCTCTGGCTCTATTTTTGTTCATCAGTTTATGTTGTTCATTATATTCTGTAAATGAGTGAGATCCTGTGATATTTATCTTTCTCTGACTGGCTTATTTAGCTTAGCATAATGCTCTCCAGGCCTATCCATGCTGTTCTTGCTGCCTTTCAAAGGTCCAAGAGATGAACACCACCCAAAGGGGGCCAGAGTCAACCTCCACAACTCGCTTCCCGAGCAGGACGTCAGATCTCTCTGGGCCTCAGAACCTTCTCTGTAAAATGGTGGTAACGTGTCAGGATAGTATCTGCTCGAAAACAAAGGGCTGGGCACAATGACTTCATATTGGAATGCTCATTCTGATTTCTATCAGAGGAGAGATGCCCATTTAAAATGTGCGCATGCAAGTATTTAGTAATTACCCATGGAGACTGTAGGACTATCTTAAACTCCTTGCTGGGTGAAGTGGGCCCAGTCAGGCCCTCGTTAGCTGGATTTACAAGAACATTTTAACTTTTATGCTAAGCTATCATAGCTGATATTCCTTTATCTTGCTATTTTTCTATCATAATGTCATGAAATTAGGAGTATCATGACATTATAAATGGATAGACAGACAGGTGGGGGAAGGAAGAGAGAGAGAGAGACGGGGGGGAGGGAGAGAGAGAGACAGAGAGAGAGAGAGAGAGAGAGAGAGAGAGAGAGAGAGAGAGAGAAAGAGAGAGAGAGAGAGAGAGAGAGAGAGAGAGAGAGAGAGAGAGAGAGAGAGAGAGAGAGAGAGAGAGAGATGGGTAGAATGTGCCAAAACATTGGGACAAAATCCTGACATTCCTGCTGGGTATGATGATAGCCACTCCCTTTAACACCAGTCTCAACTTCCAAAAATACCAGCTCTTCAAATGGCACTTGACTTTTCCAAAGCTAGTTATATTTTTAAGTTTCTTGCAGACAGAAGTCTAGATCATCCTTAAACTCTATCTGGAATGGAAAAATTATCACTGAAATCTCCAGCCAACTTGCTTCTTCCCTGACTCACTCCTCTCTTATCAAATCTCTGCAAAATCAGATGTGTCCACACCCATGGAGAATGAATTTGGATCCCACACAGGGTTTCTCACTGTGTTATAAACGGAGCAAAAGATTTAGGGATGTGGATTAGTTGAGAATTAATTGAGCACTTACAATGTGCTTTACATACATTAATCATTATAGCACCCTGTGAAGTAGGTATATTTTATTATCAAACCCATTCACAGATGAGGAAACAGTCTTAGAGAAATGAAGTGGCCCTTCCAAAGATTTCAAATCTAGTGGATGGCGCCACTGTACATTTGGCTCAAATAGTGCCTGTTCTCAGAGAAAAAGCCATTGTCTTTCATTCTTTCATGGTGTGATCTAGACAGCTTCTCCTCCACCACCTTCATCTGCCACACCTTCCTGTTCCATCCATGTCAGCACCCACAACACTGCACAGGGAGTGCTGCTGCACCCCTCCCTCGCTCATACAGCCCTGGGGCCTATGCTCCTCTCCTTACACCAACCTGCTGGACTGAAATGCCTGCTTACTAACTGGTCCCTCCCTGTGCCTGTGTGTGTGTGTGTGTGTGTGTGTGTATGTGTGTATGTATGTGTGTATGTGTGTATGTGTGTATGTATGTATGTATGTATTCATTCATTCTTATTATTTATTTTGTCTACCTGTACCCCTCTTACATGTTAACTACTGGAAGGCAAAAGAAGTCTTAGTTTCACCATTGGGTTTCCACTGCCTAAAAAGGAACAGCTATTGAGCAAATGCCTAGTGAATAAATTTAATAAATAAACTAATGAGTCTTGGGGAAATTACATTTATTTGAAGGGTGAAGAGAAGGCATCCAGTGATCTTTAAAGTTCCCTTTAACTCTGATTGTGATTCTAACAGACCATGGATGTGATAACACCGATCAGAGGCCCACAGCTGGGAACACCCCTCTTAGTACCTAACAGGCCCCAGGCCATCAGACTCCATGCACTAGTAGCGAGCCAGAGGGCACCTGCACACAGGGAATGATAGCAGTGCAGAGGGCTTAAGATGTGGGCCTGGATTCAAGACCTGGCTCTGCCACTATGAGCCTTGTGAAAGTAGCATAACCTTGGGCAAGTAGCTAATCTTTTTGGGCCTCAGATTTTTCACCTGCACTATAACACTGTACTTCAGAAGGTGGTGGTATTGTATTAAATTAGTTAAGGTATAGATTACTGCTTAGGACAGTTCCTGGCACATTTTATGTCCTAAAAAAATGCTAGCTCTTATCATTATCATTTGAATTCTCTCCATAAGGCATTCTCCTAATTAAGGAAATTCCGTATAATGGAAATCTGGTTAAAATCCTCAACAGCTCCGGCAGATACCAGAGGAAGGGGAAAGCTGACAGGGTAAGGAGACCCAGTTCCACCTTAGTTATGGGGGCACCTGCAGCCTTTCTCTCATTGAGGAAGTCATGGGACAGCTTGGTAACTCAGAAGGGATGCCACCTTGTGAGCAGGTGTTGGCTCCCTCTATCTGTTTTGTGGAAGAACCAAGTAAAACAAAACCAAGGTAGTAACACAGTCTGCCTTCCCCGGAGTTCCACACAATGGGGCGTGTTTCAAGTATGCACTGAGCTCCACGTAGGTCTACTACCAAACAGTACAGAACCCAGACAAAATGCTTTCCAAAAATAATATTCTCAAGTTGCTCATCATTCAACACATTCCCCTATGGTTCATCTAGCTTTCAATGATCACTTTGAAAAGCAAATGCAGCTTTGATTTTCTCTTATTCAAGTTCCTCAAAAGCTGATGATCTTTCCACCAATAATCCCTCTCCTCAAATGACTGAGTATGTTTTACTCTTTACCACGTCCTTTTGGTTAGAGTCGTGTTTTAACCAGGCTGCTAGGCAACCATTTGGGTACAGAATGAATGCATGCTTTTAACTGCTGACCTCTGCATTCCCAATCGTAGGATAGCCCTCAGATTTTCATCGCACCATCATAGAGCATCTTTTGTGCTCTGCATCAGAGAGGCAGCCGGACACCACCCCAAAGGATTTCCCCTTTTTCCACATCAAAGCGGAGGTTCCGGGGCTGACTTTAATCCATGCCTATGCGAACAGAAGTGCTGCACATTAGTGACCCCTTTGCAATGGGCATATGAATCAGAAAGCCTCTCCCCTGCCCCACTCGGAGACTGGCATTTGCAATGAAGAGGGTAGATGATATAAGAAACCTTTGGGAAAAATGACAAATATGCGCAGTAAAATGAAGCCATAACCCCCAGAGTCTACAAAAGCCCAAGAAGATCAAGAGAAACTGGAAACAGAAACTAAAGAGGAACCTGAAAAAGTGTCCACAGAGATGCCATGGAGAGCCCAGACTCAGCCTGGCTTAGATGCCCGTTGGCCCAAGTCTGCGCCAGACATCACGCACTTCTGAATGGGATCTGCCTCCACGCAGCCACCTGCATAATCTAGATATTGTTATTTACAACTCTCTTTAGAACAAGCAGCAATTCCTATGTTAACGTTTTATTATGTGAATCTAAACTATCACTTCTAGAAGATAATTAATTACATGCAGGCAAACCTTGAAATAAGACTATTTTACAGGAATTTCCACTGGATAAGAAAGGGTCAATTTGCAAAAGTTGGTCTGAATGTTACTGCCTTGGTTCTAGAAACTTAATTCCCAACAGAAACTATAACCTAACATTGAAAAGGCAATGGAACATTAGAGAAAATTATATAAAGAGAAAACAGATCTCCCATAATTCCACTGCCCTAACACAATCATATTTACACTTTTATTCCCAAGTCTTTTCATAGTTACATCTTTTTAAAAAATATATATATATTATTGAGTTTTTACAGAGGGGAAGAGAGAGGGACAGAGAGTTAGAAACATCAATGAGAGAGAATCATTGATCAGCTGCCTCCTGCACACCTCCCACCAGGGATGTGCCTGCAACCAAGGTACATGCCCTTGACCGGAATCGAACTTGGGACCCCTCAGTCTGCAGGCCGATGCTCTCTCCACTAAGTCAAACAGTTACATATTTTTACAGTAACACTCATGGTGATAGATTCCACTTAGTATTTTTCATTTTGAATTAAGCATGCATAACATAAGCCAGCATTTCAGAAATCTTCATAATGATCCCACAAATGCTAATCAAAGACATAATATACTTTCTTTGAAGATTGATTCAACTGTTCATAACAACATGTTTATGAGAAAATACTCCCTGAGCATCTATTTTGGGTTCCAAGAGTAGCAACTCTCCCTCCTGAGCTTTTGGCATCCCATCCTACACTCCCCAGTTTTTTTATCTTTTGGGAGATGAGGAGTACAGTGTTTTGGTCCACTTAGGCTCTATAACAAAATACCATAGACTGAGCAGCTTAAACATCAGGAATTTATTTCTCAATTTAGTTCTGTAGGTTGGAAGTCCAAGATCAAGGTACTTACAGTATAGTAGGGAAATGCAAACAATTAACAAGAGATATAATAAGTAAGAAAATGAAATAGTATGTTAGTAAGTATCAAATACTATGGGGGGAAAGGAGACCATGTTAAGGGTGGCCAAGAAGCTGGAAGGGACTATTTACAACTTCACATGGTGTGGGCAGAATAAGTCTCCTTGAGAAAGTGAGGAGCCTTAAAGAAGATGAGAGTGTTAACCCCATGGCTGTTTAGGGGATATGTGTTCCGGGAAGGGGAAGCAGTCAGTACAAAGACTCGGAGTATGCTTAGAGTGTTTGAGGAACAGTGAGGAGGGCAGAGTGGCTTGCACAGTGCGTGAGGCTGAGGAGTAGTAAAGATGAGGTCAGAGAGAGTCAAATCACACAAGGCATTGTAAGCATGTTGACTTCGCAGGATTCTGAGCTGAAGAGTGACATGATCAAATTTAGTTTTAAAAGGGTCATGCTGGCTATTGTGTGGAGGATAAACTAGAGGAACATAAGTGGGGAAGCAAGGAGACCAGCACAGAGGCCGCTCCTGTCATCCAGCAGAGAAATATTTGTAGTTTGGGTCAGAGTGGGGCCTGTGGTGAGTAGGGCTTGGATTCTAGATCTAGTCTGAAGATAGAGCAGGATTATCTGGAGGGTTGGATATAGAGGGTCTGAAAGAATGAGAGTGGTTAGGGATGTGTGCAAGGTTTCAGCCTCGTAAGGTGTGGTTAACAGTCACAGAGAAAGAAACAAGCCTAGAAGATGGGAGACCAGTGACAAGGCTCCTGCATAATGGAGACATGAGATGATGACGGAGTGAACAAGGCTGGTGGTAGTGGGGATGTAGAGAAACTGATAGATTTTAAAGGTTGGAGTAAAATTTAAAGGTTATAGAAAAAAAATCATCAAAGTTTCACATTAATGTTTTGTGGCAGTTCCTCAATATCCATTCTATAATTCATCAATGTATAAAATTTTTTGCTGAATACATGGGTGTCCAGCTAAAGGTTACATTTCCCATGTTCTCTTTTAAATAGCTAGGTGTGGCATATAACCATGTTCCAGCCAATCAAATGTGAATGGAAGTGATATTTGTAATCCCCAATCCATGCCCTCAAAGACATTTCTCATTTCCACTGGCTTTTAATAGCAGAGGCTAGAGCAGCCTTCTTAAACCATGAAAAATGTAAATTTACAGTGATGAAGGAAAAGCAACAAATCCAACCACATACCAACCTACGACTGCCTACCCAGACTTGTTTATAAGATAGAAAGACACTTCTATATCTTTGAGCCTCAGTATTTGGTGTTCACGTTGTTACAGTTGTCTAACCTTTAGCCTAACCAACACGAGTTCTTTTAGCTGTTCCAAGCACAAAGCTCTAATACCAAATGCTATCAATTCCATGAATCCAGGACAGTATTTGACAGGAAAGAATTTCATTCCAACCTGCCTCTGCTTGTTTGTTCTTAAAGTATCTGAACAGTATCTGAGCTCCAGTGTCCCGAGTTCCTGAACAAGAGGCTTAAACCTAGAGTAAACTGCTGGTTATGGAGCCAATGTTTATTTAACAATCCGTTGCTTCTCTTTCCATCAGAGGCCCAATTCAACATCACATCAGAAACAGGTCTTGGGAAGACATGTTATGTTATCTGCCTTTAGGGCAGAATTTAGCATCACTCACAAACTTCTAATTCTCCGCACAGCCCAGCCATCATCTCCTGATTGATTGGTAAGCCAAGTGTGTGATCACAGAGCCCCCTCCGCCTCCCACCCCCCATCACAAAGAGGCAAGATCAAGTTCTAAGCTGGCACCAAACAAAAACATGTACTGTAATCAAAGGCAAATCCTAGCTGTGTGGGAGTCTAATAAATCACCACCGAATCTAAGAGGGATTGAGCCGAAGCCTGTGCAGCCTCAGACGTGCAGCCAGTGCTGCAGGGCTGGCCACCAAGCCTTCGGGGGTTCAGTGATCTAAATGCATCAAGTCCATGTGGGAAGAGGGTCATCTGAGGTGCTTTGCAGTTTCTGGGGGTCTCACTGCATGAAATGTGCTAGTTCTTAACCAAAGGGACTTAAGTACCCTTTACATTCCTTTTTCCCCAAGATTTTTAAAAACAAGAGATTTAAAAATGACAAGAGAAGAGTCCATGGAATTTTATAGGGAAAGTCATTGTTGGCGTGTGGGTCAAAATGAAAGGCTGATGTGCTCTGGGAATTCACACAACTCTTCAGTGAAACACCCTGAAGTTTGGGGAGATTTGGGTCAAGTATGTGCATTTCCTCCAATGGGCTGTGTATCCTCATTTCTCTGGGCAATGAGAGCATTAGGCTAACTATAAAAGTGGCATTAATGTAAGGAGACCAGACGTCCCAAAAGTGGGACATCTAGTCACTTTACATTAAGGTCAATGAAGTTCAGAGAAAGGGGTCATAAGCTGATTGGGACCACTTAAAGAGCAAATATTTATTGAGCATCTCAAGTCAGAGAGAGTGTCAGGTGACAGGACAGAGCCTCAGCCATGATAACAGATGCTCACACCAAAAGGAAATCGACACAGAGTGGTAAGACCAACAGGAGGGGACTCACATCCAGTCTAGGGAGTGGGAAATCAGACAGCCCTTCCCAAGAGTCTGTAGGTGAATTGGGCAGGGGTGGTGGTGAGGTGGGGTGGTGGTGGGGGTGGCCAGAAACAGTTTGAGGGTCCACTTCCTACATTAATAAAATGGGGATGATGCCTGCCTATGAAGATATCCCTATGAAATGGTAGTTGCCTGTTTAACATGGGTAAAATATGGCTGATATCCTATAATATGTGATTAAAGATCTACTCTGTTGCTACAATCTCAATGAAGAGTAGAAGAAGTCATTACATACATTTTAAAAGAAAGGCAAACATTAATAAAAAATGAAACAGAAGTAGATGTACTGGTGAATTTGCATCATTCAGAAAATCTAGACTCTGGGAGGGAACTTGGAATCATCTAATTCCAATTCTGTCATCATAAAGAATATGTTGAGCCAAGCCTGTGTGAATCAGTGCTTGAGCTTTAACCTATGAACCAGGAAGTCATGGTTCGATTTCTGATCAGGGCACATGCCCACCTGCAGGCTCCATTCCCAGTAGAGGGTGTGCAGGAGGCAGCTGACCAATGATTCTTTCTCATCATTGATTTTCTATCTCTCCCTCTCCTCTCCTCCCTGAAATTAACAAAAATATATTTTAAAAAAAGAATATGCTGAAATCAGATCGCATTGTGAAGACATGACAGAGCTGCGACAGACTCTGTCATTGCACAAGGGCAGCCAGGTGTGGCCTGCTCACTGGCTCTTCCTCTCTCAGAGAAACCCACCTCCTCTGCCCTCAAGCTTCATATGAAAGACTTCTCCTAGTCTGTCAAAAATGAACATATTCCAAAACTATAGTGTTAGTTTTCATGTCCATGCCCTTGCTAGATCCTTCAGGAGCGATCCCCTGCCAGCTGGACACAAATGCATGAAACCAATCCCTGCCCTGGAGGAGTTCATAGTTTTGCAGGAAAAAAAAAAAAAATCCACTCACAGACCTACTCACTGAATGAAGCATCTTTTCAAAGCTGCCCTTCTCTTGCTTTCTCAATGATAAATTCAGGTGTTCTGTTAGTTAACGGACAGTACAAAGCTTCAAGCCTTCCTCAGAGACTCTGAGTGCTGGAGGTAAGCAGGACAGCAAGAGAGTGGCACTCGGTGGGATGAAGGCCATTCACAGCAGCTACCAGGCAGTGCTGCTGCTCCATTGCTGTCCCTCTCTCCCAAGGGTGAATGGAGACCCCAATGGACTCTCCTGGCACCTCCTCACTCCGGACTGGCATCAACTGACTTTAGGGATAATACCCTCCTCACTCCGGACTGGCATCAACTGACTTTAGGGATAAACACAAATGTTCTAATATCAGGAAAAGGTAAATTCCCCCAGATTTATGTACAATGTCCCATTTATATAATTTAGAAGGAAAAAGGGGCAAGGGCAAGAGTACTTTTCGGGGAGTATAAGTCTAAGGCAAAAAATAAAATTAAAATTTCAGGCATTTGAGTACTTTTATTTTTTTAACTGTTCACAAAGCAGTAAGTGCTGATTAATAATATGCCTATACTTCAAAGGCATTATTGTCAAAACTAGTAGACCTTCGTACGATTAGTGCGCCAGTAGCTAGCTTCCACCTCCTGTAGCTCCCCCTACCCCCCACCCCCCATAACTTGTTGCCCTGCCCCCTCCTATAGTTCTCCGCAGCCTGCTTGTAGTTGGCTGCCCCACCCTCCTGCAGATCCATGATCTGGTAGTTATGCGGTGGGTTGTTACACCTCACAATTAGCATATTCCTCTCTTATTATATAGGAGGATGATTGAAGTCTATAGTGCAGGAGGCAGCTGATCACTGCCTTCCAGCATCCATCCCTCCTCCCTCTAATGACAAAACACATTTTTACTGTGGGGAGCGAGCAGACCACATCCCCTTTGTTTTAAATCCATTAGTGTGGGTGGCCCTACCTTAAATTCTATCTTTAACTCTAGGTGTGGGCCCTGACTGGCTTAAGTTAGGGTAATTGATTTGGGAATGGGAAGGGGATCCAATAAGAGTCAATGAGACAGAGGATTATTTTTCTGAGGCTTCAGAGTAAATGTCTTTTCCATAGGAGCTACCAGAAGGCAGTGTCTTTCCCTGGATGGTGTGAAATAAGGAGATGAAGGACTATGGCAGCGTCAAGGTGAAAGACTCCACTGAATGGGGCCTGAAGATGAAGGCGACATTGCATTAGCAGAGCAAAATACCAGAGAAAACCTTTATCTTTAGGGATGCCACCTAGCCTGCTAGATCAAGCCTTGCCTGCAACCCTCCCTCTAGATATTTTTAGTTAAAATGCACATTTTTGTTTGCATAAGTTAATTTATTTTCTAACACTAGCTACCAAAGTAATTCAAACTCACAAAACATCTTAAATACTCCCAAGTAGGAATATTTAAAGGATAAAATATAATGTAATATAATATGTAGACTTTAAAGAAAGACTTTTTCTTATCTTCTTCTATTCTGCAGAAAACAATCACAATACTTAGCACCCACATAATTGTCCCTATTTCTGAAAAACACATTTTCCACACTTGAATTACACAATCCTGAGAAAAAGATATTATTACAATTTTTATTTTTGTAGTAATTACTTATCAAGGGCTTTATATAATTTAAAATATATCAAATTCAGCAATTTATTTGATTGTCACAATAACTAAGTGAGGTAGAAACATCTGTAAAAGGAGAGGCTTGAGTTAAGATGTCTGATTCCTCTTCAAGGTCTAACGTGTCTATAACAGTCTAGACTTTCCCTGGTTCACATTAATTTTAAAAAATATCAGAATAATAACTTCCGTTGACATTTGCTCTCCCTGGGTGCCAGATTCTGTGCAAAGAACGCTACCTCCATTTTCTCTTTAAATCTCACCACACTGAGACAGCTGTCTCCCTTTTACAGATAAGGAGACTTGGACTGGCAACTGCCCAAGATTAGCAGAATTATTCTGTATCAAGGGGAGACCTGACACCAGGTCAGACTGGCCACGAAGACCTTGACCCAGTCTATATTGTTCTCACAGAAGAAACAGCTCCCTCCGTTCCTGGTCATGGGGGTGGGGAAGAAGGGGGAGCCAAACCGAGATAAATCAAGCCCCTGCAAGGCAAAAATGTTAAGTCGCTGGAAGGGCGCCTGGGAGGTTCCATCCCAGGTCCAGGAGGCGGGGCGCCGCCCTCCACAACTGCAGCCTCAGGATCTCCGCCTGAGCCATCCTACCTTGCAGGAAGGACCGTTACCTTGTTGAGATGCGGGTTCCTGGTGACATCGTATCCGCGCTTCTTCAGGGGCTCAGGACGCGGCGGGCCGGGCTTGGAGTGGCTGCAGCGGGCGGGTTCGGGAGGCGCCCATCGCGGGACGGTGCCGCTGGCCCGACTGGACAGGAGAGCCAGCCTGGGGCCCGTGCTCAGCGCGGTGCCCATGGTCCTTGAGCAGACCTGGCACTGGGGAGAAACCAAGGTCAGGGGCGCCTTCCGGCCCGGCAGGCCCGCGCGCGCGGCAGGGCACGGCGCCTGGGCCCCGGGCGCGTCCCCGGGGACAGGGCCGGGGTCCCGGAGGCTTAAAGGCGCCGCCCTAACCCCCCTCTCCCCCCTCGCGGCCACCTGCGCGCGCTCTCCGCTGGCGGTGCGGTGCGCAGGCCTCACCGGGCGCAGGGCAAAGCGAAAGCAAGCCCAGGAAGCAGATCTGTGCGGGTGACAGCCGCGTCACCCCTGCCCCTGTTCCCGGGAAGAAGCGACTGCGCGGCGAGGAGTCCCCGCACCTGCTACCCCGCTCCCCGGGGTCCCCTCCGGCCCAGCGCACCTGCGCGGCGCGTCCAGCACCGGGAGCTGGTGTCTCCGCGGCCCCGCAGCGCGGCGGGCTGGGCAGGCGCTGCGGGTCCTGGGTTCTCTCCCGCCAATGGCTGGCCCGCGGCGGCTGGCGGCTGGAGAGCGCCAGGTGGTGCATTCTGGAAAGATTGGTCCCCAGACCGTGGTGGTTCGAGGTGCGGGCCTCCCCTGGGAACACGCGCGCGGAGCCCCTCAGAACCGCCTGCGGGTGCCTCCCCAGAGATACAATGAAGCTCAGCACGCCGCCCCCCTGACCCTCTCCATCTCAGCAAGCTGAACGCCTGGAGAGGGTGTTAGCATGTAGGGGTCCACATACCCTCCGAAGCTCCCACTGTTGGGGGAAGGTCCTGGCTCTGCGGTTCGGAATAGGAACCCTCAGGCATCCAGTGCTCAGGGTTGCAGCGTGCCATCCAGTACCAGAGCCATTCGCCAAATGGCTCCAGGAATTGGAATGGAATAAAGTGAAAAGTCCAGCTCCCCAGTCACACTAGCCACGTTTCACGTGCTCAGGAGACACGTACACATGGCAGTGATGGGGTTGGACGGCACAGGTAGGAACATTCCATCTTTGCCGGAAGTTCTGTTGGGCAACACTGCTTCCTTCAGGGTCCACAGATGCTAAGAAAGCTTCTAGGGACCTCGTGGAGCCTGGCATGGAGTGTTGAGGCCAGACAGGGACTTTGTGTCCAACTAGTCCTGAATTTAATTTTACACTTTGTCCACTTGGTAGCTAGAAGGTTCATTTTAACGCTCACATTTCATTGTGTGTGGAATAAAATCCACTCTTTTGGATGCTTACAGGTTAATCCATAGCCTAGCTCCTGCCAACTTTTCAGATTTATTTCAATCCATTCTCCCCTTCACTGAGTCTTTCCACCCCACTCAGGCCCCTCTCTCACCCCAGGGCCTTAGCACCTGCTATTGCCTCTACTTGGAATGCTCATACTCTCAGGTCTCCATTAAGTTGTCAATTCAAAGGCATTTCCTTTCCTTTATCCAATGTTGGCCTCCACTAGAACAAAAGAGTTTTTCCCTTCAGAGAACTTAGCACAGCCAGCATTAACTCATTTTTCTAATTATGTACTGTCGTCTCTCCCGAGAATGTGAGCTTCATGAGGCAAGGCTCTTTGCCTGTAAACCCTGTATCCTCATAGCCTGGCTAGCTCAGGGCTTGATACATAGTCACACAATAAAGGGTGAATGAAGAGAAATGACAGTCACTTTCATAGAGGTTGTGAACCCTCAAATTGATGACCAGACAGATGGCATCATCCTTCGGAGCTCCCATGCAGGCAGCCTTCAGAATGTGTACTCCGGCCAGTTCCAAGTGCAAAGCAGACACCACAGTGTCAGGGATCCCCTCCTGTCCCTCAGGAGAGACCCTCTCCTCCTTCAGGCTCTCCCCTTTCCAGTCCAATCTCCAATGTGAAGCTCTAATGATCAATAGAAAGCAGTGCTTTCTGACACAGAATTAAAATTACCTGGTGGTGGTGGTGGAAGGGGGGTTGGGGGAGCAGCTAAACACAGATTTCTAGGCTTATCCATGAAGATTCTAACTCAGTAGTGTTTAAATGCCTCAAGTCAGGCTTACTCTTGGACAGTATATTTACATAAGCCCATAAATGATCTTTTTTTCCTTCTTAAACCAGTTTGAGTCATCTTGAGTATTAACTGATACTTTCCTCTCAATACTGTTTTTATATTTGCACATCTTACCAGTTAACAAATATCCCGAGGGTAGAGATTTTGTGTGTGTGTATTAATATGTGCGTGTATGATGTGCGTGTGTTCCATCTTTGGTACCTTTGGTAATTGTCAAGAACTATTTGTTGAATGAGTTTGCCTTTGTTGGACACAGTGACCTCCAGCTCACCTGGAGGACACTTAATAGGTAACCTAAGTCATTTAAAATTCAGCTGGAAACCAGGATGTAAACAACCCAATTTCCCAAACAAGCCAATATAATTTTTACAGTCTATTCACTAAAGCACATACAGTTTACGTATGAGTACCTGTGGCTTATATTCTCTTAACCCAGTCATAATCCTAACAATATTGTTTTTCTTTTGTGTGTTTGATCTTTTGGCCACAACAGGACAAAGGTGCTAAAGGCCGGTTCAGGTGTAGCTGCAGAAGGCAGGAGCAAGAGGAGGTGACACTGCTCTTTGACTGCTCTGCCACTGAGCTGTCCGGGGACCCAGGTTCTGTCTCCAAGCTGTTTTTCTTTCCTCAGAAGCACTAAAAGCCCGTCAGCATCCCAGCCAGTGGGAAAAGGGAAAGAGGAAAGGGAGGGCAAATAATTCTCCTTTAGGAAAGTGATGTGGAAGTAGCACACATTATTACTTCCACTCAAGTTCTGTTGGTGAAAAGTCACGTGGTCACATCAAGCTACAAGGGAGCCCTGGTCAGCTTGACTCGGTGAATAGAGCATTGGCCTGCAGACTGAAGGATCATGGTTTCGATTCGGGTCAGGGGCATATGCCTGGTTTGTGGGCTCGATCCCCAGTGGGGGGCATGCAGGAGGCAGCTGATCAATGATTCTCTCTCATCGATGTTTCTAACTCTCTGTCCCTCTCTCTTCCTCTCTGTAAAAAAATCAATAAAATATATATTTTTTTAAAAAATTAAAAATACATTTAAAAAATAGTTACAAGGGAGCCTGGAAACTCTTGTCTCTAGAGGGAAAGGCATGGCATGCACTCTGCTTAAGCTCATTGGGCAGCGTCCTACCAAAAGGAAGAAGAGAATGGTTCCTGGGGCCTTGTACTGCAAGTCAGATATAATGCTCATTTTATATGGAAGGGCTTGGCATGGAGTGGGTGCTCAGAAACTGTTGGCTATTATTATTATTGGCAAGTGTGGTTTATCTCTGGTTTCATGGCAACTTCCTTACCTTTAGAACAGATCGTAGGATCACAGAGCCATGAAAATTTCCAGAAATTTTTCTAACTCCGGACAACCTTAGCTTCCTTAGCTGTCAGCCCTGTGGTCTGGTCCAGCACTGTGTCGAACTAAAAAGTCTTCATTAGCACCCTTTACTTCACATCCCACTCGCTGACTTCTGCCATAGTTGTAGGGTTGCTTCTTGGGGTGGCAGGAACGGAATCCCTTTCGCATCCTCTCTGGCCAGAGCTTCCATATTCCCAGCTCATGGAGTACCTTTGCTTTTCAATTCTGTCTACAGAGATTTGCATATCTACCTGTTGCCCTACTAGGTGAAGTTCCTTGAGGACTGGAACCGTTATTTACAAATCAATGCCTTTACAGTGCCTGGGACAGTGCCTGGGACCAAGGATGCACTTACTTTGTCAAAATAAATAAAACGAATATGAATCAAATTTGAATATAACCTTCCAAGGAATGGACTTGATTGAAACCAAATGTTATACATTGTTAAAACAGCATCAAGTAGCTTCAAGTTAGAGTTTTAATGCCAATGCCGGCTATTTTTAAACAAGACTATAAGCATGCTTTAATGACCTAACATATGAGTTAAAAACAATGGAGGTGCATTAGCAATTTGTTATATTTTGGTTAATCCTATTGCTTCACAAATGCACAACATTCTACACAAGGTGTATATTTATGATTGCCCTCAAAGAACTTTTTAATTCACATTGCTACTACTAATATCTGGAGGTACTTCAACTCTATAGTTTGTCTAGGACCACTGGGATAGGGGCTTAATCACAAGGAACAACAACAGCCTGTAATTATTGGAATCGAGAGTCTAGTCAGTGTCGGCAAACTCATTAGTCAACGGAGTGGTAAACAGTGGCTCAGGAGCCGAAGTTTGCCAACCACTGGTCTAGGTCAAAGGAGAGTGGTGAGGAGCATTTATTTCCTCCTTGTCCACATGCTCACCACTCAGATTACATGCCCTGCACTCGGCCTTGGCACAAGCTATTTCCTCTGCTCCCAGCACCTGCCAGTCGCAGCCCTGTCCTTCCTTCCCAGCTCCACTCAACCTCCAGCACTTCTTTCCAGATCCCAGCCTGCAGCAGTTTGCCCCCCTCCCACACGCTCCCCAGAGGCTGTGGCTTGTACCTCTCCTGCTGCACTTTCACAGTCTGTCTCTCTGTGAAGTG
Source organism: Pipistrellus kuhlii (assembly GCF_014108245.1). Classification (NCBI taxonomy): domain Eukaryota; kingdom Metazoa; phylum Chordata; class Mammalia; order Chiroptera; family Vespertilionidae; genus Pipistrellus; species Pipistrellus kuhlii. The sequence continues at coordinate 43,302,191 of NW_023425595.1, forward strand.
ATTTATTGTTGTGCCGGCTTTCTCTGAGCCTCCAAGGGGCTCTTGGAGGTTAAAACAACAGCTTTGGATTCAGACAGTCCTGACTTCACCAGTGATGAGCTTGAACATTTTATGTGACCCCTCATCTTCATGGATAAAACTGGGATTCCCATTTACTTCCCACATGGGTTCTTGGTGGATTCATGTATTCATTTGTGTGTTTTTCAAGTGCATTCTAATGCACTTACCACATGCCAGGCACTATTCTAGGGGGTTATAGATATTAACTCATTTAATCTCATAACATTTTCATGAAATACTGGTTAGTAAGCTATTTCTCTCAGCTCCAGATATACCAGTGCCTTCCAATACGCTGGTTTACGGCTGGAGCTTGGACTCTGCAAACTAAGCCTTCCCTTGCAGGTTTCCTGTTAATTCCTGCCAATAGGGGGCACTAGAGGAGGGGGTTGAAGGCTGGAGAGGGAAAATTCTCTCCTTTCTGTTGGCTTGCTGTTATTTCCTTTCAGCATTCCCAGGACCCAGCCACAGCCCTTTGCCCACCATCAGCCTCCGGTCCCAGCTTCCTACATCCCAGAACCAGCCTCACCAGGCCCTGAAAACTGAGCAGTGGGTCTCTTCCTCCATGTGTCCAGCTTCTGATGGTCCCAGACTCTTCCCTTTGCTTCTCCAGCCTTAGAGGTGGGAGCTGCTCCCTAGGTCACTAGCTGAGGTTGCCTTAGCTCTCCCTTCTCATTCAGCCCCCTGGCACCTACTAAGCCAGTTCTTCCTATTAAATTCCTTTTGTTGAAATATACCTAATGTGGCCTGGTTTGCTTGACTGGGTCCCGCCTAATAGGTTGGTACTATGATTATCCCCATTTTGCAGACGAGGAATCAAAACGTGGGGGAGTCAAATAACTCATCAGAAGTGGGCTGGGATTTAAAGCTGCTCCCGATCCCGGGGCCTTACCCCTGGGAAGTGCTAAGCCGGGGCTGGTGCAGGGTGAGCACCAAAAACTCAGTGATCATCTGATCTGCCATCCTCATCCTCATTGCGACTCGCAGCCCTGCATCCTCCCTGGCACCGACCTCAGGGTTGTGTGCAGTAAGGGCCACTGAACTGAATTTGGTTCTGCGCACTGGGGAAGGACAACGTGGCATAGCGGGGCCTGAGTTAGCAAAGGATGCGGAGGAGCCGGGGGGCCCCAGAGCCTTTGCATTCGATCCCATTGGCCCCCTTCCTTGGGAGCGGTTTCCAGGGTAACAGATTTCCCTTCTCTTCTTATCCCTCTTCCCACTTCTCTGCCATCCACCTCCGTCCCATTAAGTGGGAATCAACTGTTCTCTGGAGTTCTGAGAATGCCACAAAGAGAAATGAGACAGAAGTTTTGTTGGGTAGCAGAAAACAACAACAACAACATGTTTCTCATTTTGTTACTGCATGGCATTCTATTTCTCCATTCTTCTGTTGTGCTGCCATATTATTTTAGCACCCAATTCGAACAACAAAAGCACATCTTTGAAGTAACCACATTTCTCGTAGAGGTGGCCACCACACTCAGTCATCCCTGCATGCTGCTGTCACACAAACACTTTGAAACCTGTTCACACACTCACTTAGCCCTCTGCCCGTATAGTTGTTGTATCAAACATAATTGCTTCCAGAAGGAAGGATGCAACCTATTGCATTGCTTTCTCATCAGCCTTCCTGCTTGATTCTCATTTAGCTCTGCACTAATCCTCCGCAGGCCCGCGTCCCCTCCTGGCCTGGCCCACGGGCCAGCCCTTATTTTCATGGCAGGCTTAGGCACCAATAATTTATAATTCATTACACACACACACACACACACACACACACACACTTCCACCCTGCAACAGGAATTCCAAGAGGAAAATGCCCGTGATCAGAGCCACCTGGGAGAGAATGAATAACTGGCGCTTCTTGTATATTTTTGTAAGCCTCTGGATTTCCCAGAGATGGTGTTTTTTTCCATCTATTTTCTGCCCCCCTTGAAGCAATCTATTCAAGCACTCAGTCCTCCAGCAGCCACCAGGCTATCCTCCCCCTCTCTGCTCCTGGCCCCTCGGCCTCCTCCCTCCTCACACAAAAGTTAGACAAAAAGGCAACTGTTAGAAAAAGGCAAGACGCGGAAACAGAACAGAAATCCGTGGCAGCAGCTGCGGTGCTGAGCAGCTGATAAGGGGGAACAAATTTGTGCTCTGGGTGTTTGTTTGGAGGTCAGGGCGGTGGCCCAGCGGGGGGAGGGTAGGGCTTTTTGTCCACAGTGTGACCTGCCCATCTGGCCCATTCAGCTTCCCGCCCCCGTGCCCTGACCCCTGCCTCTCCAGCTCCTTCCCTCCTTGGGCTCCAAGGCTGTTCAGCTGTAATGAGCATATCCTCCCGCTTCCTCATTGATTTTGCAACAGTCCCGACACGCCTCCATAAAGGGAAAAAAAGAAAAAAACTGGCCTTCCCCATCAACAGTCTTAATTCTCCATGGGGTAAAAATCACCAGCTTTCTGGAGGAATCCTGAGACTCCCAGGAAAGCTTGGGCTATCTTTCACTCTTGTGTTTTAAAAGTCTGTTTCCACATGCATAATTGGTGAGATTGGCAGGAATTCCCAGTGAACCTGGGTTCTCTTCAGCACCTTCCCACTTCAACTGGGGTTTCCCGCCCTTCTCATAAGATTTAACAACTCAGCTCCTCCCTTCAGCTCAGATTTAGCCTCAAATGCCCTGGCCTGTTCACCCACCTCCCCGTAAAGGGATGTAATTTGTTTCCTTTGTGGATTCACCGGTTAGAGCTGCAGCTTGTACCCTTTTTTATTGCACTGAGTGTCATCTGTGTCATCAGGCAGCCCACAGAGCGAGCATTCACTGGGCTGTAAAATGCAGGTGTTTCTCCCTCCAGTCCTACCCATGTTCCCTGCAGGCTGCCTGTTATCAGGAATATTCTCGCTTCTCAGAGCAGGGGGATTTAGTTCTCCTTCCCTTGAATTTGGAGCTTGGTTTCAAATCCAAAAGACTGGCTCACAAAGGGTAGAAGTGGAGATTGAACAAGCCGCATCTACGTGATATGGACAGGAGAGACACCTTTTTGCGTTTCAGGCGTCAGAATTAGCTACACATCTTTTTATTTTTCCACAGGCTCGACCCTGAGGTTGCAAAGCAGGTTTTGAGACTTGAGCTCCGTCAGCATGCTATTGAACACTTTAATTCACACAATAAAAGGAGGGATAGACACCAACATTGCCATTTCAGGTTGTCATCTCCAGTTTTTGCAGTTATTCATGTCAAGTTCTTTGTATATCAGCTAAGAGCCTTGTCTTTGGAGTCAACTACAGACGCCTAGGCTTGAATCCCTCCTTTGACACTCACTAGCAGTGTGGTCCTGAGGGATCCACATGCCCTTTCCCAACCTCAGTTTTCTTATCTGTAAAATGAGGATTGATAACAAAAGTACTTAAAATAATGGCTGAATAAATATTGGTTAAATCGCACTTAACTGAATTTTCAAAGATTCAGCTTTCAAAGGTCCAGTGTGAAATATTGCTATAACTCCAAGGTGGCTAATGGTGGAGGCTGAATGTTCAATGAGTTCTGGCTGGGTATTAATTATCATATAACACACACACACACACACACACACACACACACACACACACCCGTACGCACACAGCGAGTGTGAATCTTTTAGACTCTGTGCCAGTTTCTATTAAAACAGGAGTTACGTGAATGTCCCCTGGGTGTCCCCCGCCCGTCTCAAGTTACAGTAAGAACACCACTGGTCTTTAGTTTCCTAGATCTTCCATCCTCTACTCAGCAAATGCCAGGACCTCAGCTCACCCCAACTCTGTGCATATCTAGGAGTCCGCCCAGCAGAGAGGCAGGTTTTATCATCTGGGCTCCACCCATGGCTCCTCTGCTCCCTCCTGCTCAGTGGGGCTGTGGCCACCCGTCCCCAACCTCAGTACTGCTGAGACTCTTCTCAGGTCCCTAGTGGCTGCTTTCTCAGCCGCTCAAAACTCTTGGCTATTTCTCCTGTCTCTGCATTTCTGTGGTTCCCACTTTTTCTCTCCTTTTGGAGACTCTAGAGTCCAGCTCTCCTGGTGGTGGCAGAGGAAGGTAGAAGTGAAGGTCTAGGACTCCTCTCAACATGGTTCCTTCAGGCTTACCATCCCCTTGGAAGAGGGCAGGTCCCTGGCAGAATGGCCTGGGCCTCTAAGGATTCAGTTACTATGCATCTGCCCTCCTCAAAGCAAACATGTTCCTGTCAGAAGCAGATTCATACTGTTCTCTGAATCTCTGCTTCCTCCTGTCCCATCTTCTAATTCTAGCCTGTCCTGCAAACACCCTTTGTCTAACATGGTTTTTCTGGAAGAAACATTTTTCCTTGAACTGCAGTTAGACCCACCAGGCTTAACAGACATACCTATCAGTCAGTGATAGTTAGGCTCAAGTGTTTCTTCCTGAGCTTCCAAGGCCACATGCAAATCAGCCATGTGCCCAGACAACGATGTTAATGTCCGGAGCATCCTGTGATATTGAAAGCATTTGTCTATGTAGAGCTTACGTAGGATCTCCTATGGAAGCTGTGTAATTCAACAGACATGTGTCCAAATCTGAGCTCTTACTCACTGGGATGCCTGACACAGATCTTCAAACACCTTTGCTTGAACAAGATGCATGTTACAGAAATGATCAGAGTTTCTTACAAATCTGGAGAAATATTAAAGATGGATTAGGAACTTTCTAAAACTCCCAGGAAATACAGAGTACATGAAATTGCATAGTTCTAGTGTTAGAAGGGACTGTAGAGGTGATCTAGTTTTATAATAAACTAGAGGCCCGGTACACAAAATTTGTGCATGGAGGGGGTGGTGTCCCTCAGCCCAGCCTGCATCCTCTCCAATCTGGGACTCCTCGAGGGATGTCTAATTGCCCCTTTAGGCCTAATCCTGGGGGGCAGGAGGGCTGAGGAGACTGGGGGACTCTGGAGGCAGGTGTGTGAAGCGGCCGGTCCACCTGGGGGTGGGTCTAGCCATGCCGCATACCTGCCACCCTGGCGGGGCTGAGGGGACTGGGTGCTGCCATCTTGTGGCTGTGTGTGCCACCATATTTGAGGGTGTAGCTGTCAATTAGCATATTCCCTTTTTATTAGATAGGACTAGTAACCTGGTACACAAAATTTGTGCACATGAAAAGGGAGTTAATTAGAGGAAATATTTTAATATTGCTATTTGCTCTTTCTCTATAATAGAAGTGTCAGAGATGAAAGAAAATTAGTAAAATGTATATGAAAATCTTCCTTCTGTCAGAGTCTGGGGCATGCTGTGGGACCCACATGCATCTTGAAATCACACGAGACCCAGACCCAGCCAGCCCCACCCCCATTGGGCTAGATTAAGACCCAGCTGGTCCCACCCCCATCAAGCCTCACCAGGAGCGGGAGCACGGCCTCAAGTCACCTGGCCCAGCACCAGGGTGGGGGCGTGGCCTGAGGTCCCCCGTCAAGCCTGCCAGGCAAGGGTTGGAACCTGAGGTCCCCTGTCAAGCCCCACCAGGTGGAGCGCACAGCTTCAGATCCTCTGGCCTGGTGCTGGGGCATGGTGCCAGGGTGGGGGGCATGGCCTGAGGTTCCCCAAACTGGTGCTGGGGTGGGGGTACAGCCTGAGGTCCCCTGTCAAGCCCTGCTGGGTGGAGGGTGTGGCCTGGGATCCCCCAGCATGGTACTGGGGTTGGACACAGCCTCAGGTCCCCTGCCCCAGCCCAGTGCCATGCAGCCTCAAGTCCCTGCTGGTTTCTCATTAAGGCTCATTACAGAAACTTGGCCTCCATTTTTATGGAGTGACAGTCAATTTGCATATTCCCTCTTTACTAGATAGGATCAGAGATGATGCTCAGCATGGAAACTCTGCTCCCTGAAGACACTCAGCATCCCTGCAGTGGTGGGATTCATATAATAATATGAAGAGAACTCTCTGCTTTGAGGAAGAAAGCCATTTCTTATGATTAAATAATAATGATCACATTTGGCTGCCTTATCTTCCCCCTGCTCCCCGCCCTCTCTTATTTTCCAGTTTTTCTCATGCCTCATGCTGTAGAAAGACATCTTCTCTTTTATAAGAAGGAAGTGAGAGACTGATGGACAACCCACAAGCTGAGCACTGGAGCTGGATCAGAGAAGCAAATAACACATAAAGGTCAGAAAGGAAGCAATTCTGGATCACAGTCATCTAGCAGGTAGCTCATGAGCCAAATATCATCCCTCTGATGGAAAGCTGTAGCCCAAAACAAAGAATGCTACCGAATTAGATGACACACCTGAACTAGAAAACCAGAGTTCTGTAACCACCTGAGTCTCCCATTGTGTAGAGGGGTCACCCTAGTAGGCTCGGACAGTTTTAATCCCTAGGAAGAAAGAGAATGTTATTATCTAATTTGGAGGTGTGTAGGCTTAATTATATCATGACACCAGCATATTAAAAAGGATTATTTAGTATTAGAGGCCTGGTGCATGAAATTTGTGCCTAGGCCTGGCCAGTGATCAGGGCCAATCGGGGCCTTCTGGCTGCAGGCTGAGCCTTCTTTCTGGCTGCTGGCCAGAGCCTCCCTTCATTCCATGCTGCTCCATGGTGGGCAGTGTACATCATAGCAAGCGATGGAACTCCCAGTCTCCCAGTCAAACTCTCGAAGGGATAATTTGCATATTAGGTTTTTATATTCATAGATAGGAAATACAGATTCGGATTAAGCTTTACTATGTGTATGCCTCACTCTTGAATCTCATTCAGTAATCCATGCCAGGTGTGGATCCTCTTGACTTCCTATTGTTACTAGTGGAACGCTGTGCAGTCATATGAAAAGTCTGGGTGCCTCTGCCCTGAGTGTCTGGGATCCTGTACCAAGCATCCTTTTCCAGACAGTCTCAGCTCCGTGGGGAGCCTAACGTAGCTGTGCAATGGAGCCTGTCTGACTCACAGGGTCCTGGTGAGTCCCAACAGGCCAACCACCCAAAAGCCAAAATTGGTAAAGCAGAAAAGATGAGCATGAAGCGACTCCTAACTCTAAATCCTTTGGTTGCCACCAGGGAACTAAGGGCAGGTATTCTATGCTTAAAAATTGTAGACAACAGTGATCCTCTTTAAGAGATTAAAACAGTTACTTGGGTTTTAAGGATAGTCTGAGTTTAGGAAAAAAACAAAACAAAACCAAATCTTAACACTGGGTATATTTAATTCACGTTTATTGATCAATGGGATTACAGCTTGTTTACTTTTTTGGAGTAAATATAAACATTAGCAGTTGTGACAGTGTTTAAAAGCTAACAAATGGTGTGTGGCCCTAGCTGGTTTGGCTCAGTGGATAAAGCATTGGCCTGCAGACTGAAGGGTCCCAGGTTTGTTTCCAGTCGAGCGCACATGCCTGGGTTGCGGTGTAATCCCCAATGTGGGGTGTGCAGGAGCCAGCCGATCAATGATTCTCTCTCATCATTGATGTTTTTCTTTCTCCCTTTCCCTTCCTCTCTAAAATCAATACAAATATATTTTTAAAAACACACACACAAAACAAATGGTGTGTGTGTGTGGTATGTACATAAAACAATAGCATATAAACAAGGTATATATATATATTTTTTTTTTTCTGTTTTATTGTTGGTGTAGCTTTTATTATTAACAGCCCAAAGTGGTAGATGCCTTAGAAATAGGCATAAGATACGGAATAGAAAATATGCTACTTCACTGGCTTTAGCATTGATAATCTCCTAATGATCTTTCAAGATGTCTGCAACTTAGATTCATCAGGAAAAAGTGTGTTGAAAAATGTGTTTCATGGAGTGTGTTCTCTGAGGCAGGAACACGATGCGTTGAGGCAGCTCCTCCTACTCAGTCACCCTTTGTCCTCCCTGTTTTTGTTCCAGTGGTTACCTCTTCCTGGGGCACCTTTACTCACCGATGTCTAAATCATAGATGTTCTCCAGCGCCTACTTCATATGCCACCCTACCCTCCAAGTTTGCCTAGTACATCTCTCCTCTCAGAACTCCCCCCACTCAAGGTCTTGGTCAGTGTTTCAAGTGGGTGATTTCCAAAGTCTCGATGCCCCAAGACCTCTTCTCCCGTCCATAAATCCCATGTTTTGAAAAAGTGTCTCCCAAGTAAACAATATTTATAAAGAAAAAGTTAATCTATTCCACAAGTGCCTTTTGCTTGAACAGTTATTGTATAACTATCCATAATGTCATTTTAATTTAGTATTATGAATCTCAGAATTACACTCATTACTTTTACGTTTGTGACACTAATTATAACGAGGGAAGAGTTAGGTCAGCAGCTAGTGGCCTACCTCCAGCCATTGGCTATCCTTGTGTCCAGGCTATGGAAAAATTCTATTGGAACTGTAACCACCAAATATGTCCCTGTAAAAATTCCAACGATGTCATTGACAAGTGATCAAAGCTACTGAGGAGCATAAGGTAAGCAGTGTTTGTTAACACAGAGTTAATATTGTTTCAGCCTGAAGAAATGTGTCCTTTTTATTTTTGCTAGTGTGATAAACTTTCCATTTCTGCAAAGCTTTAATGTTGAAAATAGCCGTTAAGCTTTCAGCTTTACTTTCTAAAACCACTAAGGTTCTGGGGAAGCTAAAGTGAGAATGAGGAGCCTCTATTGTATGCCTCTCTGACTCTTTTACTAAACGTCAGCTGTATTCAATACCACTGTAACTTCAAAGGTTCTGGTTTCAGAAAAGCAGTGATCATGGATGATTGTCTACAATGTAAAATATTAGCTATTAAAGGGAAAGTCTCAGAGTTAACTATAGTGTCCTGCCTTTCCAAATATGTACTTGGTTGAGCGTGGAAGCTACGTTTTAAAGAGGGAATTATGAGTTATAATTGCAGTCATACTATGTGTGAGGCACTGATTAAGACACTTCACATTCGCCAGGCTGGTGTGGCTCAGTGGTTAAGCATTGGTCCAGGAACCAAGAGGTCACCCACCAGTTCAAGTCCGTTCCGGTCAGGATGTGCAGGAGGCAGCCAATCGATGATTCTTTTCTCTTATCAATGTTTCTATCTCTATTCCTCTCCCTCTCCCTCTTTAAAAAATCAATAAAGGAAAACAAATTTTTAAAAGGACACTTCACATTCATTGTCTCTATTTCACAATTCTGAATGGTGGGTTTTATTTTCTCCATGGAATGCATGTGGATTTATATTTCCGTGTAGTTAATTTTCCCCCTTTAATTCTGGTGTCCTTTGTCTGTTCAAACTCGCCTTTGACACTGGTTAATCAAAGGCTAAAGTTATTACAGCAGAAATGAAAAGAGAATTGAAAGAATATGGTGCTTGTCTATAAAGTCTGAATAATAAACTTGAAAGGACACTTTCAAAGTCAATTTTGACCACAACAGAAAGGTTATGAATTCTTGGGCTAGAAGAAAGCCAGAAAGACAATGAGCTCCTAATTTCATCTTTTTATAAAAGAGCTGAGCTGGCTCTATTGTAGTTTACCCTTATTTCTCGAGTACAGCCCTGTGGGCACCAACTGAGGAGCTGGAATATCTACTGGTGTCTTTTCTCTTTAAACAAAAACTCGAGTTTTTGTCTTTCAAGTAGGGCAAGCTGGTCTAGGCTCCTCAGCCTCCACCAGCTGCTTACTGTTCGAGGCCAATTAAGACTTGGCAAATGCCTCAAGGACCCACTTCTCTACACTTTTCTTCCCTCAAGATTCTTGGCTCCTCAAGTCGTGCATGACTTAGTGTCTTCGTCAGATAGGGCTTCTATTGCAAATATACCACAGACTGCGTGGCTTAAACAACATTTTTCTCACGCTTTTGGAGGCTGGAAGTCCAAGAGCAGGCTGCCTGCATGGCTGCGTTCCTGGTGAGAGCCCTCTTCCTGCTTCACAGACGGCTGTCTTCTCACTGGATCCTCTCCTGGCAGAGAGAGAAGGAGCAAGCCCTCTGTGTCTCTCCTTGTGACGGCACTAATACCATCACAAGGGCTCCGTTCTCATGATCTCCCAGAAGCCCCAGGTCCAAATACCATCACATTGGGGATTAGGATTCAACATATGAATTTGATGGGGTAGGAGGTTCATAAAAGTTCAGTCCATAGTACTTTGTAACTTTAAGCTCTAAATTTTAAAAATATGTCTTGCCTTAGCCAGTTTGGCTCAGTGGATAGAGCATCAGCCTATAGATTGAAGGGTCCCAAGTTTGATTCCAGTCAAGGGCATGCACATTGGTTGCAGGCTCCATTCTTGGCCCTAGTCTGGACATATGTGGGAGGCAATCAGTCGATGTGTCTCTCTCACATTGATGTTTCTCTTTCTCTCTGTCTCTTCCTCTCCCTTCCACTCTCTGAAAAATCAGTGGAAAAATATCCTCTGGTGAGGCCTAACCAAAAATAAATAAATAAATAAATAAATAAATAAATAAATAAATAAATCAGTAAGTAAAAATATGTCTTTATTGATTTTAGAGAAAGGAAGGGAGAGGAGTAGAGAGATAGAAATATTAATGAGAGAGAAACATCATGTGCAACTCAGGCCTGTACCCTGACAAGGAATCAAACTGGTGACCACTTGGTTCATGGGTTGACACTCAACCCCTGAGCCACACTGCTTGGGCTTAAACTCTAATTTTTTAATTTTATTTCCATAAGACTCTCAAAGCTTGGCTCAGCTGCTGCTTTTTACTGGACTTTATCACACCTTAATGCTTGTGAATGAGGAAATGTCTCAAAGGAAAGGCAGTATGCAGTAGGCTTGTGGCAGGGGCACAGCTTTCACGGCCCTTAGTATTTCGTGGTGAGCAGCGGAATGTTCCCCCTTGTGCTACAATCAATGTGGCACCAGCTGCCAGCAAACCTGAGGGACTAGAGACACAGTAAGAAATGGAGACCAAGGACCAACTGCCCCATTCTTGCTTCACCCATACTTCAAGGCCTCATGTCTCCTTAAATCCATAAGAGACAAGAGCAGAGCAGGTGGAAAAGCTGCACTGAATAGGATTCAGTTCTTATCCTCAAGATAGAACTTGGGAACTCCAGATAGAACTTAAGTTCAGCCTAAAACACATCTGAGTTTGTGGCCGATAAAGGTCACTTCTGCTAATGGAATCATACCCTAAATATGTTCTTGTGACTTGCTTAACAATATATATAAATATGCAAAATTTCCTCAGATAAAATGTATAGATCTACCTCTTTTTCTTTAATACTTGCATAGTATTCCTTAGTAAGGTTGGATGTGAATGATTCCTCCATTCTACCACTAATGGGTGTCTAGAAGATTTTTCATTTTTTCTATTATAAACTACATTATCATGTTCTCATGCTTTTACTGATGAATTGTTGGGGAGCACTTGAGACTTGGTTAGAAAGTTTGTAAGGAGGACATTCTGAGAAAAAGCAAGTGTGCGGAAGGCCGTATGCCCTGTTAATCAGAATTCCGACTTGGGGAGTTGCTGAAGGTGGTACTCCTAATTATTCCTTGACCTTTCCAAACAAGTCTGTGCACGGGTGTTTACTGAAATCCTTATGCTTAATCTTTGAGTATCCTTGCTTAAAGGATGCTGCAGACATGTGTCCTCCCAAGATTGTGTACCCTACTGATTGTATCTAAAAGATAAACTTTATCTCAAACTGCTGTTACAATAAAAGCCTAATGATCCAGGCTGTCCCTTAGCCCTCTCTTTCACAGTAAATGTTGTGTTGGAGTAATCCATTCAATCTGTTGCTTGGGGTCAGCTGGACAACCCTGGCAATGAATGACAAAAATTCTAGGAGTAAAAGTGCCAATTTAAAATATCCACACTTAACATTTTAACAGATGCTACCCAATTACTTTTCCCAAAGTTATAGCAATTTATGTTCTCATCAGTGGTATGCAAAAATGCCTTCTTTTCATGCTCACAAAACAATGATGCTACCAGTCTCACTATTTTTGTTAATCAAATTGGAAACAATAATACTTTGTTATTATCTTAATTTTTACTTTTCTGTAAAAATTAAGTGAGGGTAAGAATGTTTCTATATATCATTGTCTTATAATAATTTATCTTCTATAAGCTATTTATTTAATTGATTTATATTAATCCTGATTATCAAAAAACTTATAGCCATTCTTTTTTATTATAAATCTATAATAGTCCCTTTTCTGATACATAATAATTCTAATAGGTGATATTTATTGAATTTTTATATTGCTAGAAACTGGACTAAATATGTTAAAATATTATCTTATTCAATTTTTATAAAATCCCCATGTTTTTTCTACATTCACTAGAATGGCTAAAATAAAAACCACTGACAAAATACCAAGTGAAGAAGTAAAACAAATGGAACTCACATATTGCTGGTGGGAATACAAAATGGTACAACCACTTTGGAAGCCAGTTTGATAATTTCTTATAAAGTTAAATGTACACTTAATCATATGACCCAGCAATTCCACTCTTTATTTATCCATGATAAATAAAAACAGATATTAAAAATATATTTACTTGAATGTTCATAACAGGTTTCATGATAACCAAATAGCTCCAATTGGAAAGAATTCAAATGTGGTTTTGATTGTGGTTTTATAAAATTTTCTATTTAGAAAAGTCTTATCTTATGCAATTCAATGATATTTTGTTCAATATAGAAGTGTTTGTGGCAGTTATATACCCCTTTTATCATTCAAAATGTCCTCTCTGACTTATTGAATGTTTTGCTCTAAATTTTACTCTATTGATAATAATTTTGTTTCCTTGTTGTTGCTTGGTTTTCACATGTTGTATACATTTCTTAATGTTTCTTTGACAAGGCTAACAGGAAGTTGTTATTCACTGATGCACCAATATCAGATGCTTATAGTAAAAAAAAAAAAAAAATCTATTCTGATAGGTTAGTTGCCATCCATATTATTTAAGAACTTTATAATTTTTGAGCATTTTTATTGTCTTTTTTTTCCCTTTAATTAATTTTAGAGAGGAAGGGAGAGGGCAATAGAAACATCAATGATGAGAGGGAATTATCCATCAACTCTGCACACCCTCCATTGGGGATGGAGCCCAAAACCTGGGCATGTGCCCTGACTGACTGGGAATCAAACTGTGAGCTTCTGGTTCATGGGTCAATGTTCAACCACTGAGCCACACTAGCTGGGCTTCTTAGTGTGTGTGTGTGTGTATGTGAGCCAGGTTTGTAGCCAGGTTTTTAATTTTCTTCTGAAATTCACTTTTAGAAGTAGTATTCCAAAGTCATATTGACTCGTACCCTCACAAAATATATCAGAATTTGGTAATTGGCATACAGAATTTTACTTAAATATTAATGAATGTCCCTTCCTCTCTGATATCAATAAGTTAAAAAATATATTAATGGATGGTTAATGAAATTTTTATTTCCATGATGACTTTTTAGTGTCAATATTTTAAGACATACAAACAACTGGTACAAGCAGGTAATGAGTCTCTAGATATTATAGATGAGGGGCAAATTGGGATGAGATGAGAAGTAGGTAGGTTATTCAAGTCAGAAAGTAAAGCATGAGCAGAAAGACCAAATCCAAATATTGAAGGATATTTAGAAAATTCAAAGAAGGCTACTGGGATTGAATGAGGAAGAGTGAGAAATAGGACTAAAAAATATTCTGAAATCAGATTGTAAAGGGCCAGATTGCCAAACTGGGGAGTACGAACTTGATTCTTTCTGCAGAGGGCAGCCTGGCCTGTGGCAGTGGAGTGGGAAGAGGGTGTGGGATAAGAGCCCTTCCTCTGACCCAGGAGCAGTGCAGTGAGGCCTTGTGCATGCAGTGGCAGTGGGATTGAAACCTAGGTCATAACCTTCTTTGTTCAACGTATAAGCTAGACTTTATACACAGTGTCTCATTTAATCCTCAAAATAACGTGTTGGGTCACGTGGTATTTTCTGCATTTTTACACATGAGGAAGTTGAGGCTCAGAGAGATAAGTCATTTATTAGCAGAATCTCTATGTCTCTCTCTCTCTCTCTCTCTCTCTCCCTCTCTCTCTTTCTCTCATTCATTCTTTGTCTCCCTTCCACCCACCACCCATGTCAGGAACTGAGCTACATCTTCAGAAGCTTGCCCCTGAAAGCTATTTTGGGACAGATCCTTGCTTCCCTTGTCATTATTGATTGGGACCAACAATAAACATATGATCCAAACTGAGCTAATTAGATCCTTCTTCCTAGAAATTTGAAAGCCCACGCTTGTTGTGGAATATATAGACTTGAGAGCCTGGGGGAGGCAGATTTCAATAATATGGTTGGAGAAGCATAAGAGGCAGATAAATGAGGACCACGCTGTTAAGAAGAGAGAAACAGAGATGACAGATTCAGGATAGCCTTCAAGCTCCTAATTTCCATCCTTTCTTGAGCTCTAGCTGTATTCTTACCATAATTTCTATGAGATATCCCTATCTTTATAATATTTCTCATTTTTTAGCATTAACTAGTTGAAGTTCATCTCTGTTACTTGAAAATAAAGTCTTAATTAATATGGCTAGAATATGACAAAATCTGAATCCAGGTATAATTCCAGGCCATGTTTATAGCCACCACACTGTATTGCTTCTCTAGGCAAAGAATTGCATAACTCATGGATCGTGTATTAATTCTGAGTGAAGATATGATGATTGTTTTAATGACCACCTATCATTAATTTATTTCAATGGTAAAGAAGGATTTCACCAATTTATTCACCTACTCACATACAGACTTAAAGATGCAAGACAGCTGGACAAGTTCTGAGGAAGAGCTCTCTGGCTCATCAGGAACTCTGATGCATCAACAAACCTACTTTCGTTATCATCATCATCACCATCATCATCATATGTTCAGCAAGCTAGGCTGTACTGGACCATATACCCTAGAGATCTCCAAATATTTTATATATTACTTAGTTTTAGATCTCTGACATGCAGTGACTTTAGGGTCTAGAGTAGACATCACAGGGTATTCACCAAACCTGTTTCTTCTTCCTCCTGTGCACAGAGTTTTATTACATGTCCCAGGCACCTTGGAAGTTAGTGTGGCCATAGGACCAGGTTGCAGCACATGGAATGTGAAAAGAAATGATCTGAGCTACTTGCAGGCCTGGCCCATAAAAATTCCTAATTGCCATCCCCTATGCCTTTCCTCCCAAGTCAATGATTTTGGAACCCACATATGGAAGATGGAGAAGCTCCAAGATGGAAAGGAGCCTGAGTTCTTTAATTATTACTTGGAAGAGAACCAGCCACTAAGTGGGAGCACCTATTTGAACTTTAAGTGAGCAAGAAGCACTTTTCTATTTGTTAAGCTATTAATATTTTGGAGTTTATGTGTTACAGCAGCTAGCATCACCTTAACAAGCATGATCGCTTTGGTTTATGACTAATTAACACATTCTAAGGTATAAAAACTTCATTAATGAATAGGTCTCATGAAAAGGGAAAATTCTTGAGTACTAACAGGTCATGTTTATAATTATTCCTCTTAAGTCTTAACTGCATGTCAGGTTTACCACAGAAATAGGATGACTCTGGTTGTTAGCATCCTGGGAATTTTAAGTGATGAAAGAAGCCAGTGTTTCTGCCACTTACTTGATTAATCCCATTTACAATAAGAAAAAAAAATTGTTTCTGGATTTTTAGCCATAGAAGAAAAGATTCTCTCCATGCCAGGAACCTACTAGTTGCTTTTGCAAGGATGAGCTTTCTCCAAAGACTTCAATTCAGAGACCAGGCCCAAAACTAGTCAAGCAGAGATAACTACGAGTACCTGTGATCAGAGTCAAACAAATCCTCTGATTGGGAGAGAGATCAATTCTGTGGCTAATTTACTTAACAACATAGACCAACACTCCAGATAGTTTAGTCCACACAATAGATTATTGTTATTATTATTTGTTAATTTATATTTTACAACCTGAGGGTCAATAAATTCAATGGAGTAGGCTCTCTGACTAGCAAAACAAAAACAAAAACAAACACAAAAACAGAAAGACCCTTTCTTCTCTCTGCTCCCTGTGCCTTTAATCAGGATTATGTCTGACTGGGCATCCTCACCTGCAGTGTCAATTCACTGGAGAATGGAAGCTCTGTGCTTGACTCCATCCTGATGTCCTTGGTCTGAATAGGAAACCCCAAACAAAACTAGGGATAAACAATGGGTTTTATACATTGAAATTCAGCATCTCAGGTGACACTGAATGACTAAGACTAAAGTACACCCAGAATGAAAGTCTAGTCAACCTGCTGGGGGAGAGAGCAGAGATTTGGGTGAAAACTTGGACATGTATCTCAGGAGCCATTGTTGTAGCATAGACTTGACAATTCTAGTCCACAAAGATTTGAAACAGACTTCAGGACCCCAGGATCATGCTTGTTAAGGAGATAAGGGGATAAGAATGCAGGGAAGTGGACAAGAAGTCAGTCACTGGGACACAGTCTCCTCAATTTCCCAGCACCTTGTGCACATCTCTGTTCTAGCTTGTCTATAATAATAATGGAAATATGCAAATTGACCAGATGGTCGAACTGCAGAAAGACTGTCCGGATGACCTTCCAGATGACCTTCTGGATGAAGCTGCAGCTTTGAAGGCTGAGGCAGCTGCCACCGAGGCTGCGAAGGCCTACTCTTGCATGAATTTCGTGCATCGGGTGTCTAGTCTTTTCATAATAAGCCCAAGGCCCAGAGCCAGAACTGTCTTTATTGCTCTATAGTGCTCACTTTGTTGCTCACTTTATTGCTTAGACAAAGTTTTGTGTGTACATTGGCTCTGAATCATGGATTAGGAAAGTGTTCATATCAGAGAATATTAGCCCTGGAAGACACCCTCAAGGTCAAGGTCATACAGTAATAGATGACACTGCCAGGAAAAAAGTCATTTGGGTGTGTCTTCCAGGGCCAGAGGCTCTCTGTGGGTGCTCCCTATTACTGTTGACTGACTGACTGTGGATTTCTTTGCAATGGTAACAGTTGTTTCTGGCAAGATAATCTTCCTACTCCAAATGCAGCCATCCCAAAACCACTTGTTGACTTCTCAAACTCAAGATTTTTATTACTAATGAAAATTTTCAGAGGGATATTTGCAGGGATGATGAATCTGCAGTGTTCTCCTTGCTTTCAAAACCCAGTCAGCTTTCAGCAGTAATTATTCCCAGAACTCTGGCCTGGAGTTTTGTGAAGTCCTTGTGAGTGTGTGCGTGTCCAGGGCCCCATGTCAGGTGACCTATAGGGATCCCTTACTTTGGGAACAAAGACAAAAGACCTAAACTGACAGTTATAAATGCGCCTTCCTCCACAGGTCCCATCATGACGTTTCCCCTGGGGGTTTGTTTTCCAGGTTTTAATGGTGAAAGAAAAGAGAGGCTAAGTATTTATAGGATTGAGAATGTGCCAAAAGCTCACTGGTGCAGAGATGCTTTTATGCAAATTAACTTCCATTTGCCTGGGGCTTAAAGTTCCTCCTGCATCCAGCTCTCAACCTGAGCACTTAGAGTGAATGCTTGTTTCAACTAAAATGAAAAGCTAAACACTAAAGCGTGGTGTAGAGTGCCTGTGTTATGCAGTGAATGAACTTGATGAGGACAAAAAAGCAACTATATTTTGACTAATGTGTATAAACAGTTCCTTTTATCAAATTAATCAGGTGCAAACAGTTTAATTAGACAAGTTAATTATAAAGGATGCAATCCCAAACTGAAGTTATGTTTAGACTCAAATGAGTGTGGTGTTTTTCCTCACACTGGTGTCAGAGACAAAGAAATGATTCAACTTTCAGATTTAAATCTTCCCTCCTTCACTTCGCCTCCCCCTCTCCACCTAAGGACCCTTGCTAGCTGGTTCAGCTTTTTGGAGGAGGGGGGAGGAAGAAGAATTGGGGTTATGACAAAACTGGCAAAAGAAAGAAACCAGAAGGATGAAATTGATCTGCATAAGGAGAATTATAAAGGAGATATTAGAACTTTAATGGACTGAATTGGGGGGAATTTTGGAGAGCTTGATGTGGGCAAGGAAAAGCACTTTGAAACAGGTACCACATAGGAGATGATAAAAGGATATGAAATGGGAAAGAATACTATAAAATGATTTTTTTTATGGAGATTGGCTTAGATTAGAAACTCCTACATCTTTCTAGACCTGCAAAAGCCTGTCCTACCATAAGACTTAAGCTGGCAAAGCCATGGAATTATTCTTTCTTCATAACAATACTATCATGCACAAGACAGAGAGGAGAAAGTTCTTGGACAGGTTTACTGCTCACCCAGTTCTCATTAATGTTACTAAAACCAGAACCAGTTTTTCAGTGGTATAGCATTTTGAGTCAAAGAAAGTCTCATTAGCGCTCATAAGTAATTAAAAGACAAAAACATGTCTCCCTTCCCTACCCTACATGGGAAGAGGAAGCAGGCCAAAAATTATGAAATAACATTTGTACGTCTTTAGGGTTGCAATTAATTATTTCACTGAAGCTTTCCAATGCATACTTCCCATTGCATAGCCTTAGGGAATACTTAAGCAAATTCTATGGTTATGGATCAAACTACAAATCAGCAGCAGAATTAGATATTGCCAACTGAACTTAGACATGGAATTTTTAAATATATATATATATATATTATTGATTTTTTACAGAGAGGAAGAGAGAGAGATAGAGAGCTAGAAACGTCAATGAGAGAGAAACATCAACCAGCTGCCTCTTGCACACCCCCTACTGGGGATGTGCCTGCAACCCAGGTACATGCCCTTGACCACAATCGAACCTAGGACCTTTCAGTCCTCAGACCGACGCTCTACCACTGAGCCAAACTGGTTTCGGCTAAACATGGAATTTTTTAATGGAAAAATTTAGCCTTCATAAAGTTGAAATGTATAGTCCTTCACTTAGAATGTACTCCTTGAGTTCAAGCATGAAGAAGCCACAAGTATAATTTGAGATGTATCTACTGGCTCTACCAGCAGAAAATGTTTGTTATAGGAATTAAATGGGATACTGTATGATCTCTGAATGCATAATAATCTGGCCACTCAGTATATATGCTACATAATAAAAGGCTAATATGCAAATTGTCCCCTCGACCAGGAGTTCTACCAGCAGGCAGGCTGGCCAACCACCCATGTCCCCTTCCCCTGGCCAGGCTGACTGGACACCACCCATGCACAAATTCATGCACTGGGCCTCCAATACACACACACACACACACACACACACACACACACACACAGTGGCCAGATTATTATGCGTTCAGAGATCATAATAATCTGGCCACTCAGTGTAAAGTTTGAGGCAAGGATTTAGTATGCAGAAAGGGCTTAATCAAGAGCCATGTCATCAGGCTCTCTTGAGGAAGCGAAACCCTTTATTGCTGCTGCTCTTCGGAAGCAGCTACCACTGCAGAGGCTTTGTGGTATCTTGGCTGCCCAATACAGACCCATGCTGGAGCAAAGAAATCCCTGAACGCCAATGTTTGTTTATTCATGCCATTTGGTGTTTGATCAAAGCAGGAAGCACATAAAATGGTAGTAGGGCCCTATTACTCCACTTTCCTAGTTGAGAGAATGTTTTTAGACAGCTAAAGGAAACGCTATTTATTATAAAAACTACAACTTAAAAACAGCCTGCAGGAAGAGGTGCATAGGGCAGAGTATGTGGAAAGGGATGTACATGCCCTCTCTGCGTGTGCCATCCTCCCAGCACCTCTATGTGTTCACCAGCCTGGAAACTGTCCAAACTTCTTCATTTAAGGTTTCTAGGGAGGTTCCATTAACTAAGTATGATTGATTAAGTCATGGGCCCTGGGTAATTAAGTCAACCCCTAGCCCTGCTCCCATCCCCAGAGGTGAGGGGAGCAGGCTAGGGCTGCAGGTTCCACCCCTCTAATTACATGATTGTCTCTCTGGCAACCAGCTCCCAGCCTCCAGAGTTATCTCATTAGCATAAACTTGGGTATGGTTAAAAGGGACTTACTATGAACAACAAAAGGTTCTTTTCTCAACCCTGTCACTCAGGAAATTCAAGGATTTTGGGAACTCTATGCCAAGAATCAGGGAAGAAGACCAAATATATATTTCTTACGATATCAAAATATCACAATACACCCTTTAAGATCACTGCGCGCTCTCTCTCTCGCGCGCGCTCTCTCTCTCTCTCTCTCTCTCTCTCTCTCTCTCTCTCTCTCTCTCTCTCTCTCTCTCTCTCTCTCTCTCTCTCTCTCTCTCTCTCTCTCTCTCTGTGTGTGTGTGTGTGTGTGTGTGTTTTATGTTACCAATTTCACATTAAGTTCCTTCCAAGCAGGAGATAGACCATTCAGGAGTCTGACTGGTCACTGTCATCATTTTCACCTGTTGTTGCTCCCTTTTCCTTTCAGGAGAGCTCAGTGGGAGGGAGTTGGGAAGTATATAGGTATCTAGGAGGCCTTATACTTGAGCATGCCATCTCTATAGGCTCATGCATTTAGGAATTTTTTCCCAACCCTAAGTGCTGCCCCTCATATCTACCCTGGTCCAGTAGGTAGGTTAGTTGTCATCACCATTGTCATAATTATCAAGGCTTAGTTAGAATGTATCTTTTTCCCCCCGCAAAGCCTTTAACCTGTTAACCGGGGAGTTCCCTTTTTAATTACACAACGTACAATGGGCGCATACTCAGTCCCCTATATAACCTAGCTCCTAGAACACTAATTCACCTGTGCCTCCAGATTTGGTGTCATTTCCTTGAATAAACCTTTACTTTCTTTGTTGCAAATTCCTCTTCTCCATTCATTGGACTTTGATGCATGCAAGTGAATGAACTCTTTTAATGAATTAACAGAGAGAGAACTACCATTCTCTTCTCTGAATAAGGTCCATCTTTCATCTAGGGGAAACACCCAGTCAAATTTAATAAACTTCATATTACCCCCACAAACTGTTCAATTGAGTATTTCTTATTTTGTTTAGATGAGGAGTCTTGGCAGTAAGAGAGCACCTATGTAAAGTGCATTTACCGCTTGTGATTTGGCATAGATTTATTCCCTGTGCTTCTGCTGCCAAAATTCTGGCCAACTTTACTTAACTACCTCTTTAAATTTGAATGAGTATACTTACCAGTCCTCCTTAAGTTTTGGTGCAAACTCTTGCCTGACTTTGTCCTCTAGCACATTGTCTAATCATTTGTTAAGTTTGTTGTGTCCATTTTCTGAATGTTAAATTGTTGACTCAGGCTGTACCCTTTCCTTTCCTCCTAGAAAAACATCCTTTTGTAAAATATTTTCTTTCCTTGTGTCTCCCTTTCCCATACAAATGGTCCTCAACATAAATGTTCCTATGTGGTGATAAACACATTTTTAAGTTGAAAATATTCCAAGTTGAAAATGCAAACCAAACATCATAGCTTAGCCTCACCTATCTTAAACACAGTTGGGCAATTATATTGAGTTTCATCTTCTTCTCACTGGAAGCAGGAGACACAGGTAGGCATATTCTAGACATGATGTAATAATTTGTTTAAGACCTGTCACTACTGCTAGACTCTAATCTCAGTGAGGATAATGACTGTGTTTTCTCATTCATAATGGCATCTCTAGGGTCAAAGGAAGTGTCAGAGGCAAAGTCAATGCCCAACAAATGTAGGGCGAATGATTGACCCATTTTCATGTCTCTAGATAGTAAAAAAGGGCTCGTGGCATTGACCAACAAAAGTAGTACACTATTGTTCTGCAGATCACATCTGTAAACTCTACAGTGATCTTTCATAATGAATTTTCTAAAATCCAGTTATTTGGAGACTATGCCCACACACAGGCTTCCACAAAGAAGAGTTTATAGGGTCTTCATGCCTAGCACAATCTTGTCGCTATCCGGTTTTTGCATACATTATTCAAATTCTCTTTGCAAAAGAATGTTGTTCTGTCTTCTCATATGTTTACAAGAGTACCCATCAACTGCTGTAGTTTCAAGACTTTGGGATTGTTTTTGGAATTTCTTTGAGCCAGCAAAGACAAAGAGCAAATTTATACTCCTCTGCCTTGGGCAAACCCATGAAGTGGAAAAAATGGCATTGTTGATGCTGCCTCCTGACCCACCATGTAAGCCTCCTCTCTTTTGGGGAGCTCTCTCTCTACTGCATCATCTTCACTGTCACCAATGGTGATCTTTCTGAGCCTTGCCTCTCACCTCTCTCCACATCCTCTACTTAATGACTCATCCAAAGCTTTCTACTTTAGAGGCAATCTACATCCCTCCTAAGCTGTCATGGTCACTAAGCACTAAGCAGTAGTGGGCAAACTCATTAGTCAACAGAGCCAAATATCAACAGTACAATGATTGAAATTTCTTTTGAGAGCCAAATTTTTTAAACTTAAACTTCTTCTAACTCCACTTCTTCAAAATATACTCGCCCAGGCCATGGGATTTTGTGGAAAAGCTAGGGGCTAAAGAGTTGCATGTGGCTCATGAGCCACAGTTTGCCAACCACAGCACTAAGGTATTACTTATTACAGGAGATGGGTTTGCATTTCAACAGATGGGCACAATTTAACCTGAGTACCTGACCCAGCTGATAGGAGTGTCTGGGTTACAGGATGAAGGAGAGACATGGGGACAGTTGGGGCCCTGACAGAGTCAGACGGGAATAGGAGCGTTAGATCCTGACAGACCTGCAGAGGTGGGCACCCTAACGTATTTGAAACCTGGAGCAGATAACTTTTTAACAGTTTTCTCCATATTAAAAAAAATCACTTGCAGTTAACAGCTTTAAATTAGCCTATTTTTATTAAATTTATTTTATTTTTGATTGTTAAAAGTATTACATATAGTAGTACATATATCTCCTTTCTCCCTTTCCCCCTTTTACCTTCCCCCAGCCTCCCCTACCCCATGTCACATGCCCTCTATTTTTATTCTTTAATCTACATTTGTCTACAATGGAAATGAATCCAGAGAACCTCTTAGTTTCCTAACAGCTCACAATCGTTTGAACACACTGTGGGTGCTGTTGCTGTTTCCAGTCCCTATGGGAGTACATATTCCCTCGTTGAAACAATAGATTCTGAATAAATAATGAAAGCACAGTCATGAAAAGACAAAGAAGCAGAACTTGAGTCACTTCAAGTCTGTCATCCTGTGTGATCATTTGGAATGTTTCTTCTGTCTAAAATTTAAACCATGGAAACAAAGTGGCTGGAGTGATCATTTGAAAAGTATGCTCCCCTGACTGCAATCCGGAGCAAGCTCCCTAGATTACGGTGTGTGTCGGAGACCACCTCGGCTTTCACATATAGTGTTAGAACTCACCAGTGACCACGGGAAAATTGTTTAGAAAATTCTTTGCCCAACAAAAGATATTGACAGGAGGAATATTTTATCAATGACCATGTTTGGAATTCTGCATGCTTGAAAAAAATAAAAAGCAGACCAATGTTTATTCAGGTTTATCAATAGTTTTTAAATTCCTCTGCCGAGCTTTTTGCTCCTCCTTTCTGACACTCAGGACATGTTACTGCCACTGTCGCTCTGGGTGTTCACTGCATGCAGATGGGGTCAGATGCACACCCTGTCATTTACTGTGTGATCTTAAGCAAATTGTTTAAAAGCTCATTTCTGTCATTACTGAGTGCTTATAATGTGCTGAAATGAAGTTAAGGGCTTTGAATATACTGCCTCATTGAATCCTCACCACACCCCTAATGAGTAGGTACTGTCATTATTTGGGACTGTCTGACTTCAAATCATAGGCATTGGATCTAATATCTTCCAACTATCACTTTTGTCATCTGTAAAAGAGAATATTGTCTCTTATACGCACACACACACACACAGACACACACACACCTCTATATTATGTGGCCCCCGTCTTCTCTCTGGCTTCATTTCCAAAGTCTCCTTAGTTCCCACTTCAGGAACAGGTAAGATCACACTCCCTTACCCTCACTCCTTATTTCCTCTTGGTCCTCTCCTACTTACTCTTTAAGACTCAGCTCAGACATCATTTCCAAGAAGCATTTCTTGACCCCCTACCCTTGCCTGCACCCAAGCCTGGACTAAGCGGCCCCCTGAATTGTGCTTGCATGGAGCCCTGCACCTACATGCCTGATAGAAGTGGTCTAAGTGTCTGACTCCCAAGCCAACCTGCATGCTTCTGCAGAGATTGTGTCTTCATCTTCATTCCCCGCCAGCACCTAGCACTGTGCCTGAAATAAAGAGGAAGCTCAAAAAATATTCAGAATGTTCTAGAAACACCAGATCTCAATTGTCCTGACCTGGTAGAGTACCTAAAACCTTACCATATGCTTAGCTCCCCCACAATAAGTTGCTCCCCCTTTCCTGGAAAATCATTACTTCTCAAGATAGAACTGTGAGAAAGTGCTTTGTATATTGATCTTCACCTGTATCTTTGTAACCTACAGAATGAGCCTTTTTGTAATATTGACCATTCAAATGTATTTAACCAATCCATAGGTGATGTCATTTTCTTTCTTTTTTTAAAAAAATATTTTTATTTATTTCAGAGAGGAAGGGAGAGGGAGAGAGAGAGAGAGAAACATCAACGATAAGAATCATTGATCAGCTGTTGTCTGCATGCCCCTCACTGGGGATTGAGCCTGCAACCTGTGAATGTGCCCTGACTGGGAATCCAAACATGATCTTCTGGTTCATATGTTGATGAAATGAGCCACGTGGGCCAGGCCATTTTCTATTTTAGTAAATAAAACTTTGTGAGGACTGAATAAATATCTCTTAATAATCAACTGGCTATACTCAAGATTTTAGTACCAATCAATCAACAATCACTGAAGAAGTCAACTGTGTATTAATAGATTCATTAGCTGGGGTGGGTGTGAAGATCGTGGAGGTAGTGTGTATTGGCAAATGGTGGCAATGGATTTCCTCCTCTTAACTCTTAGAACCCTTATTGGAGGCAGCCTTTCTCTAAGGAAGTACCAGAAAGTTCCCCTGGGCAGTGTCCCCGAGTTTCCTTTTGTCTAGGTTTCATTAGTCTGAGTTTTCATTAGTCAGAAGTTTCATTAGTCTAAGTGTTGCTTGTGGACCTCAGTGGTTAGAAGCAATTTGACTTAATATTTGTCTTTTTTTTTTTTTTTAACCCAGCTGAGATCTATGTCAACATGCAAAGTGTTTTTATCTTGTTTGCCCAATTGTGGTATAGCCAAACAAAGGTTTCCCAAGTGGCTTTCGCTGCTCAAATTGTAGTCGAGGCCAAAAAAGTGCAGCAAGTGTCTGGAGGAGGCAGATCTGGCCTCCTGGGTTCCTCCTCACATCTCTCCAGGGAACCAGATGTTCAGATGGATAAATGTCTTGGTGTGATCAGCAGACTTTCTCCTCTCTGCATCAGAGAGCCATGTTTGTTTTGCTGTATTTGCTAGGAGAGCTCTGTGTATCAAGCAAACTTTCTAGCCTGTGTATGCCTGGGGATGTATTTGCCCTGCTCTGTTTCATACTGAAGGACTATTTACATTCTAGTCCTCAGCATTTCTGGAGAACTGGAAATGGCTATGAGCCCTGGGTCTGTGGGGTATCAAAGCCAGTACTTCCTTTGGTCAGGTCACGAAACAATTGCTATGGTTGAGAGTTAGAATGAGAGCATCTTAGAGCTCCTTGATTCACAATATTCTCTTAATTGTGAAAGCCAGCACAGAACCCCGAGTAATTGGCATAAAATGCTTTAAAAAAAAAACAAAAACAAACAAACAAACAAAACAATTAATGGGCCACATCAGTTCCAAAGCAAAGAGCTTGTCAGTGTTCATATTTCTTCTTCCACCATGCAAACTAGAATCCTGGCAATGTCGGCTACTTGCTGTGAATCCTGGGAAAGTTCCTAAACCTCTCAGTGCTTCAATTTTTCCACCTCAAATGGGGCTAAGATTATCCACTTTTTAGGAGATTGTGACTAGCAAATAAATCAAATAGAGTTAAAGCATTTACCAGAGCACCAAGCATTAAAAAAAAAAAAAGTAGTAATCATTGTTATATTGTTATTGGCTATTGCTTCTAATTTAAAATTCTTAATATCAAAGTTATTTTCCTCTTTCTTTCTGATATTCTGCTATAGCAGAATACAAAATTTCTTTACTTCTTTATTTAAAAACTTGATCTTATAATTTTGACTATGCAATAGCACTATTAGACAAAAATCTTCTTATAGCATATTGCCATATCTTTACATTGCCATATCTAGTAAATGTAAACTCATACAATATGAAAGCTAACAGTTCTACCATTCTGCTTTCTTCTTTTTAAAAAAAAAAAATATATTTTTATTGATTTCAGAGAGCAAGGGAGAAAGAGACATAGAAACATAAATGATGAGAAAGGATCATTGATTGGCTGCCTCCTGAACATCCCCTACTGGGAATCGAGCCTACAACCCAGGCATGTGCCCTTGACTGGAATCAAACCCGGGACCCTTCAGTCTGCAGGCTAATGCTCTGTCCACTGAGTCAAGCTGGCTAGGGCTGCTTGCTTTCTTTTTTTGTTTCAAAGGATTTCTGTTTTACCCAGAGGCCTGTTTAGATGCAGCAATATGGTCTCTAGAGTTCATACTTCAGAGAGGCGTAAGTGAAGTTATCAATATTTCACCTCTCCTGTGTGAGAAAGCAGGAACATAGGAAAGCATTGCCAACTAATATTGAGGCCCAGCCACGTCAGAAGCTGTGGATTTGTCATAGCGCCAGCCAGCATGGTCAAGTGATCCTCTCTAGCAGCACTTGAAGGGCTAGCTGGAAAACAGAGATGGTGAAACAGGATTAAGCTGAAGCTCAGGGATTGTGAAGATGGGAACAGCAAAACCATAAGCCTATTGGAATGCAGAGAGCATAGCATGAGCATTATTAGAGAGTTACTCTGGAGAGCTAGGTCTGGTCAGGACAAGAGTGAAGCCTTGAAGAGAAATGACAGAACTTGAGCTTCTGATGGGGCCTAAATGTGAACATGGCATCTGTTGACAAAGGACTGCTGCCAGTCCACTGCCTTTGGGGGGTGTTTTCCAAACAATGCCTGGGTGTTTGGTCAGTATCATGGAGTGGGTAACTTAGTGTGTCTTCAATGTTTTACTACACACCTTGGGAAATGGTGGGGTCAGGGCAGCATTCTCAGTTGAGGGGTCATGACACAGAAGTGAATTGTGCTCTGTGGATATTATCACAAGTAATTTGTTAGAAATAATAGGTAAATGTTTGCAAGTTTTTCTTAAAAAAGACATTGCAGTGGACTTAAGTTTCTGCTTAGAATAACATCACTGTCACACAATAGTTTACTGATATGCTTTCTTGAGTCAAAAGAAAGAGGTCATGCCATAGTTTGTATGCAAGGAATTGGGTGTAACCTTCGATGTATTGTGGGAGAGTGTCACACAGTGAATATCATTCATCATTGTTTGAATACATAGTTGGGTGATCCGAGGTGAGTCATTTGACCCATGTGATCAATATTTTAGGTTGTTTTTGTTACTTCTCTGCCTGGCTCTCTCTCTCCAAACCCTGGTGTGTTTGGATCTCACTATACTGGAATTACTCATTGTAAGTTTTGCAGACAAATAAAGAAAGAAAGTTCCTCACCCCAGTGTTTTGTCGCACTCTGGTAATCCTGTAGATGGCATGAAGGACATGAAAATGGTTTTTGCTGAAGACAGAGAACAACAGCTTTTGGGCCAATCCCTCTACTACCCTGTCATTAGTATGCAAGGATCCATCCATCCATCCATCCATCCATCCATCCACCCATCCATCCACACATCCATCTTCAAGTCCATCCTCATGTCCACCCCAAGTCACATCCTAGTCACTAACCACCCAGACATAAAAACTTCCTGCTCTTCTATTTCTTTGTACTTCCCAAGCCCTTGCAAATTCTTTGTAACTCAAAATATTCAACATTTGTATCAATCATCTTGCTATGTACTTTACATATATTATCTCTTATAATTTTACAGCACTTTGAGGAAAGTACTAGCTTTAATCTCAATGAACAGATGAGGAAACAGGCAAATAGATTTTAAGCAGTTTGCTCAACATCACCCTTTGGGGTCAAATTCTTTGCTGAACACTCCTTATAAGGCCAAGTCCATTTCTTGGGCTCCTGTGCAGTCCCAGCTCCCATCAGTGCTTAGAATCTACAATGTCCTTGACTCATGCATTACAAAGTGACTACAAAAGTTTCTAGAAAAGGAAGGAAATCAAGTAGAAGTGAGATATTAAGTAAGTTAGAAAATCACCCTTTTTCTCAGACATTCCTTCCTTGCCAGTCACCACGGGACTCCTCCTTCTTATAAAGATTAACCCTGGGAAACACATGTGGGAATATGCCCTATACCCCAGAACAAAGCATGTACTCTGCCCAGAAAGAGGACCCGGATTACACAGGAGGCTCTGAGGCTTGCACAGTTTCACAGCCTTCACAGCCCATGAAAGGAATGATGATGCTTGTTCTTCTGAGGAGTAGCAACCATCCCAGAAAAGAGACTAGCATCCTGAGGTTCATATACTACTTAACACACTCTTCATGATCAATTGCAACCCAGGGTTCTAAAGCCTTGGGTGCCCAAGAGGGTTGTATAAAATTGATATAAAAGGATATGCCATGAAGATACCAGTGACTTCATGGTCCAAACATGCATGAAAAAACCCAAATGTTTCCCTCTGGTCAAAGGTGGGCTTACCAAACTAGTGAAAGGCAAGCTTCAGATGACTCTCTTGCATGGGCCCCTTCTAAGGTTCCAATAGCCTCTCTCCATCTACCAGTGGTACAATAATCATCCAACTTCACAGAACTTGGGTCTGCCCAGCCCTAGGCAGGATTTTTCTGTCTAGAAAAGCAAAGTTGGGCTTAGAGGATTGTGGTTTAATGTAAATCAATAATTAGGAGTTAATGATTTATTATAATTTGAAGGTTATCTCCACCTCTCACCCCCTTTGTTTTCACTCTCTTTGATACCTCTGACACTCCTTTCAGGAAGCAATAGAGACAGTATCCCTAATGGTGGAATGGATCCTAATCCTAAGCAGCAGGGCTCTTTCCCACACTGAAGGGTCAGCCAACAGATGGATTTCCTGTAATTTTTTTAGTAAACAGGTTTCCCTGCCATCTCTTTGTCATCACCTAGTACTCCGGAGTCATTCTAGACATAGTAGAAAAGGACCATGGAGACAAGGAAGAGTTCTGTACATACTTTTCACTCTGCCCTAAGTCCCTCCATTTACATAAAATTCCTACCATTCATCCTTTAAGAACCAGCTCCTATGCTCCATGCTTTGGAGGAAAGGAAATACCTTTTGTTCATCTTTGTGTCATCAGTACCTATTATTTTTATAAGCATTTGATAAAGTTTGACTGTAGAAGTGAATGAAAAAAATGAATTAACTAATGAAATATGGCAGGTGAAATAGCAGGAGAGGAGAAAGAACTGGATGTGTAGAGGAGAAAAGAAGTAAGTAAAAAGCTAAGACATGTAAACAAGATTTTGATTGAAAACAAAATCTAAACCTACTATTAAACAGGTATAATTTTCCCTCTTTTGGTGTAGAGGAAAGTACATAGATTTCTCATGAATCTTGGTTAGCAAAAGTATTTTGAGCCCCTAAAGGAGGCAGCTACATTATCCTTTATCTTGCCCCATGGTTTTTCATCTGCTCAGAGGGCTTCAGTGTAGTAAGAAAATTTTACAAATAGGGAAAAGTCAATATTGACCTAGGGACAGGCCTACGTGTTTTCTTGTGCCTGAAATTCATCCAGTCACTTTATAACTTGAAGGCTTTGAGAATTAGTTCAAATCACTTGCTTAAATAGAAGTGTAACTAGCTTAAGATACACACCAACAAAATAGAACTGGATTACATTTCCCTTTTTATCTCCTATTCTCCTGTGACACAGAAGAAAGAATTATTATCTCTATTTTTAGGCAGTATGAATGTTCCATAAACTTTGTACACAAATATGATCACATCTCTTTTATTTTTATAATTAATATTATAAACATCCACCTGTTTTATTTGCTGGAAATCCTACATCCTCAACTGGCCTTATATTCAGAGACTGATATACTACAAAGGGGTGTGCCATTCTAACTTTCATGGAACTGGAGTCTGATCCAATCTAAACACTGGAAGAAAAAGCAAGAAACAAAGAAAAAGTAATTAAAAACAAAAAAGAGAAACTGGGGGGAAAAGCAATTTAAATAGAAAACACAAATATAAAAAATAAATGCTACTTTCATATAGAATTTATGTAAATTGTATATAAATTCTGGCTGGTGTGGCTCATATGGCTGAACATCATCCCAGACACCTAAAGGTTACTGGTTCAACTCCCTGTCAGGGCAAGTCCTTGTTGTGGATTTTGTTACCAGTTGGTTGGGGTGTGGGCAGAGGCAGCTGATCGATGTCTCTTTCTCACATCCGTGTTTCTTTTTCTCTCTTTCCCTCTCCCTTCCTGTTTCTCTAAAATCAATAAAAATATTTTTAAAAAATAAATTATATTTGTAGTGATAATGCTATTGGAAGATTACACAAATGGTATTCCTCTGTTGCTAGTGGGAGTGGGATTCTTGAGCTGCCATGGGCACTTCTGGAGGCCCCCATGGGAAGGTGAGATGTGGTAAGAGGCTTTATTTTTTTGGAGTTATAAAGTCCCATGTCCCTTAACCCAGGGATGAAAAAGGTGCAGCTGAATCTTCAGTAGAGCTAAAAGTAGGGCCAGTGCTCAGAATTTTCATTCCCTGTATCATTAGACTAGATTTAGTCCATCAGTCCATTGTGTGGGTCACACATGGCTGTGAGCCACGTGGGCAAATGCAGGGGAGTGTGCCCCCCACAAAGGGAGAACAGGCAAGCAGCAAGAGCCAAGAGAAACAGGGTTCCTTTGTTCAGAACTTAAGTATCTCAGATTTCACTCCTTTGCAGTGGTCACCCCTCTTCTGACCACTGACTCCCTCCCAGGTGTGACTGACAGGTGGCCATCTTCCCACGTCACCCAGATCTTGCTGGTCATGTGTCTATTGTCCAGTCCCTTCCCCAAGCAATCTGCAGAGAACAGACTTGGAGAATGTTAACTGCAGCTTCCTGCCAAAGTGGGTAAATGGCAGGCCTATGTTATCTAGTCTTCCCTTTAATCTTTTTCTGTTAATAATAACCAGGTTATTATAACAGCGTCAATAATATATGTAATCTTACTAATTCTCACTATTAAAAGACAATCTTAATGAAATTCTAGCTGCCTTTTTTTTTTTAAATAGAAATTTACTGCTGATCCTAATATTCAAATGGAACTGCAGGAATTCAGAAAAGACAAAGCAATCTTGAAAAAACACAGTTGAAGAACTCATACTTCCTGATTTCAGAGCATACTATCAAACCACAGCAACCAAGACAACAAGATACTGGCATAAGGTAGACATACAGACCAGAAGATCAGAGTTAAGAGTCCAGAAATAAACCTAGATCCACTGATTTTGACAAAAGTGCCAAAATATTCAATAAGGAAAAAATAGTCTTTTCAACAAATGCTGTTGGTACAATTGGATATCCACAAGCAAATTAACTTGGGCTCATATCATATACATAATTGAATTCAAGTGTTTTAAAATTTAAAATGTAAGAGTTAAAAATGTATGAATGTTTTAGAAGAAAATGTAGGCGTAAATCCTTGTGACCTTGAGTTAAACAACCTTTTCTAGTTATTATACCAAAAGTACAAGCAACCAAAGAAAAAAAAATATTTGCAAATCATCTATCTAAGGGACTACTAACCAGACTATATAAAGAACTATTACAACTCAACAAGAAAAATACAAACTATCCAAATAACAATGGGCCAAGGACTTACATTCCATTTCTACAAAGAAGATGTACACACATTAGTTCCACCTGCATTCCATTCTCAAGAGATATCTACACAGTCACACTTAATGCTAGCGGCCTGGGAAACCAGCCCCTGGTTGAGAAGCCAGAGTCCCACACACTGGAAGGAAAAGCACAGAGTTTTGGTGGGGATTTAGCCAGGTTGCCCTCAGTTGCAATTGTTAGCCATATAACACTTCCATTATTCAAGACAGAAAGTATGTAATGCCTTAAGAATCCATTCAATGTCAAGTTCACTCCAGCTGCAGGAGGCTGACCTTTGGCCTCTCAGTGTTCAATGCGCAGTCCTTGAAACCCAGAACCCTTATCATCCAAGGCACTTGGCAGGGTGGTGACACCGGGTTGCCTTTTATCCCATATGGGATATGTAAGCTCAGAGCAAGAAAAATATGAGCATTATATATACCATTTGTACATAAGTCACTCCCCCTCTTGGCATCGCTGAGGCTAATGAATGAGACTATTTTCCTCTCTAAATACTCTTCATGCTTCATGAACTGTAATGAAAATAAATGGCTCTCTGAATCCATTTGATGTACGCACATACAGATTGAACGTCTTGTCTTTAATTATACGTTTTGATTTGTGGTCACCCCTGTGATAATAGCACTTTCCTTTTATTCTGAAAAGAAAAGCTTGAGGGTGGGAGGAAGAGGAGAACAATGTAAAGACTTCCAGCCCAGTTTGGTTACATTTGGACTCGTTAGCTCTGTGCTGATGCCAGTAATAAAAGATTGACCCAAATACCCAAGCAGATAAGCACACAAAAAGTTATTTTCAGAGGGAGTGATCTCAAACATGTTTGATTCTTGTCCTCCCAAAGTAATACATCTACATTTAACCCTCTGAAGACAACTAAAAGATAATATAGCTGCAAAGCCCTTTACAGCTAGGCACATAGCTCTCATATCCCTTATCACAGTGTGGCAGGATACATTGCTTCATTCATTCACTTAATATATGTTAGTGATACCTACTATGTGCCAGGCATTGTCTTAGGCATGGGGGTTTTTATTTCCCTTACTTATGAGGAAACTGAGATTCAGACATGCAAAATGGTTTGCCCAAGGTCACAGCCAATGAACTTAGGATCTACTTTTCTTAATTCCAGCTCTCTGAAATCAATAGTAGGCCAGAATAGAAATGGTTGATTATTTACATATCAGGCAAAGTGGTAGGAAATTTATATATTGTATCTCATCTAATCTTATTATCAATCTTGTGAACAGCTATGGCTTCCCTCATTTTACAGACGAAGAAACTAAGGCTCAGTAAAGTAAGGAGCTTTTGCCCAAAGGCATAAGAGCCAACAGTGGCAAACCTGACATCTATATCTAGGTCTGTCTGTGGGGACCCTCCATTGCCTGCACTGCCTGTACTACTCTTCCTCTTTGTTGATTGGCTGTGTTCACCAGACCCTGTTGTTATGGCCTCCGCTGATTGGGTAAGGATGGCCACCTGATACCAAAGCATCTATCCCAACTAAAGCCAGTGCTCTGTGTGCCATGTCATCCCCAGACATGCTTCTGGGGTATCAACTGCTGCCACAGACCTCACCTATTCAAGCTGGGTCACTGAGCTCTGCCTGCTTCTATTAGGTTCTAAAATCACTTGATGGCTACCCCGTCCCTGCCTCAGAGTCATTCTATTCTTCCTGGCTCCTCCTGCCAGCTTGCATTTCTGAAAGTGAGTCTTTGGGTCAATTCTCCCTGGACCAGAAACATCATTTTCCAATGCGAAAATTAAGTCCCAATGCGAACTTAAG
This sequence comes from Pipistrellus kuhlii, assembly GCF_014108245.1. Taxonomy (NCBI): domain Eukaryota; kingdom Metazoa; phylum Chordata; class Mammalia; order Chiroptera; family Vespertilionidae; genus Pipistrellus; species Pipistrellus kuhlii. The sequence continues at coordinate 43,335,783 of NW_023425595.1, forward strand.
TCCCAATTCTCCCTGGGCCAGAAACATAAAGTCCCAATGTGAACTTAAAATGTAGGGTCTGTATCTTGTTTAAAAATGCTGAAGAGTTTTAATTCACTATTAGTAAAACATTCAACCAACCAGGAAGCCCTTCTGAGTGGGACCCTGTGCCAGTGCACAGCTCACAAGACTATGAAGTCGGCCAGGCCTGGCAGCTTTTATTGCAATTTTTGAAATGACCTAGATTTTTATCACAGACTCTCCCTCTGTTTTTGCATCCCACCTTCCTGCTCTACCCTAGAATGGGCCAGCCCTCACCATGCCCTGTTCACCCTTCCCTGTATTTGTAGCTCAGGTCCTCATTTTCCAAGGCCTCAGTAACCCACCTCCTCCCCCAGACCAGTCACACCCTGACATTCTCATGGACACAGCTCACCCATTCAGCTTTCCAGGCAATGACTTGGCAATGTGTACAGACAGGGGACTGATAAGGAGAGAGAGGAGGCTGTGTATGCTTGGCTTCGTATTTGTTTATAGCAACTTCTGGCATCTAGAGTAATTTTTGCTTCCTATTAAATATATCCCTGCATTCTGTAGCTGGCTCTCATTTGGGGGGGAAATTTGGGGAATTTTGCCAAACAACAACACAGAGCTTCATATTTATGTTTTCAAAGCCAGCAGTGTCATCCCAGACAACTTCCTTCCTTCACTGGAACAATTTTCAGAAAAACAGATCATAGCATTATTCCATACTATGAACTGCACCCTCCACCCCATTTAACATTATGGACAACAAGGCAGAGCATGTAAGGCAGATCTAAATGGAAAACGTTGGCTCCAGGGCATCCTGTTGTGAAATCCTCAAGCACTGGGTTACTGACAACAAGGGGAAAATTAAGAAACATCAGAAAGGGAAAGAAAAAAGATTCCAAATGGAGAAAGACGAAAGAGGGAGAAGTGCAAAAGACAGCAGGCCACAATGTGCTGTGTTTGCCCAAGACTCTATTTTCTTAAATGCTAACCACTCTGGTTGATAACAGCAACTATGTGCCATGTGCAGGGCATGGGTTGATTAAATATTATATTTATCTGGGCTTCTCAACAACCTTGTCAAGTACGTATTATTTCCCTCATTTTACAGATAAGGAAACTAAGGTCCAGAGATTAATGAGTCTTGCCCACAGTCACAGTCATACACAGCAAAGCTAGAATATGTAGCTCAATACTCTGGGGGTTGACAAACCTCCATAGTCTGTACTGCTCCCACTCCCTGCTGATTGTGGCTAAGAGACCCTGCCCTGAGGCCACAGCAATTGGATAAGGCCTGGACATCTGATACAAAGTCAGCTAAGCCATTGGGATGGCCAGCAGCCTATGACTTTGTGTGACCAGGCTCAAAAATCTAACCTTAGTCCATTTGACGTGTCTCTTATGATTTTAGAAGCTGGAAAAACTGCAGCCAGTTCCCTCTGGAAGCTGTGTTAAAAGTTAAGGAGGTGGACTATATACAGGGGAGCCATTTTGGACCATGTGCAAACTACAGAGAGGGCAGCAAAGAGGGGAAGACAACAGATACACAGAGGGAAGCAGGGATGTCAGAGACAGTGAGTATAAAATCAGAGAGACAGAGAGTGAAAAAGAGATCAGGGGGATTAGGGGCAGGGACACAAAACCAAAGAAAATGGAGCCTTGGAGTTGTTACTGGATCTTAAATCTTGAATGTCAGGTACTTTTTTGTTTGTTTGTTTGTTAGTTTTTTCAGAGAAGAAGGGAGAGGGAAAGATAGAAACATCAATGCTGAGAATCATTGATCAGCTGCCTCCTGCATGCCCCCTACTGAAGATCAAGCCATCAATCCAGCATGTGGCCTGATCTGGAATTGAACTGTGACCTCCTAGTTCATAGGTCAACACCTGAACATTGAGTCACACAGGTAGGGTGAATGCCAGGTTCTTGAGTCTCAATGTTATAGAAATGAACTCTGAACTCAATACAAGATCAAGTTGATAGAGTTTATTGAAAGAGCTTATACACTGGGGAGTTGACCAGTAAAGAGAAGTCGAGCTCCCGAAGGGCTCAGTGGATGGCTTACGTAGGGGCCTTGGGAAGGGTGCAGGGCTTGGGAATGGGGATGAGGTCAGTTTTCTTGTGATGGTCATCTGGTGTTTAATAGTCACAGATGTTTTTCATGGTCAGTGGACCCCTCAGATACTTGCACAAATATTCTAATTACCATTTAATTGACAAAACTATTTTGCGGAACATGATGTTAAGAAAGGATGTTAGCATCATACATTCTTTCCTTTAAGGATGTGACTAAGTTAATTTCAATTATAAAATTATATTGAAAGTAAGGAGTCTGGCCTTTAAGATGGCGTTCTTTCAGCCAAGATGGAGTCAGTGCTACTCCTATACTGTCTCAGAGCTAGCCCCTTTGGCTCCTGACAGAGTCCTGATTTTAGGTCCAATAAGTTCTGGCTGCATATGGCCCACCTATCCTTTGGCTCCTGTGAGGTCTTTGAATCCCACAACAATCCTTTCCTTCTGAGCTTGAGTGAATGGGTCTATTGTAGCCAAAAAAAGTTCTGACTTCAATAGCCTGATGCCAAAGCCAGTCTTACTACTCCTGACCACATGTTCCTCCCCCTCATCTCAACAAGGATGGCACCATCATGTGTTCAAGGACAGCTGAGAAGCCAAATTTCCTTGACTCTGTTGCTTTGGGTAACCTCCCACTGCCACCATCCTTGAATCAAGATTGGTCCTATCCTGGCCAGCATTACTCAAAGGTTAGAGCATTGGTCTGCCCATTGAAGTGTCTTAGATTTGATTCTCGGTCAAGGGCATGTTACTTGGGTTGCAAGTTCAATTCCAGGCCCCTATTGGGGTGCATGAGGGAGGCAATCAATCAATGTGTCTCTTTCACATTGATGTTTCCCTCTCTCTCTCTCTCTCTCTCCCTCTCTCTCTCTCTCTCTCCTGCCCTCTGTTCTACTCTCTTTGAAAATCAATGGAAAAAATACCCTCAGTGAGGATTAATAAAACAAAGAAACAAAAAAGATTGGGTCCCTGCCTTCAGCGCATTTCCTACCAGCCACCTTTTCCTCCAGGGCCTATTCCAGGCCTCCTGCCACCATGGTTTTGGCAGTTATCTCCTCAGGTCACTGATCTGGAGCTCAAGGGACACCAAGGAACAGCAGTCAGCCCTGAACATTGTCTCTTCTCTAATTCCTGTAGATCTTCTCTATTCTCAATACTCAGATGTGGGTTTTTTCAAATCTAGGGATTAATTTGGACATACAGTTAAAAACAAAACAAAACAAAACAAACAAACATGGAGGCAGGATAGTCAAGAGACAAGGACATGAACAGAAGATCCTGGCTTTTGTCTAACTTTTCTTTCTGCTTGTGTCATCTTGGGCAAGTTGGTTGACATTTCTGAGTCTTGGATCTCTTATCTATATAATGACAGGGAGGGTGGATGATGTGAGCCGAGGCACTTTCCATTTCTGACTTTCTAAGCTCCAGATGTAAATGCCATTCTCTTTGGTTGGCATTTAGAGAAGGGGACCATGGATTCTTTCTGAAATTTGTGGTTTATCATCACACCTATTCCAGCTGCAAATATCAAAAAGAAATGATGACCGATAGCAGTGATGACCAGATTGTGGAAATTCGCAGGGAAGATATGGAAACATACTAACTGAAGTTTCAAGAAAAAGGAAGGGGGATCTCACGTCTAAGGTAAAACATCACAGCAGGAACTTATGGGCAGCTCCGTGAATGGCAGAGGTACAAGAGCATGTGCACTGCTGAATTAGCACATTTCTAACTCATCTATCACAGTAGGCTGGGCTTGCAGGCTTTATTTAGGTAAAACTCCCCATTGAGCTTCAACTCCCAGGGCCCAGTCTGACTCAGAGCTTCAGAATCTTGGCATGCAGAGCGATGAGTCACGGTGATGAAATTTCAAGAGAAAAGAACATTCTTAAAATTAGCTTTGAGACAGCAACTGGTTTTGCTTTTGCTCTGCAAGTGCCTTTTCCAGGTTATTTTAGTTGGTGTCCGCTGGTAAGGTGACCTGGAACAGTTGGGTGAATTCTACCTCTCGTTTGCCTGCCCTCAGCCCCTCAGACTCCCATCACTTCAGGGCCTTCTGTGCTTGTTCCTTTCCAAGAAGCAAGCAAAGGACTGGGGCACTGACCTCAGGCCTGGTCTGACCTTTGTTCTTCAGCCTGTGATCTTGTTGTGGTTCCAAGTAGGGATAGGGTTCTCAGCAGAGCCCAAGGCTAGGCTGGGCTGGCTTGGGCTCACCACCCCTGTGCCAGAAGTCCCACGATGGAACAAAGATGAAATGTGAGGGGCTCCTCTTATCCAACCTCACAACCCTCTGCCTCTGCACAGGCCCACTTAGTGCCTTTTGACCAAGTCTCCTCCCAGGGCAGGAAATCAAAGCTGACACTACATTTGCAGTCAGAACATTTCCACAAAGAATGGGATGTGGATGAACAATTTCTCCACTGTTCCCTGTACAACAGAGGGTTCTGTTGAAATTGGGCAGGCGTGGCTCAGCTCCCATTTTTTATTGACCCTGATGGAGAGCTTGTTCTCTTCAATGTCTTCTTCCCTCTTAGGGATGTGCTGTCTCATGGGTAGAACTGGGATTCCCCAGACCAAACCCAAGTGGGCAAAGAGCTACTCAGTTCTTCAGAGAGGAGCTACAAGTAGAATCTATGGGCACAGCCCAGCTGGTGAAATTTGAGAAAATCCTAAAATTTATAAATACCGGTGGAACAAAAAGTAAGTTTACAGTTGTTCATATGGGAAGTAATGCAATAATTAATAAATAATCATATGAGAATAAATTCTGTGTTTCATGTACTCACAACCATAAACCTACTTTTGCCCCACCCTGCAAATGTCTTCCTTTTGCCAAATTCTTTTTATCAACATGCATACATTCATCTAACAAGAATTGACTGCATACCAACCACATGCCATCACTGTGCTAGTTTCAGAGAGCATTACCATGAATAAGGTACAGATCCTGCCATAAGGAAGTCATCTTTGAACATGAGGAATACTGGTAAGCAGTCAGTTGTAATACAAGGTGGCATACTATCACAGAGGCTGACACAAAGCATTGAGATGCAGAAAAAGGAATGGAAAAGTCGGTCTATGGCCAGGCTCCAAGAGAAAAGTAAAGATGTTTATTAGGAAAGATGTTTGGAAAAGTAAAGATGTTTATTGGTAAAGATGTTTGAAAATAAACAAATGAAAAACAGGCGACACCTTTTCTGATTTGTCTTCCTGCCAAAATCCCTTCACTCCTCCTGTAGGCACTTTCAGACAAAGTCTATGATGACCCAACCACATGATGGTCCTCTTTCTGGTATGGATCACATGTTGTGCACAGGAAACATCCCTTCCCCTAAAAATGTTGGGTGTGCAATCCAAATCCACCCAGCACTCTCTCCTGGTTCCAGCACCTAGATAGCAAGTCACTTTCTCAGGCATGGCTAGGACACCAGCTCTCTGTGTCTCCCTCCTACAGGGACCATCTTTCAGTGTTCTACCGCAGCACTTCCAGCATCCCCTGAAGGCAGGGAGAAGTCTCAGCTCTCTCCAAGGGAACCTCTTCTCCATCCTCTCCCTGCTGTGCTCTCTCTGATCTTTTCCCCTATTCTTGGTCTGGATGAGGACCAAGACCGAAGGCACATGAACCTTTTTCCGTGAAAACCTGCATCTTGGGGTGTGCTGACATACTTATTTTTTTTAATCTTATATATATTTTTTTAAGCATCCGACATCTTTTTAATGACAAAGTAGGATGGGAGTTAGTTCTAGTAGCTGTGGCTGGCACATTGGTGTCTTGGCTCTCAAAGCTCTGGCCTTTGGAGATAGATAGGGTTTGATGTGCCTGTGAGGGGTTCCTGGGGCCTTGCCGAAGTGCCTTTCACTTCTTGGCTCTTTGGAGAACCAGAAAGTAGGATGGTGCCACAGCCCTGTGGGAGTCCAGGGCCAGCTGGCTGAAGGTGAGGATCTTGCCCCTGGTACTGCTGCTGACATGAAGTGCGCACACCTTCATTTGGGCACCTCCTGCATACACATCGTCAGTGATAGACCCTACAACCACAGCAGTTTTGCCTCCCAGCCAGGCAGCTTCATCTTCCAGATCATCCAGGCAGCCACTTGGTGCAACTCATGAACAACCTCTTCAGCATCACTTGGTTGATGGTGGAGTTGGTACGTCTGACAAGAAACCTGTACGGCTTGACCAGCAGTCTTAGGTAGATGTCCTGGCTCTTGGGGTTCTTGTGCCCCACCTTTCTGGTCCTTGTTGTGGCAGATGTCCATGACAATGATGGTTCCTCCTGTTCCGGGTCAGAAAGTTTATTTTTGAAACTTCATGTTTATCGTATTGTGATCCCAGGTGAACTAGTGGCAAAAAAAAAATAAATAAATAAATAAAAAATCTCATTCCAAGAACTCATTATGTCATAACAGCCTGTTCTAGGAATGGCATCTTCCAGGATATTCAACTGAGCTATGTCCTACTTGAAAAAACAGGCAGGGGACTGCTTGAGGGCCCATTATTCCCAAGACCCAGTGTATGGTCCTCACCAGCTAAACTTTTGAGCCAGCACATCACTAACCTTATGTCACCTCCATGGAAATCTGTCCCCAGGATCTGAACAGCCAAATTCTGAGTCCTGTGTAAGACATGAAAACTGAGTCACACAGTGGTGACTCACCAGTGAGAGGCCACACAATGAGTCAGGCAGAGAAGGACTGGGACAAGCTTTTTAAATCTGAATTCTCTAGATTGCTTCTAGAGAACCACCCTTACAGGGGAGAAGGCGTCAGGGCAAATGGGTGGGAATGCAGGTCAAGATGCCACACTCAGCATCTGAGGACGATGATGTATGTTAGCTTTTTGCACAGCTCATCTATTGTAAAAAACTTTTTTTTTTCAATTGATGTTAATATTGTTTTGGAATTCCCAACCCAACTTACTGATCATAAATTCATAAATCACAGCTGGCCTGCTGCCTACCCTCCGTGACTCATCCTGGTCATTTCATTATTCTTTAGTAATGGCTTGCATTAGCGTTTATGAAACCCTGGATGCAGGACTGTCAGGGGAGATGGGGTGATATAGAGGAATGGTTAAGAACACAGGCTTGCTTATTGCACAAACCTGGGTTTGAAACCTGACATCACATTTGATGGCATCTTGGACAAGTCACTTGCTTAGTTTTTGCCATCATTAAAATAGAAATAATGGCGAGCTTGAAGAGCTACATGGAGGAGTACTAGTAAATGAGATGCCATTGATAAATGGCCCAGGATGTAGTACATGCTCTGTGATTGGATAAACATTATATTATTATTTATTGAGAATTTATGTTTCCATTGATGATTGCTTTCCCCTCACAATTTTGTTATTTGATTACAAATAATTTGGGGACAGAAAAAAAATTAAATTTGTGCCAATATGCAAAAAAAATAAATAAAAAAAATCAAACATCAGGAAGACTCTAAACCACTCACAGCTTACAACTCCTTAAGAGAAGGCCCACAGTTGGTCCATTTTATATCGGCATGTCCTGGCAAAAAGTGTTTGGAGAGCAGCTACAAATATATAAAAGGCTGAATAATGTGTATGTTCACACTAAACATTGTTGATTTGTGTCATGCACATTTGGACATGTTCATTCATCAAAGAAGAATCTGTGTGTACAGCTCTGCACTAGACATCGTCTGAGGCACAACTTGGCTGTCCACACACCAATCAACAGAAAAGCAAGCACACCCTCTGGTACAGAGGGATCCAAGGCCACAAAGTAACCAGTAAGGTTAGGATGGTCCTGAAAAAAAGAGTTTCTGCAGCAGAACCAGGAAGTGGGACTTGAGAGAATTTGTGGAATCTACCAATAGATAGAATGATGGGGGCGGTGGGGGTGGGGGGTGGATCAGGAAATAGGAGAAGCACCAACAAAAGCCTGGAGGCCACCCGTGCCAGACACTGAAGGGAGGGCAGCGAGGGAGGAGTTTGTGAGAACTGAGGGGGAAAAGTGAAGACCTCGGAGAGAAACCATTTTCACCCATTGGAGACTGTTTTGCTGCCATGCTGAGGCCCTGGGATCGATCAATTTGCCCCTTCCTGGATGAGGAGTGAGCTTGCTTGGCCCCTTGCTGGGTCTGAGAGGGACAAGACAGGAGTGGGATAGATGGGGCTATTGATGAAAGTTTATGACCTTGGCCCAATCACTTCTCCACTCTGAGCCTGAATCACCTAGCCCATGAAATAAGGGGTCGACCTGAGCAGAGGTTCTCACAGGTTAGTGTGTAGATGAGTTGCGGAGAGAATGTGTCTAAAATGCAGATTCCGGGCCCCAGCTACTAGATAGGTCTTCCTAGATTGGAGTGCATTTCACATGCATCCCCAGATGATTCTAGGAATTGCAGGCCTAGAGGAAAATGTCACAACCTTCTTTGAATGTGAGAATGTCCTTTTTTACATTAAAAAAAAATGTTGTAAACGTTCACCATACAAATGTAAATGTATTTTTATGTTGGTTGTTTGAGAAAATAGTAACAATTAAAAGCTATAATAAATTCAGTAACATTTTGAGATGCACTTGTAATTTGTTCATCTCAACAAGGGCATGGATGTTTGGAAATAGTATTATACGTGATGGAGATGTACTATTTCTTCAGAATCTAGACACTGTTTGGATTCGAGTATTAAAATCTAGAGACACCCAGGTATATAGCTCACAAATTGAAAGCCACTGGCCTAAATTATCTGTAAATCTCCTTCTCAAAACTAATAATCTACAATTCTAATCTGAGGCCTTATGGCTAATTGGCTAAATACTGGTTCTTTTTGCCTGCCCAAAAGAAGTTTAATAGAAATCTTGGTTGAGCAAGAACCATGGCCTCAAGTAATCCTGGCAAAGGAAAAAAAAAGGAAGTACTTTGTTCTCTCCCCACTCCCCATACATCCATTTTTATCCACTGATTTGCAAGAGGGTTGGGAAATTCAGGGGGAGAGGGAGAGACTTGAATCTTATTTACCTATGAGGTTTAAATACATAGAACCATCAGATAAGAGAGCCAGTTTTGCCAAGAGGAACTATGGATTCTCCTGAACTGAATCATCCATCACAGGAGAGGGGCTCTGCTGGCAGCCAGGCCCGGTACAGCTAGGACTGGAGGGAAGCCACGCCTCCAGAACTACTCTGTGAGCTGACCTCAGACCTTGGGCCTCCTGCCCGGGATGCACAGCTGGAAGAGGAATCTGTGTTTGAACTTAAACAGGTCTTTTACTTAACACACCACCTCTGAGAGGCTGGAGCTGTGGAGCCCTGGTGGAGGGTGACGCACAGAAGCTTTCTCTTTCTCTCTTCATGCGGGCAGGGCAGCACCTGGCCTCCAGCAGCAGCTGCAGTGTTTGGCAAGAAACCAGCACCAGCCCTGATTCTTGGAAACATGTGAGCTTTCTGGGTTTCTCAGAAATATTTCAGAGGGGTTTATATATATCAATGACTGGTCTTAGTACATTCAAGCACTAGAGACTTGGGTATCACACATAAATGTGATGCCTTGGTGATGTCAGGGATGTTCAGATCATCTCTCTATATAAAGGGCTAATATAATAAGTGTCCCCCCAGCTGTCCAACTTGTTGCTATGATGAGCACTGACCACCAGGGAAGATGCTCAACACAGGAGCGGCCGTGATGCGCACAGAGAAATGGCACCGCAGACCTGGAGCCCACAAAGCAATGCTGGGCTTCTCCTAAGTGGGACACAGGCCCCACCCACCACCACCCCTGAGTGACAGCCCACCAAATTGCAGCCAACGCTGCCAAGACCCCATGGCACAAAATGTGGTCCACAGCCCAACCCAGGCCAGAAGCAGTCATTGTGAGCATCCTGTAATTACATCACATAGCAATACCCAGCTTCCTCTCCTAGTGACTAGCCTTCTTGCAGTTACTTCAGCTCAGGAACATGACTTGCTTTATAGCCAGGTAGAAACATTCTACACTTTAATCAAATGTCTGTGAAGCATTTTCCCGTGTCTTATCTCATTTGATCCTCACAGAAGTCCTGGAGTAGGTAGATAGGAGACTTGGTGGAATCCTATTTTCCTTTCATTAGCCAGAAAATGAAGATTTGGAAAGCTTAGAAACTTGACCCAACTGAAAAGAAGTAAGAAATGGCGGACCTTGAAAATGACTTCAGATTTTCTCACTGTGCAGAATATACTCAAACACTGCTGTAGTTAAATATTTCACCCTTTCTTCTCCCTGCATGATCTACAATAATAATCTTCTTTGTGTTGATATTTACTGCTGTGTTGCTGACAATTACCTGAAAGAGAAGTTGGGGTGCTTCACTGGGCTGGAAAAAGTTTAGCTAAATCAGAAAGCAGGTCTAATTAAGCAAGTTTGTATATATAAAACTGTTGTTGATACCAATCACACGTGTGCATTTCAATATGTCATTGTTGATCGTGAATTTGGTTGACACTTCTATTATAGAGAAAGGGTGAACAGCAATATTAAAATATTTCTTCTACGTAGTTAATTTCCTTTCAATGTGCATGAATTGGTGCACCGGGCCACTAATAGAGATGTAAAGTTGGGAGCAAAGTTCATCAAAAGGCTGTGGCTTTGTTCTTTAGGTTCCTTTTGGTTTAATGGTCGTTCCGTATGGTGGTAAATGGACTCAGAAACAAAAGCCTGGTTCTCATGCCAGCAGCCAAGGCACCCATAGCTGCTATCTCTTTTTATGTCACTCATTCTCAGTTCAGGTGATGGAGGTATATCCAAGTGAACCTCCCCTCTTTAATGCTCATGACCTCTGCAGATGGCTTCTGGTTCCCTGGGTAATGGCTAGTTGTTTATCCTCGGAGCTGCAGGAGAGATACTGGGGATTGATGGCTGTGAACTCCACTGGGCTCAGAGGTATCCTCCCTCTCACTCTGCCAAATTGGGTCCACCCAGGCTTTTGGTGAGGGTAACTACAAAATATGTGCTGTGGCTGCTCAGAGTACTCTTAGAGTCCTGCCACAGAGATGTTAAGAAGGCAGCATAGCATCGATATAATGCAGATTCGGGAACCTGAAACACCTGGCTCTGAATCCCATTTCTGACACTGACCAGCTGTTCAGACTTGCAAAAATCACTTAACCTCTCTGAGCGTGGTTTCATCATTTGTAAACTGGACTTGATAACCCCTACCTTACAGGGTTGTTGCTCACAACAATTTTGTATTTTAGGTGCCTGGCACAGTCATTGCTCAGGCAATGTGATGGTGTTAGGATATCAGACAGGGACATGTATTACAGAGCCTGCACCACTCAATGTATCCCCATTCCTTTATTCCCATTATGCTAGGCAGCATCTTGGCACTTGGATATAAAGATGCATGAGGCTCACCTCTCATCTTGTTTCCCCTTCCTCATGCTAGGACTGATCAGTCTCCTTCCTGGGGGCACAAACTGGGTAGAACCTTTTTTGCCTCTGAGTAGGGCTCATTCTGGATGCTTCGGACTCAGGTTGTCCTAAGAATTAAAGTAACATGGCCATGGGACTTAAACAACAGATTGGTGTGGGGCTGGAAAGCCATCAGCAGAAATGTGAGGACAAGATCTTGATTGAATAGTTGTGGCCAATATTCTTGAAACATCTTTTCTCTGTTCTTAGGGTGAGGAGGAGGAGTTCTCACCCCAGATCATGAGGGAGTAAAAATCCGATCTTCATTGTGGGGAGGAACCAGCCTTTCCAGGCAATCCAGGCTGAGGCAGGATCTTCCCAGCACTCAGAACTGGGCTTTGGGCACCAGAGGGGCTGCCAATTGTTAACAGAAACCACTAGATTTTTCTACCCTCTCTTCCAGGCAAAGGCATGCTTCTTCATGTAGAAAGCGAATACTCCACCTCCTCATAGCCACATTTATGGAACACCTATTCACTAGACATTGGGCTAGGAGCCACCAACATTCAGAGCCAATCTTCTCCCTGGTCTAAACTTCAGTCCCCCTCACCTGATTTCTTGCTGCATCTTTAATTGAGAAAATAGATCCCACCAGGCAAGTGTGTTTCACTCATTGCAGAAGTCAGAGTCCAACCAGAAAACAGCTCTCTAATCTAAGCATTTAAAACAGAGGGGATCTAATTCCAGAAAATGGCTACGGAAGAGAAAGAAGAAGACACCACACAGGAGGTGATGAGGCCACCCAGAGGGTAACCTCAACTGCTGGCAGACTCAGCCAATGGGGGGTGGGGGTGGGGGGTGTCGCATTCCCCAAGCCGAGGTGCTGGTCTCACTTGCTGAACCCAGACTATGGTGGACATGCCTGAAGGAAGCTGGTGCCAAGGCGGGGAAGTGGCTGCTTTGGACATTTCACCCAAAAAAGGAGGGAGAAGAAATACCCCTGTTTCTCTTTTCCTCCTACCCTACAACCTTCTATCAGGAGCTCCCACTGACCACACCCAGATGAAGGCCAGTTGATACGGGAACCGGGAGGTACAGTCTGTGTCCCGTGCCACATAGAATCAAGCAAGGGGAAGGCATGGGACATCATCAAGGGCAAGCAGACCTAGGACAGGAACATTCACATTACTTTATATAGTCCATACAGAAACAGTCACCCACTCGGGTCAGAATTACTGCTATCCCATTTCCCTGATGAGGAAATTAAGGTTTCAATTAGTTAAAAAAAGATTGCCCCTGGGCCCTGAATGCAGACACATTTGGGCATCTGTTTAAGTTCTGTCCAAGATTTAAACTCTCAAATCCTGTTTTCTCTCTTGATGGGAGAGCTGGGTAAGTTTTTATGGAAGTTAGCCAAATATATCTTTAGAGTAAATAAGAGGTTTTTAATTTAATTTTTGAAAACCACAATTAATGTGGAATGCATGCATTCCAAAGAGCCATCAGCTAACTAAAACAATCCAGTGGCCTGTTGGAGCTTGACAGCTGGTCAGCCTTGGAGAATAAGTGCAGGGCCTCCAGGGACCACACTGTAGCGGGGATGGAACACCATCAGGGTCAGCTCTGTGTCCGGCCAAGGCTACCCGAGCTCTCACCAAGTCCTATGAACATTTCTGCCCATGTCCCTGCAGGGCAACATTGCTCTGGAGTTCCCACAACTGCACTAGTGATCCTGAAGCTACAACATGACCCCACAAGCCCCTTCCTCCCGGAAGCCTCTCTGGTCCCCACATCAGGCCATTTGTAATTCCTCTCCTCTCCCCTCAGCATTCTGGGCTTCTCTGATCATGGAAATTGACACAACACTGCTTTGTTGTGGTCCATGCTCTCATTTCCTGCCCCCGTAGGTTGTGAGCTCCGCCAGGGTATGGCCCTGAATTTGCCCTGTGCTGAGCACAGCACGGAACACATGGTAGACATGCAATGGAAACTTGAGAAATGAATGTGCAGAGAGACATGTAAGAACCCAGGATATTCTTAGCAGCATGGTTCACCGGAAAGAATGTGCAATCAAGTGTCCACTCGACTTATTATAGAATTCATCCCAGGTGTGCTACTCACACGATGTGCAATCTTGGTAATCACTTGAAGTCTATAGTCCAGTGTTTTCTCTAAAAAATGAGATTTAATGTTACCTTCTTTACCGGGTTGCTGTGGCTGCTGTTTAAAGAAAGCCCTGCTCAATAACTATCATTTCCATTCTCCCTCGATATTTTAAGAGAGTAAGTCTTCACTTGACATTGATAGGTTTGGCAACTTTTAGCAAAACAATGAAAAAGGGAAATCAATTTTACCATAGGCTAATTGATATAAATGAGAGTTAAAGTTTCTGTGGCATCTCATCAAGTTATAACAAAATGACTTTGAATGAAACAACATTGTTTGAGCACCTCTTCTCCCCTAAAATGATTATGGGTAACAGAATTAACCATTAGCACATGATACTGCATTTTTGCTTTAGTGGACAATCTTATTAATACAATGATGCAATATGGATTGACTACTTACTGTGCAATAGACAGTGTTGCAAAGTGGCTAAAAGTATGGGCTTGTAGTCAGATTGCCTGGATTGAATTCTGGTTGTCTTAATTTCATCTGTAAAATAGGCATGATAATCTTACCTATGTAATCATATAATCAGAAAGTACCTGGGCTTAGAGTCAGCATTCAAGAAAGATTAAGTATCATCATTCTTATAAGCCAAGCAATTTCCCCAGTATTTTCCTCACATGACCTCACCCAATCTTCACAACAGCGTTATCAAGTAGCCATTGTCATTCCCATTTAACCAGAAGGAAACCCTCTTAGGGAGGTTATGCAGTTTCCCAAAGGTTAGCCATGTTGGTTATTGGCAGAACTCACAGCTCTTTGCCATTAACTGCCTCCTCTTTACTCTTTTTTTTTTTATTTTTAATATATTTTTATTGATTTCAGAGAGGAAGGGAGAAGGAGAGAGAGATAGAAACATCAATGATGAGAATCATTGATCAGCTGCCTCCTTCACACCCCACACTGGGGACTGAGTCCACAGCCCAGGCATATGCACATGACCAGGAATTGAACCGTGACCTCCTGGTTCAGAAGTGGATGCTCAACTACTGAGCCACCCCGACTGGGCTCCTCTTTACTCTTTGAAGTAAAGATAGATTTGATGAATTTTTATAAATGGCCACAATTGTTTTTGTTCAATCATAATAACAGGAATAATAATCCCTTAAAATTTGTGCAATATTGCAGTTTACCATACAAACTGCTTTCTCGCATGAGCCTCACACTAGAATACTGATATGAGTATTTGTTTGAAAATATTTAATTCTTCAAAAGAAGAAAACATATTAGATAAATGAAATTCATAAAAATATATTAGAAATGATGTCTATTTTAGTTTATTATAGCTATAATATTGTAGCACATGTATATTTAACATAGAAAGGGATGAAAGGACCAAGAGATATATAATATTTATGAGGCAACATTATAATGGCACCTGTGCCCTGAATATATATATGCATGAGACCGATGAGGCATTAAATATTCTGGGTGCACTAAATATACAAAAGCAATCAATATTCATGAGGCCTTGATTCAGCCATACACTGAGGACACCCATCAGGCTCCATGCGTCCTCTGCCAGTGCTAGGCTGCAACTCATGGCCGCTCAGAAGGCTCATTGGCAAACTACACAGGGCCTGGTATTTTTGTCCCTGTGTCTTCCCAATACAGCAAGTGTGTGTTCTTGGCCAGGCAATCTGCATCTGCAGACTCCTTAGCTTGAACTTCAACTCTGATTTTGTAACCAGACCACCAGTGAAGTAGGCTGATGTGGCCAAGAGAGACAACCTAGGATTCAGGTAGTGTGGACCTTCCAGCCCACTCACACTCTGTCATAGAGTGCTAATGCATCTCACCTGCTTCTCACTGCATTTTTAATTAATTTACAACCTGTGTGATGTAAGCATTTTAATTTTATTATTGGGCCTTTCTGTTCTGTGACCTCTGGTAGAGAGTACCATCTTTGGAGGCTACCATTGCATCAAGGTAATTCCTCCCATGATAAATGGTGAGAGGTAGAGAGTAAAGATCCTTTGTTATAGATCACATGTGTGAAACACAAGGCCCGCGGGCCAAATCTGTCCCACCAGGCCTTGCAATGTGGCCCGCACCGCGCTGTCATCACTGCACTCCGCTGCGTTTCCATCACAATGACAGTTTATGACTGTTCAGTAAACCATTCGGCCCGCGATTTAGGCTGGATTTTAGATTTTGGCCCCTTCTCTGATTGAGTTCGACACCCCTATTATAGATAAAGAAATTAAGAAACATAAAGAGTATGTTATTTATCCAAGGTCACACAGCTATTAAGTGGATTAATTGGAATTCACACACAGGTTTCTCCAGCTCCAAGCCTAGTTCTTTTTATTCTAAACAAGATCCTCATGCCAACAACAGATTAGAAGGTACTATAAAAAATGAATTGGATTTCCTTATTGGCCCTTGAAAGGCAGGAAAGAAGAATTTCAAGGCTGTTCTGAGCAGTGGTGTCTGGACAGAGCAAGTTGTCACTTTAGCAAAAGCCTTATTTTGATTGAGCCACACTCAGTGGGCATGCCCATGCTTGGAATGTCCTTCAAAGGGGTTTCAGATGTACAGTCAGCCTCCTCTGTTCCTTATTGATTCTGTAAACACTGTCTCCTTATGGGCAAGGTCCCAGCAAACAGACACGTAGAGACTCTGACACTGTTAGGAATGAAGTCCAGAAAAAGCGAAGGCTTGAGCCAGAAAGTGTTCCATTGTCTTTGTGTCCTTTCTAAAACTGGATTCCTTGCCAGACAATGTCACCCTCAAAGACTTGACTGGTGTGTTTGCTCTGGCTCTTTTAACTGTTGACTTTTAGATAGACTCTAGTTTGGCTTAGATATAAAACCTGCTTTCTCCAAATTAATAGTTAACTCAAATAAGCACTTTTTGGTCTTCATTCCCTCCTTTACTACCTTTCAAACCATGCGCACACAAGCTTTGCTGGCCAAAAGGATTTGTGGGCTGTGACCAAGGCCTTCTAGAGAGGGAAGGCTCTCTAGGAAGGGCAGGACCAGACACCCTATTTCATCCGGGTCAATGCTCAGGCTCTTGTGGAAACATCAGTCTTTTCAGAGGAGGAAATGGATCGGTTTCAACAGAACCTTGCAAATAATTTTTAGTAATCATTAGGTTCCCAAGTGTGTAACTTTTCTGCACATTGACACTTGCTTTGCTCTTGTTCCCATTTCATTTGAGCCATATGACCCTTTCCATTGCTCACTAAATCACTAGATTAGAAAAACATCACAATAATGACAACATGTGGTTATGAAGCACTGTAGCTATTAACATGGAAAATAAACACAATACAATCCTGTGTATGGTATTTTAAACTATAATTTCATGCATCTGTGCAGGTATACATATAAACAAAAAAAAAGTCTTGGAGAAGTAATAAGATGCTTAAACACACTTATGGAGAAATCATAAGTAATTTTACTTAATTTTTTTTTATAACTCTCTGTTTTCCTTTAACTCTTATAATCACCTTTCATTGCTTTTTAGTGTTTATTTTTTTAAAAAGCTTTTTTATTTACATTTTAAATAGAAATAAAAATACTTGACAAGGCCTTTAATGTTACCAGGGAGCTTTTCAAAAGCTAAACAATCTCAGCTGAACTACATAACAGCCCTGGGAAGTCAGTATCATCTTTATAGCCACTTTATAGATGGCTCAGTCTATTGTGTACAAGGTTACACAGCTACTAAGTAGTAAAACTGAGAGGCGAAGACAGATGTTTTTGACGTCAAAGCCCATGTACTTTCCACTCTGCCATAGCTGCCCTCTGTAAGCACTTTCATCATGTGTCCTGGTTTCCATCAACAAGGCTCTGTGGCATGGCACTCCATGGAGGTGCAAAGATGAAAATCCTGCCCCCCAGGAACTCACAGCAGAATAGGGGTTCTCAGTCCCAGCTGCTCATTAGATTCACCCTGGGCCAGTTTTAAATCTTTGTAGGCCTGGGCCATATGTCAGCAGTTCTTTAAAACTCCTCAGATGATTCCAATGTGCAGACAAGATGAGGACAACTGATTTACCAGGAGCTGGCACACCCATAAAAGCACAGATCCCATGAGAGAGAATAGGTACTCGATTATGACTATTCCCTGCTTTGTATCCAGTAATGGCTTCCTGGTACTTAATGGGTCTTTGGCATATGGATCTCTTTGCACGGACGTCATGAGCATTGAAGACTATACATTTAAGACCATAAACTATAAACACCTTTTAATGTTTAACTTAAAATTAATTGAAAATAGCTTTTTCGCCGAAACTGGTTTGGCTCAGTGGGTAGAGTGTCCGGCCTCTGGACTGAAGAGTCCTGGGTTCGATTCTGGTCAAGGTCATGTACCTTGGTTGCGGGCAGATCCCCAGTAGGGGATGTGCAAGAGGCAGCTGATTGATGACTCTCTCTCTCATCGACGTTTCTAGCTCTCTATCCCTCTCTCTTTTTCTCTGTAAAAAAAATCAATAAAATATATTTTTTTAAAAAGAAAATAGGTTTTTCATCCTCTAACTGAACATGTAGTTTGGCAGTACAGTGTAGCAAAGAGAGGTCTAGACCTGAGACTCTGAAGACAAACTCAGCCCTGACTCAGGATATAAAAAACTGTGATTTGGGACCAGTCATTTTGCTCTGGGTCTCAGTTTCTTCCTCTACAAAAGGATTGAATTAGATGCTGCCTTACAATCCCTCCAGGTCAAATTTCCTGTGATTCTCTATCATGTAACTCTAGATTGCCAACAAAGCAGGTAGTCTGAGACAGATAATGAACTTAAAACCTAGCATTTTCAGTTCTCTATTACTACATTACAAATCGCCTCAAAACTGAGTGGCTTAAAACAATGGTGTATTTTTTTTCTTTTTTTTTTGATTATGTAGAATGGCTGGGAGGTTCTTCTGCTGGTTTTGCCTGAACTCATAGGTGCAGCTGCAGGCAGAGGGAGCTCAGCTGAACCTGTAGCGCTACCCAACTGGCGGTGCTGGCTGTGGGCCGGAGAGCCTTAGTTCTGTTCCACGTGACTGTGACTTCTCATCCTCCAGGAGAGCCCGGACTTCCTCCTACCCTGGAATTCCAAGAGGGTCAGAGTAGAAGCTGCAAAGCCTCCTGGGCTCTAGGTTCTGGAACTCTCACAGTTCACTTCAGCCATAAGCTGTTAGTCAAAGTAAGTCATAGGATTATCCCAGATTCAGAAAAAAATAAAAAATAAAAAGAAAGGGGTGGAGCCATGGACTCCATCTCTTGATGAGAAAAGCTGCGATGACAGGTTGCAATGGGGCGTAGATACAGGGAGGTGTGATTCATGGATGGTCATTATTATAATGACCCTCTGTGCTGTTTTGCCTGAAGATGCCATATAATGTAGTGGCGAAGAGCACAGTCTTTGGACTCACACTCTCTGGGTTTAAATCCTGCTGCCGCCATTTACTTGTGGTATAGAACAAGGGACTTAATTCACTCTGTGCCTGTTTCCTCGTTGGTAATTCGAGAACAATAAAAGTGCCCACCTCATAAGGTGACCTTGATAAAGAAATGTGATCATGTCTGCATAAATGTGGTCATGTTGGCAAAACCCCTAACACACAGTAAACATGTCCTAAGAGCTCTCTGCTCTTATTACTGGCTCTGATTTTCTGCAGGAAGTGAGAGAGCTGCTTTAGTCCATATAAAGGCACCAACCCTTATCTTCCTCCTTCCTGACATTCCCCTGCTGAGACTGTGGCCCCCAGTTGCAAACCTGGGGGGTTAAAATTAACAAGCTAAGGGTTATTATTTAGCTCATTCACACACACAGCATCTCTCCATGAAAGACTCAGCCCTGGACACTGAACTTTAAACAAGGAATGTGACTTACGGCCTCCGTGGGAGGAGTGAGCTCTGGCATGAATGGCTCTTGTTTCCGGGTAGCCCCCGGCTCCACTGCCTGGCTGAGCATGGTTCAGGTGAGTGGGAATGTCAGCTCCCACCTGCACACAGCAAGCCACTACTTGCTGGTCTTGACTTCCACCTGGACTCATCTAACTGAGGTTTGGAGGGGCACTCAGGTCACTGGTGTGGTCCAACCTGTAAAGTACCTGAGGAACTCTACTCCCCAGGTCAAGCCTTACCTGGGACTTGTTCTCTGGAATATATGGCCTAAACTCTCCCCAAGGCAGTCCAACCATACTCAGCAATCTGACTTAGGGCTTTAGAGTCAGACAGTTATGGGTTCAAATCCCTGACACCTCCTTAGTGCAAGTGAGAAAACCTCACTGAGCCTCAGTTGTTTCCTCTGTTAAAATGAGGATGGTATTATCTACCTAACAAGGTTGCCATAAAGATTAGAAGCAAGTATATAAAACACCCAGCAAAGTCTGGATATTAGTAGAATTAAACTAAATAATTTGTACAAAGTGCCCAAGAGCTCAGGCCTCAAAAAAAAATGTTACTTTCCCTGTCAGTATTAGGGTGAATCTAAGCCTGGAGTGAGCGATTCATTCATTTACTAATTTATTCTACAAACCACTGCTTATCCTGCAGAGAATGACCAGATATATCACATTCCAATCTGGAAGCTCCAGGAAGGCAGACATCTGTCTTTTTGTCACTTGTACACTGCCTGAAAACACAGGTGTAGAATAAGTGTTCGTTGAAGGAAAGATAAGCCAGGCTCCACCATTAATGAGCTTGAATTTAAAGGGAAGATGGGGAATATACATTAAAAAACAAACAAACAAACAAAAAAAATCCTCTAATTCCAGGTTGATTGATTCAAGTGATCAGAGAGGAGCAAGGGCTGTTGAAGAAATTACATCTACTGAGCTCTAAAACAAGGCTTCACAAGGTGCATTTAGAATGTGCTTTGAGGAAAGGAAAGGATGTTAAAGTACAGCATAGGAAAGATGACTGAGCACAAAAAGGAGAACCAAGTTTAGCCCATGTTTGAAGTTTTAGAATTGAAACTGTAAGCATTCCCCCGCTCCCTCTCTCTTGTGTGTTTATATGTCTAAATTAGAAAGGCCTGGGAGTACGTAGCATTTCCCTATCTCTAGGTGATTTTCCCAAATTAAATTATAAAATCTCTAAAAAAGCCCATTGTGTTGATTGGCTTTGAGATTAAAAAGCTTATATGTAAATTGAATATTCCTAAAATTCCAGAAATAAAAGAAATGGAGCCTGAAATACTTTCAATATGACTTTAAAAAATAAAGTATTCTTAAAGAAACTAACTCAGAACTTTTTTATAATTCAAGTTCTCAAGATGTAGGTAAATCTTTGGCAAACAAAACTAATTCAATAATTTCAATTTCCTAAAAAGAGCTCTGTTTCCTCTGATTAGAGTAAGTAAAATACAAACATATATCTTTGTTCTACTTGAATATTTTCTTCCTAAACTTATCCAGATTTACTGACAGAATAAGCTAGTGTTACTTCTACTAAATATATAAAATTACAAAAAAATTGCTTAACCAAATTGAATAATTATTCAGACAAACTTTATTTTAACAGTAAATATGTTTTGTAACATGTTAGCTTGAAGATAATTTTCAAGATCTTTATGTAACTTAAAATCTTGGACTGATACTAAATTGAGTTAATAGACATTCATTAGATAGCAAATCATTTCCAAAGAGATAAAATATGAAACGGTGTTACTCAGAAAAATTTAAGTTTATATGCTTTTGCTTCTTATTTTTATATGCTACTGAGAAACTATATATATTTGGGTCTATTAACTGATATGTTTATGTTTTGCCACTTTGGGAAATAATACATGTAATGGTATAAAAAGTTCTAGAAGTTTCCTGAAAAGAAATTTAATTATAATCAGAACTGGGTACATTTTTATGTGTTTATTTATAGATTTTCAGTATCTTTGCACTATTTTACACCTCTCTATAAATTGTAGGTGATGAATATGCAAACTTTGTCTTGTCTTGTAAAGATTGATCGACATCCTTCCTCCCTATGGAAAAACCATGCAAATTGGACTGGATCTGGTTACCTTACCCAAATTGTCAATTCTTCCCAATTTTTCAATTTCTCCAGATTTCTTCCATATCTAGCTACAAACTTCCTTTTCTAACCTGATGGCATTATTGAGAATTATAACTTGACTGACCATATTCCTATTGGGACCCTAAGTTGCTTTGCAGCTATGATGATTTGGTATAAATCTTGAAAGACTCACCATCACAGCAGACCATGCATGAGCTATAATTCTCTCTGGACTCCTGAGGAAGTCTGGCAAAATGCTTGGGTCATGCTTGCCCTTATCTGAGAGGTAACCTAGACTGTGGACAACATCACAAAAAGCATTGACATCTCGAAAAAGAGCTTCAGGTAACTCAGTGTGTGGTGCTGCATAACTGAATGGTTTCCCTCTATTGGCCTGTTGGTATCCATCAGGAATTCAACTCCTGGTTCTTTAATTTAATACCCTTGATGCTAATATTCTCCCTTTTCACTTTAGGCATCCTTCTTTTAAGAAATCTGATCTCCAGGGTCATAAAATAACCAACCTTTGCCACTGCCTCTCTATAGATAGTTCAACTGGTTTTGCAGGAATATAGGCAACAAAAAGTCCTTGAGAGACTATTTCTGAGACCTTGTTTTATTCTATTCAAGTAGTTTATGATCACCTCTGAGTTGTTCAGTGAGAAGTGACCTTCATTCATTTTCTATAAAGGGACAGACGGACAATGTTGAACTTTACCTGAGCTCTGTACTCTCAGAAAATGGAGATAGCCAAGAAATTCCCCTAAGCTTTTGTTCTCCAAAATTGTACTCCTAGAAAAACAGCTACTAGCAAAGTTCTTCCATATATATATATAAAAAAAGTCCAAGTGACTTGACTGTCAGTCCAACCATCTGACCAACTAGCTGGCCAGTACTTATGATGTGCACTGGCAATTTAAAAATAAATGTTGACTCGTGCATGCACAATACATATAAAACTCTCACTGGCACCAATTGCATGCAATGCCAGAACGTACTATTGGCACAGTGTACCTCTGAAGCTGAAAGAAAGCAATGTCATCAACAGAATATTGTTTATTTATTAATCAATTTATATATTACTTTTCATATACATTTTACCAATTTTCTTTCATTTCTGATACTTCTATTACAGAGAAAGGGAGAATAGCTATATTAAATATTTTGTATTTTAATTTTATAATACTATATTATATGTACTCTTAGAGGTCCAGTGCACGAAATTTGTGCATGGGATAGGGGTGTGTCCCTCAGCCCAGCCTGCACCTTCTCCAATCTGGGACCCTCTAAATAGGATCGGGTCTAAATGGGCAGTCGGACATCCATCTCACAATACAGGACTGCTGGCTCCCAACTTCTTGCCTGCCTGCCTTCCTGATTGCCCCTAACCGCTTCTGCCTGCCAGCCTGATCACCCTCTAACTACCCTCATACCAGCCTGATTGATGTCTAACTGCTTCCCTGTCAGCCTGTTTGCCCCCAACTTCCCTCCTCTGCCAGCCTGGTCACCCCTAATTGCCCTCCCCTACAGGGTTGATCACCTCCAACTGCCCTCCCTTGCAGACCTGGTCCCTCTCAACTGCCCTCCCTTGCAGGCCTGGTGCCTCCCAACTGCTCTCTCCTGCTGACCATCTTGTGATGGCCATCTTGTGTCTACATAGGGGCAGGATCTTTGACCACATGGGAACAGCCATCTTGTGTGTTGGAGTGATGGTCAATCTGCATATTACTGTTTTATTAGAGAGGATTTTGACATGCAATTTTTTGCAGTAAATGTAATTACTGCATGAATCTTTGTAATTAATTTCCTTTCAATTTGCACAAATCTGTGCCACTAGTGCATAAATAAAACCATCCATTCTTCATAAAACCGAATGACCCCATTGTTTACCTGCCTTTATTAAAATCCCAGGCCCCCTTCATTTTCTTAGAGAACTTCCTCATTGATGAACATCCTCCCTGTTGCAATAGCTTGAGTAAAACTATCTCCTTGACAGTCTATTTTGTTTTTCACGCTCTCCAATTTAAAAAATAAATAAAGATATGGGAGGTGTTCCCCACCATTGAAACAGTTGTGAGAGGAGGCAATGTCTGAGATAGTGAGAGCCATCTCCAACAATGAGACGAGATATAAAAAGGTTCCTGATGACATTGTTTTGAGAGGAGGCGATGTCTGAGATAGTGACAGCCATTTCCAACGATGAGAGACGAGATATAAAAAGGATCCTTGATGACATTATTATTTTGCTGAAAATTGTCAGTCCTCTTCTTGTTATGGGAGATAGTATGTAACCTTATGCTTTAAGTCACTTTCTGTTGGGTGTTCTGTTTTAAAGCTCAAACACCCCCACAGAGTGTTTCTAGGTTATAAAACTAAATAAAACTTGTGCTGAGAAGCTGGAAAGATGTTTGAGAAGAAATGACTGCTGTGATGTGTAGGCAGACAGGGCTTAGAGCAATTCAGAGTTTCCTGTGTCTCTGTGTGGCACTGGAGTTGTAGAATCATTCCTGAGAGGTCAAGGCTGCCACAGATCCAAGGGTACTTTCAATGAAGAATAAGGAGACAAAGGAAACTTGTGTGGCTATATGGTTGAGGACCCAAAGAGCTGTTAGACATCTGAGCAGATGCCAGCACAGGCCCATAACCTCACAGATCAAGTACACTCTACCCATTTAGAAGCATCTCGAGGGAAAAGTGAGCATACTCAAATGAACTGAGTTTAACTCTCTACCATCAAATAGGAATGATAGCTCAAAATGTAAATTATAAATTGGTAAGGTATGTACACATATAATACCCTAATAAAAAATTTGTGGAAAAAAGTAAATTATTATACAATATAGAAAAGAAACTGATCTTGTAGTTTATTTGAACCTATAATAAACATGTAGGTCACTATCCTTTAGATAGATTCACAAATAAAACTCCACATAAACCCAAATCTTACAGTGATCAAGGCCAGAATATCCAAGTGTTACAAGTGATGCTGTTTTTAGTGGGCAGAGTGAGAATAGAATTGTCTGAACTTGAGGCTCCAGTAATCAACAACTCTACCCCCTCACCCACCACCACCACACAGACATACCCATGCACCAAGAAAAGAAAGAGTTCCTGCTGGAACCACATGTGCCTTGATGTTGCTATTGCCATTGTGTGCCTGGGTTGGCAGAGTCTCAACAGCTACAGTTAGTGTGTGACTGATGTTAGTGAGAAGTAGCAACCCTGGCCTTCAGCCTTGAAGACAGCTTGACCTGTCACACCAGTTTTCTGGTTGGGAAACAGAAAAGTGAAATAGGGCTGTACTATTATAATGTTTTTCATGGGATATAGCAAGGTCTAGTCCAGTGGTTGGCAAACCGCAGCTCACGAGTCACATGTGGCTCTTTGGACCCTTGAGTGTGGCTTTTCCACAAAATACCACTGCCTGTGCAAGTCTATTTTGAAGAAGTCATGTTAGAAGAAGTTTAAGTTTAAAAAATTTGGCTCTCAAAAGAAATTTCAATCATTGTACTGTTGATATTTGGCTCTGTTGACTAATGAGTTTGCCAACCACTGGTCTAGTCACTAGTGGCTTATTTGCTGTATATGAGACCAAACTGCCTCAGAATGAGGCCTTCTTATTTCTTTCTCTATCTTTGAACCTATGAAATACTTCTTCAATAAAATACTTTTGAGCACCACTAAAGGGTATTTCAAAAAGCTTATCCTTTGACTGTCTCAAGGCGCACGGGGCGAGGGGTTTGAAGATGGCCATCTGAAGTGGGAGCCTTCAAACTGAACTCTTCAGTCTCCAGAGTCCCAGGAGACAGTCTAAGGATAAGCTTTTTGAAATACCCATTAGTGATACTCAAAAGTATTTAAAAACCCGGAGGAACTTTGTTTTTTTTTTACATGAAATGGGAGGGGGATATGGCAAAAAGAATAGTCGGGCTCCTGACCCCCAGTTGCAATGCAATCAGAGCAACTTAATGCCATCTGTTTCATAATTGGGACTTATAAGTAAAATTTTACTCAAGAAAAGATTCCAGTGCTTTCTAGAAACAATTATTTCAAAGCCTCTGATGAGAGTCTAGCTGGATCTTGAAGTTAGAAGTGAATCTATGAATGGCAATGAGCTAACTATCTGAAGGTCTGACATCACTTTCCAGAGCCTTTGCCTAGGCCCTCACTTTAGAGTTCCCATCCCATTGTCACATGGGAGTTGGCACATGGACACCCACCACCTAGGATCTTTTTCTTAAACATCTGAAATCTTTCCATTGACAAGATCAAAAGAGGGTCCCTCTCTTGCCTACCTAAGCTTAGTTCTGACATGTATGTCCCCCCCAGATGATTTATTCTTCAAGGGAGATGGCTCACTATAAACATTGGTATAACACTACCCTTTCAGGTCAAAGAGTCTAGCAGGCGTCTTCAAACGCGGGCCACATGCGGCCCGCAGAGGAGTCTGATCCGGCCCGCCAGGTTTTTTGGGCAGTGAGCGCAGCCGAGGTGTTACAGTAGGAATTAGTAGTTCATATAGTCCGGCCCTCCAGCTCTCTGAGGGACCGTGATCTGGCCCCCACTTTAAAAAGTTTGAGGACCCCTGGTACTGTTATATTAATCTTTTTATAACCAGAGAAGGAAAATTATGTACCAAGATTTCCCCTTATGAAGAGCATTGTATTTTGGCTTAAAGGTTGTGAGAGGTAGGGTGAAAAAGCTTTTAGAAATGCTTGGGGCTTGAAGTTTATCTTAATCTCTGGGCCTCAGTCCAGGCCTGTTCCTAGGCCTGGGTAATGGATGCACTTTCCAATAATAAAGGGAAAATTTTGAAGTTTAAACAGGTAAGCAGGAAATGAGGAGAGGTGCCTTAGGCCGGATACTGCATGAGAGAAAAATGTGGAGAGAGCAGGAATGTCTAAAAGTGGACTTTGGCACGCTGCTGTAAATTCTTCCTCTCAATCCTTTAAGAAATCTTTGGTAGAATCTACAATGCTCACTTGTGCTTTTGTGTGAGTGAATTCTTTTGGATGTTGACTTTCACGTCTGGCTGAGGTCATCCTTGGTGCAATATCGTAGGAAGACAAATCTAAAGACAAGTAGGCCATGAGAGAATAATTCCTCAGGAAACCAGTTTTGGGGCAGCCCGAGGGCTTCCCTAGGCTGAGATTAGAGCTGCGAAGAGAGTCTAGCTTGTGGGTCCAGGAGGCCCTAGTTGACTTAAAAGCTACAGTCTGATAAATTAGCACCACAATCCTTCACCAACACCCCATTGTCTGAAGTCCATGCTCCTGGGCGGGAGAGGGCCTTCTCCTCCCAATACATTTCTATCTTTCTTCAGAGATCTTTTCTATTTTTCTTCCAAATCTCTTCCACAGATTTTTTTAACCTATTTTATTGATTTTTAACAGAGAGAAAGGGAGAGAGATAGAGAGTTAGAAACGTCAATGAGAGAGAAACATCGACCAGCTGCCTCTTGCACACCCCGTACCGGGGATGTGCCCGCAACCAAGGTACATGCCCTTGACCGGAATCGAACCTAGGACCTTTCAGTCCACAGACCAACGCTCTACCACTGAACCAAACCGGCTTCGGCCTCTTCCACAGATTTCTTAGCTAAGCCTGGAATTTTCAAAACAACCAAAAAGGGGAGAGCAAACAAGAAAAATGCAACAACAGGAGTATAAATCAATTAAATGATGCAATTCCCAGACAACGGATCTGGATCTTTTTATGGATGACACACGAAGCCCATTAAAATCTGGCTTCCCCAACTCTCCATTGTCATCTCTCCCGGAGCTCCCACTTGCTGGTGCACTGCAGCATCACCACCTTGAACAAGCCTAACTGACCATTCGCTGACCCCACCATGTGGAACTGGCCACTCCTTACTCATGTCTCATCAGAGCATAGCACTTCCAAACACTCTGTGCCAGCATTTGTTTGCAGGCTTTCACCTTCCAATAGATTGAGTGTCTAATCCCAGGATCAAACCAATGCTTAAAAAGCAGTGGAATCTCAATACATGTTTGTTGAGTTGAAAGAATTCCAAAGCAGGATATAAAAATGGAAAGGGAGCAGACTAGGTTGGGAGCCAGTTCTGCCACTCACTGGCCTGATAACTTTGGACAGATTCCTTAATCTCTCAGAGTGCCAACTGCCTCATCCACTTTTAACAGCTACTTTGCAGAGAGAAGATTAAAGTATATAAAGTACACCCATCTATGATGTATGTGTAATAAATAAATGGATGCTATTAAACAGTAGGCTAGTGGCTTTCTAGATTTTTGTTATTGCTAATCCTTACCCAAGAATATTTTTCCATTGATTTTTAGAGAGAGTGGAAAAGAGAGGGAAAGATGGAGAGACATTTCAATGTGACAAAAACACATTGATTGTTTGCCTCCCACATGCAACCTGACCAGGGCCTGGAATGGGGAGGAGGAGCCTGCAACCTAGGTACGTGCCCTTGCCTGGAATCGAACCCCAGACCCTTGGGTCCTTAGGCCAAGGATTTATCCACTGACCCAAACTAGCTAGGGCTGATATTTTTCTTCTCTAACAATATAATCATTTTAAAAATAAAATATTTCACAGAACTGAATAAGAACAAAGCTGCTCTAACTTAGGGGTGCGGCCTCATGGTCCCATCTGCTAATTCTCCATCTTGACACACCTCACTCTGTACCCCAGAAGAACCCAGGGCTCCCATAGCACAGAGAAAAGTCTACTGCCTTAGACCAGTGTGGGAGACAACAACTGGGAGTATGTGAGATGAGTTTAAGTGGCATAACATAGCATTGACTAACACTGATACATATATTTAATAAGCATTCCCTTTATAATTCTTTTTTAGTTTTTCCAATTATTTAGGGGGAAAGTCTCATTTTGAGGCTAATACATTTTTTACTCCTCCTATGACTCCAATATTGAACGACAGCAGACCACAGGCTAAGAACCTTTAACAGCAGTACCGAGTTAGAATTTAACACTATGGGTTTGGTCAGTTCCCCATCGTTACCTGTATCCTGCTCTGTAAATTTGGGCAAATTATAGGACAATAAACTTTATTTATTTACAAAATGAGGTTAATAATGCTTGTTCATTTGTGAGGATTAACATGGGTTCATTTTAGATATAGATAGATATAGATATAGATATAGATATAGATATAGATATAGATATAGATATAGATATAGATATAGATATTAATATTTCTGTGTGCCAGGTAGCCTGGTGGAATAGAGTGGTGAATTAGACAAATGTGATCATTGCCCTCCTGGATCTCCTAGCTAAAGGTAGATATAGATTTTTTTTAAAAAGATCATTCATTTGAATAGTGTGGTAAAGGAAGGAAGGAAGGAAGGAAGGAAAGAAGGAAGGAAGGAAGGAAGGAAGGAAGGAAGGAAGGAAGGAAGGAAGGAAGGAAGGAAGGAGACAGACTTGCATATGCTGCCTGCATCTGGGAACATCCAACACAATCGGGGACATGTGAACAAAACCTATCCAAACTTTGTTTTACTGCCTCTGAGGGCCTATTGGAACACTGAATATTTAGGAAAACGAGGGGAAAGATAAGCTAGCCACCCAACTAATCCCAATAATAGAATTATTTTTTTCTGTCTTGAGCCATAGCCCCTCAGACTACTGCGGTGTCAATGTTACCAGTTTAATCTTTCTTAATTTGCACACATTGCAGCAACAGTCTGTCTTTGACAGCAAAGACTAAGTTTGGGGAGTGTCTCCACCCTGGAATGATATATAGCATGGCCTCTGAATTTGCAATTTGTCCTTATTTTGCAGAACTAACACCCAGATGCCGGAGAGCAGCACACAAACTACTAAGAAGACAATTTTTTCTTTGGACATCTGCCTTCCGAACCACCACTGCCCCACTCAGGACTTTGTCCCTTTGAGATTAGTTAGGCCCTGAAACGTTCCCTCAAGACTCACCTTGTACAGGAACTGTGTCTATCATCTTATAGGGGCTTATATTGGTGTGCCCTTTTCACACTTGACCTGGACTTGATGCAGGTGCGTGGGTCCTGTGCTCGCTCATCTCCAACAGCCCTGTCCCGTGCTAGACTGGCCTCTCTCTAACTCAGCCCCTTCCTTTCAGCAGGTGCCCATGCAGCATTCTGCACAAAGGAAATGGAGGCAACTAGACAAGAACCGCTCTCCTTCCCCCATCACTGTCAATCATTTCTTCCTTCCTATCAACCTCTCCACTAGCTGACTTGGAAGACTGCTCACTCTTCTTTTTCTCTTTTTATTGCCCCCTCAGGGAGGCCCAGGTCCCAGCCTTGGTGAGGTTCCCCTCAGCCCGTCCTAGAGCTCCAGCTCCCAGAGCCTTACCTTTGTTTGCAAATCTTCTTCCTCAGCTGTCCCCGTGCTGTCACCTCACCTTATAAACAGCTCCACTGTTCCCAGCAGATAAATACATACATGGGTAACAACTTTTTTCTCACCCCACCTTTCTCTTTAAGGACTGCTTCCTCTTCACCTCAAGTTCTTGGCCTGGAGAAATAAATCAGGAGATTTCCCTGCAAGTTGGAAAGTGACCCAGGAGCGTCATGAATCCCCTGAAGTTGTATGTGAATATTTGTGATTGTGCATTTTTCTGGGAAGAAAATAACCATAGCTTTTACTAAAATTTTAAAGGAATCTGGGACCCAAGGGAAGATTCAGAGCCACGTCTGTGAACAGTCTCCTCACATGTGCTCTCCTGGTCTGACCTTATAGAATTCCTGGTTTAGAGAAGGAGAAAGTTGAGTCACCCAGCAATTATCAACCAATCTGACTGTGTAATGGTGTCACCAGGAGGTTCCTGAGAGATTCTTCAGGGAGATACAGAGGGTGGGGGGGTCACTTCACAGCAGGGGGTGGGGGACGGTGGGACAGGCAAGTTAGGAGGAGGCACAGCTGCTTTCCAGGATGCAAATTCATCCCTCACCCTGTTCTCCCAACACTCTCTTATGCTGCTCTGCCTCAGCTTCTCCCAAAACCACCCTCGCTCTCTGGTCTCTGGGACCTAAAGCCAGCACAGTGCATGACCAGGGGCCTCCCTCCAGCTGTGGCCCAAGCACAGAAGTTTGTGACTCTGGAAACTTGCTCAACTGGGAAACAGTGCTCAGGCCAGCTACCAAATTTTATTTTCAATATGATTTCTTTCTGTCCTTTCTGTCTATTGCAGGCCTCTTAAATCATGGTGACTCAGTCCAGACCTCCTTATCTTAGTGACTATCTATGTTTTGAATTCCTTGCTTCCCTCTCAACCCCCAAGTTTAATGGGAAGTGTTTCTTGTCAACATTTCTTCTGTCTGTCCTCTCCAGTTATTCTTCCAGCCATGTTGCTATTTCCAGTGCATCGCATTAAAAAAGGATGACGATCCGAGATTACTAATGGAGATATCAAATGAACCAAGACTGACCCTCAGCTCCCTCACATTCTCTGGAGACCTCCCAGAATCCAGGCTAATAACTGCTTGTATTTCTATTTAGTTCTTGTTCAAAGTTCCACACTGTGCCTTGACAGGCCACCACATTGGATTCCTTCCAATAATACAATTTCTTGAGATCAACTGAATGTCCCATTAATTTTTAATCTGCCTCCTGTTACCCATAAATATTTGTATCCCATGCTCTTCAAATGCCATTCAATCTTCCACAAAGTATTTATGTTGCAGCTGTTTTCTCCCCACATGATTACATTGACTATGGCTGTACATAAAGGAGGGTCCACGCATCTCCTCTGGCATCAAGTCTCTACAATATGATGCTTTTTCCTTCAAGACATAGGTCCATGGCAGAGACATGGACTTGGGACTTAGATGACCTGCATTCAAATTCTGGCCCTTATATTTCCTAACATACTTGGGCAGCCAAGTAACATCTATGGGTCTCAGTTTCCTCTGTCATGGAGTGACTGGCAGAATTGAGTTGCATAGTTACTGAGAGGATTAAATGAGATGACACATAGAAAGCATTTAACAAATGTCTGGCCCTCAGAAAGTGTTGGGGTAGAGAGAATGGTTTCCCCACTCTCAATTGTCCATGCCCTAATCCCTACAACCTGAGAGAGAAATGACACATTTAAGGTTAAGAACCTTCAGATAAAGAGATTATCCTGGATAATCTGAGTGGCCCAAATCTGTTATCATTTATTGGTTGATTCTTGTGTGTGCCCTGACCAGGGATCAAACCTGCATCATACCTTGGTGTATTGGGATGTCTCTAACCAACCAAGCTACCTGGTCAGGGCAGGACCCATCATTGTGAGTTGAAGAACAGAGTGGGCACCTGGCTAGTGTTGCTCAGTGGTTGAGCATTGACTTAGGAATCAGAGGTCAAAGTTCGATTCCCAGTCTGGGCACATGCCGGGGTCCAGTGTGGGAAGTACAGAAGGCAGCCAATAAATGATTTTCTCTCATCATTGATGTTTCTATCTCTCCCTCCCTCTTCCTTCCTCTTTGAAAGAAATAAAAAGATATTAAACAAACAAAAAGAACGAAGTGGGTCATATGTGAGGACTACCTCCATTTTTCTTCCTTCGCTTCCAGAGAAAAATATTGTGTGCTTTACTCCCTCCAAAGTTTGCTTTTTTCCTTTTTTTTTTTTTTTAGAGCTTCTTACTCACTTGTTGTCTTGCCAACAACATGGTGAATCCTCAAGGAAAGGTTCTGTGCCATATTCACCTATAGTTTGCCCTGCACATTCTGACATCCGTGGGAGAGGAAAGGGAAACTGACACACATTGAGAGTTTTTCCTGTCAGGCCCTGTGCACATAAATTATTTTATTTAATTCTCATAGGAACCCTATGGGGTAGATGGATATATACCACTTTTTATAGCTGTCCCAGTGACACAAACTTGTTCAAAGTCCAACAGCTGCTGGAAGAAAAGCTATGATTTGACTTCCAATGAATTCGGGTCTGCCTGATTCTAAATCTGTTCTCTCCACTGTTTTATGGTGTTTTGCATAAATACCATCTTTGCCATCATCACAGTAGACATCCCTATGGCCCTTCGGAAAGCAGCTCATGCTCAACAGTGACACTTTAAACGAGGATTTATTATCCTCATTTTAAAGATGAGAAAATGAAAGCTTGGGGAGTTTAAATGATCTGCCCAAGTTCACGCAGTCCCTGAGAGACACAGAATTTGAGCTCAGGATTTCTGATTGCAAAAACACTTACGTGTTCTTTCCACCACACCACAGCTAGTTCTAATCAATGTTTATGAATTAAATGGGGTGCATTCCTAAAATTACTTACTGCAAGGCAGTATTTCCAGCATCTCTGAGTCACAGTTTGCTGTTTCTATGACATGATCATTCGTGCCACGCCTCTCACTACTGAGTGGCTGCAAATCATATTTATGTCACACCGACGTCTTCCAAATTACCCAGACAGGGAATGAAATAGGTGCTGACACCAGCATCTGAAGCCACAGAGCCCCACCTTCTTCTCCTCCAACACAGGCAAAGCAGCTCAAATGCCCCTTTTGGCACATTTTTAATCAACATGACTTTTCATAAGTAAAATAATACCCTGGCTGTTATTTTCTAACCAGCTATTTTAACCAGCTGTTAGAAAAGAAAATACATATCACATTTAATCTCACCACTTAGCAAAGGATATTACCTTTATATTGAAATGTTTCTTAAGGTAGCTTAAGCATTCCATGTCTAACACCATAAAAATGGACACATTCAGTACCTAACAATGTCTTCCTTTGCCTATTTAGGTACCTAATATTGTAAAATTAATTTTTTTTGTTAAATGTACTTTATTTATTATTATTATTATTATTATTATTATTATTATTATTATTTTTAACAGAGGCAAAGCTTATTGAGAGAAGCCAATCCTGGCAAAGGCGCAGCTGGGGTGGGAGCAGGCCCATGTCCAGAGCTTCCTTTCCATGTCACAGTCGGGTGTTAAAGTCTACTTGCCCCTGTGTCGAATCCCAATGGCCATAAGCCACGTGGGCACAGGGGATCATGTCTCCTGCCATTCGCCTAATAATCTAGCTAATGCACTTCATTTAAAAAGAAGAAGAAGAAAGGAAAAATCCCTTATTGAATTTTGCTGTATTTTTTACTTAAAGACTCTAGGCTTCCTTTTGACGTTTCATGGTTGTTTCATCGGTTGAACTATTGGAAACAGGATTTATATTCCTCCTTGAATGTAAAACGCTTTCTGATTCTAACCTCTAGAACTGCCTGTTTTTCTTACTCTACACACATTAATGCAAATGCCCATTTCTAATGCCCCTGAGGACACACATCTAACTCTGCGGATTCTGCAAAGTTTCCTTCCGTAAGTGCTCCCAGCCTGCTTTCCATCACAAGTAACAGCAGTGTTTTCATTACCTGCTGATTGTCTATAGTCCTGGGCTCTGGGCTCCTCGTGAGCGGAAGCAAATCATAGTCAGTTGCCATGGTGTTTTCCTTTATTTTCCTTGTTTCTTCAGATGTTACTCAGCAGCATTTTCTGTTTTTGTAATTACATACAATAAACCTTTTCTCAAAGCTCCCAGCCTCCTGCTATGGACTGCCTCCTTTTTTGGAAATCCCTGTCCCTATTTTAGAATGCCTCAACTGAGGTTACTAGGTTTTCTCCTTTTTAGAAAGTGAGGGCATTGCTTTTTCCACTTCATAGATCTGGTCTCATTATAATTACCTGAGAAATGAAACACATAATCAAATTGTATTTACAGAGTGTGTGCCTAACTGTTTAGTCACAGTAGAGTCTGTTAAGTAGGCCAATTGATATTTATTGATGATCCAGCTTGTGTTATTTATCATTTGTTAAATTATTCCATGAATATGTACTGTAGGCATCATAGCATTTTCTAAGTGTTTGCTATGTGCCAGGCATGGGTCTAAGCACTTTACAAATGTACATTTATTCGTCACAACAAATTTGTGATAACTGTCTTTACAAACAAGGACACTGAGGGGAAGAAATATGAAGTATCTTGCCCCAGGTCACACAGCTAGTAAAGGACACAGGCACAGTTTGTACCCAGGCACAGTTTTGGGATATGTCAGTGGCTGTTTAAGAATATACATAATTTTTCAAAGTAGCATTTATTATTTTAAGAACTAATTAGAGAATATATAAATTTATTTTTAAAAGCATTTATTGAATACTGACTCTATGCCTCCACTGTGATAGACAACATAGAGAAAAGAATTAGGAGACTGAAAGATGAAACAGAGAGCGAGTGTCGGGGTGAAGGCATCTTTTAAGGGGAGGAAAGAGAAGGGCTGGGGCTTAGGGCACTCAGCACACGC
The DNA here is from genome assembly GCF_014108245.1 of Pipistrellus kuhlii. Classification (NCBI taxonomy): domain Eukaryota; kingdom Metazoa; phylum Chordata; class Mammalia; order Chiroptera; family Vespertilionidae; genus Pipistrellus; species Pipistrellus kuhlii. Next base: position 43,370,615 of record NW_023425595.1, read on the forward strand.
TGATTGGTGGTCTCATATGAGGCACATAGTGAGGGACTTAGGAATCGGGGGCTTAGGGTGTTTGGCAGGAGCTGATTGGTGGTTCAATGTACAGTCCATATAAGGTGCCTCAGGAATGTCTGGGCTGCAGGTGGAGTTTACATATTCTCTGTCCATCAGTTGAGGGAAGGGAGGATCTACCAGAAACCACTATCTACTGTTGAGGGGATTTAAATCTAGCTGCACAGACCCAGCATACAGATATGACACCACTAAATAACAATAGAAACAACATTTTAGCAAATGATGATATATAGAACATCTTATCTGTGATATTGGTAATTATAAAATGAAAAAATAATTGTGGGATACTTTTTTCAGTGTAGTATAATGGACATGCTATCATTTACTATAGCACAAAGTAAAGGAGATTTTTAAAATCTTGATTGATACTATGAATTCATTCAATTAATTCAAATAATATTTATTGGGGACCTATTGTATATCAGGAAGTATTCCTGATTGTTAAACCATGGAATGCATTATAGAGAGAAATTATAAAATTACTTTCTCTTGGAGAACTTTAAAAAAGTAGGACAATCTATATTTAGTTATGCCCAGAGACAGGGAGAGGAGCTGGGTGGTGAGAACACCAGGAGGATGTGAAAGAAGGACACTTCCGTAGCCCTCTGTCTAGCTGTCCCAGGGAGGTCCGAAGTGAGAGAAGTCATTGGGTCATCTCAGAAGCGCCCAGAAGTTCAAAGCTGGTGTTGTGTATTTCCATCATCTAACCGGATCCCTCACCCTTCACTTTCTCCCCAGTCTCTTCTAGAGCATTCTGTGATAAACAAACTCCCCTAAGGCCCCATTGCTCTGCCATTCCCTCTTCCCCTGGTTTTGTTGAAACCTGGAATTTCCCTGAGATCCATTTCACCTTGGCATCTCAAGGCCCTATTCTCTCTCACACCACATGTGTCTCAGGGCTGGGGTGGGGTGAGTACCCTTTCAGCACCTATTGAACTTTTTGTTTAAAAAAGAATGTAATACTTCTTTCTTTTATTTTAATATATTTTTATTGATTTCAGAGAGGAAGGGAGAAGGAAAGAGAGAGAAACATCAATGGTGAGAGAATCATTGATCAGCTGCCTTCAGCACACCCCACACTGGGGATCAAGCCCACAACCCAGATATGTGCCCTGATCAGAAATCAAACTGTGTTCTCCTGGTTCATAGGTTGATGCTCAACCACTGAGCCATGCTCGCCAGGCCTCTATTGCTCTTTAAACAATTCCTCCGTCTTCCTCTCTCAAACACTGCAGCTCCTGCGTCTAGGTTACTCAAATACCTTATAGTTGTCAAATAACTGCCCCTCCAGTTACCAGTCACTCGTCCTTCTTTCACTGAAGGCTTTGGTTGTGTGTACTAGGCCTTATCCTCCTACCCCACCTCTGTCATCTTCTAGATACCTTCAACGTGCACCTGAATGGATTACCCAAGTCCCTGTCTGGACTCCTGCTTTTCTCACCTTCCTCAGCCACAAGCATCCACTACCAAGGCCACACCCTAGCATTTGCCATTGGTGGCAGTTCTGCCCTGATTTCAAACTTCTCACTCCTTGACAACCACCTTATCAAAACTTCCAGTTTACTGGCCCCCTTCACTCTTCTACTATCCTTCACCCCCTCCCTGACCTCACATCTAACCTCACATTCTTCCTACTCCGTTTAAACAACCACTCCCTTGCAATCACCCTCAACTTCCTTGCTCACCACTCTGTCTCTATTTTCTCCTCCCTCCCTCTCTCTCTCCATCACACTAACCTAGAACAACTCCAGCATCATAGAACTAAGTTACCTGCCTTTTCTGTGCCAGCTCACAGCAGCTGCATATTCCTGGGAATAAAAGCATGAAAACTAAGCCAGTTGGTTTCTCATTAAATTTGTGCCCACAAACCCCAATTGAGAACTCCCTGAGAAACATACTGTGCTTCTCCAGCAAATTCATTTCCCTCTCTTCAAGCCAATTAGCTCACACCTTTTTCTTTCTCTGAAAACTTCCCAAATCTTACCACTTTTCCTTCATTTAAAAAAATATATTTTTATTGATTTTTTTTTAAAGAGAAGAAGAGAGAGGGAGAGAAAGAAACATCAATGAGAGAGAAATATCAATGGGCTGCCTCCTGCACGTCCCCTACTGGGGATCGAGCTGCAACCCTGGCATATGCCCTGAAACGGAATCGAACCATGATCTCCTGGTTCATAGGCAGACACGCAACCGCTGATCAACATCAGCCAGGGACTACTTTTCTTTCTTAATCAAAGACCTTGATTCATACCTCACTGAGAAAGTACATGCTATCAGAGAGGTACTGCCTGAAATTACTCCTAACAAAGTGTATACCAGTCTTCTTAAAAAATTTTTTTTAAATTGGTTTCAGAGAGGAAAGGAGAGGGAGAGAGATAGAAACATCAATGATGAAAGAGAATCATTGATTGGCTGTCTCCTGCATGCCCCCTACTGGGGATTGAGCTTGAAACCCAGGCATGTGCCCTTGACCAGAATCGAACCTGGAACCCTTCAGTCTGCAGGCTGACACTCTATCCACTGAACCAAGCCAGCCAGAGCTATTCCCGCCTTCTTGCTTCCACTCTAATTGAAACAGAAGAACTGTTACTTTTCTACCCATGCTCCCCCCTCTTCTGTTCTCTACCTCATTTCCTCTGGCCTTCTTAAGAACTATCCTGCTGTTATTGTCTACATCAGCAGTTCTCAGAGTAGGGTCTGCAAACCTGTGGCTCTCAATCCTGTTCTCCCTAGTCCCATCAGTAGTCAGTTAATGGCTCCAAGCTGAAACCTTGAGTCGTCCTTGATTCCTCTCTCCCTTCATCCTCATTTCAAATATATTGCTAACTCTTGTCAATCTTTCTTCCTTCATAATCAGGTACCTGAGCTCTCCTCTCCATCTCTAGTCTAAGTCAGTAGCGTCCCTCCCTTGAATTGGTGTAATAGTCACTTAACAAGTTCACTGATTCTGTTCATTTCCCCCTTAATCCATTCACACAACAGCCAGAGTGATCCCCCTAAACTCTGTATTCGTTCCCTAAAATGAATCAATTGATAGTTGTCCATTGCTCATAGAAAAAACACACAAGCTATTGTAAACTCTAGCTCCTGCCTATCTCTCCAATCTCCCAACATTTTTTCACAGAACACAGACACGTTTCCTTCCCTTCTTTGGAGTGCTCTGCTCAGTCCACTTGGAATTTGCAATTGTTTTCTCTTCCTGGAATGCTTGTCCACCAGTTCCTCTGATGACTGGCACATTCTCATTCTTCCTATCTCAACTCAAAAGTCTTATTCAGAGACACCTTCCCTGACAACCAAATCTTAAGTGGCTTCCTTGGTTACTTTTTATCTAATTACCTGGTTATTTCCTTCATGACATTTATTTCAACTCATAATTTGCTTCCTAATTTATCATCTGCCTTCCTAACTAGACTGCGGGCTCCACGAAGGCAGGGACTTAATTCTCTTAGCCATCCCTGGATTTCCAGCACCCAGCACAATGCGTGCAGAAAGCAGGTCCTCAAAACATTTAAGTAAAGAAGGTGGGTGAATGAATGAGTTTTTAAACATTTATGTGCTGGTCCCTTGGCTATGTTCTTCAAATGCATTTTCTCATTTAATAACCTCAGCAATCTATGAAGTATGATTATTATTCTCTTCATTTGACAGATGAGGACAGAGGTACAGAAAAATGTTTGCTCAGTCACACAGCTAAAAACAACTGTCTTGTCAGCTCAGCTGCCATAACAAAGTACCATAGACTGGGGGGCTTAACCAACAGAAACTTTGTTTTCTCACAGTTCTGAAGGCCAGAAGTTCAACATCAAGTTTCCAACTGATTCAGTTGCAGGGAGACCTTTCTTCCTGGCTTGAAGATAGCTGTCCTCTTGCTATGGCCTCACATGGCCTTTCCTATGTGCATGTGCATGGAGACAGAGTGTAAGTTCTCTGGTGTCTCTTCTTCTAAGGACACTAATTCTATTTGATTGGGGCCTCACCCTTATGACCTCACTTAACCTTAATTACATCTTTAGAGGTCCCATCCCCAAATACACTGGGGGTTAGGGCTTCAACATATAAATTTGGGTTGGGAATGTGGGGTGAGGAGGGAGACACAAAACATTTAGTCCACAATACTGATAGAACCAGGATTCAAAACCAGACTTGTCTAATTCTAAAGTTCAGCCTCTTAATTGCTGAATCATATTGCCTCTGGGTCCCTAGCCCTGCCCCTGTGCTCAGCCTTTTCGTTGCCAGGGGTTGCTTGTCTGGGTCTCTCATGATGCACAACTTCCTTGGAGTTAGGACTAAGGTGCAAAGCCTGGCTCACCTCTTCACTACCTTTATGACCTGGAGCCAATGGCCTAACAACCCTAGATGTGCTTCAGTTTCCCCATCAATGAAATATGGGTAGTAACAGAAGGTGATTCTAGGCACCTCCTTCGGGTGGAGAGTAAGAGGAGAAAGCAATCCTTATTCGAATCTGCTTTGGAACAGAAACACTGCGTGATTCCCAGGTCCTGTTGTTATAAATATTTTCCTGAGTAACGTTAACAGCTGCATGGTCAGGGGTGGGAGAAAGCTGGTGATATAGCCTGCGGGAGGGCCCTCACATGGCTGTGACCAATGTTTTCTTCCTCCTCCTCATGTTGAATCATCATGCTTTTGTTTTGTTTGAATCAGGCATTTTTCTATTTGGCTCATTTGCAATCCAGGCTGCAAGGGATTGCCCTAAGGGAATCATTCCAGTAGGCAGCCCGATCCCACTGAGATGGGTGTCACCCTGTCTGGAAGTTCTCAAGAATGTAACTTTTCGACTGGAGACCCAGGAACATTTGATGGTAAACTAAACAGCAACAATAATAACCATAATAGCTAACATTTCCACAGCATTAACTGTTCCAAGTACTACATGAATCCACTTACTCTCCATAGTAACCATACCTAGATAGGTACTGTAATAACCATGCCTACAGCTAGTTAGTGACTAAGCTGTTCGAGAGCCTGTGCTCTAAAGCATAATAACACATGTCCTCCCCTGATATCTGTTGTTCCTTTCTGCCTGTCCTGCAGTCCCAAGTGCTGGGAGATGGAGCCATCCCTGAGAACAGGGAAAGGAAGCACAGGGCCCAGTGAAAGGGGAGAAAGTCAGAGAGCATCCTTCTAGGGTAGGGGTGTCGAACTCAATCAGAGAAGGGGCCAAAATCTAAAATCCAGCCTAAATCGCGGGCCGAATGGTTTACTGAACAGTCATAAACTGTCATTGTGATGGAAACGCAGCGGAGTGCAGTGATGACAGCGCGGTGCGGGCCACATTGCAAGGCCTGGCGGGACGGATTTGGCCCGCGGGCCTTGTGTTTGACACATGTGTTCTAGGGTTAGAAGCAGAAGCCAGATATTTGTGGGTGCAGCCATCACTTAGGGGAGTCAGGGTGGCTCTCCCAGGGCTCAGACAGCCTGTGCGTTCCCCCTTTCAGCACTAAGCAGCCTGCATGGTGACTATTTGTAGGTCATTAGCTCCTCCAGGAGACAGTGACTTCCTCCAGGGAAGGTGTCTAGGTCAGCTCAGGGGTCCCTGGGCAGCAAGAGGGTAGGAACTTGGTCCATCACTGCATGATTGTGACCCTGGGTCTAAAACAAGCACTCATGGAATAGGCATTTATGAATGAATAGATGAAATAGGCCAGCAAACACAATGAGCACTACTATCATAGTTTTGAACATTTGTAATTTCTTTATCATTTGTTTATTTCCACTTAGTGCAAAGGCCCTGAAACTTGAATCACCGAAGAGTTTGATAAGAATGCATATTCACAGTCCTCAAACCTCTGAGATTCATTTGGTTCAGGTAGTCTTTTGAAAGCATTTTACTGGAATATCATATACAACTAGAACAGTAGACTTAAGGATACAGCTTGCTGAGTTTTCAAATATTTAAAAAAAAATATATATATATATGTATGTATGTATGTATGTATGTATATATATACACACACCCAGACCTAAAGCAAGAAACAAAATATTATTAGGACAGTTTGGGGAGTTTTAAACAAATAATCCTGATCTCTCTCATGCAAGTTTCTGAGCACCGAGAAACAACTGCAGGAGTGATTAGCAGTAAAAGTCTTAAAATGGAAACAACACGTGTGTGCATCTTTGAGAATAACAAGGACATGATAAGTGGAAAGGATATAGTTCCTTGTCACCAGATCCTCTAGAAACACCGTGGGTGGCATTGGTCTGGGGGTGGGGAATGGAGAAGGTCAACTGAGTCACCAACTGGCCTTCTGGATATAAGAAGTAGAGTTCATAAACTCCCAATACCTGAAGACTCAGTGGGAAAAAAGCCCATGGATGCAGGTGCAGGCCTTTTGGCTTTTAAACCCTTAAAGCCTTGATTAGCAAACTGCAGCTCGAGAGCCACATGTGGCTCTTTGGCCCCTTTGTGGCTCTTCCACAAAATACCACAGCCTGGGCAAGTCTATTTTGAAGAAGTGGCATTAGAAGAAGTTTAAGTTTTAAAAATTTGGCTCTCAAAAGAAATTTCAATCATTGTACTGTTGATATTTGGCTCTGTTGACTAATGAGTTTGCCGACCACTGTTTGCTTTAATGGTTAAAGCAAACAACTTTCAGAGCAAAACCAGAGGGGCCTTGTGGACCTTAATCATTGAGTTGTCTGTTTCCAAAAGGATGTGTCCCTCCTATAAGGCTTTCAGCAATTCTCTCTCTCTCTCTCTCTCTCTCTCTCTCTCTCTCTCTCTCTCTCTCAATCAAGACTTGCTTTGGAATGTTCTTTCCCATTCTTCAACAAGGTCTTCCACTGAGTCAGACTAATTTTGATTCTTGAAATACCACTGTTTTCCCCCTCCTGTTCTTCCTTTCTTCAAAATTTTTTGTTTCTTGATGTTCAGACCCAATGACAAAGCTAGAAGTTGTGAACCTGATCCTCCACTAAAATAAAAATAATGGGTGGTAGGAAGAAAAGAGAAGGCATTATCCTGATTTTCTGTTTTGTTTTGTTTTTAATATATATTTGTATTGAATTCAGAGAGGAAGGGAGAGGGAGAGAGAGATAGAAACATCAATGACAATTAATGATCAGCTGCCTCCTGCACACCCCCTACTGGGGATTGAGCCAGCAATCTGGGCATGTGCCTTGACTGTGACCTCCTGGTTCATAGGTCGATGCTCAACCACCAACCAACACCGTCCGGGCCTGATTATTTGTTGATCATCCATCTACAGAAGCAGATGTTTGAAATCAGCCGGGGTACCCCAGCTGCATCTACGTTTTCCCTCCTGCATTTAATGTCCTTCAGAGCCTAGCCTTTAACAAGTACAGATGTAGGTGGGGGTGAAGAGAGGAAAGTCATTTTTGGTATTGGATCTCAAACAGTTTCACTATTTTTTATTGTTAAATCACTACTAATTTCTCCAACTTTTAAATGTTTTTGTGTTGTATATTCAACAAAGGGTTAGACATTTTTTTTTTATTTAGTGGGTTTGGCTTCTGAATTCTTTTTCCAGAACTGGTTTTCTGTGGGAAAAGAGTCTGAAGTGTTTCAAAACATGTTTGGAAAGGAGCTGCCTGGACCCTGTAAGGATTTAAGCTGAGTGAGATGAGTAACTTTTCTGTGTAAGTTTGTCTCCCAGCCAATGAGTAACCAAAATGACAGTCCCCACCCTGTGGTCCTATGAAAGGCTCAAGCATAGCCCACCCACTCCCAGAAAAGTCACACCGAGGGAGCTTTGCACAATCTACTGTTCATTCACCCACATCACTCATTCATTCACTCATTTATTCAACAACTTGTTACTGAGTGTGGACTATGTGTCAGGTGCTTTGCTAGGTACAGACCACCAAATATAATCTCTTCTCTCTGATCCTTCCTTTTTATTTATTGGTGGGGGAAAATAAAAGAAAACCAAGGTCTCTAAAAATCATCTTTTCCTTTCGGCGACCTCCTGTTTCCTCAGTCCTCTGACAGCTACGTAATTAAGGAAAAGTGGTCCCTCCCCACCTGGGCCTTCTCTCAGCGTCATTGCTAATACCTGTGCTTGTTTCAGGGTGACTTTTAATGAGGGCCAAGAGGCTCCCCGGGCTCTGCAGATCCAGCTGACATCCTGCAGCAGGCCCAGTCTTGCAGGACCTGCTGATTGCTGGCAGGAGGACCAGCTCTGGCGAGACCGGTGCACCGGCCTGCTTTGTAGAATCAAAAATCAAGTGCTCCACCCAGATTGTCTTTTCTAATTTTCAAACTTTTGATCTCCATCCAAATTACATGTTACAGCAATTTGCATCAGCAGGTTGATGATGATCATTCTGGAAGGCTGGAACAGCAGCTCAGCCATATGTTTGACAATGTGTGAACGTCAGCGTGATGTTTGGTAAGGATTTGATTCAGGCTCCATGTGTGCCTTTAACACTCTCCAAACTGACATTTTCTCCTTCATAAAAACAGACCCCAGATGTAAATGTCTCATAAAGGGACTCAGCATTTTTCCTTGATGCAGTTCAGGTGTGTGTACCCGGCTTTAAAGCAAATATAACATGTGAGAATGGATGTGCAGCCATCCAATCAGGGGGCAAGAGACTCGCTTTACAGATTGATGGATTCACTTCACGAAATGATTCCTTTCTTTACCAAAGGAAGGCCTGTCCACTGGATTCTCCGAAAGGTGTGAGCTCTCCTTGTGTACTTGAACACTGCAAAGTGTTAATGTAAAAACACTGTTGAGGCGTCATATGTGCTGTGTAAAAAGAAGACTGCTCAGATCAGACAGATGGCCCCAGGTTATTTTTAGTCATTACCCTTTTTCAAATGGAATTTAAGTGTCTTGTCAACATCTGGCTGGCAATCAGTGCCCTGCCTCGATGGTTCTGAAGCAAAGCATATACTTGCTTCAAGGTTTAGGCCTATAGCTGCAACTTTTCTTCGTCCAGCCCTCTCAGACAACTCTCACCCCTTTCCAAAAATCAGAGTCTTTCTGGTGCTTATGTAGCATTTTGTGCTGCCTAATTTGAATAGTGCCCTAGAAATGGTCTTGGTTTTATTCACTTTACTAGAGGCCCGGTGCATGAAGATTTGTGCAAGAATGGGACTTCCTTCCCCTGGCTGCCAGCATTGCCTTCGCTCCAGCCTGAGCTGCCTTTCCGCTCTGGCCTGGAACCACCTTTCTGCCTTCCCACGCTGCTCAGAGGCCTGGAGCAGCTGGGATGGTACAGAATGCCTGTGTCCCACCCCACCCCCACCCGCTTGGGGCCTGTGCATGTAAATTAACCCTCCATATTTTTGTGTTAATTTGCATACTCACTCCTGATTGGCTGGTGGGCATTGTGAAGGTACAGTCAATTAGCATGCTACTCTTTTATTAGGTAGATGAGTTCAGCTATGTTCCAGGTCTTCAAGAAACTTGCCTAAAAAAAAAATAATTACAGTTGATGATGTAGAATAAGAAGGAACTGTCACTATTCTGAGTCAGTGTCTTTTGCTTAGCAAGAATTCATCAGAATGAAATCTGATTTTGGTCACTGGGCAATGTTTCTCAGCCACAGTCTGGCTGGCTTCTTGGACCACTTGTTAAAGTAATAATAGAAAATAAAAGACCACATACAGGTCTAAGCCAATCAATAATAAACCTTGCAGCCAGAGGGACTGCTTCAGGAACGTGCCCTGGGAAGCAGATCCGGGATGTGTGCTGGAACTGATAGGAGACTAGCTGGATTTAGATAAGCACTCTTTCACTGGATTTAATCCTTAGAAAAATATAAGATAGCACATTCTAGTATTTGCCCTAGAGTGAAATCAACACAGAAGAAAAACTGAGTGGTAGAGAAGCTGAAATCCTGATGGCATCATTTGAACCCTGGGATCCAACAGTTTCTGAGGCTTCACTGATTTTCAGGATTTTTTAGTTAAATGCATACATAAATTAATTTACTTCATTAGGAAAGTTTAGGTTGACTTTTTGTTATTTGCAAATGAAGGACTCCTGACCCCAACCCTCCCCAAAACTGGTTTTTTAAAATATATTTTTATTAATTTCAGAGAGGTAGGAAGAGGAGAGAGAGATAAAAACATCAATCATGAGAAAGAATCGTTGATTGGCTGCCTCCTGCACCTCCCCACTGGGGATCAAGCCTTAAACCTGCACATGTGCCCTGCCCAGAATTGAACCCAGAACCCTTCAGTCTGCAGGCTAATGCTCTATCTACTGAGCCAAACCGGTTAGGGCTCCAACTGGTTTTTCTATCAATTCCCAAGACCTATTGTTTCTCCATCCAAATTATCACATATACATTGCCTCATCTCCATCTCAATGACCATCATTTAGTTCAGGCTTCTCATGACCTCTTGCCTGAACATGCAAACTCTTGAGTTTGTTGTCTCTTAGCTTCCCATTTCTCCTTTCCTATCTGTCTTCCCAGAAGTTCCCCTGTGCATATTCCTCAATAAGCACAGATGTACTAGTAATGAAGGTACTCACTCAAATGTCCCCAAATTTTCAATGACTCCCCATAGCCTAGTACATTTAAAAACTTAGTCTGGCACTCCCCTGTGTCTCCTTTATTGCTCACACACTTTCCTTCTGAAACTTCTGGTCACAAATGTGGGTTTTTCCTCACCAAACAATTTTCCATGATACTAGCCTGGTGTCCTACAATTTAATTCAATTATGACACTATCTATCTAGAAATGGTGTCAGATTCCACAAGTTAAGTCCTACAGGTTAAGTTCTCAGTCCTAAAAGACACTCCCCAAGCTTCACTGTTGGGTCCCCAGATTAGAGGTTCCCAATGCTTCCTCCTTGGGTTTGATTAATTTGCTAAAGCAGCTCACAAAACCCAGGGAAACACTTACATCTACCAGTTAATTAAAGGATATGATAAAGGCTACAGATGAGCAGCCTGATGAGCAGATGCACAGGGCAAGGCCTGGGAGGTCCTGACATGGAGGAGCTTCCATCCCTGAGGAGTTGGGATATGTCACCCTCCTGATAGGTGGACGTGTTCATCCACCTGAGAGCTCCCTGACGCCATACTTTTGGAATTTTATGGAAGCTTTAGCACAGACATGGCCAATTATTGACTCCGTTTCCAGCCCTTCTCCTTGTCAAGAGAACTATGAGGGTTAGGAAGGGGCTGGACATTCCAACTTTCAAATCATGGCTTGCTTTTTCCAGTGAACAGCCCCTATCTAGGGGTTACCCAGGAGCCCACCCAGAGTTGCCATTAGAACAAAAGACACTCCAATCACTTGGGAAATTACAAGAGTTTCAGAAGCCTTGTGTTAGAAACTGGGGTCAAAGATCAAATATTAAAACAAAAGATGCTCCTGGTGTCCTGTGTTCTTATCACTTAATAAATTACAAGGGTTTTAGAAACTCTATATATATATATATCTGTCCCAGGAACCAGGGACAGATATATATATATATATATATATATATATATATATATATATATATATAATCTCACACCTACTGAATAAAAGTTTAAATTCCTTTGTCTGATATTTCAACCCCTCTATAATCTAGCTGAAATCTCTACCTTTCCAACTTTTACTTTCTGCTATTTTTCTCATGCAATTTCTATTCAAGGATTATGCCTTCTAGCTGGGTACTGAAGTCTTCAGAGGAGGTCTGATGGAAAGCCAAGGTAAGAGCTATTCTCCTGTCCAAATTCTTCATCCCCAGCCTTGTCCTAAACTCTATAGCTGGGAACCTTCTGGACATTTACAGACCTTTATCTCTTCATTCCTTGGGTCTTTATCTGTCACTTCCTCTTATCTTTCTACATTTTATTGTAACTATAGATTTGTGCCATCTAATCTGCTCTCTAGAATTATCCCCTATTACATAGCTACTTTCTTTCAGACAGGGTCTGTTTTGGATTCACTTTTGAGTGCATCCACCCCCCTCCCCCAATAATGTTCTACATAAGCTTATTGAATTGAATAACTGGTTTGGCTGAGTGGATAGAGCGTTGGCCTGTTTGACTCTTCAGAATCAAATTCCAGACTTGACTCTGGTCAAGAGTAGATGCCCAGATTGCAGGCTTGATCCCCATTGGGGGGCATGCAGGAGACAGCAGATCAATGATTCTCTCTCATCATTGATGTTTCTAGCTCTCTCTCTCCCTCTTCCTTCCTCTCCAAAATCAGTATATATATATATATTAAAAAGGAGTGAGAAAGGTTGTTTCATAGAATTTTAGAAAACTTGCTTTTTAATGAATATAAAAAATAACTTATAAACAAACCATCTCTATATAAACAGATACTATCAGAGTTCATGAGGATGCTTTAAAATTGCCTTTCTTCAATACTAAATTTCACACTTTCCCCCTATTTTTGCACTATTAATTTTCCAAAAGAAAAGTAAAATTAAGGTAATTCTTTGACAAAGCCTTAAAAATTCTAAATGATGACCAAGCACTACATATAAATGCAATTGAAAAAGTGTCTCATGACCAACAGTCCACTTTGAGCTGTGTTAACCAAAGCAATAACATGTCTGCACATCATGTGTTATAGTTGACAAAATACTGGTATGCACAGTACTTCCTTCCTGCTTCACAACCCTGTGATCAGTTAGGACAGGGACCATTAGCCCTGTTTTACCAATAAGGAAAAGTAAGGTCTAAGAGAGCAAGTTTCTATAACTAAGTAGATGACAGAACTAGGATAAAAACCCAATATTTCTGACCCCCAATCCAGCACTTTAAATTATTCCATGCTACCTGCCTTAGTCTAACAGATACCTTCTTTCCCTTGCCAGTGAATGATTTAGCAAAGAACTTATGTGTAGAGGGCTGCCTAGGAAGACACATGGGCATTTTCCTTAAATTGCCAGCTGAGTCTGAGACAACTGGCAGAGCCAAGGCTCAAATACACATTTACCCAAGATGGCAGAAAGTGTAATCAACTTGGCCTTCATATCAGCTCTGGTGTTGGCAGGGGCGGGACTAGATATGTAAATCCAGGCATGCTAGGTCCTACTTAAGAATGCAAATAAGTTGGTGTTACTTCCTGGTATTGGGGGTATAAAATAAATGTGCTGGGAGGGGTTGTTGTTGTTGTGGGTGTCATCATCATCATTGTCGTTGTCGGCTCTCTGCCTCTCCATCAGAGAGAATGGTACCCACCTAGCTCCCAGCTTTTTGAATCTATTTCGGCCTCTTGGTCTCTTTCTTTCTTTAATTCCTTAATCCCCAGCTCCTCTGCTCAGGAACCTGACTGTTTCCTTTTCTGTGATGGAGATGAACATGGAAAAGAGAGAAACACCCCCACACATATGACCACTGAATTCTGGCCATTTCAATATGAACAGAGTGGTGTAATATGGGGAGTGGTGTAATTTTCTTGCCCCTGAGAGAGAGGGACATAGGATGAGAAACTCCCTTTATTTTTCTCCTGGATGTAATGGCATATGCTATTTGCTTATTATTTCTCCTTCCATGTTGCCACAAGCTTGAGGGCATCACCTTTGCAGAAAAGGGCAGAGCCAAGAGAAGCAGAACTGGAGCCTTGAGTACCCCTCACCTGGAGCCACCCTTCCCCTTGAATTTCTTAATAGGTGAGATAATCTATTTTCTTATTATCGTTTAAGCCAGCTTGGGTCAGGATTTTCCACTTTGTATCTGATATCATCCTTATAGAAACAATATGGGAAACTATGATATATAGGCTTGGGGTAGAGAGTCCTGGGTTTGAATCCCCTCCTCAACACTTCAAAGTAGGAATTGCTACTTAACTATTGGGAACCTGTGAAGAGAGGGATACTCATTTCTACTGCTCAGGGTTATAAATAATAAGTAGCTGTTGTTAAGATCCATGTTAACTTTGCCAACGGTATAAGTACTTTTACAAAAAACAAACAAACATGCTATTAAAAGTATAATCGAACACAAAACAATTTAATGGCTCACTCATCCTTCCTCCTCTAGTCAGGCAGGTATTAGTTCACATACAAAGGTTGAGTCCTATCAAGCTTCGATCACGAATACCCAACCTCTGAGTGAACCTCATTTCCCTGAAGCTTTGAGGTCCTTGGGCAGGGGATGAAAGCGTTGATAATAAAATTTCGATTGAAGCTGAGGTTGGGAGGCTGCTACCAAGACTGGAATTTGCCTTGAAGTCAGCAACCAACCCTTCAAAGGGCAATCTAACAAATCAAAGGCTTGTCATTTATTTGTTTTTAATTTTTCTGCAGAAAGGGTCTTAAGGGTTTAGTAGTTCAATTTTATTGCATTGTTGAAAAAGACAGAAAGAGGGAGAGAGATTTCCATCTCTTGTCCTGAAAGAGTAGATAACTTGGATAATCTCACTTTACCAATATGCTATTTATACAACTGTGAGGTCACAGTAGTTTAGGATAGGGCTGGACCTTCCTAGATCTTCTTGGATTAGAGCCAAGTGCCTTTTTCATTTAAACATATATAATATCCTTTTGGACATTGGTAGGGGGAGCCAATTTTTATCAGCAGCATAATTCCAAAAGTACTCTGTTATCTCTTATCCCTCTGTTTGATGGAGTGGACCCACTGCTCATCCGGAGAAGATGCCCTCACTCTGGCTGCACACTGTTGTCCAAACCAGCCCCAGCCAGCCTTGGGGAAAGACAGACAACATCTGTGTGCTCCAGCCAAAGCCAGGAGGGCCCTCAGAGAGTGTGAGGCTTTTGGACATGGTGACTCCAGAGCCGTTTATTAAAGGTCTTGGCTTCTGCCTTGATTTTTCAGGACAAGACAATAATGGGACGACTACTTGCAGACACCATAGGATCTTGTGTCTTCCCACTAATTTTAGTCTGCCGAAAACCCGGATAAAATGTCACTCCTCCCTGAAGGAAGGTCCCACCTGCAGCTGCTGGTGTCAGTACAGCAATCTCCTCCCAGCATGACCTGTATTGCCCTGTCAGGTGACAGGCTCCCCAGAGCTGTCACCCTCGGAACCTGTCCTTCCTTTAAGAGCACAGGCTGCAGTGGACGGCACCTGAGGCCACCAGCAGCGACAGCCACTTGTCTTCCTGTGGGTAAGTCCACCTCCCCCCACTGCTCCTGGGGAAGGGCTCTCTCTCACTTGGCCTCCTCTGTATCAGGCGGAGAGCTGGCTCCAGTCCTGCTGCAGACTTTGAAGTGCAAAAAGGACACGATGGTTATTCTTGTGGTTTCCCTAACCTGTGTACTCAGAGCAGCAGGAGCCAGGTGACCCTGTGTTTAAAATAAAACAGGTGGCTGGGCTGAAAGAGCAGGAAGCAAATTGCTTCTATAGATACAAGCCTTCCTGCTTTCGCCTTGGGCCCGCTGTCCTTGCTTTGCTTTCAAATGATGAGAAATCACTGCCCTTTGCAGGGACGGCTGCAGGTGTGAGTCCTGTGAGGAGCTGGCTTGTTTTTCAGGACCCCTCCCTTCCACCGAGGTGGGGGGAAACCAGAAGCTTTCGGCTATGTCTAACAGGTAATTTGCTGAAAACTAAACATAAGTCTCAAATTCAGCTCATTGTTGGCTGTTTTCAAGGTCAGGTTGGCTGAAGATGTTAGTCAAAACAGCCAAGGGAGCGTTTCTGCTATCTCTGTCCAAAGGGCTCCTTATCGTCGGCAAAACACTATGCATTCGGGGCCTTGCTCTGACGAGTGGGGTTTTGTGTTGGATGTGTAAAGCCTACAAAATAACCAGCACATGATGCTTTCCTCAATGAACTTTTATACTTATAGCTACCCACAGAGTTGCTATATAAACAATAATAATTAATAATAATAGTAATAATGGGAGCTAACACAATTGGAGAATCAGGCACCATATGACATGTTGATATTTTGATGCATTTTCTAATTTAATCCTCACTCTAACTCTAGGAAGAGGGTATTGTCACCATCCTATCTTGCAAATGAGGCCCCAGAGGCTTTCCCAGTGTGCTGGCTATTCTCTATCTGCCTCCCGCCTAGCCATTCTCCACCCTTCACTGCCCTGCTCTGTGCCCGGGAGGCTGAGCCTTGCAGACAGCCAACCTGGCTCCCTTTTGAGCTGACTTGGCAGGCTCCAGACATCAGAGGGTGGAAGAAAAGGTCGAGATGTTTCTTTCCCACTCTCTCCCTCCTCGGCACCGGATTCCTCGCAGTAGCTGCATCCCCCCTAGACTGCACAGCTCCTGGCTGCAGAACCCTGCCACTGCACTCACACTCCTCACCGGCTCTCCTACAGCATCTCCCCCTTCCACTTCCGCCCTAACGGTAGTGATGGATTCCCCATGTTGCTAGATCCCAGGCCTCTCTGTCCTTGTTTGTTCCCTCTGCCCTGTCCTCACCACTGAAAGTAGTCACGTCATGAAAGTCTTTCATTTGAACCAATCAAGGGCAAATTGTATTTCTGTCAATACCCAAACCAGAACATCTAGCAAAAGAGGTGCAGATCAGAGATTCAAACCACAGTATTTAGTAGTAAGAGAGGGGGGAAATAAACCGATAATAAAATAAATGAAATTACAAGAGCCATGAGAAAGTTGTAGAAAGTGTTATGGGAAATCAAAGGCCAACAAAAATACTTTATTGAGGATGTGACATTGTTAGGCTTTTTAAAACTGTGAAGAATTGAGACAAGTGGATATGAAGGAAAGAGTTTCCAATATGAGCAGAAGTACTGAGGCAATAAAAGCAGACACCACATTTCGGGAACCGAAGTGGGTCAGCCCCGGAAGTGGAGTAAGCTTAGGGATGGTGTTTCTCAAACTACATCCTATAGAACTTCGATGCCCTATGAAATGTTACTACCTCATGGGGGTGGGGGTGGAGGGGTGTGAAGGAGAATCAACAGTCAAATAAAATTGATTGGATATCTTTGTGATCAATTAACTTAAGCAGGTTTCTGTGCTCAGGACTTCTCAGAGCATTTGAAAAGCCAATGTGCATATTTGACTACCTTTTTTCCCCCCATGGATGGTCTATTAACATCTTCCAGAGTGTGGGAGGAAACAGAGTTTGGGAAACACATATTGTCCAGTAGGATCTACCCTCCCTGGGAATCCCAGCAGAGTGATTCAGAACACCCTGTGGCAACCAGACTTCAGAGCATGTTCCAAGGGTTCTGCAGAGAGTCATTGGGAATGCCACAAGTCATGGACAAATGATGCCTAGGGTGCCATCAGGCAGCCATGACATGAACAGGGAAATGCAATTACAGGCCAAGTGAACATCACGTTGGTTATTTTGACACGACCCATAAGGAAAGAATGGTCAATGGGCATCAAACAGAAATTGGGGTTTATATCTGGGAAAATATTGGAGCCCCAGAGGTGAAATTTCTATACTATGTGCCCTGTTCCTAGTGGCTGGCCAGCCAAATTATTTCAGCTATGATATTTTAAGCTCATCAAAACAAACCAGGCTCTCTGTGAGATTATAAAACCAGACACTAATCTATAATAATAAAAGTGTAATACACTAATTAGACCAGACAGCCAAACAATCTTCCAGATGTCATTCCAGACATCCTTCTGGATGAAGCTGCAGCAGCAAGGGCTGAGGCAGAGGTTGTTAGAGGCATCAGGCAGGCAGGCAAGCAAGCAGTTAGGAGCCAGTGGTCCCAGATTATGTGAAGGATATCTGACTGCTGGTTTGGTCCCGATCCCACAGGTAGTTGGACATCCCTCAAGGAGTCCCTAATTGTGAGACGGTGCAGGCTGGGCTGAGCTGGAATTTTGTGCACCGGGCCTCTAGTTATACATATTTAAAAACCTATACAGACTAGGCAACCATAAAGATTAGAAATAAGAACAAGATAAGAGTTCCTGCTCATAAAGAACTCTGGACCACTAGAGTTTGAATGGTTAAATATTTAACTACAATGTAAGATATAATTTCAATACAATTCTCTGAAACACAGAGTTATATATCTAGCACTAAAAGGTTTCTGAGAGCTTGAATAGAGTAAATTTGCCTGCAATAAAAGGAGAAGAAACCTCAAAAAGATGCTAAATTTGAATATCCAGATCCCATATTTACCACATAAAAGCTTACTCCTTATAACACAGAGAAGAGAATCCAATACTTATGGATAAATATAAACATAAATTAAAAACAAAAGGACATTTCAAAAATGCCTTTTAAATATATAGAGATTTGGTAGAAATTCTTGTAGTGTAAATGTAAAAAGAATGTCCAAAGGTTTTTAAAGTCTATTTCAAAGGCAGTAGCTCTGCTGCTTTGTCTTAAGTTAAAGGAAGAAAAAAAAAGTCTTTATTTTCTCTTTTATTCTTGATCATGAGATCCAATATGCAAATTAGAGTACATCAGAGAAGTCCAGCTCTGGCCTCTGGAGACATTCTCATTTTAACCAGAGAAAATTAGAAACACACAGTTATTTCAAAATGTTTCTAATTTTTCAGTTTAAAGTAATGCTCACAGTAAATAGGAAATTGCTGGTGCCAAAACCTGTTTTTCTTCCTAATAATTTTAGATGCTATATTCTTTTAAGTAGGATGAGAATTAAGCTTTCTTTGTTGGGGCAATCTTTTTTTAAGGTACCATATGTGACAATTTAACTACACAACTAATTTATATATTAGACTTTTGTATATTATACCTTCACATTTTTATATTCAGAGTGTACTACTTTTATTTCCAAACAATTAAAATTAAAAAATCTAACAAACACAGAAAATTTTAAAAGGTGTTAAAGTGCAATACAAATATTTTTTTTAAAAATTAAGTGCTTTAAGTTTTGTGGGCTTTTGTTTTTGGTGGTTCTTTGTGTTAGATTTTTTTTTTTAATTATGGAAGATTGTTGTAGTTTTATTTATTTATTTATTTTTACTGTGTAATATTTTAAAGCTACCATCAAAAAATAAAATCTGGCTTTGTCCTTAAAATGTTGACAAATATATAGACTTGACAATATTAGTGGTTTAGTAGATGTTTATGAGCAAAAGGTCTGATAGTACCATAAGTGGAGATTAGAAGACAAAAAATACAACCGTGGTTTCCATTTGAATTTGTAATTTTCCTAAATTTGATACTAAGAAACTCTTTGTTGCCTATAGAACAGACGTATGACAAGAAGATCTGGGGTTGAGCAAGATATAGTTTTTCTTAGAAAACCTGGATTAAACTTTTTGGCATTGATACTATAACAATTTGATTCATTCGTTCAACAAATTTTAAAACATTTGTTGAACACTGACAGTAGTAGTAGTAATATTAATAATAGGTAATAATAGGTAAATTCCAATTTGGAATTTGTTTTGTGCTGAGCCCAGTGCTGTGTGCTTTTTGTACTGAGTAACTCAAGGAATCCTTACAACAGCCCTCAATTAGCTCCATTGTACAGATGAGAAAAGTGAGGTGTGAAACTTGCTCATGGTCACCCAGCAACTATATAAATTCTAAATTGAATCCAAGTCATTCGGAATTCTAAATTGGATACACCTTCTTTGCTACCCATGGATGTTCATTTGGTCCATTTGCCTTTACACTCATTACATAATGCTGAAACCCCCTTACTTACTAAGTAACTCACTAGACTAGATCTATAGTATCATGGAAGTAAGAAACCATGTGATAAGGATTTTTAAATATGTAATTTTATCTCCTTCGCAATAATCCTCATTGATTGATAACTTTCAAACTGACAAGTTGTGAAGCTGTATATAGATCTTGGCCTCATGAAATATAAGCACTGATGCCCTAGCTGGCTTGGCTCAGTGGTTAGAGTGTTGGCCTGCGGACTGAAGGGTCCTAGGTTTAATTCCAGTCAAGGGCACATGCCTGGGTTGCAGGCTTGATCCCCAGTAGGAGGCCTGCAGGAGGCAGCTGATCAATGATACTCTCATCATTGATGTTTCTATCTCTCTCAAATCAATTTTATTTATTTATTTTTAAAATATATTTTATTGATTTTGTACAGAGAGGAAGAGAGAGAGATAGAGTGTTAGAAACATCGATGAGAGACAGTCATTGATCAGCTGCCTCTTGCACACCCCCCACTGGGGATATGCCTGCAACCAAAGTACATGCCCTTGACCGGAATTGAACCCGGGACCTTTCAGTCCCCAAGCTGACGCTCTATCCATTGAGCCAAACTGGTTTCGGCCTGAAATCAATTTTTTAAAAAAATAAAGAAAAATAAGCACTGAAATTGAGTTTAGCAGTTAGGAGTTGGCACCATTTCTCACCTCCCTGCCACCCCAAGTTTCCAGTTTTCTTTCAGTCCCAGCTCCTGCTCTGAGGCCATTTAATAGGCCATCACAATCACAACAAAAGCAAGATAGAATCAAAAGGCTGTTTAGAGCTTCAAAGACATCAGCAACCTCCTTATTATAAATGTGAGAAAAGGCAGGTCTGGGTAACAATATAATACAAAATGGAGCCTGATAAAAGAGTGGAAGAGACTGAGCAGAAGTCATCATTGTAAAACACTAACTATTTTGTGAAACTACTTTGAACTTCAGTCTTCTCATCTGTAGAATGGAGATAATCATAGTCCCCAGTTTTCTGTTTGTCTTGAAGATTACTTGCATACTACATGGCTCATACTATGTATTCGGTGAACAGAGCCATAATTACAATCCAATCCTCGTTCTACCCCTTTCATTCACCCGCCGATTCTCTCATTTCTACAGTGGACGAACCAATGAGATGTTTGTTCAAACCTTGCTCAAACCTTCTCCTTTAGTTTCAGCTTAAATTCTACCACCTTTTAGGAGCCTTCACCCCTGCCTGGGTGAGGATTAACGGTTCCCTCTTCCATGCTTGTTAGCTGTAGCTGGACCCAGCCCTTATCCAACTTTCTCCTATCTTTGAGTTTACTGGGTTTATATTTGTAGCATAATTTCCTAAAGGTGATGGATCCTTGCCCCTGTACAGTCACCTTATACAGAGCTGCCACTAAGTAAAAGTGTTAGCCTTCACCTGAATGTTTATTGATTTCAGAGAGGAAGGGAGGAGTGGGAGAAAGAAACATCAATGATGAGAGAGAATCATTGATTGGCTGCCCCCTGCATGCCACCCCATTGGGGGTGTCGAGCTCACAACCCAGGCATGTGCCCCTGACTGTAATTGAACTTGGGACCCTTCAGTCCATAGGCCAGAGCTCTATCCACTGAGCCAAACCAGCTATGGTATATTGTGGGGTGTATTTTTTGTTTGTTTGTTGTTTGTTTGTTTGTTTGCTTGTTTGTTTTAAGAGAGAGATAGAAAGGTAGAGGGAAAGAGGGAAAGAGAGGAACATTGATCAGCTGCCTTCTGCATTCAATTACCGCATTTTCCGGCATATAAGACGACTTTTGAACCGAAAAAAAGTCAACCGAAAATCGGGGGCAAAAGACCAAAATTGCACAAAAATTACCTGCAGATCTTGACAGCAAAGTAAGTCTTTTCTTTGAAGTGGGGGGTAGTCTTATACAGCGAATATAGTCCTAAACCTATGTTTTAACTGTTAAAAAAAAATAATAATAATTAAGGGGTCGTCTTATACGCCAGAAAATACTATGGAAAGTATTTGAGAATTACAATTATGGAGTTGAATTAAATTCTTAAGAAACAGTGAGGATTTTGGTTTTCTTATTTTGTTATTTAGGGAGAGGAGTGAGCAAATATATATATATAAAGCAAAGGATACCTGCTGTTTACACAGGGTGTTTCTGTTCGAGGTCAAAGTACTCCATACATCTGTCCTCAGCATTGTCCTTACAACAATCACAGTGACAACCTTGGAGCCACATAGTATCCTCTCATTTTACTATTGACAGCTCCAGGAAACAACAGAAGCTTGTGGTGTTTGTTCAAGCCCTGAGCTCCCGTGGTCATCTATAGGGAGAGCTCCTTGTCTGGGTAGGGCCAATAGGCTTGAGACCGGCTGTGGGAATGGCAATAGGGAGAGATGTGCTTTGGTGTCTCAGTTTCTGACTCTGGATGATGGCAATAATTACTTTGTTTTCTGTGATTCTACCTCCCAAACTCGGTTGCCATGTTACTTTTAAAACTGCCAAGGCAAATGAGCAATGGATGTTAAAGTGGGCTGGGGTGTGCTGCAGGACAGAGCTAAGGGACATTCTTGTTAAACAACAGACATAACATAGCTAGTGTTTACTGAGGGCTTGCTCTGTGCCAGGCAGTGTGTTAACCATTTTATGTGTATTAATTCACTCAGTTCCTAAAACGACCCTATGCCGAAACGGGTTTGGCTCAGTGGATAGAGCATTGGCCTGAGGACTGAAAGGTCCCGGGTTCAATTCCGGTCAAGGGCATGTACTTTGGTTGCGGGCACATCCTCAGTAGAGGGTGTGCAGGAGGCAGCTGATCAATGTTTCTCTCTCATTGATGTTTCTAACTCTCCATCCCTCTCTCTTTCTCTCTGTAAAAAAAAAAAAAAAAAAAAAAATCAATAAAATATATATTTTTTAAAACGACCCTATGATGTAGTCTTCATTTTACAGAGGAGAAACCTGAGGCACAGAAAGGTTCAGCCAAAAGCTACACAGCCAAGAAGCGGAAGAGCCTGGAATGGTGCTCCCACAGGTGAATGCCACGGGCACCCTCTCATGTATGTCCTGCCCTGTCATCCTGTGGCCACCTCTTTCATTCAGAGCCCAGCACAACGCTTTACGTGTAACGTGTGCTTAAGTAAATATTTGTTGAGTTGGAGTAAAACTAATACAACTGGAGCATCGTTGGGAAGTCCGTCCCTTCTCTCCCTCCTTCCAATTCCATCCTCAGCTCCTCTATGAAGCATTTGGCTTTTAATGGTGCTTCTCCAGTTGTGAGCACCAGTCTCTTGCAGAGTCATACTTTAAATTTTTTTTTCTATTTATGATAACAAGTGAATGGTACCAAGTACTTGTTCCTGATTTCGGTGCCAGGCCTTGACACCAAGAAAGAGTTCCCACTTCGGTTCTGATGCTAATAACAAAGGAACAGCACAAAGTTCATCTCTAAAAGATGTGTTGGAGTCCAATGCTGTGTTACAATGACACAGGGTGGAGGAAAGGAGGTGTGATAGCTGCAACACGAAAACAGTGAGAAAATTGGGTCCATGCAGGTCACTTCACACACCATGACGGTGGAGAGCCACAGAGAACACAAATGGACCCAACCTAGGCCGTCAGGACCACGTAAGGCCAGTAGTTGAGTAAACATTACTAACTCAAATTTTATAGTGCTGGGAGGAGGGTTTTACATGTTATTTATCAATTTGTTTTGGATTTATTCCAGCGTGGTTCAAAAGCTGTAACTTAAGCTTATATCTGGTTATATGTGTATACATCTATATCTATAGGCAACATTTTTAAAGAAAATAATGTAAGCCAATACTGAGGAGGTCTAAGAACATTTTGCCCGTAGAGTAGTGGAGGATATGGGTTTCCCTCACATTTGAGGAATGCCACATAATAACATGTATTTGGGGCTTTCCTATTTAAAATAGATTACAAACGCAAACACCTGAGATATGTCGTTAACGCTTTGGTGTGAAATGGTATAATGGTATGTTAGGCCCTCTCTTTTTGAGATCAGGCTTTGATGGGAGATGGAAAGGCTACCAGACTTGATAGGAAAAAACAACAACAACAAAACACACACACACACGCACACACACACACACACACAAACGTGGCCTCTGTGCTTTGGGTAAAGTGACCAGAAGTCCCACTGTTGGTGGCACAGTCCCGATTTTTAACAATTTGTCCGATGTCCCACTGTTGGCAGGACAGTCCCGCCAACAGTGGGACGTCTGGTCACCTTAGTGGGGCAAGTCATTCACTCTCTATAAACCCCTGTTCCTTAGCTGTGAAATACTGGTAATCTGCATCTCCTTCTTCACAGTGGTCTTATCTGTGAAGCTGGTTCAGAGAGGCTCTCAGCAACTGGCCATTTAAATAAAATTCTGATGTATTTGGGAGAGAACAGGAAGGCTCTATCACCAGGTTCTTAGATGGCACAGTCACCCACCTGGTGAGAGGAAGACTCTGATTTGGGGGCCCCTTGGAGTGACTTTGGGAAGCCGGCCCACTGGGCGAGGAGGTGGCTCCACCAGCCGGTGCCACGGCAGGGACCCCAGGCCCGCGGGCTCACAGCTAGCACCTTAGTGGCTCCTGCTGTGCGCGCTCAGGTCCCCCGCACCCACCGCGCTGGGTGCTGCAGGGGAGGCAACGCATTGGTGGGCGCGTCACCAGAATGCGGGGTCCCGTTTCTGGGAGGCACCTGGGAAACTGGGTGAAACCGGGAGGAACTTGGTCGTCACCTAAAATCTCTCAAAAGTGCTTGTGGGGTGGGGAGCGCACGGGTTTTCGCCAATTCTTCACATTGGCAGAGGGGCTTCCCGGGGCGCCCGGTGTGATCCAGGTCCCGCGCTCGGTGGGTTTTGGGGAGAAGAGAGGGGATGTGTTTGGTGAGTAGGCGGCACGCTCCAGCCCAGGGGTGAGGGGTGTTGGAGGGGTGAAGGCGCCGGGTCTCGGGCAGGGCGCGCCCTCCGCGAGAACCAGGGCAGATCGGCGCCGAGAGGCCGGGACCCACCTGCCAGGGCCGAGCACCCCGCTCCGGCGGCGCGGGGAGGGGGCGCGGCGGCGGGCAGGGGACGGGGCGGGGCGCGCGGCTGCCCCGAAGGCGGAGGCGGGGCGGGCGGGCCTCGGGAGGCGCGGGGGGCGGACCCGCCCGCTGCCCGCGCCGCTCGCCCGCCCGCCCGCAGCTCGCACTCGGTAGCGCCGCGGGGCAAGCATGGGAGCCGAGCGCGCCCTCCCGGCGCCCACACCTGTCTGAGCGGCGCGGGCACCCGGCCCGGCGGGCAGCTCGGCGCGGTGAGTGCGGGGCGGCGGGGCGCCGGAGGAGCGGACAATGGGCCGGGGCGCACGGGGTGGGGCGGCTGCGGGGCGCGCGGAGGACTTGGCCCGGGCCGTCCTCGGGGCTGGGGGGCTAGGGGGCTAGGAGGTTGGGAGGCTGGGACCAGCGGCAGGAAGAAGTCTGCGGGGACTCGGGCGCTGCTGGGCACTTGGCTTCACGCACTGTCACGCACTGTCACGGGGAAGAGGGCCGGGAAAGGAGATTCGGAGACCCTGCCACCTGGGATGCCTGGTGGGATGGAAGTGGGAGAGGAGAAAGCGGGCTCTGGGCACGCTCTCCTCCAGGAGGCAACACCCCACCTCCTGCACACGCCACAACCCCCACTGCTTGTTTTCCTGGGTTTGACGTGTATATGTTCCAGCAAGATCGGAACATTACATTTTAACCCTGGGCACGTGGTTGTGCACGCACCGTAGCCAGCAAGGAAAGGGCAGTGGACACGGGCTGGGGAACGGGACCTCAGTGAAGGACCCTGTGCTTCCCTAAGAAACTGGTCTATGAACGAGTTGTTGAAATTGCAAAGACTTCTTCAGCCTGTGGTCATCCATCACGCGATAACTTATAAGTAAAAGTTTTTTGGGGGAAAAGGTTTAAAAAGTGTCTTACAAGAGGACGGAGAATTGTGTAAGTCCAGGAAAACTGCCACTCCCTCTTCAGAGTACAAATTGGGTTTGCTTTCACCAGAAAATAGCTGATAAAAATCCTGTTTGTTTTATGGCCCTTTGGGCGACACCCAGGAGATTTCAGAAACAGCCCGTAGGGGGGGGTGGAAAGCTCCGGTTAGTGTTGGCATGGGGCTGGGTGACTTCTCTCAGCTCCTGAAATTAAACTTGAGGAGGTCCTTCTTCCTCTCCCCCCCCCCCCCAAGCACTTTTTAGGATCAGATAGGCCAAACTGAGAATCGTTTTTATGAGTGGTGGTGTGAGAAGGAGTTAAATTCACAATCTGAGGGCAGCTGTGGCCAAAAGCCAAATGCCAACTTAATATCCGAATATTTATTGCACTTGCTCCAGGGCCCTATTTGTGCATAAGAACATTCAAAATAGACTTATCATCTGTCTCTTAAGACGTCTCTGTTAAACAGGAGGGCATAGGAGTTGGGGTGGGGAGAAGACACTTAGGAAATGCCCCAGAAAGTCCTTCTCTGTGCTTGTGGAAGTGTTTGGTGATCATATGCACACCATCTGCATCTCAATACATTGTTTTCTCTTGTGTTTGTCTCACTCATATAAAGTCGAGAGGTAATTTTTCATCCCTTCCTGTGCCTGAACTGCAAAGGAAGCATTATTCCAAGGTAACTAATAGGGATCTCATTCCGTAACGGCCGACAACGTATTCAGGTAGACGGTGAATGGCGGGCACATTTTTCTGTCTGTAGCATAAATGCCAAGGAGGCCATTAGTGGCCTGAGAGCATTGCTGGGCCCGCTCTGCCTTGTTTCAGAGTCTCAGGTTCTCCTCCCTGTTTCTTCTCATAGATCCCCGGAGGAGGGATGGGGGAGAGATTTGTTTCTCATGGATTCACCATTGACAGTTTTATACATTCTGTTCGTGTACTGCTGCTGCCAGGTTTATCCCCGGTCACTGGAGTGGTTCATTTTGCCTAAAATCTGATAGAGCAGTTAAGCTTCTATTGCCCACAAGATTATGTTTAGGGTGGCTGCACTTGTAAATGCCCTGCATTTCTTTCCTGTGTGGGACTGTAATTCTTAAGCCATTATGCGATCGGGTCTGTTTTCCTTTAACAGATTCGATGACTTTGGAAAACGAGAGCAAGCCTGGCTACAGAGCTTTGTTCATTTTTTAGGTATTTGCTTTAGGAATTAGCCTGGTTTCCCTCACTGTTCAGTGTCCTTGGCCACAGATGACTTGGAAAACCCTTTGTTCATCCTTCCAACTGGTGTCCAAAACGTGTGTGTTCATACACTTTCCCACTGTCTCTTTCTGTCACGAATGTTTGCAGTGGTCCCCGGAGTTCATCTGTTGTGCAATCGTTTACACGTTGTCCTCCCAGCACTTAACTTGTGGTAGGCGTTGTAGCTTTCTCCCAAACACGTGCCCTCTGGAGGAGGCCTGTGTTGTTGCAGTTTTGAAGAATAAGGTGCAGCCCTAGAAGAGAGTAGTCCAGGTCCCAGTCTCCAAAGAGATGAGTGTTGTTTGCACCTCCCATAATGCGTGTTGTTCTCTCAGTGAGGTTGGTAGTGAGCTCCTGAAGTGGCTGCATCCTCATGAGGTATGCATATGTTTAGACAGTGGTCAGCGGGTCGGTCAGTGGCTCCCATGAGTGATGGAGCACGGACTGTGTAATCCTCTTGTGAGTCAGTATACAGAGTTGGAAAAGGAATACAGTTTCCCTGTTACTAAGCGTGGTGAGAAAATATTTGCCTACCTTAATTTTCCATTCTGCTTTGCCATTTGGGTGAAGTGATGCACGAACATACTTAGCTGAGAACTTTAAAAGATAACTGTGTGTTTGAGGAATTCTTATCCTGGACAAAGGCTTGTTCTTAAAAAAAACGAAATGTTGTAGACCTGAATTTTCTTCATCCAGATTTAGATATAATCGGGTAAGACTTGGGCATCTTCATTCCTTATTTAAGGTGTGTGTTTTCCAGACAGTTATGTAAGGATATAAGGTGATTTGTAAAGAGAGAACTTAAAGTTATGTAACCCATTTAGTTACCTTCCCAGCTGTGCGCTTATGAATGTTTTTATTACATCTGTTTACATTTTAGAGTGTTTCTATTTAAATAACTGGGCATGGCACAGGCTTAGCTAGAGCTGATAAAAATGGAAACAATGATTATTTGTCTCCTGGGGAATTATTCTATAATCAGGTGAGTAGAGGAATTAATGCAAAGCCACCTACCTGATTTGAAAGCATCCCTGTTCTCCATGGTGTGTGATGAATGGGGAAGGGGCCAGGGAAGGTGTGAGTGCCTCAGGGAGCAAGCAGCAGGTCAGCTCCCACTCCTGAGAGCATTCACCCCAAACTATTCTTCCTTCTGTTCTTGAAAGCTGCCCTCTACTGGAGGCCTTTGCTTTCTTTGATGACTGGTCAGGGAAACCTTGTCACCCAGATAAGCAAGGGATTAACATGGCAAAACTTCCTTTTTCTTTTCCCCAATGCCCCCACCCTCCAGAGCTTTCTAAAGGAAAGCCCCTGCCTGAGCTGTGACTGGCTGCACAGATGCTATCTGTGAACAACATATGCCTGCCCTGGACGTTTGTGACCCTAGAAAATTATAAACTTAGAGACCCCTAGACCTGAAAAGACCAGAGCTGAGAAGACCAAAGAGATCACCTGGTGCCCTGGCCAGTGTGGCTGGGTGTCATCCCGTGCACAGAGGTTGCTGGTTGGATTCCCGGTCAGGGCACATGCCTGGGTTGTAGGCTCGGTCCCCAGTGTGGGGCCTGCAGGAGACAGACAGTCAATGATTCACTCTCATCATTGATGTTTCTATCTCTCCTTCTTCCATATATATATATATATATATATATATATATATATATATATATATAGAGAGAGAGAGAGAGAGAGAGAGAGAGAGAGAGAGAGAGAGAGAGGTAGAAAATGTCAGAACAAGGCTGTACCCCACAAGTTAACCAATAGATTTAAGTAATAATATAGGGAACTTGTAAACAATGTTTCAAACTAATAGGACCCCTAGTTTTTGAGGTATGTGACAAGCTTATTTCTAAGGGATTAGAACTTCACCTTGCCTTGTGGTTTAGCAGTTCTTATAGATGGCAGACTCCTTAACTGGCTGAATGCCCAGAATTTAACTTGTAAGGACTCTGAATTGGTAATATTATCTACTACTTATTAGATAATACTCTTATCTAGAAGAGTAATTTTCTGTGGTAGACTCTTTAGCCTTCTCTAGCAGCACTGTGTGATTTGTAAGTTATCCTAGAGGTTCTTGGCTTAGTCATCCATCATTCAGCCGAAGAATAAATTTGATCCTATGTCAAGAGACTGGAGTGAAGCTGTGGCTAGTGAGAGGGCCTAGCTAACTGCCCAGCACTCACACTCAGGAAAAGACTTGTTCTAATTTCTTCATACCCACTAACTCTCATGAACTGACTTGTAAAAACATTGTTTGTTTTTGAAAGACAGACTTAGAAAAATCAACAACCAAGAGAGGAATGGTCATGCTTTAAGGCCTTTGAAAATTTTTCCTTTTAAATTTTGTATTGATTTTTAGAGAGAGTAGAAGGGAGCGGGGGGGGGGGAGAGAGAGAGAAACATTGATGTGAGAGCAATAAATTGATAGGCTGCCTCCTGCACACACCTGCACTGATAATGGGGCTTATAACCCTGGGTCATGTACCCTGACCAGGAATCAAAGCAACAACCTTCTGGTGCACTGGATGATGCCCAACCAACTGAGCCACACCAGCCAGGACAAAAGTATTTCTTAAGCAGGGGTTTACTATAGGCAAAGCACTTGGGAAAATGAAATTAGAGTTAATTTTGCCTGAGAAGGGGTTAATTTATTAATGCAAGGCTTCTAGATGGATCCTAGTTCCTTACTATTCTCTTTTCTGATACCCTTGCCAAAGGACTATTTCAGTGTTTGGATAAATGGATGAAGCTAAAGACAGACATCACTGGAGAGATTCTGCTACAGTAGATAATTCATACTCTCTATTCCCAGCATCAAGCATGCAAATTTCAGGTTTGGGGTTTGAAGATTCATGATCTAGGTAATAATATGAGCATATTTTAACTGTTATGGTCATCATTGCACATTGAAAATATTATTAACAACTTATGATAATACATGGTATAGTAAGATCTCATCTTCTCCTCTCTCTCTCCCCTAAACATTATATTTTGAAAACAGGGATACTTGGCAGCTTGCACCTCTGTCTGGAGTCTGTGTTTTCTTTCTTAAGACAAGCTGAAGTAACACTTGGCCTACCACGTCTGCTGCTCAGTGTTAGCAGGCGTTAATGTTCTCCACATTAGTTGAAGAAAGGAGGGGGTGGTGTCTCCAGGCCCAAGATACAGCCTCGTGGGAGGTACATGATTCCTCCTAGTACATATCACACTTGGCAGGGATTCTAGTGTGGGGGTGGTTGGTCACCTAGACAGCAACTTACATAGAGAAAAGGCTGTCCACACCCTAGATATGCCCAAGAGCTGGATCCTCGCCCAGGACATGAGAATAGTCAGATACAGAACCATCCTCCGAAGTCTTCTACACGGTCATCCTCACCTACTAGCCTTAGCATCCCCTCTCTTGTCTACTTGGAGCTTTCATTTTTATTTTATTTTTAGTTTATTTTTTATTGTCAGCAGTACAGATGTCCCCCATTTCCCCCCTACTCTCCCCTCTACCCAACCCCCACCCAACACCAGGCCTTGACTTCACTACTGTCTGTGTCCATGGGCTATGCATATATGCATGTTGTTCTTTGGTTAAAGAACTTTCAGTCATTTGTGCACACGCACCCCATGATTTAAAGGATTTAGAGAAATAATTAGATGTAGTTCCTTCCCACGAAAGGGCCCATGGATCCTTCCTATTTGGAAAAATGGAGAGAAGCAGTTTCAAGGAATCAGGAAGTCCCAAGGAATTGGCTTTCCAGGACCTCCTGCCTTCTTTTCCCATCCCTGTTCTCCCTGATGGAAGTAGAACCAGACGAGCATACCCGCATCAGGGATGGAGCTCACAACCCGGGGCACATGCCCTGACCAGGAATCAAACTGGCAACCTTCTGGCACACTGGATGATGCCCAACCAACTAAGTGCAGCAGATGAGAGAAAGAGACAAGCACAAGGATCCCAGAGGTGGGTGGGGCACCCACATTTTTAGAAATACAGTGGATAATGGGGATATGGACTGACATGCTCAGCTGGACTAGATCAGCTAGCTCAGTGGCACCCCAAAAGTGCAAATGGGTCTTTACTTCCAATGAGGGAGAGGGTGAGGATAATGGAACAGTTTCCTTCTGACTCCTGCTACATTCCACTAGCCTCTTGAGACCTAGCCCCTCCTTGTCCTAGTTTTGGGATGTCTGAGCATGAATGAATTACCTCACCTGTTAGTCAGCTTCCCTTGAATAGAAGGTTCAGAGCCATTCAAAACTGACTGATGCTTCGACATCTGGGAAAATTCTACTTCCCGTCTTCTTTTTGTTGTTGTTTTTCTTGTGGGGGTGATTGATCTCAGGCTTTAAACATACCTTTCAAGATGAAATCCAAACTCCTTCATCTCCTATACTCAGCCCCTCACAATCCAGCTCTTGCCTGTTGCCTCTTTGTGGAGCTGAGCATGATTCCTGAAATGATGTGTGTGCCCTTGTTTCCTCTAAGAGGCCCCTTCACTCTGTCTTCTATGATCTAACTTCTGTATGGCTTCAGCGTCCATCTCCAGCCTCACCTCCTCTGGAACCCCTCCCCTGTTCTTCTTACTCCCATAGCTGACTTCATGCCCTTTCTCTGAGCTACCACGTCACCCTCATACATCTCTGTCATCAGCACTCAGCATGCATCATTCAAAAAAGGATTTTTTTTTGAGCCACACCAATCATTCACTCAGTCTTTCATGCATACAATAAATAAATAAATCGGTGCTGAGTGTTAGCATAGGCCCAAATTCAAAGCATTTAGACTAGCTGGGACCATGGAGAAAAAGGCCTGAAAAAGTAACCAACAATGACAGTCATGATGCGATCTACCTTTGACAAAGGCCCTGCTGATATAAGACAAATCCTACAGGAAGAAGAAATATTTTGTATGTTAGAGGCCTGACTGCTCTGGCACTAAATTTTAATAGGTAAGGTTGTTCTAAATTCAAAGCAAAAACAAACAACAACCACACACACAGAGAGAGAAAACAACTCAAAAGCCTTATATCCTTCAAAATGCACCCAGTATTTAGAGGTAATGGGAGTGACACAGTGGAGCTGTCCCTCTGTACACCGTGTCACTCAGCAAGCTGAGTAATTTAAATTTATCCTTTGCGTGAGCAAGTTGCTCTGTAGATGCTCCAAGTTCATGCTTTAATGAGAATGAGAGGAAAGAAAGGCAGGGGGATGAAGGAGGTAGGAAAAGACAAAGGTTTAGTCTGAAGCACAAAGAAAGCTCAAAATTACCCGGAAATTGAGGCTGGTCCATCAGTTCATCTGGGGATCGATGACCCTACACACACTGTCCTGCAATGGGCCGTTGTTAGGGGCTTCTTCAACTTAGAAGGGAATGAGCACCCAACTTCGTTTTGGACACCAGGCCATGGGAGTGTTCCAAGGCCAAGCCCTTGCATTGTAATGAAACCATCAACTAGGGATTCCTCTCCACACCCTGATTCCTGAGGAGGGTTTGCAGACTTAGAAACAGCGACAGCCCCGCTGGCATTGCTCAGTGGTTGAATGTTGACCTATGAACCAGGAGATCTCAGTTTGATTCCCAGTTAGGGGCTCGATCCCCAGTGGGGCAGTGTGCAGGAGGAAGCTAAGCAATGATTCTCTCTCTGTCTCTCCCTCTCCCTTCCTCTCTGAAATCAATATATATATACATATATGAAACAATGACAGGTATGCCGTTGACTGAGTCTGCAGTGAACCAGCACTGGGCCCCTTGCCCTCCTGACCCGCTTGTCTTTGTTCCCACAGAGAGTGGTGCTCAGCATGGCGGGGATTCCAGGGTTCCTCCTCCTCCTCCTCCTCATGCTCCTTCTCCTCCTCTGCGCTGTGGGGCAGGTGAGCCCCTCCAGCGCCCACTGGAAGCCCACCTGGCCTGCTTACCGCCTTCCTGTCATCCTGCCCCAGTCCACTCTCCACTTAGCCAAGCCAGACTTCGGGGCCGAAGCCAAATTGGAAGTGTCCTCCTCATGCGGACCCCAGTGTCATAAGGGAACCCCACTGCCCACTTACGAAGAGGTCAAGCAGTACCTGTCTTATGAAACGCTCTACTCCAATGGCAGCCGCACCGAGACCCAGGTGGGCATTTACGTCCTCGGCAGTGGTGGCAGCAAGTCCTCGGGCAAGTCCCGGAGGAAGCGGCAGATTTACGGCTACGACAGCAGGTTCAGCATTTTTGGGAAGGACTTCCTGCTCAACTACCCTTTCTCCACCTCGGTGAAGCTGTCCACAGGCTGCACGGGCACCCTGGTGTCGGAGAAGCACGTCCTCACGGCTGCCCACTGCATCCACGACGGCAAAACCTACGTGAAAGGAACCCAGAAACTCCGCGTGGGCTTCCTGAAGCCCAAGGTCAAAGAGGGCCGCGGGGCCAACAGCTCCAGCGCAGCCGGGCCCGAGAAGATGAAATTTCAATGGATCCGAGTGAAGCGCACCCACGTGCCCAAAGGCTGGATCAAGGGCAATGCCAACGACATTGGCATGGATTACGACTACGCTCTCCTGGAACTCAAAAAACTCCACAAGAGAAAGTTCATGAAGATTGGGGTGAGCCCTCCCGCCAAGCAGCTGCCGGGAGGCAGGATCCACTTCTCTGGTTATGACAACGACCGGCTGGGCAACCTGGTGTACCGCTTCTGCGACGTCAAAGATGAGACCTATGACCTGCTCTACCAGCAGTGCGACGCCCAGCCCGGGGCCAGCGGGTCAGGGGTCTACGTGAGGATGTGGAAGAGACAGCAGCAGAAGTGGGAGCGGAAAATCATTGGCATCTTTTCAGGGCACCAGTGGGTAGACATGAATGGTTCTCCACAGGATTTCAACGTCGCTGTGAGGATCACGCCTCTCAAGTATGCCCAGATTTGCTATTGGATTAAAGGAAACTACCTGGATTGCAGGGAGGGGTGACAATGGGAATCTTTCCTGCAGCACTTAGAGGTCTTCATGTCCTTATTTTAGGAGAGGCCACATGAGGTCATTGGTATGTGTGTTCGAGTGTGTGTGCGTGTGTGTGTGTGAGTGTGTGTGCATGTGTGTGAGTGTGTGTGCATGTGTGTGAGTGTGTGTGCATGTAGTGTGTCATAATATCTTTTACATCATTTTTTTTTAAATTGCAAGATGACTGGCATCATGATTTGAAAATTGGTTTGTGTATCACGTCATATCTTTTGAGCAGTTGGAAAGCCTACTTTTGCATAGAAATAAAAAGCATACTGATGTTTGGGGCAATGGGGACTCTTTAGCGACTAAGTTAATCTTTCACTTTTTGAGAACTTTGATTTTTATTTCATCTGAACTTGTTGCAAAGGTTTATATTAAATATGTGGCATACAGGAGATATAAATTCTAATGTGTGTATAGTGTGTATTTTCTCCTGAGAGTCATCTTATTTTTGTTTTGGGTTTTTTTAAACTCCTAATCACTAATGTGTCCAGATGGCAGTGTTCCCCGCAGCATACAACACATGGTACCTTTCAAAGCACCTCTGCGACAGGCAGTTACCATAGTTTGGATTTGGAGATCTGCGCGGTAGTCCTTGATCAGTAAAATAATTTGTTGACCATGTTAGTATACATTAAATTATATCTAACAGTCAGTCAGTCCCCAAGATGTTTTTTAGTTTTGAGATAGTTTCTCTTCCGAAGATTGTTGCTCTATGTTTGAGGAAGACTTTGCATATGGCCCTCCCCAGAGTAGGCTACATGGTTTATGCCAGCACTTCCAGGACTTAACAGGATTTCACTCACATTTTTCGAACTAACTGTTTCGGAAGACAATCATCAGGGCCTCATTGGAGCAGGCTGTGTTGCTTCCCAGCGCACAGTTGTGGTCACACTACAATCATTGCATTTCCCCCCCGGAGTGTAGCACATCTCATGTTTTATCATTTGGATGGAGTAATTGAAAATGAATTAAATTCCAGAGAACAATGGGTGCATTGCTCAGCAGATGTCACGGCAGAATGAGGACTTGTTTGGAGCCTGGCACAGTCTCCCGGTCTAATCAGAATTATTCCGCATACTTTTCAGGGTGCTTGGCTCATTTGGACACTTTTCTCTTGTACTTTACTTACTTTATAATAAAAATATTTGGAAGGTGCTATAAGAAAAAACAACATGACTTTCTTTTTCCCCCCACTAGCTTTAAAAGGGCTTGCTTTACTGGAATACTCTAAGCTGCAGGCACATATAATCAAATAGACTAGCAACAATGGCAATTGGGAGAAGGAAAAATAGATTAGAATCATCACTCCAGTAAGTACCTTTATGAACTTTTATCCATAGGAAAGTCACAGTATGTAAAGGAGAGAGTTTGACTCATTTTATGTCTTAATTCTTTGCCTCTCAGCCTGGATGCTTCTTTTTAAATGAATTACAAATGGGTCACACGGCAGATGTTTGCTGTTCTCGCTCCCCGGGTAACTTCAGCCTGCCTTCTGACTATCTGTGAGGACATCCAAATACAGTATTGATGCTTAAACCTCACCCAGGTGGTTTGGCTTGTGTGTCTCTTGAGCTTTTCAGAAAGATAATCCGGCTAAGTCACTCAAGAAATGTACAATCATAGTGCTTTCTTTAAATCACATAAGAAATACTATGCATAGCATTCTAGCCAGTTTGACTTAGTGGACAGAGAGTCAGCTTGTGGACCAAAGGGTCCCAGGTTCAACTCCAATCAAGAGCATGTACCTTGGTTGCAGGCTCCTCCCTGGCCTGGGCCCTGGTCAAGGCTCATATAGGAGGCAACCAATCAATGTGATTCTCTCACATCAATATTTCTCTCTGTCTTTCCCTCTCTTAGCAAGAATCTAGCCTGAGGAAGAAGAGAAGTCTCCATCTCTATGTCTGGTATTTGGGGAGTTTGTTTGGTTTACCTTTTGCTTCATGCAAAGAGGTGTTCACTGAACACCTAGGTCAGAACTGCTTTTTTAAAAATAAATATACCTTGATTTCTTCATGTCAACGTGTGCAAAGGCTAAGCTTCCCTCAGCAAGGAGAGGCAATGGCAGAAAGCTAAAACAGCATCAACGTTTAGTTCTCAAGTAGATGTAACTTTACTAAGGAATTGTACCCATGTGCTCTGGGGAGCGCACCTCAGGACTGTAAAATCATTCAACATGTCCACCTTTTCAGTGGTAATAGAAAGAAGCTTTTTATTAATTATCATGAAAGTTGAAGTAAAAAAAAAGAAGAAAGGACTCATGATATTATTAAGATAATTCATGTATTAATTATACATCCCAAGGCTGTATTCCCAGTAAGACGTAGAACGTTTCTTAAAGTGTGTGCCTTAAACACTCATTCCTCCCCATTTTCTACCAAAAATAAAAAGGGCACCATCACCAAGAAGGAGGGAGATGACCCTCAATCCCACCTCCCCCCCTCCTTATCAGGGATTCACATGTTTGTTTGCACATTAAAAGCTCTAAGAAGTCCTGTACTGGAGACATGTTAATGTTTTAATGTCTGCATTTCAATAAACACCTTTGGTCACCACACCCTTGTTTTCTCCTTATGAGCAATTTTGTGTTCTAATAAATACGCTTTGGGAATTGCTGTAATAGCCTCTGGGTCAAGGTGATGATGCACAAAGTGATGAGCTCCAAGTGCCGTCAGGTGATGGTGCCTTTTGGGTTTAACCAGAGCCCTGTGTCCAGATTTGAGTGTTTATATGAGACGGCAGAGAAGACATTTGGAAACTATTAGTTACTGAGTATCAAAAGGTCATGGCAGAATTGGGGGCACATTTTTTTCATAGACTTTATTTGGAATTTTGGACTTTATGTAAAGTCCCTTCCCCCAACATTTGGGGACAGGGGAGGACGAAAGAGGTAAAGAAATATAAGCCAGTCTATGGCAGAGTTATATGTATATTCTTTCATTACTTTTTTTAAAAAAACAACAACACAAAGCACCCTGTAGAGTAAGTGGGGACATGGAGATCATTCCCTTCTCTGTGTGTAACTGACTCATCTACCTGCCCCGTGGAGGGCAAGCCCCCAGTGACACCTGGGTCAATATTTAAGGTAGTGGCCTCTCTCTGACACCTACAGTCTTCAGAACTTTTGAGGATGACAAGCGTGCACTGGAGTGATGACGCTCTATCCGCCAGGTGCTAACATGTAAATGACAGCCACCAGGGTGTCCAGAGCGGTTCTGACAGCAGAGATCAGCACTTCCTCTCTGAGGGCGGTCACAGCTCCGGGCCAAAGAGCCTAGTGGACGCTCCTGCACTTTCCTCCATGCTTTGCCTGGGTCTCACTGTTCACGTCTGTCCTTTCCTTAGTCCTTGCTACGAACCAGCTCAAAGATGCCTGGAAGTTGCCCCCATTAATCGATTTCCATGGATATTTGGTGGAGTGGCCATTCAATTTATCATCTAAAATGGAATTTTTTGAGACCGCCTGAAAAGGAATTCTATCCCTAAAAAGGCGAGGACAGCAGGTGTGCTCCAGGTATGTCCTGGGAAATGCAGCATGTCTGGTTGCCTTAATTGGTAAACCCTTCAAAGCACGTTATGGAATGCAGGCTAGGCTGACAGTCCTCCTTGTTAACCCAGGAACAACCGCAGGGCTGCAGCTAACTGTGTGTCTCATCTCTGGTTTTTATTGTTCCTACTGTATGCTTTCTCCACCGGAATCGGCATTCCTAAAGCCTTTGGGGAAGGAAACTTAAAAATTCCTTTTCGTGGGGTCCAGTCTAGAATACATAGGTGGTAAACACAACCTTTTCTAGCAGGTGAACACACATGTGTTTTCAGCCCACTGTTTCCCAGAGAAGAAAATAAGCCAGAGAAGGGAGTGAACAGGCTGGGATCTAGGGCAGCAGACTGCTGTGAGGAGATGGTGGTCTTGGAGTTGGGCAGACTGATTCCATAGTTGCCTGGTTATTTTGGGGGAATAAATCTCAAGATGGGTTACTTTAAAACAGAAAACACTTTTTTGATTCAAAGATCCTCTCTTTTCGAGGTCCCAGCTCCTCCAGCGGGCTGGAGTAGAGTGGAGGAAGAGAGAAAGGGCAAACATCCGTGTCATTCCTCAGTGGTTACTGCTTCTCAGATAATATCAGCTGTTCCATCTGCCTTAGCTCTTACCTCTGGTCATATAATCCTCTGCCTCCTGCTGTTGGGCACCCTTGTTTGGTAGACAACTCTCTCTGGTGGTGAAACAATAAAATACCCCAAGCCCAGCCATTCTCTTCCATGCTTTGATTACCCACTGAGAGCTCACAGGCTGACTGAGTTGCCCATTGAAGATTTTTGGGAAAATGCCCCAGGCTGAGGGAGCTGGAGTGTAAGAGCTATGGCAAGATCAAATTTTGTCTGTTCAAGAGGTGTTAAAAAGTTATAAATATATAAAATAAGTCCCGGGGAGGTAATGCAGAGTATGGTGATGATAGTTAATAATATTGTATTGTATATTTAGAAGTTGCTAAAATCTTAAAAGTTCTCATCACAAGAAAAAGGTTGTAACTGAATGGTGACAGGTGTTAACAAGACTTGTGGTGATCATTTTGCAATATATATACAAATCATTGTATTAAATCATTATGTTATGCACCTGAAACTAATATGTCAACTGTATGTCAATTTTTAAAGAGAGAAAAAGAGTCACACTTAAGTTTGGGGCCTGAGCATGCAGGTAGAGTCCAGTTGCCAATTGCTGAGATGGGAAAGAGGATTGGGAAAATAAAAAAATCAAGAAGCCCTGGCCATATAGCTCAGTTAGTTAGAGCATCATTCTGATACTTCAAGGTTTAGTCCCTGGTTAAGGCACATACAAGAATTAATTATGGCCTGGCTGGTGTGGCTCAGCAGTTGAGCACCAACCTATGAACCAGGAAGTCATGGTTCAATTTCTGGTCAGTGTACATGCTCGGATTGTGGGCTTGGTCCCAGTAGGGGAGGTGCAGAAGGCAGCTGATCAATGATTCTTTTTTTTATCATTGATGTTTCTATCTCTTTCTCCCTCTCCTTTCCTCTCTGAAATCAATATATATATATATATATATATATATATATATATATATATATATATATATATTGATTAAAAGAATCAACTAATGAATGCATAAATAAGTGGAACAATGAATCTATGTTCCTCTCTTTCTCTCAAATTAATAAGCAAGTAAGGAAAATCAAGAATGTTTGTGTTTGTCACATTAAGTTTGAAATGCCTAATGACATCCAGGTGGAGATGTGAGGTAAATACCCCAGTTGTGCAGTGAGTATCTATGGTTGTAAATTTCAATAGCAAGATCTCGCATAAGCATGCAGATAGCATTTCAAGTCCCAGAGTAAGATAGTATCACTTGGGAGGGAATGAGGAAATAAGGTTGAGAAGAGGGCTGAAGACAGAAGCCTGGTCCACCAACTTTAGAAGTGGGTTTCAGAGCAGAAGAAGAGGAAGAGGAGGTAGCAAAGAGGCTGGAAGCAGCTGTCCATGAGGTCAGAGAAAAACCAGGAAAGTGTGGCCTCCTATAAGCCAAAAGGAAAAAGTTTGAAGCCAAGTGTGAGAAAGGGAGGGCGAAGGGCAAGACAAGATCAGGTGGTATGTTAGGCTTTGTTGAGTAATGGCCTTCTGGGTACATGGGCAAGGCAGGTGGGGGGCAGGAGGCATCACCTAGTCCTCCAAGCAGAACCTCAGCTGTGCCTCTCTGTGCTCCCACTGCTCAGCACAGCTCTGCCCCGTCCTTGCCTGCAGGACAGGTTGGTTGATAAACTGAATCCTCCTGTGAGCCTTGGCACAGCTCTGCCAACAGGAAGTGCAAGGACCCAGGGCCACACCCTCCCTGAAGGAGTTCTGGCTTGTAAGGGCCTTGAAAAGGTGGGCCTAGGGAGGCACATGGCCATCTCCTCCTGTCCAGCTGATGTTTTCTGGGGGCAGAAAGTGCACCATGACTCTTCAGTGTGGTATTTGTGTATCGAGTGTGTAAAAATACCAAGTGTTCTCTTAGTCTTGATTTATCACTACCCCCTTGTCTTCAGACTCTAACAGGAGCAGGGCTCTCTCTTCCATAAAGAGCCAGGACAGTTCTGAGAACCAGTGAGTTCCAGTCCAATGAATCAAGACTGAAGTGTTTGCATTGGAGAGAATGAGGAGAATCTCAGAAAATGAAATAAACAGAGCAAGTGGCTGGAGCTGGAGAAGCAGCCATGGGAACAATGGCTCGGCCTTGCTGCCCATGACTGTCTTCTCCAGAGGCCTTCCCCGGTGGTCTTCTCTAAAAATCCAACCCTCGGAGGGTTCTTCTTTCCCTTCTCTGCTTTATTGTCTCGGCTCTGCACCAATCACTCCCACATATCCTATATTATGTTTATTTCTCTTGTTGTCCTTCTCCGCCACTAGAATGTGATTTCCTGTGGGCAGGGATTTTTGTCTATTGTATCCCCACACTTAGAGCAGTGCCTGGCACATAGGTTCTCAATATATTATGTTTCTAAATAAATGATTGAACAAATGACCCTAGTAGCTTTACACAGCCTGTATCACGGATAGCACTTCTTGGTCTTGGATATTTCTTGTGTTCAAATATATTACAGAATAAAACTCTTGTGATGTCTTGTACCCATTCTGTTCTGTTCTGTTACATTCCATTCCATTCCATTCCATCCCATCCCATCCCATCCCATCCCATCCCATCCCATCCCATCCCATCCCATCCCATCCCATTCCATTCCATTCTATTCCATTCCATTCCAGCATGCATTGCACTGCTGTTATTATATGTGTGTCTGTCTCTCTTACTAGACCGTGAGCCTTGTAAGAGCATCTTCCATTGTCTGGCCCTTGGTCTAGCACAGGAAATATTTGCTGGGAAAACAAATGGATGTCTGTTATGAGTTAACCTGTGGCCCAGAGAGGCTTTCCTCTCCCACATCTCACATGAAATTGGGCAATGTGTTTCCTTAGATGGACCTGATTCTGGCCCATAGCCTCTGTCCTATAGACCATTATAGCAGACTCCAAACTGCATCCTAAGTGTCCCAGCTCACCCACAGCTGCCCAAGGCCCCTATGTGTCCTGGTAACTAGACTCTGACCACTACAAAATAAGACTTAGTTTTTTAGCCTGGGATTCACCACCCACTCAATATGATAGTCAGGTTCATCCCCTAATGCCCCCCAGTTATACAACTGGTCTTCCAATAAGTTGTATTGATTGTATCTTATTTTCAAGCCTCTCCCACTACTAAGCTCTCCTCCTCAGCCTGGGGTGCCCTTTTCCATCTTTTCAATTATTCAATCATTCAATCATTCATTTAGCAATAAGTCCAATGCCAGCCACTGTGCTCATACTGGAGCTACAGGAGCAAATAGGACACATCCCTGTGCTTGAGATGTTCCTGTGTCTTCTCCTTGTGAAGTCACTGTGGTTGTGACTCTTGCTCTGTCTCCCAGGTGGTAAGGCTCTGTAATTACCCTCTCTCCACATCTGTCTGGGTGTCAGTGAAGTGGAATAGCCACTTTGTAAATTAAATGTTCCCCTCACATTTAATAAATATTTGAGTTAGATTGTCCTGCCTGGTCAGTGCATTTTGTTTCTGGGATTTAGTAATCCTTACTCTACCTCCAGTTCCCTGATGGAAAATGCCATGTTTGGTAAATATAACTGAAGCATGACTAATATCCTCCATGGATAAGCCATTCTTAGACTTAAAGACGTTGTCCCTTAAAAGTGACACACTTTAACTACTGCAGGATATCTGCCAGACTAGCCAAACACAGAGCTGAATGATCCCACAGAAATGCCTCCAGTTTTTTATTCTCATGGGAAAAAATGTGTTAGTTGATCAACTATAATATATCAAGAAGAATGTATTCAATTCCTTCATTATATTTTTACTGATTAGCTCCTTTATGCCTCTTTAAGTTCTTCAAGCTGTTTAATATCCCACATTATCTTCATTTCCATTCATCTGAGATTTCAAAAAATGGTAAAATGCTGCGGATAATTATCTGAAAAAATGTTTTATTTACTTAAAACTACAATCTATATATATAAAATTTAAGCGACTGGCAACTCAATGACCAAATGACCTAATGACCAGGTGACTGGTCAACCAATTGCTATGATGTGCACTGACCAGCAAGGGCCCGATGCTCAATGCAGGAGCTTCCCCCTAGGGGTCAGTGCGCTCCCACAGTGGGAGTGTTGTTCAGCTGATCTACCGGTGCCAGACTCAGGGCTCATGGCTGGCTGCTGCAGCCCGAAGACTGCAGTAGAGCAGCAGTGAGCTTACTGAGTACTGGTGGTGGCAGGTGCAGCAGGGCCAGGATGAGCAGGAGCGGCAGGCAGGAATGGCTGGTGGTATTGGACTATCAGTTTCGGCCTGATCCCCACAGGCTACGCCAAAGGACCCACTGGTGCACAAGTTTGTGCACTGGGCCTCTAGTTATTTATAAAACCCACTGTGTGAGCCCTGGCGGGGTAGCTCAGTGGGATAGAGCATCATCCTGATAGTCAAGATTGCGGGTTCGATCTCCAGTCAGGGCTCATACAAGAATCAATCAATGAATGTATAAATAAGTGAAACAACAAATTCATGTCTCTCTCTCAATGTGTGTCTCTCTCCCTTCCTCTCTCTAAAATCAATCAATAAAAAATAAATAAAAATACCCACTGTGTAATAGGATAAAACATGTAATGATCACATTTGAATATCTAACTCTGGATATTAACCTTTGTGATCATATTTCTTTTCAGTCCATATTTTTTCAAATGGCCCATTGTTGCTTAAAAACATCATTTTTTTTGTAAGAAAGTCTGATTTGATTTTTAAATTATCTTCCTACTGTGAGTTTCTGTCTCCCTGCATATTTTATTTTAATTTATAGTGCGTATTGGGTCATTCTTTTCTTAACTCTGGAGCCCCTTAACTCCTTTATACAGTATTTTTTAAGTCCCATTTAAAAAATATTTTCTTTGAAACATTATCGATCTGTCTAGACGTAGGGGTGTCGAACTCAATCAGAGAAGGGGCCAAAATCTAAAATCCAGCCTAAATCGCGGGCCGAATGGTTTACTGAACAGTCATAAACTGTCATTGTGATGGAAACGCAGCGGAGTGCAGTGATGACAGCGCGGTGCGGGCCACATTGCAAGGCCTGGCGGGACGGATTTGGCCCGCGGGCCTTGTGTTTGACACATGTGATTAGTCAGGTTAGTGATTTGGCTATTTTAAAGCTCTTTTTGTTAAAAGTAAAAAGATGAAAAACAAAGCAAGAGATTCTGTGACTATGGGTAGCACTTTTCTAGTGGCTGGCTGGCATTTTTGAGACAAGCTTTACACTTTTATTGAAGTGCTCCATATTTCTGGCTCACTGATTGTCACCACATTCTATTGAATAGAAGAGGGACAGAGAAGTTTGTCTGATGGACCTGACACCAATTAGAGTTTCTTTGGTAGAGGGTGTCGCTAGTCAACTCTCCCACTGACTTTCTATTTATACCCAATAAAAACCCATTCAAGGATTCTGCGATTTCCTTGTGAATTTGTTCTTATAAAGAATTTACATTGGTTGAGGCAATTATAAAATAAACAAGCATTTATTGAGTACATGCTACATGGGAGACACTTATCTAAGTACTTTACATATATTATTCATTTACTCCTCACTACAAGCCTATGAAGTAAACATCGATTTTATCCCCATTTTAGAGATGGAGAAATTGAGGCACATAGAAGTTAAGCATCTTGAAACACACACACACACACACACACACACACACACACACTGATAAGTTGGGATTCCTATCCTACCAGAATGCCTCCAGAGTTCTACTTGCTCTGGTTCTACTTATAGCAAGGAGTCAAGGGACCATTGAGAATGCAACAACTAACCACTTGTCCTGGTTGGGGGAGGGAGCAGCAGTGCGAGCAAGAGATGTTTGATCCTTGATGAAGTTTCAGTTTAATCCCTGTGAGCAACTGCTTAGCATATGGAAAGAAGATGCACTAGGAAAAATATGTGCACATAGCTGCAAAGATGCATGACATACCTAAGAACTTGTAACCTTGGTACAAATATAATACAGATAATGCACGATTCTATTCATTTATATGTTAATGAGTACTCAATTTTCTTCACACTCTTTTCATAGGAAATGTATGTCCTTAATTAAAATTTATTAAAAAGTGGCCAACATTCAGATGTTTCTCAAGTGCCTTGGGGAAGGGATCTAAGTGTATAAGATACACTGTCATTCTAATTTTGTCGTTTGTCATGATAACATAATTCTGAACAAATCTTATTTTGGTAAGTGTTTTTGACCATTTAGAGAGCCTTTTTCTCTCTCAGTCAAAATATAACTCCCCAAATTAAATTTCAGTTTGAAATACCTTGGTCTGCAGGTGCAGACTAAATGATCTCAGATTTCTTCAAGCTTTGAAAAATATACTGTTAAAAAAAAAAAAATCTCTCCCCAAGTGAACTTGCCTTTGTTAACTGTGCTGACCTTTGCACATGCTTGGATCGCCCCCTCCTGGTATATTTAAGTTATAACTATTTCTTGGGTTCTCAAAGGTAACTCCCTGCTGCCTTGGGTATTTGTTTCTCAAACACAGCATTTTCAAGTGAAAAGTGAACCATGTGCAAATTGGACCAGACATTCAGTGGTGATCAGGACACGTTCCGGATGAAGGCCATGAAGTCCTTCCTTCAAGTTTGTGTGCTTGCTTTCTGCTTTGTCCTCTGGTACCATGTTGTTGCTTGTTCACCTCTCTCTTTCCTTTGTCAATGTCCCATTGGAATGGTGCCAGGTAATCTAGGGACACAGCGATGACTTACAGGAGATGCTGTGCCTTGAAAATGCCAGTCAGGTGTTTCTAGCATCCTTGGTGTTTCTACAGCCCAGGAACACAACTTGCTTTGTAGCCATGTGCAAACATTTCACAGTTTAATCAAATGTCTGTGAAGCGTTTTCATGTGCCTCATCTCATTTGATCCTCACAGAAATCCTGCAGTAGGTAGATAGGAGACTTGGTAGAACCGATTTTCTTTTCATT
Organism: Pipistrellus kuhlii; assembly: GCF_014108245.1. Taxonomy (NCBI): domain Eukaryota; kingdom Metazoa; phylum Chordata; class Mammalia; order Chiroptera; family Vespertilionidae; genus Pipistrellus; species Pipistrellus kuhlii. The sequence continues at coordinate 43,415,367 of NW_023425595.1, forward strand.
TGCTAGAAAACAGAGGTTTAGAAAGTTTAGAAACTTGACTCAACTGAAAAGAAGTAAGAAATGGTGGACCTTGAAAATGACTTCAAGTTTTCTCACTGCACAGAATATAGTCAAACACTGCTGCAGTGAAATATTTTACCCTTTGTTCTCCCTGTGTGATCTATAATAATAATCTGCTTTATGTCGATATTTACTGCTGTGTTGCCAATAATTACCCAAAAGAGAAGTTGGGGCACTTCACTGGGCTGGAAAAAGTTTAGCTAAATCAGAAAGCAGGTCTAATTAAGCAAATTTATCTATATATATAAAGCTATCGCTGGTGCCAATCGCACGCATGTGTTTCAATCTGTCATTGTCAATCGTGAATTTTTTTTTGACACTTCTATTATAGAGAAAGGTCGAATAGCGATATTAAAGTATTTCTTCTACTGGTCCTCTAGTTAGAAATAATGTATATAGTGACCAGTGAATTGTCCAGCACATTATAGGGCCCCATTCATCAGAAAATATTTATTGAGCAACTATGATATGCAAGGCACTCATTTAAATGAAACTGAAAGGAGTGTGCCTTATAAAGCTTACATGGCAATTTCTCATCCCAAACAGATAATTTAGGAGAGAAATGACTACATGTCCTATTGGAGAAGAACTACCATGTTCTATGTGGTTGTAGAAAGCAGAATCAGGACCAATGGATGGACTTATTAGGGCGATATTTTCACTCAATAAAAGGAAAACCCTAGTTTTATTTTTCAAAATATATGTTTCATTGATTTTTTTACAGGAAGGAAGGGAGAGAGATAGTTAGAAACATCTATGAGAGAGAAACATCAATCAGCTGCCTCCTGCACACCCCCAACTGAGGATGTGCCTGCAATCAAGGTATATGCCCTTGACCAGAATCAAACCTGGGACCCTTCAGTCTATAGGCATATGCTCTATTCACTGAGCCAAACCTGTCAGGGCAAGACCCTAGTTTTAATTGGTGCTGATCAGGAATAGGACTGAGCTGCCTCCGGAAGGGTGGGCTAGGGTGCTCTGTCAGTAGAAGTATTTTGTAGGAACTTTAGGACTTAGTGTTAGGGATCTCTGCAGTGTGGGCCAGGTAGGAATGCATGAAATCTATTTCCTTCTACCCTTCACTCTCTGGACTGAGACCACAAAGGTGAGTCAGGGAGTGTAAATTTCGGGTCTGTACTAGCCACAGGATCCTGTCATCTTCTGCCTCCAGGAATCGAGCACCTTGGGCTGGATCATCTGGGGTCTGGATCTGACCAGGCTGATGGTGTGGGAGAGCCTATCAGGACATGGGACAAATTGCTGCTCTAGAAGAGCCAGGAGGGCATACCTAGTAACTAACTGTACACAAATGTGCAGGGAAAGGGTAATATAATAATTACACTTACAATTAACTCAGTGTCCATCTCTCTTACTATAGTATTTCTAATCTGTAAAAACACCCTGAAAAATAGGTATAGTTAATCCCATTTTACAGAAGTGAAGGTCTGAGAAGTTAACTAGCTAACCCAAGGCTACATCGCTAATTAGTAGTGAAGTTAGGACTTGAACTCTGTTCTTCCTCTCCTGCACAATACCTCCCGAGTGAGTGGCCTGAGCCCTGGACTGAGACAGAAGACCTGGGCTCCTCTCCCACCCTGCACCTCACTTTCTGCACTTCCGCGAGAGGGGTGGGCTCAACAATTTCTTTTTTTTTAATTTCTTTTTCTTTTATTAAGATGTGTACATATCTTACCAAACCCCCCCCCTTCACTCCCATACATGCCTTCCCTCCCCAGAGTTTTGCATCCATTGGTTATGCTTATATGCATGCATACAAGTCCTTCTGTTGTCCTCTTATCTTCCCCATGTCTCCCCACCCTCCCCCCTGTAATTTGAGTCTGCTTGTTGCTTTACTGTCTCTGTATCTATCTTTTTGTTCATCAGTTTACAATTTATGATTCAACTCAGCCACCACTCCCAAGTACTTCCATGGTTCCAGAACCTAGCTAGAAGCAAAGGAACCCAGATAGAGAAGTTAACAGGAGGGCAAAGAAGGTCAGTTAGTTCATGACTAGATCATTGCAAAAGAGTATGCTTAGTGATGCTCACAGCTGTTCATGCTTCCATACTCTGATTCATTGTAATGGAGCAAAGCTCGCTCACGAAGATTAGATGGAGAATTCAAAGCAGGGAGCTTTGGGGAAGAGAGGTGGAAGGTAACAGAGGGCCCTGCTCAGGAGAAGGGGGGGGGGGGTTGGGAAAGTGGGGCGGGGCCTTGGAGCTCGGAAACGGTGATGGAACTCACTCTTCTCTCTGCAGTTCCTGAGCCCACAATACTCAGTGAGCAATGGCAAAGGACCACGTGTGGTTACCTGACCCTCATTTAGAGATGCCGAGATTACTCACTTTGTTGTGATTTAATTGACACTGTCTTCTACCTGTCTCTCCTCTCACCTCCCACATCAGACCTGAGTGGGTGCTCTGGATGAGCAGTGAACTAGACAGACGCTTACCAGTCCTGCCAGGGTGCTGATTCGATCGCTGTGGCTCCTTGAGCTGGTCTGTATTACAAAGTACTGCCAAGCTCATGAGCTTATCTTTCTGAGCCTTGGCAGTGTGGGACAGGGGGAGCCATCACTTCCCTCTGTGGGCACGTGCAAATGGGACTGAGTTATGGTTAAATATCTGCAGGAACAGAACAACTCCTCAAAGAGACCGGCAGGGCCAGCAAATTTCCAAAACAGGAAAAAGTGCATATCGCTCTTCAGTCTCCATGAAAGGTGGCCCGAATTCCTCCTGGGAGGAACAGCGCCATGGAGCCACTGACTCTGAAGTCTAAATATTTGCTTTAGGAGATGACAGGAAGGCTGTTAAATCTTAAATGATGTCCTGGACTTGTCCTCTCACGTCCAGGTCATCCGTGTGTTTACTGAAACGGAGGAGGGTGCTATGTGCCTATCACTCTTTATTCCCTAAAATGCTTCTTCCAGCCTGTCTGTTCGTCATTTTTCTTCCTCTGGAATCTGGATTTATAGAGTGCTTTACAGTTTGACACCTCTTTCGCTCCCTTCCCAGAATGGCCCTGGTCATCACCTTCATAATCGTATTTTGTTACAACCACACATTGCTCTTCACAGTTCATAAAACACATATTCATGATCTCATGAATCCCTCAAAAGCCCCGTGAGGCCAGTAACGCAGTTACCATCAAGACATTTTACCGGTGAAAGAACTGGGGGTTAAAGAGGTTAAATTGCTTGCTCCGGGCTGCTCATCCCAGCGGTTGGACATGGAGCTCAACCCGGGCCTCCCACTGAGACATTCTGTGCTGTAGCCTCTGCCCTACACCAGGGCCACAGTGGTGTCGGGACAAACCTTATTCAGGGTCTGGGTTCTTCCTTCATAAAACATTTACAAAGTTTAGACAAATCATGTGATTTATGAGGCAAATTATATTAAACGAAAGTCACATATTTCTTTTTATTTTTTTTAATTTAAAAATTTTTTTGAATTATGAGTGCTTATTTCTCGCTTCTTTTTTTTAATTTTTAAATTAAAGTATTATATGTGTACATATCTTACCATTGCCCCATCATAAGTCACATATTTCGATGCTAAATAAGCATTTTACAGTGCAAAATACCTCCCCCCATCTCCAATCTCCACGGTGGATTGGTACTATTATATCAGTCACTATTTAGCACTGGGTAGTAGGTGCTCAATAAATACTTAGTTGTATGGATCGCTGGGTGGATGGATGGATGAATATAGGGCTGGCCTCGTTCTGGGTGCCGAAGATACAGCATGGAATACAGCAGGTGCCCTGCTCCACATCACTCACCATCAGAGACAGACCTCCCCCCTGTCAGTCTCAGTATATCTGATGAGTGCAGTAATGTTCAATGTTAGCTGTACTCTAATGTAGGGGTGAGAATGGGGACCACAAGGCTGAGGGCCAGAGGAAGGAGGTGATCAGGCCAGAAAGGAGTGCTCTGAGCAGAGCAAACAGCATAAACAACCGACGTGAAACTCCAGAGGTGAGGAGAGTGTCATGTATTTAAGGAACGTGGAGAATTTTAATGGAAGTGCAGAGTGGCAGGTGGGTGGGCGGTGATGTCAGGGGCCCCGTCCCGGGCAGGTGCGGCCAGAACATCCGGGCCTCGTGGAGCAGGGTAAGAGCCAGGACTCTACATGGAAGGGCCTTAAGCAGGGGACAGACGTGATCCTGTCTGTTTTTGGAAATATTACTGTGGAGCACTGATCAGAGAGAGAAAAGACTGGAGGCCAGAAAGCAGTAGATGTAATCTCAGAGGCTTTGGAATGAGGAGATGGAAACGGGAAAGGGGAGGATGGTGCCTGGGCAGCAGGGGCAGCATGAGCAAAGGCACAGAAGGAGCACATGTTGTGGGGGGCGGGAGGAGGGGCTCCACTGCAGGTGCAGGGAGGACAGTGGAGGCGGAGGTGGCAGGGAGGTCCCGGGGTCCCCTTAGGCTTGCTTGAGCTGATTGTGTGGAAAGCAGGACTCCCTGAAGCTGTTTGATCAGGGAAGTGGCACAGTCCCATCTGTGTGAGGATAATGGAAACACACAATAATTTCCCATGCACATTATAGTTTGCTAAACGTGTTCACATGCTTGACCTCACTAAGGCACAATATAACTCCATGTTGTCAATACTGTGATGATTCACAATAGCTGCTATACACCAAGTGCCTAATATTTCCCTGGCACAGATGTTATCTCATGGAAATCATTTCTGTGTGGTATTTTTTTTAAAATATATTTTATTGATTTTGTACAGAGAGGAAGGGAGAGAGATAGAGAGTTAGAAACATCGATGAGAGAGTGTCATTGATCAGCTGCCTCTTGCGCACCCCCTACTGGGGATATGCCCGCAACCAAGGTACATGCCCTTGACCGGAATCGAACCCGGGACCCTTCAGTCCCCAAGCCGACACTCTATCCATTGAGCCAAACCGGTTTTGGCCTGTGTGGTATTTTTATCCCAGTTTGTGATGAGAATATTGAAGCTGAGAGGTGCTGAGTGGGGACATGCAGCTAGTGGTCACTCAGCTGGCAGCCAATGTGGCCTGGGTCGTTCTACCCATTGGGCCCACGGGTACAGTGCCAGGCCCAGGTCTTTTCTGGAACTGTGTGAACCTTTGAACCCCGGGAACCAACAGACACAAAACGCTACATTCTAAAATATGGCAGGAAATTTGCAAATCCAAGAAGACCACCAATCTAAACACCTCTAGAACGCAATAGATCAACTTTTCTACATCAGATTAACCTTTTCCTTTATTATTTGCTGGCATTTTCATTATGTTTGAAGACAATTTAAGGTTAGATTGTCTTATATCACAAGATTTCCAGAGAATGCACAAAGGTTTCCCAAAACCTAGAGGAAATAAGTAATATAACCAAATAATTGCAAAAGCAGAATTATAAAAAGACATCTAAAAAATGCACATGCTTGCTATGTGCTTTTATTTATTTTTCTAAAATATATCTTATTGATTTTTTTACAGAGAGGAAGGGAGAGGGATAGAGAATTAGAAACATTAATGAGAGAGAAACATCGATCAGCTGCCTCCTGCACACTCCCTACTGGGGATGTGCCCACAACCAAGGTACATGGCCTTGACCAGAATCGAACCTGGGACCCTTGAGTCCGCAGGCCGACATTGTATCCACTGAGCCAAACTAGTTAGGGCATGCTGTGTGCTTTTAATGTGTTTGTAGCAGCTCCCCAAAGTGACAGCCAGGCTTCTGCATTGAGAAGGAGCCCTGCCTGGGGAGCCAGCCCAGCTGTGGCTTCTCCGGTGGGAGAACCGAGGGTTTACCCTTCAGGAAAGATCTTTACAAGGTGACCATTGAGCTCAGAGAATAAGGGAGGGAGGGAGAAGGAGGGACAAAAGGAGAGAGAGAGAGGGAGGGAGGGAGGGAGGGAGAGAGAGAGAGAGAGAGAGAGAGAGAGAGAGAGAGAGAGAGAGAGAGAGAGAGAGAGAGAGGCGCCAGGAGAGGGGGGGAGGGAGGGAGGAAGAGAACCACTTTGAAAAATTTGACTTTGGCACTGTGCAGCCCTCAGAGGCAGCATATTTTTGCCAAAACTAAAGAAATGAGCTGCTAAAATAGGGCTTTGTTCTCAAATAGGTAAGGCAAAGACATCATTTACTTTCCTTAGCTCTGGTACAGGATGCCGGGCCATGCAAACACCTCCCAGGCACTGGCGTGAGTCCAGCACCTGACTAGCGGCCCAGAGCCGTACTGGGGAGGGTGTTGCCCAGGATGATTGATGTCCTGAGTTCCTCCTCCCGGACTGAGCGCAGGGTGGCTGGGCTCTGGTGGAAAGAACAAAGGGACAGAGCATCAGTTCTGCAAGCTCCAGATTAAAGGAGACGGAAGAAGTAACAACTAATGCCATGCATAAGCCTGGACTGGCGCCTCCCTGTGGGGGAAGCAGGGGAGTCTCACTGGACATTGGCAGGACCATCTGCAAAATGTGAATGAGGCCTGTAATCGAGAGCGATGCTAGTTTCCTTATTTTGTTAGAGAATACCCTTGTTTCCTGTAAAAGTGCCCTGAGCTATTTGGGCTTGGGGGTGGACCTGTTTGTTACTATAGTGCTAATACCAATAATGATGATAATGTAAGATTGTGGGACAAAGTACCCATTTGGCTGAGGACATGGTGAGTACCTCCTTGTGTTCAGGGAGTGTCCCACAGGGCCTTTCATTGCCACAACTGCCAGAGAGCAGACTCAGCAAGTCCTGATACAGCTTGCTGATGAGGACAGCGGGCGGGGCCAACCAGAGTTTGAGGAGCGGTGGCCAGAAACTCCGCAGTCAGGGCAGTGACAGCAGGCAGGTCTCTTGGCCCTGACAAGGCAGGATTTGTCCACGGCAGACACCTTTCTGGGAGAGAAGGACGGGCCATCTTAGGCAACATGCTTTGTAAGGAGACAACAATCTCAGAGTTATCATTTAAGTTGAAAAATCCTTGTCGACTCAGCCTGCTTAAAGGAGTGCGACATAAGGCAACTCACCTTTACCATCACCTATGGCCAATATATGGTTCCCTTTAAATGTCAATGCAACAGGGATAAGGGATGCCTAGAGAGCTTGCAAAACATTGTTTCTGGGTGTGTCTGGAAGAGTGTTTTGTTTCCCCGACTGAGTGCAGGGCAGCCGGGCTGTCCTGGAAAGAGCAAAGAGAAGAAGAGCGTTTGGATTGGTAGACTGAGCAAAGATGTCCCTCCCCCAAAGGTGTGGGCATCAGCCAATTCATCGAAGTTCTTCACAGCACAGAAAGGCAGCAGAAGGGGACAGTTCCCTGCATCAGCTCGGACCTTTCCTTCTCCTGCCCTCAGATGTTAGCGCTCCTGGATCCTGGGGCCTTTTGCTTGCAGACAGCAGAACATGGGACTTCTCAGACACCCTGTGATGAGCATCCATCCCTCATAATAAGAAATCTCTTTCTCTCTCTATGTCCTATTGGCTCTGTCTAGAGACCTTGCCTAGACAGTGAGGCATTGTTTTAAGCATGTCACAGGCATAGCACTTAATCCTAACACCCCCATGTTACAGATGAGGGGGCAAAGGCTCAGAGTATTGAGGTAACTCCCTCAAGTTCACACAGCCAGGGCAGGCAAATAGAGGCTTCTGACCCAGCCATGCCAGACCCCTAGCAAGTTCATGTGCAGTGAAAAGCAAGAAGTGGTCAAACGTACAGTTGAAAAGCGGCCTTTAAGTACCATGGCAATAACCCGGGAAGACAGAGCTGGGATTTCCCTCGCACCTTTAAAGCTGTCTAGGACTGAAGCTAGCAAACGGAGTCTGAGGCAGCAATATGGGTCCCATTGGGAGAAAACAAACCCAGACACTAGCTGCGACTCCTGCGTGGTCACTGCTTGGAGGACTTCCAAGCAAACGGAGTAAATGAGAACTCGGGCCAGTCCTTCTGCTGGGAAAGACAATGAGTGTATTGTCAAAGCTCAGGGTCTCACTGTCCCACCTGCTCCTCTTCTGAGAGCGTGAGGTTCCCCCTCCTGCAGGTCCCCAGACAGAGGGCCAAGGATGTCAGCCATGAGAAAGCTCTCGATCCTCTTACTGTCAGCATCTCACTCACTCATCTATCTGTTCATTAATATACTCCCCAAGTATTTTTAACAGAGTGTCCATAGCATATGCCAGACAATGAGGCAGATGCTGGCGTGAAGAGAAGCAATACCTCAACCGGGGCCTTTGTGTCTGCCTCGGGGTGTGGGGTCGTAATTACACTAAGTGATAGTCAGATTGGATCTGTGATGTTGTGGTAACAATAGCTGCACTTTATATAAGAACACATCGTTGCCAAACATTTGCTAATTAATGACACATACAGTCATAGGTCATTGTACAATGGTATAATTTAACATACTGTACAATTTAAATTGCTCTGCAGCACTCTGAGTTAGATGCTAAGATGATCCTTAATTTATAAATGCAGACCTTAAAGCTTGCTGAGTGAGCCTAAGTTATTTGCCAAAGGTCACATAACTGCTACACAACAAAATTAAGATTTAAAAGCAGGTCCAGCCGAAACCGGTTTGGCTCAGTGGTAGATTGTCTGTCTGAGGACTGAAAAGTCCCCGGTTCGATTCCGGTCAAGCGCATGTATGTTGGTTGCGGGCACATCCCCGGTAGGGGGTGTGCAGGAGGCAGCTGGTCGATGTATCTCTCTCATCGACGTTTCTAGCTCTCTATCCCTTTCCCTTCCTCTCTGTAAAATATCAATTAAAAAATATATTTAAAAAAATAAAAATAAAAAAATAAAAGCAGGTCCACTTCCCTCCAGAGCCAAGGCCTAGCACTATGCATATAGGGTTGAGAGATGGTGCAGAGAGGGGTGGAGAGCATGGATTCTGGGGGGAAACTCCCTGGGTTTGCCACTTTCAGGTTGTAAGATCTTAGGCAAATTATCAACATTCAGGTTGGATGATCTTAGGCAAATTACCAACCTCCCCGTGCCTCAGTTTCCTCACCTGTAGAATGAGAGCAACAGCTATATCTGCCCCGTGAGCTTGTTATAAGGTTGAAATGAGTTTTAAAAGGCAGAATGCTTTAAATGTCTATCTCAGAACCATCTCTGAACAGGAGACCTCAGAACAGGAGACCCTGAGAAGGAAGGCCTACTCTTGAACAAATTTTGTGCATCGGGCCTCTAGTTTATTAAAAAGGACTAAAGAAACATGACAATTAAATGCAATACTAGATCCTGGGCTGGAGAGAGAGAAATGCTATGAATAATATTATTGGGATTAATGACATAGTTGGAGTCTAAAGTATAGATTAGATTATATAAATGGAATATAAACTGTAGAAAGTATTATATAACTATTGTTTCCTCACTATGATAACTGCATTTGCTTTGATAAGAAAACATAATTTGAGGGTGGCGTGCTGTAGCAACTGCTTTCTGATGCTTCTGAAAATCAGGAAAAAAAAATTGTTGTGGGGTGAGGTGGTGCAAAGAGAGAGAAGAAGAAGATAAAGAAACAAAGAATACTAAAATGTAGAGAAAATTTTTAAATTGATGAGTCTAATTAAAGGATATTATGGGAGTTGTCTGTGCTACTTTTGCAACTTCTCTATTAATTAAAAAAAAATTCAGAATAAAAAGTTAAAACTAATAGGGGCAGGCCTCTTGCCTGTAGGGGAACAAACCTGTGGTTTGTGGAGCAGTTTAAGTCCGGAGGCCTCTGACTGAGGGTCAAGCCAAGTCAAGAGCATGTGACCACAACGTTGCTCAGCCGTCCACTTCCTGTCCTGCTTCACACCCTCCTCGACAGAATTCATCATTGCACCCAGATCCCTCTCTCAGGCTCTGTTCCTGAGGATTCCATCTACAGCACCTGCTCTGTACAGCCCCGTCCATCCTCTATCCTTCATGTCCCTTACTCCTGTGGTAGCTGAATAATGGCCCCCAACAGCTTCTCCTCCTAATCCCTGGAAGCTGTGAGTGTGGGCTTACATGGCAAAAGGGACTTTGCAGATGTGCTTAAGTTAATGCTTTTCAGGTGAAGATACTACCCTGGACTCTCTGGTGGGCCTGGTGTAAGGACAGGAGTCCTTACAAAGAAGGAGACAGAAAAGCAAAAGGAGGAAGAATGTGATGATAGAGTCTACAACCCAAAGAAAGCCCTTCTCTATTTTCTATTTACCATATTTTCTTAGGCCCCTGTTCTTGTCCACAAAATCACTTATAGACTCCAAATACCATAGCAACCACCTGTAAACATTTAAAAATTTTTAACTTTCTAATGATTAACATGGAAAAGAAGAAAGCTAAAGCCACCAGCTATGGGTGGAAACATTAAAATCCAAACTTAATTCTGCATTGCAAAGCACGCTAGCACTGTAACTCTGTATTGTGGTGCACTGCCTGACACAGAGGAATGGAGAGCTTTCCAAATACCCGCACGGATATTAAACCTGAGGACGCCACTTTGGAGCTCATGTCCATGAGTCAAGCTTAAAGTGTGTAATCATAATAGCAATAGCCTTGGCTGGAGAGTGTTGACTGGGTGCCACACACTGTGCAGTGCAGTTTGCATAAATCATCTGAATTTCCCCACAACAGCTCCATGAGGCATGTGTTCCTAGCCTCATTTTACAGACGAGATCACCAAGCCCGAGGCATTAAAAAAATCTGGCCCTCAGTCTGTGATTGCCATCATACATATTGCACAGCCTGTGAAAGTGACTGTTTTAATTGGAATTTTCCTCCAAAGCTTGGTGTTCCTGGCCTGACATGGGCCCTGGAAAAGGTGGAAAGCGGGGGAGGGGGTGTGTGGAGAGGCCAGTGCTGGAATCGCTCCTGGCTGGAGAGGCAGGGTCAGGAAGCAGCCAAGTCCATCGCCGGGAGCTTCCTAAAAGCTGAAGCCAGAGCCCAGGGGAGGTGCCAGGCAGCTGTGTCTGAGTAGTATGGCAGGTGGTGATCTCCACTTCCCTCTCTCCCCCCAATTCTGGCCAATAGCATCGGTCTCTGCCTTTCACAATCACTGGTTCTCATGGTGGCTCCTGCCCAGCAGTGACCTTCAAGTCACCTGCTGTCATCTGACAATTAGCAATATTTTCCAGGGCGTGTTAGTCTCCGATTGTTGCTATAACAAATGACCACAGACTTAGTGGCTTATACAACATAAATGTATTACCTTACAGTTTTGGAGGCCAGAAGCCCAAAAATGCGTCTTAGAGACTAATCCAAGGTGTGAGTGCTGCCGTGTTATGCGTGGAGCCTCCAGGAGAAAATCTCTTACCTTTTCCAGCTTCCACAAGGGGCCTCATTCCCTGGCTCCTGGCCCTGGTTTTCATCTTCAAAGCCAGCAGCATAGCATCTTCCAGTCTCTCTGACTCTCACATTGCCTTCTTTTACTGTGTGACGTCTTGGGATTACATTGGGCCCACCCATTAGTCTTTGATACTCATCCCATCTCAAGATCCTTAATGTAATGACATCTGCAAATTCCCTTTTCTCATGCTAAAGAAGAGTCCAGGTTCCAGGAATCAGAACACCACCAGCTTTGTGGGAGGGGGAGGGACAGAGGCATGATTATGTCTGCTACACCACGGAAGTAGCTGGAACTCAGTGGACATTTTTGTTTTTTATGTTGAAACTGGACCTTCTGCTTATCATGGTGCAATGGGGAGATCATGTGCTTAGGGGCCGGGCAGATGTGAGATTTGATTTCCAACATCACCATTTATGTGGTCTTGGGCAAGTTACTTAATTACTTCTCTGAGCTTCAATGCCCTCTTGTACGAGTGACCATAGTACTTAACTCCTAGGATTATGGTGTGGCTTAGAAATAATGCATGCATAGTCCATCTCTATAATAAAAGCCTAAGCAACCATTACCGCAGAATGACCAGAACGACTGGTCACTATGATGCACACTGACCACCAGAGGGCAGATGCTTAACGCAAGAGGTGCCCCCTCATGGTCAGTGTACTCCCACTACTAGGCACTGCTCATCCAAAAGCCAGGCTCACAGTTGGCGAGCGTAGCAGCGGTGGAGGGAGCCTCTCCAGCCTCTGTGGCAGCACTAAGGAGCAGTGAGCCAAGTGGTAAGGAGCTAGCAGGTGGGCAGTAAGGAGCAAGGGGTCCTGGACTGTGAGAGGGCACAGGCCAGGCTGAGGGAACCCCCACCCCAGTGCACGAATTTTGTGCACCAGGCCTCTCGTAAGTTAATAAATAAAGGGCCATCATCCTTATCCTTCTGATGTTATTTAAGCAACTTCTATGAGTGTCACGATGGAAATGCTCACTCCAAAAAATTTGAGGCATGATGGCTCCCTACCTGGGCCTCGTGGAATGCTACAGTAGCCCTTCTTCACCAGAAGACAGGCAAGTGGAACTGCAAGAGAGAGGTGGTGAGTTCTTCTACAAATCTCAGGATATAATCTGGTCATCAGTGGGCAGGACTACGATCAACCCGTTGGCAGTTTCTGTTCAAGGGGTGATTCCTGGGTTTGGTCTCACTGAGGACTTCACGGAGTGGACAGTGCTGACAGCTCAGGTTCCTCCTCCTCTCCATCGCATGTTCCAAAGTGTTCTCGCATTGAGCAGAAATAGGGCGACAGGCCAAGAAGATGGCTGACTGCACATTTATTTTCCATGCATGGAACAAATGGAAAAAGCCAAGGGTTTACACATAGTCCTTTGAATTGAAGCCATACATGCTTCTCAGGAAGTCCACATGATATTGAATAATCATAGCCATGGCTGGGAAATCAGTTGTCAATCATTGCTTCTTTCATTTTGCAGATGAGGATCTCAGAAGTCATGCTCCTTGTTGCTGGACAGAGGGGAAACCTCTCTCCTCACCCCTTCCATTGTCTCCTCGATCTAAAATGAGCCAGAATGCTTGAGAACCAGCCTGATGTTTTTCTATATGTTTCTCTCATATTTAAAAACAGAGCCCTAAAGGAGTGAGATCTACTGCCCCAAAAGTGGCAAAGTGTCTTACAGTTCCAGCTTGACCATGCAGTGCAACCCCATAGAGTGACCCCAACATCACTGCCACCCCACCCTAACCCCAGAGAAGTGCATGACCAAGGACAGGTGAATGAAGTGACCAGAATCACTCTGGGGAGCTGTGACCACAGATTTGGGAGCTGTGGGCAGTGGGAATAATTGTTAGGTCCAGGAATTGGGGTCAGTGCATGCAAGGATGGAAGATAAGGAGAGATTGGGCTCTTATAACTGCTGGTGAATTCCCTGCACATTTAAGCAATATGGCCCTACTACTGGGCTTACTTGTGTCAAATTCATTCATCTATTCATTTATTAATAAGCTCTTCAACATATACTGAGCACCTTCTATAGGCCAGACATGGCATTGGGTTCTGGTCAGTCAGGGGTGAGCAAGACACCCACGGTCATTGGCACCTTGGAGGGGAAGACTTGGCACATCAGTGTGGTGGCACCTGAAGAGCCAGGGTCTAATCTTCTGTCTTCCCAGAGCAGAAATGTTTTCACATGCACTGGAGGGTTCCCAGGCCTATGTTCACCACGACTTCTCTGTGATAAAATCACCTTTATACTGAAGTCCTGGTTCAAACCCCTCCCCCCCCCCCCCCCCCCCGAGATTACTCTCAGAACTATTCATCAATCTCCCTCTTTATCCTCTATTTGTCTCCCTCTCCATGTCTTCCCTCCCTCTTTCCCTTTTCTCTCTATATACATATACAAAAACACAAACATGTACACGTACACGTACATATGATGCAGCCCTGAGGAAGAGTGGAGGAGATCCAAGAAATTAAGAAATATGAAAAGCACCTCCTTTCTACCATTTCCCCCACACCCCCACCCCCAGAACATGCTATGCTCCATCTAACCAGCAGAGGGCGGGCTCGGACAAACATCTGAGCCCTGGATCTGCAGAGGTGATGGATTTTTTTTACAAAAGAAGAAAAAGCACTGGAACTAAAAGCCTTTTCCAAATTGTCCCACCTGTATCAACATCTGTCCTGCTTCTCATAGGGCTGTCAGTGATGTAGTTGCTCTTTAAGAGATGAATAATAGGAGAAGATGTTTGCATGAGTCAGGTTTCTTTTCCAGTGAAGCCTGAAGCCTAATCAGGGAACTAGCTGGTAGCAAGGACAGAAAGCTGTGGTTACAGCTTTAATTTTAGAAATTTGAACTGGAAGGCACCTTTTAAAAATCATTATTTTAATGAGGACTGGAACAATTTGGCCGACATTACTCTGCAGATCAGGGCTATCATAGGGACTCCCCTCTTTGCCCTTTTGGAAATAGTTCTTCCCCCAGTTGCCAGCATGTGATTTGCCCAGGAAACTATATTCTTACAGACCTTATCCCTTGCCACAGTTGATTGATTCAGAAGTTGGCACCTAATCCAAGCAAAGCTAATCAGAACCTTTTCCTCATTTTTTTCAAACTAAGATGAAGAAGACAGTAAACATCTCTCTGTTGGTGAAAGTTGCAAGAGGTGAAACTTGGGAGTTTGGATGACCATGTTTCCTTACCAGATGAAGGAAGCCAGTCTGTAGAGAGAAGGATGAACTCACGAGCAGAGAGAAGCAGAAAAGAGCATCAGAGAGCTACAGTGACGTGTCAGCTATGCCCAAGTAAATGGGAAACAATCAGAAACAAGACAGGAAAAGAGTCAGGAATAACCAGAAGCTAGAAGGTCTGGGAGAAAACTAGGACTGTCTCAGGAGAAAGGTTTCATAGTGTCAAAACGAATGGGAGGGATGGGTGAGGAGGTCCAGGAAATATTCCCTGCAAGAACTTAGAGTTATCTAAAAGTGTTAAATATCCCTGACACTCAGTGTTCAAAAAAATCTTTGAACTAGGCCTGGGCTGGTGTTATTCTGTGGTTAGAGCACTGCCTTTGGTGAAAGGGTCATAGGTTCAATTTTTGGTAAAGATATGTACCTGGATTGCAGGTTCTACCCCTGATCCCTGTGAGAGGCAACCAATCGATGTCTCTCTCACATCAATGTTTCTCTCCCCACTTCTCTCCTTCCCTCCCACTCTCTGTAAAAAATGAACTAGGAATCAAATTCAATCCTCCACATGATAGGTATTTGTTACTAGAGGTCCAGTGCACAAAATTTGTGCACTCAGAGGGGTCCCTCTGCCAGGCCTGAGCCCTCTCGCAGTCTGGAAGCCCTCAGGGATTTCCAACTGAACTGCAAGGTGTGGGCCTAAACCAGCAGTTGGTCATCCTTAGTGGTACCATAGATGTCAGAGAGGCTCCTGCCACCATTGCTGCACTCACCAGCTATGAGTCTGGCTCAGGGCTTCTGGCTGAATGGTGCGCCCCCTGTGGGAGTGCACTGACCACCAGGGGGAAGCTCCTGCATTGAGCATCTGCCACCATTGGTCAGTACACTTCATAGCCACCAGTTGTTTCGCCATTTGGTCGATTTGCATATTAGCCTTTTATTATGTAGGCTAATAATGTTACCTACATGATCCTTGTCTTCAAGGAGCTCATCAGCCAGTGCAGGGCGAGTGGCAAGGATGCAGACACAGAACACATAGCATGTACCTTGATTGTGGGCATCCCTAGTAGGGAGTGTGCAGGAGGCAGCTGATCAATGTTTCTCTCTCATTGGTGTTTCTATAACTCTATCCCTCTTCCTTCCTCTCTGTAAAACATCAATAAAATATTTTTTTTTTTTTTTTAAAGAAACGATTACACGATGTAGCTGAGTTGAGGGAATAGAAAGACTGAGCAGCCATGGAAGGTGTGGTTAATTCTGCCTCGGTGGAAGAAGGGGACATGGAGGACCCTGGCTTTATAAGAGGAGATGATGCCATTGAAACAGGGCCTTGAGGGGTCCCAGGGCTGTCTGCAGTCAAGAAGAGTTGTAAAAGACTAGACTATTTTCTAACTGGAAGGAAGGGTGCATGCTTTTCTCCAGGGCATGGAGAGCCCTCCACCAGGAATAATTACTTCATTGTCTTGTCGCAGATCATGGGCACTGGGTGTTTTCCATATTTCAACAACTGGGGGAAATCACTGTAAATCCAAGCCCTTCGCCCTTTGAAGAGCTTGTCATGGGGCAAAAGAAATGGTCCTTTCAATGTGCGTGTCCTAAAACACCGGCAGGAGCCTCACGTGCCCGGGGAAGGCGGCCGAGGTTCCGCGGGGCCGCGCGGAGGAAACAGACGTTCTGCTGTATCCGGAGAGATTGTTGACCATTCCTGAGAGACTGCTCCATCATTTCTGAGGCACGGCCCCCCAAGACTTGAAGGAGAGCCCCATGTGTAAGCCCTGGCAGCAGCGTTTGCGTCTAGACCACAGGAATTCTGTCCTCAGGCTGGGCCGTTGGAAGCGAAACCAGGAAGGTAGCTTCATGCTGACAGCAGTTTACCATCCAGATGCTGCGAGGCAGGGCATCCAAGGATGTGCTTCAGGAGAGCAGGCTTGCCCGTTCCCAGCGCTGCCTGACATGTGGCAGGTTTGCACTTGGGAGACGTTTGCTGCCAGATGAAGTCACGCCTTTCAGCGGTTACGGCCTCGTTACGTTTATTGGATGTCGATGTGATGCGTGGATGTGCCTCAGAGAGACCCGGTCGCTTGTGGGGGAGGCAGCTGGTCCTCGGCTTTGGGAGGGGGCGTTTTTTAGGAATTAAAAGGAAACAGAAATGACACTTTCAGCTCATCTCTGCGAATAACTAGCTGTGGGTAAGTGGCCTTGGTCAAGTCTTCCAGTTACTCAAACAACATTGGCGCGGAGAGTGGGCGCGGACCCTCAGCCTTGTATACAGGAAGTGGTGGGGGTCAGCAGGCAGGCCCTCCTTGCCCTTCAGACCACGGCCCTGAGATACAGCGATCGGGCCCCTCCCACCTGGAACTCCAGGTAACAGGCTGGACTGCGAGGCAGCGTCACCTGTCAGTCCGAAGTGTAGCCATCAGACGAGTTAAACCCTGGACAGGGCCCTCTGTTGACAGAAATCTCCCTTCCCCTTTGAGTCTTTCTCTGACATGCAGTGGTTCTGCCCGTTAGAATCATCTGGAAAACTTTTAAAAACTACCCATGTCAAGGGCCCCATTCCCCGAGATCCCAATTTAATGGGTCTGGGGTGGGGCCTGGGAAATCCTCTCATTTTTTAAAGCTCCTGAGATGAGTCTCATGGGCAGCTAAATGAGAAACATGGCCCTGGACTCTCTGACCTTTGCATAAAGCATTTTATTTCTTCCAGTTGTAGGCCAGAACAAGTCTACATCAGTTGTTGATGAAACCACCAAAAAATGCATTATTAATAATAATTGATTGAAGCATGCTGGCTAGCAATTTCTAGTTTACCACCCTCAAAATGGCCTTCGGCTCCGTGCGGGGAGCAGCTGACCGGTAAGCAGGCCGCATGCAGTGCTTGGTCGGAAACTCCCAGGTTTCCTAATTATGTGAGCTCAACCCTTCCCCTGTTTCACCCCGTCTCCTAAATGACACGCCTGTTTTCAGTTATCGGGCTATTTGAGGCCCGTGAGACCTTCGCAGCTGGCCCTCCACCACCGGGCTGAATTGGAACGTGGAGGTAATTATCTGAGTAATTCAGGCAAAGCCGTTTATTTTTCCTGAATTACCTGGATAATTACCTGGAGCCTAATAAGATGGAAAGAAGCCAGAGCTGCATTCTGATGGTTTTATTGCCCCCTCAACAATGCATGCTTATGGAAAAGGGCCTGGCTGGCAGAAGTAAGCAGTGGAAGCTCGCATCTTCCTCATCTGCCAGAGGGTAGCCCATCTGTCATCTGGAGGAGAGGGTGCTTTGTCATCCCTCAGGGCTCCTGCGGCTGCGGCTGTGGCTGTGGCTGCTCCTCAGGCTGGGAACACGGCTGTCTTGGATTCCTGACATGTCCCCTGTCCCTGGGAGTCATCACCCCAGCCAATGAGGTAGCAGAGGAAGGCTTCTGGGCTCTGGATTTTTCTTTCTGCTTTCCCACGTGTTTTTTTTTTTTTTCGTTTTTTTTTTTTCGTAAACTATGCAACTAAAGGCTCTGCGCTACTTCCTATTTTTCCAGGCTTGATTGGCCTTATCCGTAAAATGGGGCACCTTCCGCACATGGCAAAGCCTTACCTTTCACATCCATCAAGGCTCAGGCCAGAAACTGGAGGACCATCAGTAGATAAGCAGATAAAAAAGCTGTGGTACATCCACCTTGGGTTATGGTGCTATATAAGTCAATTGTACATACAGTATTTGTCATAAGTTCAATGGAATTCGTTATTATTTAACTCTAAAGTGAGAGTATTTGGATTTTTTTTTTTTTACTGTATTCATCCTTTTAATAATACCAGGTGTATGGTATTATTATGTAGACACAGCTACAGTTAGCAGAAGATCAGTCATATTTATGTCAATTATGGGCTTTATGCAAAGATGAATTCATAGAGGACTCTGCTCAGTCCTTCAATTGTTTCAGGCAAGTTATTGGGAAATTTCACAATAATCTGTATACCTCAGCAACAGGGGGATGGTTTATGGTAGTGGCTGTGCAACTTTTAAACTCCACCTTGGTTTCTCACTGACTTTGGACAAAGAATCTTTTCAGAGTCCTTAAAACTTTAATTCTCAGAGACCCCAATTAAAATCACCAATTAAGTTTGTACAGAAACTTTTCTTTTTCCCATTGTATTGAAGTAATTACAGGGCAGATGTTTCAGAATGTATATAGTCATGATATTCTTAATAATTTTGTTGAGCCCCTAGGTATGGTATCAAATCCTGCCCATTCCTTCCAGTTGGGGGTAGAAAAAAGTGGAATAACTTACTCAGCTTTCCTATTTTTCAATAAGGCATTGACCTTTTGTCCAAGAAAACACACATACACACGCACATAAACAAGGACTCCCATTTACCTTATTTGCAAATTTAAATTGTAGTATCCGGCCATTCATCTTTGTCACAATCCACCAAACAGTTTTGCAAGAACATGCTTCATAAACAAGCTCCCTTTCAGCATCCTCTAGGTTTAGATCCTGTGTGAGAGAAACCCTTTTTGTAATTCTCCCCCAGACATCTGTTCAGTCGCTCATCATTAACATCTGTCACCCATTTCTAGGCTCAACCTAGACAAAGCTATGTTTTTCTTACACACTCCAGCCCAAATTGTTACCAAGTGATTCCTACTCAGACTAATCTTACACAGAGATTGAGTTGGTATCTTCCTGGACCAAATTCGTCCTTACTAACGCAGCATCTACCCTGCAGCCTTGGCAAATGCCCAATGTCTCAGAAAAAGGGAAATCCCTCCAACCATACTAACACTTTCCTGCCTCAAGTTGTTACACAAAAACTTTTAATTCTCTTTAACCCTTTAGAGTTAGCAAACATCATTTTATTAGACACATGTTGGTCTCTCTTTTACTCCAGCTCCATCATTTACCCAATTTAAGTCCCTTTCTCTTTGCACACCACCTGAAATAAGAACACATGGAATGTTTTCTAATATTTGACCCAACTATTTGCATAAAAAGACAGAAGACATTGACTCATTTAGGAAAACTGCACAGGAAGACCTGAACTGAGATCTTGGAAATGTCACCTCTAAGTCAGGTAACCTTGGTCTCTTTAGTTAATAATCCTGAGCCCTCGTCTACTTATGGGGAAAATGGGTACCTCATAAGATTATAGGAGTTAAAGGGAATATTGCATGTAAGGTGTGTGACACAGTGCTTGCCACAGAATGAACACAATCTATAGTAACTCTTGCTCTCACCACCACTATCACCATTACCTTCATCATCATCATCATCATCATCATCATCATCATCATTATCATCATCACCATCACAGACCAAAATAGAAAAAAACCAGAATGGCTTTGCCTTGATCTTTTCCTCTCAGCATGTCCCCTTCGCATCAATTAACTGCCTCTTATGATCTCAAACATGTGAAAAATATCAACATAAATGAAGTACATTTCTTGTCCTCAAGGAACTCTCTCCTTAGTAGAAGTGGTGATTGACTTAACTTTCACTTCAAATCAGACTGTGGTAAGTGTTTTAAAGTTATAAGTAAAGTTCCCCACAGATTATTTGAAAATTTTTAACATCAAATCTCTTTTACTTATTGGAAGACTTGAATTGGGGCTCATTTTACACAGTAAGTTAGGAATTTAAACCCCAGGGCAAATCTTTCATTTCAATGGGAACCTAATGGTTATAATTTAGGTCAATGTTTATAATGTCAATAGTGCAGTGAGGAGAAGAAGGAGGAGGGGGCGGAAGTTGGGAGAAGGAGAAGGAAGAGGAGGAGGAGCAAGACAGTTTTCAACTCTTTGCAAGGATGTTAAAAAGATAATAATGGTCCTAGCTGGTTTGTTCAGTGGGTAGAGCATTGGCATGCAGGCTGAAGGGTCCCAGATTTGATTCTGGCCAAGGACATATGCCTGGGTTGTGGGCTCTATCCCCAGTTGGGGGGGGGGGGGGCGTGTTGCAGGAGGCAGCCAATCATTGATGTTTCTATCTCTCTCCCCCTTTCCCTTCCTCTCTGAAATCAATTAAAAATATTTTTAATATTTTTAAGTAGTTAATAATGAAGAAGGCACCCAAACTGAACCAGATGGAGCAAATAAATTATTCCTTTTATTTTCTTTCATGAAGTAAAGTATACAAAGAGTTCAGAAAGCTGCCATGACTCATGAAAGCCAAATTGATATCCTAAGGATGCTAAATATATATATTTTTAAATTGGAGATTCAAGTTTCACAAGAATCCCTTTTCCACTGAATGTAGTCATAAAGAAAGAGTGCCGCCTAAACCGGTTTGGCTCAGTGGTAGAGCATTGGTCTGCGGACTGAAAGGTCCCAGGTTCGATTCCGGTCAAGGGCATGTACTTTAGTTGTGGGCATATCCCCAGTAGGGGGTATGCAAGAAGCAGCTGATTGATGACTCTCTCTCATCGATATTTCTAACTCTCTCTATCCCTCTCTCTTCCTCTCTGTAAAAAATCAATAAAATATATATAAAATATATTAAAATATATATATATTAAAAAGAAAGAAAAGAAAAGAAAAGAAAAGAAAAGAAAAGAAAAGAAAAGAAAAGAAAAAGAAAGAGTGCCTTTGGGATTTCCTTCCTGGCCATACCGATGACTCCTTCTCTACATTATCTGGGGAAAGGACATGTGGGGCTGATTACCTTTTAAATCTACATCCCTCTTCTGTTACTGTTTCATGGATCCCTGTCCTGGGGACCTACGTCTTGTGTGGAAAATAAGTGCGTCCCCAAAGACGTATGTGCTGAGACCACTGGAAAGAATCTGAGTTCCTCAGAAGAGGGAGGCGAGGCAGGCAGAGACCTTCCAGGCAGAGGGACTGCTTGGGAGAGGAGAGGTGGGGGCTCTGAGAGTAGGTTGTGTGGGGGAAAATGTACAATAGAGACAGGGAGTGGGGTGACTGGGAAGAACAGGCCAGGAGCAGCTGTCCCCAAGCAATGCATATATTTTGTATTTACTGGGGCCATTTCCCAGGGCCAAGTGAGATCCAAGGCCCTTTCTAGAGGCCCCTCAAATGCATTCACTGAGGCCCTCAGGGGCCACATGTCTTCATGGAAGTACCACGAGGTATAAACGGCTCCCTTGTGCTTTCTCGTCCAAGGATATGCTACTGCCCCCTCACGGATTGGAAACTTAAAGCTTAACTTCTCTGAACTTTCATCTCCTCACCAATGAAGCAATGAAGGAAACAATGCTCACCTCTTTGAGTGCCCAAGACCATGTATTTACATTGTCTGGTGCTAGCAGGAACTCGTCCATGTTCACTTCTTTGTGGCGGGTTGAGGGCTAGGAAGTGGTAAGAAATCAAACCCAGGTGAACTGACCATTAGCTCACACCTGTTCAGGGTCATCACCCAGAAGACCAAGGACACCTCATAAGCCCAGCTGAGCTGCCACCAAGTTTACAGTGTGAAGTTGGGAGGTGAATGTCCCTCACCCTTCGACAAACTACAACAAACTCTGGCCCTGCAGAAGGGATTCCCTACCCAACCCCCACACTCCGCCTACAGGGAGCAGAGAGGGGAATCAACCCGACTGGCAAGTTCAGGGGAAAAGATTACCCCAAGGGAGGCCTCAGCCATGAAATAAGTTGGGAGGGGAAACTAATGACAAGTGATAATAAAAAAATGTTTTTTAAAAAGATGTTTTTACTTGTCTTAAAAAATAAATTACAAAGGCAAATCAGATAACCAAAGAATGCATGGTCTGTGAGGGAGAAAAGTAGAAAATTGAGTTAGAAGAGGGAAGGGGCTGACCAAACACCACTTTGAAAATAGAGATGCTTCTAAATCAATGGGCCCTAAGGACGTGTTTCCTGAGATACTTATAGCCAAACGTACTCCTTTCACTGAAAACCAACTTACGACTGGAACCTTAAAACCCGATTTATCGTTTCCTCTGCAAAGCCTCCCTGGCAGACCCTTTGTGCCTGGTTCCATGGTCTACAGGTCACATTCTGCCTCCTGGGAAGGGGAGGTAAAATGCATGGGCCCAAGTTTTGCCCAGCTTTCATACCCACCTCAACGTAGAGTTTCAAAAAGCAAGTGGCCCAAGATACAGTGCAGGTAGGCCAGATACACAATGACTCAGGCTCTGAACTGTGTTTTTCTTCGATGTATGTCTGATCCACCCTACACACAGAATTCACAGGTATTTGTTCATGAAGGCAGATCACACTACGTCCCTGCTCCCATGACTTCCCAGGCCCCCCAGGAGGAAACCCCCACTCTACCAGTTGCTACGGGTCTGACTCCGAGCCACCTCACCTCACTCATGTTGTGTCACTCTTCACCATGACTATGCTGCAGCCGTGTTTGCTTTCTGACAGTTTGTCAGTGACATTCTCTTCTGTGGCACCAGCTCACAGTCTATGCACACTAGTATCTTATATTATCTTTACAAGGCAAACAGGAAACAAAGGTACATAAAGACTAGTTGAGTAATGATAACAATCCATGCCCCAAAAGAAATGACACCTTTTTTTCCTTTGGTCTTTTTGACCCTGTAGTAGTCCTTCAAGCTACTTATATCAGAGTCCCTATTAGTTTCAAAGTTCAACATACAATCCTAAAGTTACTAGGATGAATAGTCAAATTATTCAAATAGAAATGCAAGTCAAAGAAACATAAGACAAAATTCTCTCTGAAAGGAACAATAAATCTACCTCCAAATGAACTAGAATTAAAAAAATAAAAAATCTGCATTATTAACTTTTACACCTAGTAGGTCATTCCCTCTGCCTGGATCTCTTCCCCTGACTCTGCCTAGGGGTGCACAGGCCAAATCTCAGCATTACTGTTTCTTTTTTAAAGAGTCCTTCCCTACATCCCAATCCAAATTAGGTCCATCCCTATTATATGCACACAATAGTTCAGTCTTCTCCTTATTGGCACATTAAAATGTGTGGAGTACTCAGCCGATGTGGCTCAGTGGTTGAGGGTTGACCTATGAACCAGGAAGTCACAGCTCCGTTCCTGGTGAGGGCACATGCCCAGGTTTCGGGATCAATCCCCAGTGTGGTGTGTGCAGGAGGCAGCCCATCAGTGATTCTCATCATTGATGTTTCTATCCCTCTCTTCCTCTCCCTTCCTCTCAAAATCAATTATATATATATATATGGAGTTGTTTAATGTCTGTTAGATGGGGGCATTGACCACATCTGTTTTATGTGCATTGTATACCAAGAATGCAGCATTGCTCCTGGCTCAGCACAGTGAGTGACAAGTGTTTAGAGAATCAAGGAATGGCTGGCTTAAAGAGAGCTACCAGATTATTTACTGCAACAGCCCAAGCTGAAAGAGGAAAGGTAATTTCTGATCAAAATCACCTCACAATGAGATATCAAATTATTAAAGGTACCTAAGACCAATTGAATTTGAGGCAAATGGTAAGTTAGCAGAATATTTTCTCCTTCTGGCCAAAGAACTGAGATAAGAGGTCACTGGCTTGAAAAGCGAGGAAGAGCCGAAACCGGTTTGGCTCAGTGGATAGAGCACTGGCCTGCAAACTGAAAGGTCCCAGGTTCAATTTCGGTCAAGGGCATGTACCTTGGTTGCGGGCACATCCCCAGTGGGGGGTGTGCAAGAGGCAGCTGATCGATTCTCTCTCATCAATGTTTCTAACTCTCCATCCCTCTCTCTTACTCTCTGTGAAAAATCAATAAAATATATTATAAAAAGAAAAAAAAAAAGAAAAGAAAAGCGAGGAAGAACTTTAGGAAAAATAAGGTTAAATTTTCAAAACAAGGAAGCCTCTAATCAAAAGTCTCCTGGGGAAGCTGGCCACTCAGACACCTCGACAGACAGTCACTTGTGGAAATGCAGAGTTTAAAGTGGACGTTTGAAAGAGAAGCAGCTGGACCCTGCAGACCCTGGCTCACACGGTGTAGTGTTTTCCAGTGTTATCCCGGGAAGCGCAGCTGTTCCCATAACTCAAGGCATCTCTTCCAGTCATTCCTTCGGTTTCCTACTGATTATCCAATATTCTCATAAAGGCATTGCATGTCAAGCCATGGCCATTTACAAAAGCCAGGACACTTCCAGGGAAGAGTAGACAGAGAAACCCATGACTCATGTCTGTCTCCCTCCACTGAACCAGCACTGGCAGCATCTTCAAGGCAGAAACTGGATGCTGCGTGTCCTGTTTCCCTGGGGCCCAGAGTAGTGCTGAGCGCAGAGCTGATGAACAATCAAGGTATTGAATGTACACATGAGTAATGGGTGGATGCGAGTGTGTGACCTCTCCAAGCCTCTGTTTCCTTACTGCCAAGTGCTTTGTGTAGTTTTCTTTTCACTAAAATGAAGTTGTCCCTCCAGGCATTCATTTAAGAAGATGCTGTACTTTTAACCAGACACATCTGTGCTCAGACCCTATGGGGACATTCTTTACAATCACCAGAGCCGGGCTGTCTCTCTCTTTTTCTTTTTTATCCTCATCTGAGGATATTTTTCTATTGACTTTTAGAGAGAGTGGAAAGAGAAAGAAATATGGATGTGAGAGAAACACATTGATTGGTTGGTTGCCTCCTCCGTAAGCACCAACCAGGCCCTGGGCTGGGGAGGAGCCTGCAATTGAGGTACCTGCTCTTGACCAGGATTAAACTTTAGACCCTTTGTTCCACAGGCTGATGCTCTATTCACTGAGCAAACCAGCTAGGACAGCCCGCTCTCTTTACTCCCAGTTTCTGCTTTATTTAGACTCAGCCTGTCTCCTAACCTTTGACAATGTCTTCCAGCTGGAGTCTTCCCTCCCTTTGACAAGGCATTTGTACTCAATTTTCTGCTTCCTGAGAGCTAGAACTCAGACTATGTCATTCCATCTTTGCTGAAGACAAGAGTTTGTATTCAAAACGTCAGTCACTTCTGGTCCACCTGCCTTCCCCTCAGCCCAAGACCTCCTATAAAGTGTAAATCCCCTAGAACAGTGGTCGGCAAACTCATTAGTCAACAGAGCCAAATATCAACAGTACAACGATTGAAATTTCTTTTGAGAGCCAAATTTTTTAAACTTAAACTATCTAGGTAGGTACATTGTTATTAACTTAATTAGGGTATTCCTAAGCTGGCCTTTGCTATAAACTCAAGGGGCCAAAGAGCCGCACGTGGTTCGTGAGCCGCAGTTTGCTGACCACTGCTCTAGAAATTGGCTAAATCGGTTAGCTGCCACCAGATGGCAAACATGATGTCAGAGGCCCAGCTATTAAACTACTGCCAGGTGCAAATATTAATAGCTGAGAAGAAGAGGTAAATACTAGTAGGTAATCCCACTACCTAAGTTTTTTTTTGTTTGTTTTTTTGTGGGTTTTTTTCCCCCAAGAAAGAAAACCAAAACAATATAACCCCAAGGACATTTTCAGAAGTGGATATCTGATACCCAATTTCCATCTCCGGGAGTGCTGAGGATGGAGTGGGGGGGTGACACTGAGGACAGAGAGAGCCAGCAGGATATTATGGCAGGATGTCCGCAGAAAAGGGGCCGAGGGTTCATAGTAGCTGCAATTTGATGGAAAAGGAAGTTCATATTTGAGAGTTCTGGACTCTAAAATTCCAACTGTTTGGGGAAATGACCAGCAATTGAGTCTGAACTAGAACGTCAAGAGTCTCTGGTTAGAGCTGCAGGTTGTGGTGAGAGCTGGGGGATGATCTTGGGCCCTCTTTTCCTGGGAGAGAATGGGAAGTATGAGAAGGGACGTGGACCAGGAGCTGGACCCTGGGGCAGAGGCAGAGAGTGACCGGTCAGCTAGATGGCAAAGAAGAATCAGAGAAGGAGAAGTAGGGAAGTAATGCTGGTGATGCTGAGAGCAGAGAGTTGCAAAAAGGAGCATTGTTGCCCGACTGGTGTGGCTCAGTGGTTGAGCTTCAATCCACGAACCAGGAAGTCACTGTTCTGTTTCAGTCATAGCATATGCCTGGTTTGCAGGCTCTGTCCCCAGAAAGGGACATGCAGGAGGCAGCTGATCAATGATTCTCAGTCATTGATGTTTCTATCTCTCTCTCCCTCTCCCTTCCTCTCTCTGAAATCAATAAAAACATTTTTTTTTAAATAAATGCTGTCGATGAGTGGTGTCAATAATATCAAGTGCCTCAGGTTATCTGGTAAACTGAGGCCCAGAAAGCTCCCATTGGATGGGTCAGTTGGAAATGTGATTGATGTCAGTCAGCAATGATGATGTGTATGGGATTAGTTTGAATGAATGGAGGGTGGAGAAGCCTGACTGTAGAGTGTTAAAAGATGAATGGGAACTGAGGAAGTGGGATTGTTCTGCATCTGTAGATGCCTCAAAACATTTCACCAAGTTTTCCTTGCTTTTTCTCCACACACAAATTTCCCAATCATGCAGCATATAATTTTTTTTTTAAAGTTTAGCATCTTGTTTATACTGTGCTGAGGACACCTCAGATCTTAGAAGTTGTTGAGCAAATAAATGGGAATCCAAATGGGGCACAAATAACCATGAAGGCTTTAGTGAGTGTATCAGGATTCAGTTTTACAACGTGGAGACGTGATTAACCTCGCAGCCCGTCTATCCCGGAACAGCTGAGGAGGAAGAAGGGAGAGAACATATGGCCCAGCAGTTGGGAACCATCAATCGCATCAGCCCAGCTGCCTGGTAATACACAAATGCAGAGTGTTTAAGTGGAAAGGCTTGGATCTTACTGAAGGACCAGGGTATCCATGGGGACGTGAAAGGAGTGAGACCATGATTAAGGTTTTGGACAAAGGAGAGTACAAGGTAACGACTCCCTCTGGGAAGACAGACAGTTCAGCATGGCATAGAGAGAGCCGAACACACGCAGGGTTTGATGATGGGTAGGGCTGACTCAGAGTTCAGCTGACTCTGACCTTGGAACAGTTTTTTACCCTCTTTAAATTCCAGTTCCTTCGTTTCTAAAACCCTGATTATGCCTTCTCTGCAGGCTCATGGTGGGGAAATGGGGGAATGTAAGAAAGGAAGCCAGCGGTGTCTCTCAGTAAGGCAAGTATTTGCTTAGCATTGTAATAATATAACACCCAAAAGATGGGGGAAATTTTGTATGTCCAACAAGACCCACTAATTCATAGTACAACTGCATAATGAAAGTTTATGTGATGACTTATAATTGATATTGTAAAGAATGTAATTAATGGGAAATTATTTATAGCACAACGTTATGTAAACAAAGCAGGATATAAAATGCATGTAATAAGATTTATAAAAAGAAAATATAACCCAGCTGGTATGGCTCAGTGGTTGAGCATCGACCTAAGAACCAGGAGGTTACGGTTCAATTCCTGGTCAGGGCACATCATTGATGTTTCAATCTCTCTCATCATTGATGTTTCAATCTCTCTCTCTCTCTCTTCCTCTCTGAAATCAATAAAAATATACTTTAAAAATAATAATAAAAGGGAAAAAAATATCAAGATGTTAACAATAGTTGAGAGATTATAGGAGATTTCAGTTTTGTTTTTACAAAACACACACACAAATTTTTGGCATTTTTCTGTGAGAATGAATTGCTTTTATAGTACACGAATATTTAATTGGAGATAATAAATTAACTGTGATTGTTAACCTTATTAGTGTATTGTTCTTATTTGCTGTCCCTCAAATCCACCTCTGGCTTAGCCCCTGGGAAAATGGCAACACTCCAGTGGAACCCAAAAATGTGTGCGTAGAGGAATTAGAAGGATTTTTCCTAATAGAATTCTGCTGGTATTGACTGACTGGGTGTGTCTCATCCTGACAGGAAGTGTTTATCACCAGAAAAGAATTTAATTCTTTGCAGCAAAATTTAGTGGAGAGAGAGAGAAAACACCCATGCGTGTTTCTCACGGGTTCTGCTGGATTGTGTCAGACTAGCTCTGCTCGGGGCCACTCTGCACAACTGGGCAGGGATGTGCTACGGGGACCTCCCTTGGTCCCTGAGCGCTAAGCCTAGCTGTTTTCCCTTGGAAGAACCTCAGCTTGGCAACTGAAAGCTTTTGTATCAGCTCTCTCTCCCCCTAGAGAGGGAGCCTTTCTGGGGCCTGGATCGGGGCTTCCTTCCTTCCCAAGATCATAGGGCCTAGGCTCAATTAATGTCTGTTGACTAAGTGACAAAGTTGTATTGAGTGGCTTTTTAAATGTCCCATCCAGGGTTGGCAATTAGATTTGTGAACAGGGCCCTCCAGGGTGTGTTTACACACGGTGTTTTATTTCCAGAGGAAAACAGTCTAAAACAAATATGGGGGAATGTTAAGGCAGATAAATCTAGATGATGGGTATCTGAATTGAACCACACAACACCCCTCTTAATGTCTTTGATTCTTGCTTTCCTCATCTGCATAATAATATCAATCTTACTGTGTTGTTTTAGTGCCTTGAAAGAGAGGCGGTCTGTAAAGTGCTCAGCACATTTGTCTGCTCATTATGTGTTCACTTTCTATCAGCAAAGAGAGTGAAAGGTAGCCCTCATTAACTGGTCTTTTAATTCTAATGGTAACATTGGACTATTGGATTTAAAGAATCTGACCACAGTCATTCTGGCCGCCAGCCCATCGAGGCTGCATCCCATAATGACAGATTTCTCACTGGAGAGGGGTTCGGCTCCCATTAGCACAGACATACCATTGATCTCAGCCAGGACCCCGTCCAATGTTGGAAGGCTTCTGTGGTAATTTATGAAGTGTAATTAACTGCCCATTCATTTACCGAACACCCGTCATGTAGTAGGCATTGTACGAGGCACTGGAAATTCTGGGATGAAAAGATAGTCTCTGACCACAAAGAATTCATTGTCCAGTAGAAGAGGCAGAGGCAGGAACAAATTATTACCATATAGTGCGCTGAGTACTAGATGAAAAGCCCAGGGGAGGAAGTGAAACATCCACCTAGAGCCAGCTATGGAAAGTAGCTATTTCGTATTAGTAATGAGGCCCATAGATCTCATAGACCTTTGAAGTTGAAGAAGATTGAGATCTTGCCCACTGAAGATAAAAAAGGCACCATCTTCACAAAGGATGATCTCATTTGTGTAGGAAATACAAGAAAGCCAAAGGTGTAGGTGATATATTCATAGACAGAAATGAAGATAAATCCAGAGAGAACGTTCCAGAAGGTACACCGTTGTTGACAGGTTTTACTTGGAGGGAAGAGAAGGTAATAGGAGGAGGGTGGAAAGAGGAATGTTCTCTTGTTACCCATGTATTTCTGTATTGTTTGAAATTTTTAGCATTAAGAATGTAGTCATAGCCGAGACTGGTTTGGCTCAGTGGATAGAGCGTCAGCCTGTGAACTGAAAGGTCCCAGGTTCGATTCCGGTCAAGGGCATGTATTTTGGTTGCAGGCACATCCCCAGTGGGGGGTGTGCAAGAGGCATCTGATCGATGATTCTCTCTCATCGATGTTTCTCTCTATCCCTCTCTCTTCCTCTCTGTAAAAAATCAATAAAATATTTATTTTTTAAAAAGAATGTAGTCATATATTGCTTATATTATAATTGCATTATTATATAGGCAAGGAAAACGGAAGGCAAAGGTCTTTCATCAGATGTTCCCTCATCTGACTCAGGCTCAAACATCACTTTGTGTGTGTGTTACAGGGAGAGGGGGGCAAAGTGAGTCACTCCAAGATGTGCTGTAGTGGTATTCAGATTACTTTGAATTAAAGGTAATATTAGCTTCAGGCTCAAGAAAAACTTCTGCCCTCATTGCTTAACAACCTAGAAGACTTCGAACGAAAGGCCTTCCCCATAATAAGAGGTTATCAGAGATAACTTCTTTTGACCTATCTATAGCACAGGTTCCAGTTCTATTTATCAAATGTTTGTTCTTTGTATCATCCTGCAATGACCCTTTGATGGCCCGAAGGGCTTCCCTACCTCAGGATGTCTTATGTACCTGGGTCCCCCTTTCTACATTTGAGCTCCTCCTGTATGCAGCGTCTCTGATTCTCTCGTGGATATGAGGTTCCCATGCATACGATATTAAATTTGATTTTCCATTGGCAATCTGCCTCCTGTTGATTTGATTATTTTGCCAGCCTAAAGAACCAGAGGAGGGAGAGGAAAACTTTCCCCCTTCTCCACCCTTTTAAAATATCTTACTTCACTACCTCACTGGCATTCAAATCTCTGTCCCCTTCTCTGGCTTAATTACCTTCAAAGCACTTGCCACAATCTGACTGACATTCCCTGCATTTTAGTTCTTTTTAAAAATTGCATGCCTGCCTGCCCCAACTGGAATGCAGGCTCTGGGATAGCCGAGGTTGGTGTGTGGCGTTTCACAACTAGAAACACATGGCAGGTGCCCCACAGGCCGACTTCCTGACCCCGAGCAGCAATATGTTGACAGCAATGATTTCTGAATGGAGGTATTACAGGTCTTTTTATTTTCTTCTTTCTGCTACTTGGTATCTGAATCTTTGACATAGCTTACACTGATATTTCCTAAGAAGACAATAAAGCTTTTTAAATTTTTTTTTTTAAGTTGCCCCGGCTGGTTTGCCTCAGTGGTTGGAGTGTTGGCCCGCAGACCAAAGGGTCTCCGGTTCGATTCCCAGTCAGGGGAGCGGAGCGTATCCTTGGGTTGCAGGTTCAATCTCCACCCATGCGGGAGGCAAACAGTCCATGTGTCTCTCTCACATCTATGTTTGTTTCTCTCTCTCTCTCCTCACACTCCTCCCCCCCTATTCCACTTTCTCCAAAAGTCAATGGGAAAATATCATGAGGTGAGGATTAATAACAACAATAGCAACAACAAAGGTTACCTGGGAGACAAGGGAAGGCGATGCCACTAGAAGCCAAGCCAAGACGGGCCAGAAAGGCCTGGTGGAATCAGCCGAGGAAGGAGGGGGAGACACCTGCGGGGGGAGGACAGAGTCCCTCCCTGAGGACGGTCCCGCTGCCTGGTTCTTCCCAGACACTGGCCTAAACACTTGGCCTCGGGGTCACTGGCTCACAAAGGTCTCCTGCCCCGAGCTCCCCATTCCCCACACAGCAGAGCCCAGAAACATAACCTGTCCTTCTATTCAGCAAATGTGTTTTAAAAAAAAAAATCTGGTTCCTACTTTGGTTTCAGCCAATTCTTTGCTGAAGCAACTTGGCTTCTTGTTTTCTTTGGGAACCGGACCCTTTTTAAGTCGAAGCCACAAAAGGATGAAATCCATTACCTGATCCCTCTCTATTCAGCTATTCAAACCGCACCGCGGACAGAGGCCTGGGTGCCACGCTCTCATTGTGAGCGACGGCATTTCCACTGAACACGCTGCGTAAGGCACCTGTGAAAGTGGATGCCGAGGGTTTTTTCTAGTCTTCTTTCTTTCTCTATTTTTTTCTCTCTATTCTAGGTCCAATTTAGAGCCATTGTCTTGAGTGAATGACTCTAGGGATAGCTCAGTTCCCATCTCCACAAGCCGCCCTAGGAGGGGTGGGGATGGTGGTCATGGGTTCCCCAAGTGAAGGCACATGAATTCTCACCATTGCTCTGCCACACTAACTTGCTACATGATATTAACCAAATCGTGTGAACTCTTCGTGCCTCGGTTTCTTCCCCTGCAAAATAAGGGTCTTTATAAACTGTTTCTGAAATCCCTGCCCAAATCAGGTCTTGTTTAACTGAGGATCAACAGTGACACCTTGTGGTGCCCCCTGAAAGATCTTCATTTTTTTTATATATATTTTTTATTGATTTTTTACAGAGAGGAAGGGAGAGGGATAGAGAGCTAGAAATATCGATGAGAGAGAAACATCGACCGGCTGCCTCTTGCACATCCCCTACCAGGGATGTGCCCGTAACCAACGTACATGCCCTTGACCGGAATCGAACCTGGGACCCTTCAGTCCTCAGACCGACGCTCTACCACTGAGCCAAACCGGTCTAGGCAGATCTTCATTTTTTTTTTTAGCCCACACATTCATTCTGGGGAACCAACTCTCCCTTCCCCACACACCTACCTCATCAGCTTCACAATTTGTCAGATTCAGGAACGTGTTTTTCCCTTTGGTTCACAAGCTGTTTCTCAAGTCTCGGTCTGGCAGGTGCTGCTAAAATCAAGGTAAAAGTATAGACCTCAGAGCCCAGCATGATCGCTTATTGGGAAGTTTTAGGTTTGATAGGACCATGGGGGTTTCAGCCCCCGGGGTCTTGTGAGGCTGGCAGTGCAGCTGGACCGGACCCTGGGAACAGCTAATGGGGTAGGACAGGAGACTCAACGGTCCCCCAGGGTTCCTCCTAATCTGTGACATAATCTTGCTCCAAACTGTTCATCCAATAGCTAATGAGCATATCTCCCTAGGGCCACGCCCTGATCACCTGCCTGTGCTGATGATATAGCTTTGGCCTTGAGAAGACATGGTCCCTGCCCTACCCTGTTCTTGTGCAGGGGAGACGACAGGAAAGCCTTCCGTTACCACTCAGAAAGATAAGCCTTCACGCAGACAATGTACTCACAGAATGGCAGGGGGCCCAGGACAGGCTCTCGGGGCCTGGGAAAAGGCCTTCTGATAAAGGGCGGGACCCTTACATCTGGATCTTATAGAGGGAGAGGAGCTTTGCCAGAGGAGGCGCTCCGGGAAGAAGGAACGGGGTGAATATGGACACATGAGCATTAACGAAGTGCCCCATCTGAAAATCAAAACCCAAAACTCCCTCAAGTTCCTGTTTTGTTTTTACAATATTTTTCAGTTACAGTTGGCATTCAGTATTATTTTATAAAGAAAGCAGAATTCTCTTGACCCAACCCCATCTTCTTCTCGGTTTCACCCTGTTTCTCAGCTGGCGGTGGCCATACTTTCTGAAAGAGCAAACTTCACACTCTGTCCTCACTTCCCCACTTCTTCCTCAAACCCCACGCCACCCTGGTTAGCTGCACCTCTCAATGACTAACTAATGTCACTGAAAGGCCATACGCCAATGAGCCTTTTTTTTATGGCCATTGTCTTACTGTCCTTCGAAGCAGCATTCCCTGCAGTGAGGCACTCTGGCCTTCTTGGAGCACTTTCCCTCTGGGCATCCATGGTCCTAGCCCACCACCTGCTCCCTCTCAGCCCCTGTGCCAGCTCCTCCTACGCTATACAACGTGACATGTCAATGACCTGTGGCCCTCAGTCCGGACTTTCTTTTCACTGTTCCACCTAGAGAAGCTCTCTCATGCCCATGGTTTTAAACATGGTGTATCAGCTACTAAATGTTTTTTTTCCCTCTTCTTTTTTCTTTCTTCATTTTTTTTTCTCTCTGTTCTATGCCCAATCTAGAGCCTTCATTTTGAATGACTGTGGAGACAGCTCAGTCCTCATCTCCATGGGAGTGATGGCAAGGTGGTCATGTTGGTCCCCAAATGAAGGCTTGTGAGTTCTCATCATCGCTCTGCCACTAACTCGCTACATGACTTCAACCAAATCGTGTGACCCCTCTATGCCTCAGTTACTTCATTTTCAAAATGAGGGTCTTTAAACTGTTTCTGAAGTCTTGACCTCTCAGCCCTTAGGGCACATGTGTCAAACACAAGGCCCACGGGCCAAATCCGTCCCGCCAGGCCTTGCAATGTGGCCCGCACCGCGCTATCATCACTGCACTCTGCTGCGTTTCCATCACAATGACAGTTTATGACTGTTCAGTAAACCATTTGGCCCGAGATTTAGGCTGGATTTTAGATTTTGGCCCCTTCTCTGATTGAGTTCGACACCCCTACCTTAGGGTCTCACCTGAGGGCTGGGTGTCCATCCCTGGCATTGGCCTCCTGCTGGGCTGAGAGCCCTCTGTGGGCAGGTTCGCCTTTCCTTCCTTCAAACCTGTATGCGTAATGGTTAGTACAGCGCCCAGTGGGCACTCAAACAGTATTTGTTGAATGAATGGGATATAAATAATCAAATTGTTTCAAATGACAGAATACACCCGTGGTTTTGATTTTTTTTTTTTTTTTTTTTTAATGCTACAGTCAATCCAGTTCAAGTCCAGCCAAGCCTCTCAGGGTGTCATATGCTCTATGTTCCAGGATGTGATCTAATTTTGAATTGTTTCTTGATGAAAAGTGTCACCCTTTTCTAGGGACTGGTTCCCACACACACTGTTCTTTAGGGGGAGACTTCCCCATGGAATCACACTGATGGTCTGGAGCAGAACATTGCATCCTCCTTGATTATTCCGGGTTCACAAACTTCCTTATCTGTGGCCATTAAGGCAGTTGCTATTCCTCAAGAAATACTGTAGCTGTGGCAAGGCCCTGTTCCATTTTGGTAGGTATTCATATTCTGGGTGCTTTTTATCAGAACACACAATTCCGCAGTGGGCAGGAGCCGGAAGCAGAGTGGATCAGGCCACGGAAAAGGGAAAGCCACTCCCGCCTGGCCCCTCGGCACCCCAGCAAAGGGAAGCTGTGCACAACATGCTCAATGAAAAGAAGTGAGGTAAACCCTCCTGGAGGTGAACTTGAGGCTAAGGTCCATTTTACCGTGAGGACTCCAAGCATGGAGCAGCTCCCAGCAGCTGAGGAACTGAGACATGGAACATCCTCATCTCTTCCTTTGCAGCAAGAGCCTCAGGCAGGGGGGATGTGGCCACCCTGATAACAGAGCAGAGGAAAAAGCCCGAGGGATGTAGATATTTTCCCTAAAGAGTTTGTTTTTCTTGACTTGCTCAACCAAACATGGATGAGCAATTCAGCAGCCTAGTTGGGGAGTGAATCTCTACCGTGGGTTATGGTTTGTGGTTTCCTATACCCCTGCTGTGTTTGGTCACCTTCAGATCCCTGCATTTACTAGAATGCCTGGCGTATGACAAGTGCACAAACTGCTGGCTTGAATTGGGCTTGACCTGTACCATTCATTACAGTAGCCACTGGCCACCGTAAGCTCTTGACATGTGGCTGGTCTCAGTTAATTGTGCTGTTCATGCAACATACACACCAGATTGAAGGTTTGTATAAAAAATGTAAAATATTTCATTAATAATTTTTATGTGGATTACATGAAATGTAATATACTCTATAGACTGTGTTAAATAAAATTAAAGTTTAAATAACTATTCAAGTTAGCTTCACTTGTTTCCTTATTCTTTCGTGTGATTACTAAAACTTTCAAAATTACATGTATGGCGTACATGTTGTATTTCTAGTAGACAGGACTGAACTAGGCCACGGGCCACCAACTGGTTGGAAGGTCATTGAATGCCTCCCAGCCTCCTCTCTGGGCCTCCTCCCTTGTAAAGATGTTCCCAGGCCCCCATTCGATGGTTTTCTAAACTTGACTGCAGTTTCCATAGTATGAATACATATTAAATTGCTACTGTGAGCCCAAAAGTCCTGGGTACATTGTCATTTAATTTGCAAATGAAATATAAGAGAGAAGAATGACTGTCCTCATTTTGAAAAACAAAAAAGAGAAAAAAAACTGCACAAATGAAGAGAACTTGGCCCCTCCTCTCTGGTCTTTTGTGAGAATTTCCAGCAGAAAACATGACTCCAGAGTCGGTGTGGGTGTTTGGGCTCAGTCGTCCCTAAGATGTATTTTCCCTGGTTTGGAAGAATTCTATATCGGAATCGCTGGAAACATGTATGTGAGAGGACCCTTAAAGAGGAGAGGAAGTCTGGGCGGCTGTCAGGTTGGAGAGATCATTGATGCCCAGCAGTAAAGTGTTGGGAGTCTTCTGAGGAGAGAAGATCAAGAGCTGCTGGAGGTTAATTGTTCACCAGTCAGAAGACATGGCTGGGAGGGTCGCCGGGGAGTGAAACATTGACCAGCTCTGATTTAGATGCAGGAATGTGTGAGGGAGGCACGGAGAGGTCAGGGGAGCAGTCGGCACCTGAGACAGCTCCCATGGGCAAAATTCCTCTCCCAGAGACAGGCCAGGGGAAGGGAATGTGCTCCGAAGGGGAGAGAGGGGCCTCTGGCCCTGGAGTGCACTGCTTTTGCCAGCTCCTGCAGCCACTTCCAGGGCCTGCTGGAGCGAGAAAAACCGGTGAGGTCATGTTTGACTTTTTCAACCCCCCAACACTCCACTAAATTTTGGAGAGCTGGGAGCAGGCAGGGAGGGGTAGAGAAAGCAAAGATGAATAAGTGAGATACTGCCCTTGCCTCGGAGCCAAACGAAAATGCAGTGACGGGGCCTGAAGGCTCTTGGACTCGGGTTCACGTGTTGGCTCCACCTAGCCGGGTAATCTAGGCAATTTCATTACCCTCGGAGTCTCTGTTTACTCAACAGCAAAAGAAAAGGCAGAAAGTCTCCCTCTACGTATTGTTATAGTAATTATATGATGATGAGAAAATTCCCGGCTCCCAGTTCAATCAACCTTGAGTTGGAGAATAGAAAAGACAACACCATAACTTAAAATGGTCCAAGGTGGGCTGGGGAACACACAACACACTATGCAGATGATGGATACAAATAAAATAAAAATATATAAATAAAAAATAAAATAAAATGGTCCACAGGCTCCCCACAGTCCCTAAGGCAATGGTTCTCAACCTTTCTAATGCCACAACCCTTTAATACAGTTCCTCATGTTGTGGTGATCCCCAACCATAAAATTATTTTTGTTGCTACTTCATAACTATAATTTTGCTACTGTTAATGAATCGTAATGTAAATATCTGTGTTTTCCGATGGTCTTAGGCTCTATAGCAGCGGTTCTCAACCTGTGGGTCAAGTCCGCCTAAGACCATCGGAAAACACAGATATTTATATTACGATTCACTGACAGTAGCAAAATTATAGTTATAAAGTAGCAACAAAAATAATTTTATGGTTGGGGGTCACCACAACATGAGGAACTGTATTAAAGGGTCATGGCAGTAGCAAGGTTGAGAACCACTGCCCTAAGGGAAGGCGCCAGATCCCTTTGTGATCTGGACCCAGCTCATTTCCCAGCCTCCCTCCTTCCCTCACCTTCCCACCTGCCCTCCACCCTGGGTTGCTTCTGATCTGTGACACTTTTAGAACCAACATCCGGGATGCTGAGGCTAGGTGTTCCATCCCTTAGCATTTCCCGCAGCCTTTAAGTCACCCAGGGGAGTTGAACTCGCAAGGCCCGCCTTTTGCTCAACCCACCTAACAACCCCGGTTCTCTCCTGGGGTGAGGCCCTGGCCCAGAGGGGCTGTGCGTGGTCAGCTAGACAACACTTGACAAAGAGCACATTGCATTTCTGTCCATTTTTCTTAAAACACAAAACAAAAGTTTGCTGGCTGGCTGCCCGGTTTCTGTTATGTAGACCAAGATTAAATTTCTCTTGGGCTAGTTCTCAGAGCCCCTGCACGCTGGACTAAGAAGTGATTTACATTTTCTTTTGGCAGGGAGTTACCCAAGTGGGATTTGCCTTGAAAAATAACTGTTTGACTGAAACGTGTGTGTGTGTGTGTGTGTGTGTGTGTGTGCGTGCATGCATGAGCTCCTGGTCTGGTCAGGCTGATAAGCTTCATCTTCTTACTTGATAAGCTTCAGGAGTAAAAAGAGTCAGGAAAAAGGGTTTACAATATGAAAACCTTAATGGGAACAGGGTTGCCATGACTACGTTTTAAATTTGATTCTGAGCTCCAGGTAAAAAGGGCTGTGTAATCAGGCAGGTAGCTCTTTATCAGAAAAGAGGCTCTTTGGGGCAGTGCTGCGAATAGTACAATGGTGCCTGCTACTCACTGAGCACGCATTCTGTGCCAGGAGCACATTTAGTACTTCCAACAGCCACACAAATTGGGCTTTTCTTTTATGATGGAGCACACTCAGGCTCCCCGAGGTGATGACTTTTGTCAGCCTTCCCAGCCGGTAGATGTTGGAGCTTGGCCCCAGCTCCTACCCCATGCTGGCTTCCCAGCCTACGAAAGACATGTTTTCACAGCAAATATACTAGCTTCCAACGGACGTTTGACCTTCAAGTAGAAATTTCAAGAAGTTGGGATTGGTTCGGTGTCTTGTTCAGACCTGACATGAGTTGATCGAGCTTTGCCACATCCCTTTCCTTATGAAAATAAGTAAATAAACAAACGACATACATATTGAGTTCACCATACCAGCCACCCTATATTCAATCTCTATGAAATTCCACAAAGATTGTGTGTCTCAGAGTTCAAATAAAGGGTTGTTGGTTACCAGTAATAGGACCCATAGGGAAAGATGAAATAAAGTGTGTGTGTGTGTGGGGGGGGGGGGTCATCGTTAGAAAGAATGCCATGTATCTGAGAGGACTGGAGGGCAAAAAGTGGGATTGGGCTTCAGAAAAGAGTCTGGAAGCAGAAGCTGATGTGTCAGAACCCAGATAACTGGAGCTTCTTCTCAGGTGAGGTTGTCTCTCAGCTCTGCTTCCCTCTGCATCTCCATGTCAAGATGACCCTCCTTGTTTCCAAGGAAAGGGACTCCATCAGGCCTACACTCCCAGCATTTGATGGATGGATTTGGGAAAAGGACCAGGCCCTCCTGGCTCAGCCCTTTCCCCTCCCCTCTCTTCTTTGCAGGCTCTCAGAAAGCCCCAATCTCCCTCACATCCATGCGAGGCAGCTGCCAGCTGTGGAGGGCTGCCCCCGAAGAGTCTGTCTCACTAGAGGCCCAGCACTGCACACTGAGCCATGCTAACAAAAGCCCATGTGTTGCTCTTCCTCTCCCCAAACCGTGGCCACCCCCAATTCCCTCTGAAGCAAGGCAAAGAAAGGGGGCTCATGGGACCCCCTCAAACTCCAACAGTCACCCAGGGCCAGCCAGTCAGTCTTATCCTACTTCCCAAGCCAAGGAATAACAGAGCCTCTGGGTTCTTTCCCAAATTCTGATTGAGAGTCTGATTGACCCAACTTGGGTCAGTCCCGTTTGGATTCATTCGGCTCTGCCAGGAGCCTGGGGTCACAAGTGTGAACCGGGAGAAGAGTTGTTGGAGGAAGAGAATCGGGCAAAGAAGAAGGCTCCAGTGTCCATTAGAGGCAGGTGTGGTCATCTGCTTGCTTCTTAAGAAGAAGATGGACTCAGCTAATAGCACGGCTGCGATTCCTACTCAGGGCTGATGGAGCCCCACAGCCACATCTGTGACCAAATACAGAGCTATGAGATCCCAGAAGCTGACCCTGAGCCAGGCATTCATTCTCCAGTTGGTTTGAATAAAATACCTGGTAACCTATAAGTAATTCTAACAGGTACACTGAGAGCAAGGCTAAGGTTTTACCTGTTGCTTTTCAATGACATCTCCTTTCCTTTCTCCTTCTGACCCTCCAAGAAATGTGGGGATGCAGAAACCACATGGTACTTGATGCCTGAAAGTCTCCCCGTATAAGCTGTGTGTCCTAAATCATTTCACCTTAACCTCTTCAATCATTCAGGGTTTTTTAAGCCATTTAATATCCTATATAATAAAGAGCTAATATGCTAATGAGGCCAGAGGGTGGAACGACCTTCCAGAACAACCTTCCAGGACGACCAGTGGGCAGGGCCACGGAGCCTCTGGCCGGTGAGGCAGCCAGGACTTCGAAGGCCTACTCTTGCACAAATTTCATGCATCAGGCCTCATGTATATTTGCACAGAACATTATATATAAATCCTACCAGATGCATAGGTTCTTAAGTAAGAAATACAAACTAAAACTATTTTCAGGTAATAGTTTTCTGCCCTCAGATCGCCAAATGTCTGAACGTTCTGCAACACACATGGGTGAGGCCAGGGGGAGACAGGTACGTTGCAGGTGGGAATACAAAGGTGCAGCCCCATGGAGGGCA
Source organism: Pipistrellus kuhlii (assembly GCF_014108245.1). Taxonomy (NCBI): domain Eukaryota; kingdom Metazoa; phylum Chordata; class Mammalia; order Chiroptera; family Vespertilionidae; genus Pipistrellus; species Pipistrellus kuhlii. Next base: position 43,455,535 of record NW_023425595.1, read on the forward strand.
ATCTGCCAAACTTTGTTAAAATGCAAACTCATTTACCCTCTGTAGCAGCAGATGGTTTCTAAGCAATCATCCTTCAGATGTCCTCACTCATAAAAATTCACATTAATGATGGTTATCATTACAGCCTTGTTTATAATAGCAAAAGATTAAAAATAGCTGACGTGGTCAACAGGCCTGAGGGAAACATTGGGATTTGGTGACAAAGAATGAGGAAGCTCTCTAAGTTCCGAAATGGGAAATTGCCAAGACATATTGGTGAGTGGGAAAAGCAACGTGTGGGAGTGTATTAATGTAATACTAATGATAGTGTAACAATACAGATAGAATTGGTCATTGTGTATGTAAAATATTGTATAGGCAACATTAAAAGTCTAGAAAATTTTTAAACCATATAAGGATTGTTTTTTTGTTTTTTTGTTTTTAATGTAGTTGGACTCTGGCCAGTAGGCTCAGTGGTTAGAGTGTCAGCCTGTGCACTGAAGTGTTGCAGGTTTAATTCCCAGTCAAGGGCACATACCTGGATTCTAGGTTTCATCCCCAGCCTAGTCCAAATTTGTGCTGGAGGCAACCAATCAATGTGTCTGTCACCTCTCTCTCTCTCTCTCTCTCTCTCTCTCTCTCTCTCTCTCTCTCTCTTTCTCTCTCTCTCTCTCTCTCCCCCTCCCTCCCTTCCACTCTCTCTAAAAATAAGTGAGGAAAATATCCTTTTGTGAGGATTAACAAAAAAATATATGCATATACTGGTGGTTGGGAAACCTACATTTGCAAATGGGAACAAGGGTGGGAATAAAACTTTCCACTATATATCTTTTGAGAATTATTAAATCATGTCACTATAGAACCTATTCAAATAAATATATGTGATTAAGAAGAATCAAAACAGTGCAATGCATGTTAAGAGGGAGAAGGCCAGGACGAGACAGGAACTGTTAACAGGGGCCTGGCTTGGTTGCAGAGGAAGTAGCTTTTCAATGGAAACCTGATAGACAGATGGGCTCCGCAGCCGAGGGGTGAAGGAGGGCAGCCTGGGAAAAGGGAGCCCACGCACAGCAGCCCCGGGGAGGGCGGGAGCTTTGCCACAGGCCAGGAATGGGCAGAAGCCACTTTGGGGCTGGGATGCAGACACAAGCGTGTGGGGAGACAGAGGGACGCGGTAGCTGACACAGAGCGGGGGGTCAAATTGCACAGGCTGTGTTACAAAATGTGAGCTTGGTCCTAAGGACAGTCGGAAGCCATTAAAGGGGCTTAAGCAGAAAAGTGATGGGATCAAGGTTATGTTTTGGATAGATTTCTCTGGAGCCTACGAGGAGAAGGGGACCGGAGGAAGCGTGAGTGGATGTTGACAACTCATATATCTGATAAACTGCTTTGGAGAACTATGTGGTGGTTTCTCCTAAAGTTAAACATACACCTACCCTGTGACCCGGCTGTTTCATTCCTAGGTATTTATTCAAGTTAAATGAAAACATATGCTCACAAAAATATTTGTACAAGAATTCTCATAGCAGCTGTATTTGTAATAGCAAACATGATGGCCCCCAGAAACCTACAAATTTCTATCAGAAGAATTCATAAGCAAATTGGGGTTGTGTTTCTGGAGTGGAATTCTACTCGGCAGTAAAAAGGAAGGCTCTCCTGACACAGACAATAGGAAAAAACGGCACAGAAGTGTACATGCCGGGTGATCCCATTGCTGTGGAGCGAACCCCACGTACGGAAAAAGCAATCTGATGTCTACCGTGGTACACGTCAGAAAGCAGTTGACTGGGGAGGAAGGGAAACTGACGTGAAAAAAAAAAATGAAGGGATGTTCTGGGTGTTGGAAATGTTTTAAATCTTGCTGTACATGGCCGTTACACAGTGTGTACAGCTGTCGCAATTCATCAAAGGGAACAACCAAGAGCCGTGCTTTTGATTGTATTAAATGTGCTTCAACAAACAAAAAAGAGAGAAAAGGAAGAGTGGATACTGAGAAAGGTGGGAGGTGTTTACAGTAACCCAGGAGAAAGACGATGGTTGCCTGGTGACGATCGTGGGGATCAAATAAAACAACGTGTGTAAAGAGGGCAGCTTAGAAAGCCCCGTGCCAACCGCAGAGCTGTGCACAGACATGGAAAAGTGAGAACTCCATCCAACTTCACCCCTATCGAATGCTGGAGTAAATGTGGACATTGGGGATTGCCCCGAGGCAGTCCTGTCTGTTTTCAGGGGTGATTAATCATGATCTTCTTGTTGGTTTGTCACCATTTGGCAGGAAATGGATCCAATGACTGCTGAGATTCATAAGAACACTTGATTTGGGGGGAAAAAGAAAAGGAGGGGGGAAGAAGGGAGGGTAGGAGCTGCTTTTGCCAGGGATAGTTTTCTGCTGAAAACTGGCCTTTCCCAAACAAAAAAAGCATTCAGCTGCCGGGCTTGAGTCTTGGATTTATTTTTTTTGAATAATTAGGGTTTGAAGGATACAGAAGAAAGGAAGCAGACTGTCAGTTCCTCAGGCAGGGACCGTAATGATCAGTGACACGGCCACCCAGAGTTAGGGAGAGTTTGCTGGGAGCCAAGAGTGTGTGGGAAACACACGTGGGCTGCTTGAAGCATCTGCCTGAGTGCAGACAGGTCTGGAGAAACAGCTGTGTGGAAATCAGCCCAGAGCCATCTGAAGAGCTGGTCACTCACCATTGAACGGAGTCATATTTTTACGTGTGTGTGTTTTTCAAAGGCAATAAATTCCTAATTATTTGCTTTAATTTAATGGTGACTTACACACACACACACACACACACACCCATCATGTTCCATGAGCAGACACAGCTGGATCCTTCCCATCCACACCAATGAACGCTAAACATCTGGGCTCCATTCTTGGGCCCTTTGTCCATCCAGAGGAGGCATCCCCACAGGCTCTTGGGTCCCATGGGCTCCAGAGCAAGGAAGATCCTCTTCTGCACTGCGGTGGACATTTGTCATAGTTTTATTAGTTACATCTGCCATCCAATTGTCATCCAATCTTTCTTTCTCCCCCCCCCCCCCCCCCCTTTTTTTTTTTTAAATCCTCACCTGAGGATATTTTCCCATTGATTTAGAGAGAGTGGAAGAGAGAGGAAAGACAGAGAAATATTTATGTGAGAGAAACACATTGATCGGTTGTCTCTTGAATGCACCCTGACCAGGGCCCAGGCCAGGGAGGAGCTTGCAACCGAGGTACATGCCCTTGATCGGAATCAAATCTGGGATCTTTGGGTCTGCAGGCCGACGCTCTCTCCACTGAGCCAAACCGGCTAGGGCCCTCTTTCTTTATTAGGCTGATTTGTCTCAGTGTGATCCTTCCACATTATAAGTGGACAGGATCTCTCTCTCTCTCTCTCTCTCTCTCTCTCTCTCTCTCTCTCTCTCTTTCTCTCTCTCTCTCTGTTACACACACACACACACACACACACACACACACACACACACACATCCTCAGCCCTGCCACAGTTTGAGCATAGGCAAGGGCCTTGGGCTTAGCCCGCTTGGTGGCTGGTGGTCTTCCCTGGAACTGGGAGTCTCCGGGGAGCCCTAGAAGACGTGCCTGCAGCGGAGGCTCTCCGTGGAGACAGCTGGAAGTCATTTGTTCCGAAGCAGCCGAAGCAGCCGAACCAGCACGCTGGCCAAGCTGCTGCTGCCCAGGCACCTTTGCTGGGACTCCTCGGGCCCCGCCCTCTGACCCCACTTCTGGATGGGAAAACGGAGGGCTCGCACTCAGAAGGACAGGTCCATGCTCACACAACACATTATCATCGGAGCCAAAACTCACACCCAGACCTTTACACTGTCCCCACTGCTTCCTTTCCCGCACAAGAATCTCCCTAATTTCCACCCACTTCTTAAGCTGTTCTCTCTATCCCCCAATATCCCTCCAATAAATTCCCTTTTCTATAAGTGGCCTAGGGTCTGTTTTCATTGCTGGCACCCAGGAGAGACACAACCATAACGTAGTGGTTTCATTTCCTACCGAAGCCTTCACATAAATGCTCCCCCATGGTAGCTCAGGCACTCGGCCCCAGGCTTTGCTTTGGAGGCCTGGGGAAGACACCTAACTGGGTGGGCATAAGGCTGGGGTAAGAGGATGAAAAAGAGGAAGGGAGCAGGGAAAGTGCCGTGTACTCCCCAGCTAGGCCCGAGGATCCAGCTGTGGTCAGCAGAGGCAGAGACTAACGGCGCCAGGTGATCTGATGACGGCACTAAGCTCTTGCCCTTGAGGTAACAACACAGGGAGGGAGGTGTTCCCACTTCGGGAGTGGGAAGAGTGAGGGTGGGGGAGGCTGAGACCTGCCTGGGGCCACACAGCACACTAGTGGCGGAACTGGAGTCAGACACAGATCTCATTTCTAAGCAGACCTGTAGGGACACTCTAATAAATGCACTGGCCAATGGGGGATTAGGGGGGGACCATGTGCCTCTTTTCTTGTATATGATTTCAGATTTGCACCCATGAGCTCACCCGGGCCTAGTGAAGGGACGAGATCATTGGATGATGTATTTATTTATTTTAAAAACACAAGGTAGAAAACTGCACCGAGCCCATGAAATGCAGAGCTGGGGGCGTGTTGGGGCCTGTTTTGATTTAAGGGGAATGTATCCAGCTTGAGTGTAAATTTGAGACCGTGTTTGCTTGTGTTACACTCTATTTCTTCAAATTACTTTCGCGTGTCCCGTCTCATCGATTCCCCCCACTTCTGGGCGAAGAAACTGAGGCCTAGCATGTGAAATGATGTGCCCTTGCTCCCATGACAAATTATCACCCGAACCCAAGCCCAAGCCCAGACCTTTCACAGTCCAGCAATTAGCATCGCACCGATCGAGTTTAATGTAACAAGGTGACTTGAGTTGAGTTGTCCTGATGATCTGAGTTAGCCTCCTGGCATTATTCAGGTAAATAGTAGTTCCCTAGCTCCTTCCAAATACATTCAATCTCTTTCCCTGTCATTTTCTTCATCTTTCCCCCTGCAATCCTCCTCTCCTCCCCCTTCCACCTCCCTTTCTCCATTAATCTCCCTCTCTTTTTTCCTCCCTTCCTCTCCTCTCACAAACACATTTGTTTCCTTACATGGGGATGGTGTCGTGTTGATGGGCTGGGTGAAATGAGAAGTCTCTTTTAAGTCCCTGGAAGCAGAATATTTTCTTACGGATTTTTTGATTGTTTGGACTGTTTTGCCAGGCTAATGAAAAAAGGCTCCGAGGTCCCCTTATCTCAGGCCCACCAGAGGATGCCTTCAAGTTTTTGTTTTTGTTTCCAAGCTGGTTCCTTACAAATACGTCCAGAAGGTCACTCTCGGGTCCCCGAGATAGCGGTGGGTGATCAATCACGCGCAGGACATCAGCATCACAGAAGATAGTCTGTGAATGGGAGGACGGGGGGAAGGAGAGCGGACCCTGAGCCGTGCGGAGCTGTGAGCTCGGTGAAGGTGATCTGATGGATGGCTTCCTCCTCAAGTTCCTGGGACAGGCACAGGTACCTCCTGGCTGCGCATGCCCCCTGACGTTTTACTCCAAATACGTAAAGATACACTTACATAAAAGCCTTCGATGATAAAGAACATTATAAACTGAAGAACCAAATGATAGATATAGAGACAGTAAAGCAACAAGCAGACTGTCAAATTACAGTGGGGAGGCTGGGGAGATAAGAGATCAACTGAAGGACTTGTATACATGCATATAAGTACAACTAATGGACACAAAACTCTGGGGAGGGAGGGTATATATGGGAGGGGGGGCATTGGTATATGTACAAAAATAATAACTTAATAAAAAAATAAAAAATAAAAAAATAAAAGCCTTCGACATCCCCAGATAATCTGGTCATTGCAACTGAGCAAGATATAAAGACTGTGCTTAAAAGCTCCACGTGGGGTCCCCAGAAAAGTCCTTCAAAACCAACAGAGGGGAGGCGGTCCTGGCTTTGCCAAGGACAAGCTTTGTGAGCTCAGCACCTCCCCTGACTTCTCTCAAATAAAGTAATAATGGCCTCTGTGCCAAGTGCTGTGGAAGGACAGCGTGGAAACGATGGGAGCCAGGAGCTCATCGTTAGGATCCTTCCCTGCCCCCAAAGACAGTGTGTATGGCTTTTTTATATGCTTGCTTTGTTTTGAACTGCTTTTTCAAGTTAATATATTTCATGTTTTCTTGGCTGGTTATTTCCAAGTCATCATCATTATCCATCAACCACTACCAATTTCTTTATTACATACTGTTTAATTGCCCCAACAATTGTAAAAAGTTGATCACCATTTTCCATCCATCACTGAGGCTCAGGGAGGTTAAGTAACCTACTCAAGCTCACACAGCTGGGCAGTTGCAGAACTGGGATTTGAATCCCCAACTGTCAACTCCAAAGCTCATGCTCCTTCTACGATACAGTGCTGCTTCAGGTATGTATGTGCAGCCACTCAGGGAATCACTGCTTAATTTGCAGAACCAACTGCAAAGGAAGACTATGGGGCCCTTTGGTTAAAAATGTCACGACAGCAACAGGAGGACGTTCAACAACGCACGAGGCCTTTCTAAGGATGGGGCCTTCAGTGACTGCCCAGGCTGTGCACCCACAAAGCCTGCCCTGCCAGCCACAATTCACTTCGCAGATGTCATCTTCTGTCAAGGAGCAAAAGCATCCTGGCGATGGGCAGACCACAGGGCAGGATTTTCCAGGGCTCAGGCTTCATGGGCAGGTTTCCTGATGCTACTCAGAGGGTCAGCGTGGACTTTGGGGAACTCATGGGTGCTGTGAGGTAGCTTTCTCAGAGTAGGAACTTTTTTTTTTTAATGTGGAGAAAGGTACCCAGTCTTCTGCTCATAAGGGTGCTGACCACATCTTCACCTTTAAGGAGGGGAACAAATGGAACACAGCTAAATACTCCTTAGCCTCTCTCTTTAAAAAAAATAAAAAAAAAGTTTTTATTGATTTGAGAGAGAGAGAAGGGAGAAAGATAGAGAGATGGAAACACCTGATTGGCTGCCTCCAACACATGCCCTACTGGGGATTGAGCCTGCAACCCGGGCACCTGTCCTGACCAGGAATTGAACTGATGAACTCTTAGTTCATGGGTCTACACTAAACCATGGAGCCACACTCGCCTGATTTAGCCTTTTTTTAAAAAATGCAGACCAGACCTGTAGGTGTGCCTTAACCAAAGGCAGTGGAGGCAAAGCAGCAGGGCTTTGCAGCTGCTGGTTTATAAGCTTCCCTCCTGAAGGGAGGTGTCAACTCCTGTGGACCCAGGAGAGATTCTGGCCAAAAGGCCCACCCTTTTGGTCAATGATTCTTAATCAGTGGTATTTAACGTTTGAGGTCATAGACTCAACATCTATAAAACTATGGGCTATCTCCCCAGAAAAAAAAGACACGTACGTACACAAAAATACTTTGCATACAATTATAGACTCCCTGTATTGACCCCAAATTAAAAACAAAACCAAACCCTGTTTGAGACCATAGCTCCCCCAATTATAAAATTCTACAATGTTAGACCCAGATAGAAACTTAGAGATCATTGCCGTGAAAACATTTCCTTCCTCAGGGGTGAAGGCTGAGGTCACCTTGGATAATAAATGGTTCTACACATTTTCAAAGACTGACTCTCCTGATGGTCAACCCTACCCTTAAACTAGTTCCTCCACTCCTAATTTGCTCCTATCAAAACACAGTAGCCAACCTAATGCCACAAATGGCTGGTGTCAGGACATCAGTGAACATTTGTGGAGCACACAGACAAGCCAGGCACAAGTTCTTGTCCTTAAAAAGCTGGTATATGTCTAGGGGAGAGACTCAGCATAAATAGAGAGTAGTGTGATAGTGCAATGATAGATGTTCGAGCAAGATAGATGGGTGACCTGGAGGAGGGCGCTCTCAGCTCCTCATGGGGGAGGACCCCAGGGGAGGAAGCAGTTACACAAGGTCTTTTTAAAAATACCTATTTTTATTAATTTCAGAGAGGAAGAGAGAGAGAGAGAAAGAGAGAGAGAAACATCAATGATGAGAGAGAATCATTGATCAGCTGCCTTCTGCACGGGCCCCACTGGGGATCGAGCCTGCAACCCGTGCATATGCTCTGACCAGGAATCCAACTGCAACTTCTTTGTTCATAGGTCAATGCTCAATCACAGAACCACACCAGCCAGGCTATACAGGGTCTTAAAAAATGAGCACAGGGCCATGAAGGAAACAGTCTTTTGGCCCAGGAGACCAGCCTGTGCAAAGGCAGAGCAGAATGAGACCGCAGGAGGTGTATGGAAACTGGAAGTGGTCAGGATTCGCTAGAACCTAGGCTATGCCTGAGGAACTGGTGGGAGCAGGGGCTGGCGGAGGAAGAGGGGGTTGAAGACTGGGACTTTGGCTATCACACTGAGGGGTTGAACCTAAGGAAGAATGTCAGCTTGAGTGATGGATTAAGGAGTCTCTTCCTGAAGATGGTGCAAGGAGGCAGATATCCATCTGTCCCGGATGGCCTTCTGAGGCTGGGGCTGGGGATAAGGACTGAGCAAGCAGGCTCTCTGAGATCCCTATCACTTCTCTCTTTCAAAATCAGCCGCAGCCAAACCCGAGAGCACACAAGAAAGGCCCTGTGAAGCATTCAGAAATGACAGGCAATCAGCCTAATATATATCTCTAAGATGTCAATGAGATTTATTCACCAGAAAGGTACCATTCCTCTCCACTAAGATGGCATCATGGCCCTTCTCACCAATACAGATACATTATTTTCTTTTTTTTTCCTTTTTGTTTTTTAATGTATTTTATTGATATTTCACAGAGAGGAGGAAGGGAGAGAGATAGAGAGCTAGAAATGTCAATAAGAGAGAAACATCGACCAGCTGCCTTTTGCACACCCACTACCGGGGATGTGCCCGCAACCAATGTACATGCCCCTGACCAGAATCGAACCTGGGACCTTTCAGTCCACAGACCGACGCTCTACCACTGAGCCAAACCGGCTTCAGCCAGATACATTATTTTCATTAAAAAAATTTTTTTTAATATATATTTTATTGATTTTTGTACAGAGTGGAAGGGAGAGAGATAGAGAGTTCGAAACATCAATGAGAGAGAGAGTCATCGATCAGCTGCCTCTTGCACACTCCCTACTGGGGATATGCCCGCAACCAAGGTACATGCCCCTGACCAGAATCGAACCCGGGGCCCTTCAGTCCCCAAGCCGACACTCTATCCATTGAGCCAAACTAGTCCCGGCTTCATTTAAAATTTTTTTAATTTAAAAACTGAACTCAGTTTGATATATTGATGTGTTTCCTCTATAAGGCCTCACATTTTTTTTCATTCATTCTTAAAATTGAACCCATTTAGCCGTGGGGGATGGGCTGACTCTGAGGAAATATTAATCTTTCTTGAGAACATGTCCAGAAACACAAAAGGGTTGCTCTTCCCATGTCACTATTCTCAGGATTTCTAGGCATTGTGGGCACTAAGTAATTCTTGGAAGGGGTGTGTTTTCTAAATGCAAAATAAAAACTTCTAAGTATTGCTATAACAGGATGAAGCAGATTGTTGGTCCTGATGGTATTTTCCCCTTATTTACCACTAGGTGTCACAAGAAACCCAGTTTAAAAGGAACAAAGCTTCAACATTGCTGACCTGAAGAAAACAATTCCCCCTAGTGTTCAGATTTTTTCAGTTAAAAAAATATTTTTTTTTTTAGAGTAAAAATTGCAAATGTTCAGAACTCTCTCTCCCGTAGCCACATAATGGTTTTACTCCCTCAGACTACCCGCGAATAAGATGGACAGTACAGAATCATACCAAAAGGGTTCTTGTTGAAATAGCCACAGTAAATGCACATGGTAACAGGAAATTCCATTGCATTTGCACCATTTATTTAATAAAAATAATCTCTGCGATTATTTGCATTTATTTCTGAAGGAGGATGTTTTTCCTTCCTCAGAATAAGTTCAGGAAATGGGTGAAGTGTTCAGGAAGTTAGCTAAATGCTGATGTAAATCCAAAAGGAAGGTCTGTTGTTTGAAAAAGAAAAAAGAAAAAAAAAAAGGCCCAAAAGAGCTAGGAAGTGCTTCTCTCTTTCACTTATGGAAAATGTTATACAGAATTCCTGATTTAAGAGGAAGAGGACTAGGAAAAATGTGTGTGCCCGTGATATCTTTTTCCGTGGATCTGGTTGGGCCGACCAGACTGGCACTGATAACAAACAGTAGCCGGCAAAGAATACTGTGTCGAGAAATGAAATCCAGATAGAAGACGTGACTGGGATTAAGTTTGTACTTAAATTAAACCCTTGCTATGGAATGTGCATCAGCTAATCCAGGATATATGTATGCCTTGATAGGAAACTGAGTCTGAAAGAGGTGGTGGGGAACCCTTTGCACCATATAAACAACTAAACAGGAGGTTCTCCTCACAGGCACCCTGGGTCTTCAGCCACCAACAAATGGTGTCCTGCTGACCCAGGTCAGTGAGGGAGAGAGTCTCACTGGGGAGACCCTGCCTCTTCAGGGTGCTGTGATCCGCCCCAGCCCTGTGGCCAGGAGGTTGTTATTTATCTGTGCTCGCTGTGCAGGGAGTGTGCTGTATCAGGTGTACAGAGCAAACACCGGCAGTTGAGAAAGCAAAGATTCGGCTCATTGAGCAGTGCCATGGAGGACAGTTTGTTGTGGTTCCTGTGAAAATCACTCCCTCCTTCCCATCTCTCTGCCATCACCTTCCTTCAGGCCTTCCTGTCTCAGTCCAGACTGGTCTGCCCGCCTCCAGTTTGCCTTCTCTCCAGCCACCAGACCGCAGCCAGGGCGAGCTCTGAAAGACACCCACAGGGACGTGAGCCTTTCTTGCCCTCAAACTCGGGCCGCCTCCCCTGTGCCCAGCGCTGGAGAGCACAACCTCCGAGGCCTTTCGTAACTCGGCCCACCTGCTCTCCCACTCCAAGGATCTCCGGTTCCAGTTACAGTGAACGACTCACTGCCCTGCAACTCCCCACAGGCAGTTCTCAGCCAAGTGGATCACACATTTATTCTCTCACTCTGGGTCAAGGAGGCCATGCACTCTGTTGAACATCTGTAGAACGGTCTCTGGATGCAAAGAAATGTGACAGGAGAGAAGCAAGAGAACCGAGCCCAAAGGATACAAGGCAGACATACTGCACAGACCCACCTACTGGGTGCAAGTGTGCTGGAAAAGATGCTCTTGATTAAATGCCTCTGATGGCCCAAGAGGAGTAAGTTTGGATTTTATTTTTTGTTTGAAATTCTATTATTTGCATGTTGAATCCAGAGGGTGGTTTTGGTGAGTGGACCAAGTCATCTTTTTCTTTAAAAAACAAAACAAAACAAAATGTATCTTATTGATTTTTTACAGAGAGGAACGGAGAGGGAGAGAGAGTAAGAAGCATCATTCAGCTGCCTCCTGCACGCCCCCTACTGGGGATGTGCCTGCAACTAAAGTACATACCCTTGACAGGAATTGAACCCGGGACCTTTGAGTCCGCAGACCTATGCTCTATCCATAGAGCCAAACAAGTTAGGGCAAGTGGACCAAGTCTTAAGGAGTCATGGTCTCTGGGGTCCACCCCTTCTCCATTTTTCCTCTTCCCCACGCCTTCACTTCACACACATTTACCTATTGAGGCAGACATGGCCTTCCAGGGATCAAATGGTGAGATGACAGCTGTCCAGGAAATGTTTTCCCATTGAGCACTCAAAAGCTGTTCTGTCCACGCTGAACCAACAAGGTCCTGGAACTTCGGTTAGGAAGCAATTGGATATAAATGTGACCGGACCAGCAGCGCTGATCCTTTAGGGTAGGGACAAGGGAGGCATGTGGTTTGCTGCCACGAACTTCTGGAGGCAAGGGTTGTGTCTTACTTATCTTGGGGTCCCCTACAGTGCCTCCCAGGACAGTGGCTGCCACAGGACAGACCCTCATTCAGCTATTCAACAAATATTTACTAAGCAGTAGATGATTTGTTTTTCCAGGTTTGGAGTTTTAAGCTTGTTAATAACAGCTGAATTCTTTCTCTGTTTTGTCATCTGCACTTTTGGACTCGGAGTCGGACCTTGTCTTTCATGGTTTTCCCAATCATCCCTCTTTCCCTTCCCAGCCCGCTCTGATGTCTGCATACAGTAGGCTCCAAGTAAATATTTGCTGGGGTGGAGGAGGAGGAGAAAAAAGCTGGAAGAGAGACAACTTCACAATAAGCAACACAGCGGGTAGGTAATCATTCTGAGATCCATCTTGGAGGTTAGAGAATTTTCTCTGAGGCTTTTGTCTAATCATGTTTCCAGAAAGTCCCGCCTCTGTACAGGCTCTTGTGGTCACCTTTGGTTTCTTTCCTGTGCTGGCCACATTTGTCACCAAAGCACCTCAGCTTCCTCTTCCTCCCTCTCAACCCTCCTTCCTTTCTTCCATAGATATTCCTGAAAGTCATGTTCAGAGGGCACACAGGTAGGCACCCTCGGGTGCTCAGAGTGATCCTAGGTGAGCTCAGTGTGGTGGGGGCTAGACCATTACATGCAATGAAGTCTCCCGGAGTTGAAAATGCAGAGGCGTACACTTACCAATGGCAAGAAGGAAGGGAGGCAGGACAGGGCAAGTGGGAGTGTCAGGGAAATCTTCTTAAACAAGATGACCTAAGACTCTACTCTTGAAGGAAGAATAGACACACCCTGATAGAAGAAAGAGGGAAGGGGTTACATGCGAGGAAAAACACATAAAAAGGCTAGGGAATGATAGGAAACAATGGAACTAGATTTCCTATGTGCCTTATCAACTCCATCTCTTGCTTTATACTCTACCCATTTACCTTGTAGCAAGTGAAGTGATGTAACCCTCAGGCAGTTTAGAAAACTTAGATAGCCAATCATTTAATCTCTTAAAGAGAAAGGCATTGATAACATGGGCTAGCCAAGAGATTAAGCAGGTTCTTGGGTGCTTATGGGAAATGGAAAGCTGATGAAAATCAGGCAATGAATGTGAAATGCACAACATTTTATTTTTTATTCTCTCTCCCTGGGAGCTGAGAAGTTGGGAATTCTTTGCTGTGTGGATGGGTGAATCCATGGGTTTTCTTAGCCTAAGGATGAGAGAAAAGATGAGGACAGAGTGATTCTAGGAATTTCAAGTGGGGCCAGCGTCTATTCTGAAAGCCTTTTGGACTAAACCTTTGCAGGTCCAACATTTTCAAAACATTTAACGAGACAGTCCCAGTCCTACTGGAGTGTAGGGCTGGGACCATCTCGTTAGGACAACACCCTTCTCCGAGTGTGGTTTATTTCTGTTCATAGAACCTTGGAAGGCAGGAGGCCCAGCTGACCTCTTTAGTCAAGAGTCAACTCAGCTTTAAAATTATGATTGCATGTGAAAGCTAAAATGGGAAAGAGAAAAAAAATCAGTTCTCAGAACAGAAATGCTAAAAACCCTTGAGGCCACATTCCAGTCAAGGTCTTGGCCCTGTGTACAGAGTGCTCCCCTTGGGGGTGGCTGAGCAGGAGAACAGCCGAGACCAGCTCAAATCAGTTGAGTGTCAGGGGTCATGGGGTTTATTCTAGAGGTACTAGGCTTTCAGATAAAGAAATGTATCAGAGTGATTATGCTCCATAAACCTTAAAAACAGAAGCTCATGGCCTGCTAAAGCACTTACCCATTTCCAATGAACTATGTGCCATGATTAAAGAAATCAGAGGAATAGAGTAGGTAATGGTTTCCTAGAGCTGCAATAACAAACTGTGTGACTAGAGCACTCAGTTCTGGGGCCTAGAAGTCTGAAATTGAGGTCTGTTATGGTTGGCTCCTATTGGAGGCCTCTCTTCTAGTTTCAGGAGGTTGCTGGCAATCCTTGGTGTTTCTTGCCTGGCCAACAGCTACATCACCCTAATCTCGGCCTCTGTCTTCACTTGTGTTTTCTTCTCTGTGCACTTGTCCGAATGTCCCTTATTGTAAAGATGGTCAGTCCTTGGATTACAATGTCCCTTATTGTAAAGATGATCAGTCCTAATCTAGTACAAGCTTGTCTTAAATTGATTATGTAAAGACCCTATTTCAAAATAAGTTCACATTTACAGGCATGGTGGTTAGGACTTCAACTAAGACATGTTGAAGTCAACCCATAATGGACTGTAAGAAAAACAAAAATGAAACCCTGGGCAAGGCCTGAGAAGACCTGGTGTCCAACCTCCCACCTCCTATTGGGGTTCCCTTGTACTCTCAGAGTTTCTGTCCTCCTCTCTAAAGCAAAGCAGTGCCTGCTCACTTTACAGATGCCATGAGAATAATATAATTTCCTTAGTTTATTAATAATAATTTAAAAATATTTTCTACTTGGAGAGTATTTCTACGAGTGCAAAGGATTATGAATTCATTTCATATTGTGCCGACTTTTCCTTAACTTCATAACTACTTAATGGGTGGGTAATAAAATGAGAAACATGGCCAGTTTTACAGGGAAGAGAATTTAAACTACATGCTCGCCTTCATTTATGTTTTGAGATAAAAGTACAATAGCAATCTGCAGGGAACAGTAGTGCAGATCCCTGTGCCCTGAGCTTTTTACTCACACCAGCACAGGGTGGTACTTAGGTGAAACTAACTGGTAAAAAGCAATTAAAAGGCAAACCAAGAGGTCCTGGCTGGTATGGCTCAGTTGGTTGAGCATTGTCCCATGCACCCAGAGGTCACCATTCCATTACTAGTCAGGGCCCAGGCCCAGGTTGAAGGCTTGATCCCCAGTAGAGGGCCTGCAAAAAGCAGCTGATCCATGTTTCTCTTGCTCCTCATCTCTCGCTAAAATGGTTTGCCTTGGTTTGCCTTTAAAATAAGTAAATAAATAAATTTTATATATATATATAAATATATATATATATATATATATAATATATATATATATATATATATATATATTATTATATATATAATTTATTTATTTATTTTTTTAAAGGCAAACCAAGATAGTCAATGTTCTCCTCTGGGACATCACAGACATCTCCAGGGGCAGTGACTCCTTTTCCCCTCCGTCTGTGTGGTCCACGACCATGTCCTGATAATGGCTTTGTATCTGCTTTGTCTGATGGTTTTTCTGAATTTGGGGACACAGACCACCCAACTTATAAAATTAGCTTAAACCGTCATTTTCCTGGCTGACTGATGAGACATACATACTCCCATGTCTGTTACACAAAATAGGACCATTGTATAGCCAGAAATAAAAATCTGCAGTCAGAAATAAAAAAGCACCCTTTAAGAGGCCTAAATCTCTTAGCAGTGATAGGAGACACTGTCAGGCCAGCAGATTAAGTCAAAGGGACTTGGAAGGTGTATAAAAATCTCCAAACGTACGGGAGGTGCCATGCAATGAGAGCCTGAGAACCATAGTTCTGTCCAAAGCATCATGTGACCACCTGGGCATTCGTGAGGAGCACAGTAGTGACAAATGCTATTGACCTTGGACCTTGGGGGTTTGCTGACTCAGGAGAAACCCCAGAGGGGAAACACAGCCCCAGCAAAAAGAAACAAAGAGGCTCTCAAAAAGAAGCTCTCCATTGGCCCTGCAAACGGAATTCCCCGTTTCTCAGTACTGGGTGTGTGTGCTTCAGGAATATGCCGATCACACACGAGGTAATAAACAAAAGTTTATTTTCCTTTAATACAAAAATTAAATAGCAAAGTTTATTTATTTATTTTTTTTGTACAGCGATAAATTAGAAATTTACAGTACAGACATCAATGCAGACACACGTTTTGTACATCCTTAAAGGCAGGGTCCATTTCCTTTGACAGTCAGCGATGCGTTCAGGGCATGGGTAGCCGGGTTTGCCTGGTACCTCTACGTCGAACGTCTGAAAGCTTCCAGGTTGGCCTCGAGGTGGCTGGGGCTGCAGGGAGGCCCGGGGCTCTGGGGAAAGGGCCACAGAGCACGAGCTTCCCTGAGGCCTGAGCAGGCTGAGGCACATTCATCTTTTCACAGATCCAGCTGGTGTTTGTCCCACCCTTCCTACCATGGGCTCCAGGGGCCTTCATCCTCACACCTTTTAAAGTCCTACATCTCTGTGAGGTAGAAAAAAATTCAGAACCACCAAGATTCAGAACCAGCCCCGTGGTGAGAGACCCAGAAGGCGGCCTGCCTCGGC
This sequence comes from Pipistrellus kuhlii, assembly GCF_014108245.1. NCBI lineage: Eukaryota > Metazoa > Chordata > Mammalia > Chiroptera > Vespertilionidae > Pipistrellus > Pipistrellus kuhlii. The sequence continues at coordinate 43,471,651 of NW_023425595.1, forward strand.
CCAAGCCCACCGCCGAGAGGGGCCGGAGCCCGTCGGCGGGGCAGGAAAGGTGACACCTGGGAGACCCGGTGGGCCCAGCCATCACGGGGCACGGCTGCTCTTGCTCTTGCCCCTCTCCTCAGAAGCCTCTGGGATGGCAGTGGTCAGGTACTGACTGTCACAGGCGATCAGGGAGCTACAGAAGCTGGAAGGGCTTACACGGGACCGCAAACAGGTCCACTACCAATCACTGGGGTGAATACTGAAAAATTTGCTGGTGCAAAGAAGGAGGGAAACAGATAAACCAGAAACAGAAACAAGCTACTCAAGGGCAATGGGGCTTAGAAAAGGCCTGCTGGAGAGGGGTGGGGGGGGGGGAGTTCTGGCCAGGCCACAGTGAAGCAAAATATATTATTTAAGCCTCTGGTATCTGATCCTAGGTAGGAGCAAAATGCTCTCCTAGGAGTTTCCAAGATCTGCGAACTAGGCCAGAGGGAAAACGATAACCTGGGTCCTTTGCCAGACATGATACAAACCCAGCTGGGGACTCTGAACCCAAATACAATAAAGGAGCAAACCCAGCCGGGGACTCTGAACCCAAATACAATAAAAGAGTCCAGTGACTCAACATACTTGGCTGAAACGGCAACTCTCTCCAATTTCCTCCATCACAGATTGAAATTCAGGATGTAGATCGATTCGGGGGGAGGGGGGACTGGGATGGGGGTGTTTCAAGAGTCTGTGCTTTTGTCTTTCTTCCCTACCTGCTGCTGAGGTCACCTCACCAGAATCCAGAATCCAAAGATTGCCCCATCCTGGTGAAATCCCTCTCCACTGAGTGCCCTCCGGGGCTGACTTCCTCCTCTCGACCTTAGGCCCCAGCTTAGCTCCCAGCAGAGTGAGCACTGAATTCAGTGGCCAAGAGGTGGGGGTGGGGGGTGGGGAGGATTGGGGGGGTGGGCAGGGAGGACAGGGCTGGGGGTGCTGGTAAAGCCACAGCTCAGAACTGGATACAGAAGCTTCCTGCACTCTGGGTTTGGGGGTGCAGGTGAGGGAGTGACCCGGGAGAGGAAAGTCAGAGAGCATCTCAGGAGAAGAGCGTCACCCCTTCTCAGGTTTCAGGCCCCTGAGCAAGCTGCCAGCTCAGAAGCAGCCTCGAGAGCAGGAAGCAGGTCTCCATAGAGGAAAAAGGATATGAATCAACCAAGTAGCGCAACCAGATGGTTCTGGCCAGTTCCACCCTACCCCACATCACTCTGCCCTGAGACGCGGCCTTAACGAGGGAGGATAAAGGAGTCTGTCAGAGAGGAGGCTGGACAGGTGCCCTTAGGCTCTGCTGGATAAAATCTCCGGAGGCCGAGGCATGTGTAAGAAGCTACAAATACACCTACGTATTCTAGACTTCAGATTTCTGAGAAAACAAGCACCCTAACCTTTTTCCTAGCATGATTGTCTGCAGATTTCCTTGTGCAAGCTGCATGGAACACCCCAAGCCCTGAACTGCCTACCCCCAAAGCCACAGTAGATGTGGGAGCTCACGTGCTCACAGCAAATTTCATAGTGTTCCTAGGGATTTCCCGAACACGTCAGGACACAGCGGTTGCTTCCTGTCAGAGCCCCGTCATTGATTTGCAGGGAATTCTGGGAAGGGATCAGAGATGCATCAACGATAGAAAGACCCAAGAGGAGGTTTAGGGGATGAAGACAGAGAAAGAGATGGCCATTCAGACACACCCACACCTTCCCAAAACCAATGTCGAAGTTCAGCAGCCCTAGAACGATCCCGGTCTAGGTCAGTGAGAACAGAGCTTACCCTCCATGCCATCACCTATCACAGGGCTTACACAAAGTTGGTGCTCAAGCAGTGTGCTAATAATTAACCTTTTGTTTGCTTTTTTTTTTTTTTTTTTGACAAAACCAATGTAAGAGGTGATGGAACCACTTTAGGGTAATTGGTAATTGACTCCTTAGCCACAAGCTCCTTTCCTGAAACCATGAACACTCTCCATGGCCCGGGGTGTGAAAGGAGAGGCCCATCACCCGGTGACACTGCCAAGGCCGGTAATCCGGCCTGCATCCACAGCCACTTCTGATCAAGCACACTGCCCCCCAGGAGGCGAGAGCTTTGCTAGAGAGACAAGTTGTCAAGGCACAGAACTCAGAACCCAGGTTCACTCAAGGACTCTTATTGTCATCATGATTTCTGCATCATTCCCAAATATTGAGCACCTACTCTGGGCCCTCTGCCAGGTGCTGCCTTGGTCACACAATCGCCAAAACATTACTAATTACATTGCATTACAGACCCCAGCAGGCTGACAGCAAGGCCAGTGCCGGGCTACACAGTCCTTCCCTTGCCTGGGCCAGAGGCTCCGAACAACTCCCAAGACACCAGAGCAGAGCGTGAGTAAGGGCAGGCTCTGCCCCTGGGTGCAGGCTCCAGGGCCCTGGCCAGCTATGGGAACTGTCTGCAAGCAGCCAGGGAGTTCACTTGTACATTTCATAAGCAATGCAGTCTCTGATGGAGTTCAACCGGTCCTTCCAAGGACCCTTTCTCATGCTCCTGGAGCCCTGACCCCGGAAGCCAGCCAAGGTGCTCACTCCCAGCAGCCCCCCCCCCCCCCCCCCATGCCTACTTAGTGACTGTCTCCAAAAACGCCAAGACTTTCTCTTCCAGAACCTGCAACAAGGCCTTAGATGCATCTTCATCTCAGACTGCTCAAGAATGACACAAAAGCAGAGGAGAGAAGGAAAATGTCAAACCATGAGCACAATGCAAAAAGCCATGCTTATTTCCAGAATTTGCCTACCTATTTGGAATTCTGAGTCCCTGGAGATGTTTTTCCATTAAACAAGAAGTGATAAAAGAGCTTTCCTACCTGTTTTTTTTGTTGTTGTTTTGTTTTTGTTTTGTTTTTTTAAGTGGGGCATGAATAAATAAATAAAGGAGACATTGCAAAGTAGTAGCTGAAGCAGACAGGTAAGAGTTACAAGGAGAACAACCTGCGACAGTGTCAACAATTTGTCCCAGAGATCTGGCGATTAGAAGGCCTAAGGCGGGTTAAGAGAAAGGCCAGTTACAATTTTAAAAGAACTGCAACTTTGGCGAGGCTGCTAGGGGGTACCCCCTTGTAAGGAACATAAAGCATAAATTTTAAAAGCTCTGGATACCTCCGCAAAAGGCAATTAAGACCTGTGCTGTTAGAGTTTGCAGTTCATTTCATATGGTCTACACTTTATTCCCTACAAGCCAATCGGCTGCTGGCTGGCATTCTGGAGATTCATTAGGCACCATATAAATACTCCAGGCCACACTGCCTCCAGTGAAATCTTATAAGGAGCCTTTGCCAATTACTGGGAAACAATTATACACCAAGTAGTTGGATTAGCTGTCCTTAGTCCCCTCTACAACTCTGAGAAAGTCCCCATTGTGGCAGGTAGACCAGACTTTTCCGATAACATTCTTATGTTAAAAGAAAAAAAAAGGCACTATCATTCCGAGAATGGAAGTTGACCACAGTTTGAAAGTCAGTTCAGTATACTTATTATGTCATGGTCCAAGAATGTGCTTTTAATTGTAATTGACACACACACACAAATTACACAGTTAATCTGTGTGAATGCAAAGTTGCCAAGAAACTTAACATTTTAGCTCTTCCAGACTGGCGTCTGCACAGATGCAATCACACAAAGTAAAATATATTAAGTCCCCGTTGCTCAATGCAACAGGTCTCTGGGGTCGGTAAGGTAAGTCGACTTGGTAAATCTCATTTTCCTTTGAATCAAGTGATTGTCAGAAAGTGAATCACCCTTCCTTCCCCCCTCATTAGGCAAGCTGCAGTGCAAAAGTTCCTATAAAAATGCCTATTTTGAGTTATTAATGTAAGATGAAAAAAAAACAAAAAACCCAAAACACAAAACAGCAGCAGCCTCGAACAGACATGTTGAAATTTAAGAAGAAGGGAGAGAAGAAAAATCTGGGGAATACCTTATGTGTGTTTGTACAGTACTTTTGTTTGTTCAAACAATTCTTTTTTATGACAAAGGCACTGAAAGATTATGACACCACCTCTTGGGAGAGCAATCCTCAAGTTCTAAACAGCAGACAATGCACCACCGAAAATGTTTATGTTAGATCAGCCAAACTATAAAACTCATGTGACACGTCTCTGAACCCGGCATTTCCAGTGTTTATAGATTGCTTTGCTATCTGAAAGACCCAGTTAGTATTTTAAATTTTAAAGAGTTAAAAAAAAATTAATCTTTCTCCCTGCAAGTTACCTTACTCACAGCTCACATCCCACCCCTCAGGGAACAGCAGCATCGCTGGGATCTAGGCAAGGACCTCCACGCTCCAAGCTGCGACCTGCTAAAGTGATCAATGTTATGATTTTTCACAGCTTTGAAAGCCTCTAACTGGCTTTTCCGTTTTGGATTATTCCAAAGTCTGCAGCAAAATCATTCGTTTTAGGATGCTGGGGTGAGAGGGAGAAGGGAGTGCGGGGAGGGGGTCCCCTTAGGGTGGCTGGTTTGTTCAAACTGAGATTCATTGCATGAAATGTTTAGTGGCATTTGCGTCGAAATGCTGGCATGTCCCCCCCGTCAAAATTTGGGAAGCGTGGAGGCTGGCTAGCTTCACACCACCGTTTCATTGCCTTTCCCAGGCTTTACCCAACCGTTCACTCTTTTTTCTCTCTTTACCTTCCCAGAATTCACCAGTCGGTTGGAACACTTCTGCCAGGTGTGAAGTGTCTTGGCAGACCAAATCCACATGCCGGAGGTGATGCCCACCAGCAGAGACATAAAGATTTTCAACATCTCCACGGCCATATTGGAGTCGTCCGCGGAATAGCGGAAAATGGCCCAGTTGGAGATTTCATAGAAATAACAGGCGATCACACAAGTGGCGGGAACCGTGTACAGGACCGAGAAGACCCCGATCTTGACCATCAGCCTTTCCAACTTGTCCGTCTTTGTCCCGTCCTTCTGAAGATTCGACCGGATTTTGAACAAGGCCACCAGGCCTGCCGCGATGAACAGAGTTCCGATCACCAGGTAAGTGAACAGGGGGGCCACCACGAAGCCGGTGAGGGCGTCCAGGTTCTGGTTCCCCACATAGCACAGGCCCGTGAGTTCATCCGCATCCACCAGCCTCATGATCAAGATGACGATCGTCTTCACCGCGGGGATGGCCCAGGCCGCGATGTGGAAATAGGAGCTGTGCATTTCAATGGCCTCGTGACCCCATTTGAGTCCGGCTGCCAAAAACCAGGTGAGTGTCAGGATGACCCACCAGATGGAGCTGGCCATTCCGAAAAAGTACATCAGCAAGAAAATGATTGCACATCCTGTGTTCTTAAGTCCTTCTTGGATGAGAACGGGTTCTGCTGCCTCTTCAAAATCGCAGGATATCCTCTCCCGGCCCACCGTCAGCCTGACAATATAAGCAATGCTATAAATATTATAGCACATACTGAGAAATATGATGGGGCGCTCCGGGTAGGAAAACCTGGAGGAGTCGATGAGGAAGGTCAGCACGGTGAAGGCGGTGGAGATGAAGCACAGGCTGGCCCACACGGCCATCCAGACGTCGGTGAACTCCTTGGCCGAGCGGCTGTACAGGCCGGCGTCGTAGCCACACTTGAGGACGCAGTTCAGGCTCCTTTTCACCCAGATGTACTGATCGGAGTTGGTTCCCACGGAATGGCACTCTTCCCCGGGCTGGATGGAGTTTTTGTGGGGTAGCGGCACCTCCTCGTCTCCCGGCCCCTCCATGCACATGTGGTTGTGGTCATTCTGGGGCGGGAACTTGCTGCAGTTCAGGCTCTCCGGCCAGGCAAACCCGAATTCCTTCAGGACAGGTTCACAGCGTCTCTTGACAGAAAGGCACATGCCGCCGCAAGGGCCGATGGGGATGTTGATCTTCTCTGTGCACATTGGCACATACACGGAACAAAGGAAGAACTGGAAAAGTAACGACACGAGCAAAGAAAACAAAGTGACTTGGGAGTATGACCAAACGCTTGCACAAAGCAGAGTTGTGAATGCTTCCAGGCATAGCACACAACTACTTTTAAACCTGCCTATCGGGAGTCTGACCATTCATGCTGACCTCAAACAGGGATGCCTAGTAATCCCCTACACACTTTTCTTCTTTGGGGTCTGGTAATCCTTTCCAGGGGAACATAAGTAAACAAATGTATAAAAAGGACCCAAAGAATTATATAATCCCCTTTTGTACAATGCTTAATAAGCCTTAAAAGACTAACTTGGGAGTTCTCCCTCCCTTCTCAGCTACTATTTGAAAGAGCTGAACAGACTAATCAAATCATAGTCATTTTGGTGACGGGTGATTTATTTTTCTCTTCTTTTAAAAAAAATATATTTTTATTGATTTCAGCGAGGAAGGAGAGGGAGAGATAGAAACATCAATGATGAGAGAGAATCGTTGGTAGGCTGCCTTCTGAATGCCCACACTGGGGATCGAGCCCACAACCTGGGCATATGCCCTTGACAGGAATTGAACCCAGGACCCTTCAGTCCGCAGGCCAATGCTCTATCCACTGAGCCAAACCAGCTAGGGCTGGGTGACTTATTTTTCATCCTCATTTCTTTTTTTCTTTTCTTTCTTTCTTTCTTTTTTTTTTGTTGTTAATATTTTATTGTTTTTTTTTTTTTTTTTTTTTTTGAGAGAGAGGAAGGGAGAGGGATAGAGAGTTAGAAACATTGATGAGAAAAAAACACTGATCAGCTGCCTCTTTGTCTAACCAATACTGGGTATGTGCCCGCAACCAAGGTACATGCCTTTGACCTGAATCAAACCTGGGACCCTTGAGTCCGCAGGTTGACGCTCTATCCATTGAGCCAAAAAGAGTTAGGGCCCCCATTCCTTTATCACCATAAAAATAAAGGCAAAAAAAAAAGCAGACCCATCTCTTCTGTTAATATTCTCTCTTTTCTGTACTTTATCCCTTAAAATTATTGTTCATATTGAAACAGAAAGTATCCTAATTGAGATACTGTTAGACCTAGTGAGGGGACGCTGGAGGGGATGCATGTTGAGGCCTCTGGTCACCAGGGGTTCCTTTGGCCAGGTTTTCACTTTGAATAATAATGAAGCACAATAGGAAAATATAAATGTTAAGTCCCTGACACTGCAGGACCAGCAGGGGAGAGTGCAGTTGCTGTCCTCAATTCCTCCAGCATTGATAAACAGTCTGCTTGGCTCCTTACAGATGTTGTCTACGAAGTCTAGAGTTACAAGTAACTATTTTCCAGCATGTAAAGGGATCCAGTCCTGTCCTTCAAAACAGCTTGGCTGCCTCCCCAGGATACAAGCAATTAAAAATATATATCCCTGGAAAAGCTGTTTCTCCAACAACAACAACAAAAAAATTGCCACTGATGTCAGGATATGCACTGTTTCCAAACCGAGAGCTAGAGGATCATTTCTTAAGCTTTTATAACCTAGTTCTGAAGGTCTGGAACTTCCAGAGGGACACTTCACCAGCAACGGGTCTAATCCCAGCCATCTTTCTGAAACCACAATCTAACTTTTAAAATGACCCATATAAAAACACGCACCTAGTCAGTAAGCTGCCTGCTTGTTTCTTATCTCTAAGAAGATATGACCAGGACCACTGATTTCAAAAGCTTTTAGCCTGGACAACGATCCCCTATTTTCACCAATCTCCCTCTTTTCTAAAATTAAAGAAAATAAAATAAAAAAATCACTCACAGCCTCATCAAACAAAACACAAGTGTTAGCACTTTTTAAAAATGCCCTTTCAATCGTTTTTCTTTTCCAATGAATAGGGTGTTGTTTTTGTAAGACCGTAATCACCCTGTACAGGCAAATTCTTTCTTCACTTATAACTGTAGGATGAACACGTTTTGTATCATTACATAAGCTTAAAAAAGTTGTCATGACTGCAAACAACAACAACAATAATCTCCCAATATTCGAACTACCTTCTTCCAACATACAGACTACCTTTTCCCCCAAGCTGTGTTTTCTCCCCCTCCAAGTACTAAACCTGCCCTCCACCCTGAGGATAAGAATAAACTCCAGCCAATGCAACCATTCCTTTCTGCATGACCTCTAAAGTCAGGCGGGCCCCACGATTCGGGGCCACTCCTCAGAAAACGGGGCAGTGGTGTTTCCTTTAGCAAACCACCCAGAAATATGGGGGAGAAACGAGGTCGGTGAGGGAGAAGTTCCCAGCTCCTGCCTTATCTCTGCTTCCAAGTCTCAGCTGCAGCTGGCTGCCCCGCCGGGGACTCGCCCACTGAGCAGCGGCGGCCAGAATCCTTGGCAGAGATAACCCTCAGCTCCACTGGGGTTAGGGGCTTGGCCAGACACGGTGGGCAGGGGAGAAAAACGGAAGGGCGGGGTGTAGGAGTGGGTTCTCTCGCGGGCCAGATGACTTACACAACGTTTTGGCTTCTAGTCCCTGAGAAGGGACAGGCAAGTGGGGGTGGGGATGGAAATCACTTTTTCAGGATTATACCCTTCAGCCTAGAAAGCGGGCAGGCGATGGGGGGAGGGGGGTGGGGGTGGGGTTCGACTTAGTAAGGTTTCCACCGAATTAGTGTGGGGCGTCCCGGCTCAAGAGTTTAGCCAGGGGTGGGGAGTGGGGTGTGGGGGGATGGGGTGGGGGCGCCCACCTGCAGCTGGCTGGAGCAGCCGTACTGGATGAGCGGCGTGAAAGTTGTCAGCTGCAGCTCGGCGTCCGTCTGCAGCTCGTGCCCCACCAGGTTGGGCATCTTGGTCACGTTGTAGCCCAGGTTCTGGCACATGGAGATGCGGATGGGGTCGCAGCGCCGCTCCTCCTCGTCCCCGAAGCCCCGAGCCGGCCCCGAGAGCAGCAGCAGCCCCAGCAGCAGCCGCAGACGGAGCCCGACGCCCCCGGGCGCCCCCGGGACGCTCGGCCCTGCGCCCCGCCAGGCCATGGCCAGAGCCGGGGGCAGCGGCGGCGGGGGCTGCTCCAGCAGGCACCCCCAGTTTGCACGGGGGGTCGCGCTGCTCCCAGCTCCGGGGCTAGGGAGTGTGATCAGGCGCCAACCAAGAGCGACGAGGGTGCAGCAGCGGTCGCCTCTCCAGCAGCTGCGCGCAACTGTGCGGGGTGTTAGGCTCCCCGGGGCGAGGCCGAGAGACGGGCTGCTTGGGTCATGGCTGCAGGCGGTGAGCCTTGGACCCAGCGCCCGGCCGCGTCGGCTCGGGGGTCTCCGCGAAGCCCGCCAGCGCCCAGCGCCGCGCCGCGCCGCTCTCACCGCCCGAGCCCTCCCGGGCGCTACAAGTTCGCTGGGCGGTGGCTGGGCTGGACGGACAGCGCGCGCTTCCAATGGGCGGGCTCTGTGGGCAGCGGGGGGCGGGGCCAGTCTGCCGCTGGAGGGCCAGGCCCCGCCCACCCGCCGCCCTCCCCGCTCCCCCCTCTTCTCCCCTCCCCGGAGCGCCCCGCCCCGCTTCCCGGCTCTCACTTTCCTCCCACCCGCTCCGCCGGGTTCAGGGGCTGGGCAGGGATGGAGTCGAGTCCCTCCGGCGGGGACAGCCGGCCCCCTCCCTCCTCTCCCAGGTGAGAAGTGCTCCCAGAATGGGTGGGCTTCCCTTTCCTTCCCTTTCCTTTTCCAGCGGTCACCTCGGTCCACGGCCACCTCCCCCACGTCAGGCAGAGAAACCCGTACAAAGAGCACGGGATTGGGATTTGCAAAAGCCTGGCTGTGTGACCTTGAGCAAATTGCACAACCTCTCGGCGCCCGCCTTTCTCCCTGTCCTTACAGAGACGGGGGAGGATGAGCGGTATAAAGCGTAAAAAGCGCTTAGCTCGGTGCCTGGTACAGCCCGCGCCCCGCAGCTCCGTCCACTCCCGTCTTGCTCGGGTGGGAGCCCGGCCCCCGCTCCCCGCCCCCAGGCTCCGCCGACCGGCGCCCGCCCGCCCACCCGGGAGCCCTGCCTCCCGCCGCCGGTGGGGGAGGCGCCCCGGAGCGGAGCAGCCGGGCAGCCGAGGGTCTCGCGCTCCGATTTCCTCGCCGCATGGAATGAAATTCCACAGGGGGATTGGAGAGGAAATGAAGCCGGGAAGCTCCGTGCTTCTCGGCCCGCCGCCCTTCCTGTCTCGGGGACACGGTTTCTAAATAAGGTTGGGAGGGAGAGAGGGCGGGAGGGGAGAGGCTGGACCTGCTCTAGAGGAGAAAGGGAGGGGGAGATGGGCTAGAAAGCGCCCAGCTACAGGGGCTCCCCTCTTCCCGGGTCCCAGGCATCCTTCCCTGCAGCCTGTATCTCTTTCTAACTTATTCTGCTTCTGCCTAGGGTCCTGGGGATCTGGGGACCATGCGACCTGCTTTCAATCCAACTTAACCCCTCTCTAATTCTCAGCCCTCCCGGACCTGCACCCCCTCCTCTTCCCCAGAGCTATGGGCTAGCTCCCCCTCTCAGGTTTTCAAGTGGGCCAGGGGAACCCTCAGCAGGTGGATTCCTAAGCCATGTACTTGTTGCTTTACCGAGGTCAAGGTACTGTGAGTCTCAGCCTCCATCTGGCCATCCGTGAAATGAGTAAGCTCATGTCTGCATCACACAGTTGTTCTAGGAGTTAAATGAGGGAAATACCTGTAAGTCATTTAGCTCAGTGTCTGGCACAGTGTCTGGCAAGTGCCAACTATCTTAGTTATTGATGTGGGACAGCCTGTAGCTTCCTGGCACTGTGCCCAAGTCACCTCCAGCTGTCCAGGTCTGAGGATCTGGGTGAAGAGCTTTCTTCTCTTTTTCTGAGATCTTCTGTCCAACACATGCCACTGTTTTCCTGGGGTTGGTGACAGGGACCACGTTTTTGTGGGTGCTTGTACCCTCCCACGTCAGCTAAGTCTGGCATATGGCAGAGGCTGGATATAAGTTGGAAGGAGGTCTGTGCCACTAGTGCTCATATTGTTTTGTAGTTTTAGTTTGGCAACTATTTCCTTGGCTAAAGGAAATACTGGAATCAACTTTTTTGTGTGTGTTTGGCTCTGTACCAGAACTGTGTTATACACATAGAAGCTGCACTGTTTCCAACCATCATCATCATCATCATCTCCTGGGGAAGGAGACTCCACTAGCCTGGGAAAGAGATGAAGAAACTGAGGCTAGAACCAAAGTGATAGAAAATGAAAGATCAGTCAAACCAGGGCTCAAAAGCGGCCTTTCCGAAATGGGGAACAGAGTCGTTTCTCCAGAAAATTTCCCAGCTGGAGATCGACATACTCGGCAGTAGGGTTAAAGCTTCTGTATGCCTGTGCTGAGTAACACATGAGACCATTGGCCTACATAGATGAATAAATCATTAGGTGTATGCATCAAGTCAATAGATGATCCCCACCCTCTAGGACTCACGGGAGACAAAGCATAAACAGGCAACTGTAACTCAATGCGGTAAAAGCACAGGGAGAACTTTAGGTGAATCCAAAGTAGAGGTAGCTACGTTAGGAGGGCTGCTCAAAGGGAGACTATTGCAGGGATTCTGAGCTACTCAGAGAGAAGCGCTAGTGAGCAATGGTACTTCTCCTAGGGCACTTGCAGGGAGGACAGCAAGGTTTGCTTTGCGCTAAAGATATGTGAACATGGTTTATTAAACAGTGACCTCCATGAAGACAAGGAACAGGTGCTGTCCCTTGCCCGGGGCCTGGCACATAGAGGGAAAATCGTTAAGTGCTGGGTGAACGAATACTGTTAACAGATCAATAACAAATAACTCCTATTGAACTTACACCAGATTAAGGGTTAAGTGCTTTACATGCATATTATCTCTTTTATTTTGCACAACAGCTTGAGAAAACTCATGTTCTGGGCGGTTAAGCAATTTGCCCAAGACTACACAGTAAGAGACAGAAAAGGGCTCAGATGCATGTCCACCTGGCCCAGGTCTGTGTGCAGTGCATGGTGCTGGTCTCACCGAGGACACTGTGGACACTCAGTCATCTCTATAGTTAAAGGTGACCCTTTTATGTTCTGGGGCCTCTTGTACCTGGCCCTGGCCTCCCTGCCTCATCTTGCTTGAAGCAACTGTCTCCTTTCAGAACACTCGGAAGAAGAAGGCCATTCCCTGTCAGAAGCTTTTCCTGTCAACAGCTTTTCTTTCCCTGCATGGAACTCATCACAGGTATTTTCCAAAAAAAGAAAGCCAGGGGAGTCACATTTCAGTCTGAATGTGGAAAGAAAACAAAGACCACAACTTAGGGCTAAGTCTGAATGGCCTGGAGCCCCTCAGCCTCCCTCTCGCAGAGTGGTTTACACAGTCGCCAGTCTGCTCCTGGTGACAGGCATGGCATGTTTGTCTTTGTTGCAGAAAACACTTCCAAGCCGAGGGCTATCCACCCTGTGACATGCAAAGCATTTAGGAGCAGAAGACAGGGACACATGAATAGGACCTTCCATTAGCCTCGCAGGCCATGGGCCCCTAGTGGCTCTGGCCCCAGTGCCCGGGCAGCTCCCTCTGTCCACTCTCTTAGGACACATGCAGCACACTCTGGAGGTGCAACAAACATGACTTGGGAGGCAGTTGGAGGGCTCTCTATTTGCATCTAATGAGAGGCCGGGTTCTAATTAATTCCTGTGATGTGTTAATTTTTCAACCTGACACTTTCTGCTCTAATAGATTCTTGTAATGGTTCCTAAATTAAAGGCTGCATTTAAAGACTAGCGTTTAGGTTAAAATCCACCACCTAGGGGGGTTGGGGTGGGGTAGGGGGTGTAAACATCCTTTCCTTCGTAAGGAAAACCTCTCATTTGCAGTTTTTTTGCTAACCCAATTAAGTGCTGAAGTAGTCACTCCAGAGCCTGCTTTTCATTTTCGGCGAAACAATCCAAACTAATCCATATTCAGTAGCTTCCAAGAAAAGTTTTATTCCAACCACTCACGAAGAAACCAGCTTCTTTGAATCTGGACAGAACATTTAGAACTCACAAAGAGCTGTCTTGATGGAAAATGCGAGAAAGTGGTTCATTATCAACCTGTTTAGTTTTTGAGGGGGGGAATTCACTGGAACTAAAACCTCACAGGATTGGCAACTCACTGTGGAAAACAGAAGCATAGGGAGAAGTCATGCCACAGCCTATTAGTTTATAGATAGTCAAGGTGCTACATCTTCTCCAGTACCCAAACTAGCTATAAAACAGGGTAAAGTGGAACCCTAACCCTAACCCTAACCGGAATCTTGCTTGAAGAGGAAGAATCAAAGGCCCCAAGTGGTTAAGTAACAAGACAGAGCCAAACCTTCTTATCTATTGCACCACTAGCCAGCAGAGAAGAATCCAGTCACCACAGAGCTCTTGCATGTCAAGGAATCAGAGCCCTGTTCCTCCTATCAAGTGTAAGACAGTACATAAAACATTCTATCTCTTGGTGGTGATGGTTTAATATATAGGTGGGTAACCATGAACCTTTGCAGGAGACAAAAAATAATGCAAACACATCCACAACTTCATTTCATTTCAATATTTATCAGTCAAGCCACTAGCCAATATTTAGTGACAGGTTATTATGGACATGTCACTGAGAGGTCTTTCCTGAACTCATGTCGCAGTCTCCTTTCAGTCACTCCCTCCTTAGCTCTGCTTTATTTTCTTCACTAGAGGCCTGGTGCATGAATTTGTGCATGGGAGGGGTCCCTCAGCCTGGCCAGCAATCGAGGCCTATTGTGGTGCCAGCTGGCTGAGGGGAGGGACCCTGGGAGTCTGGCTGTGGGATAGCACTGAACACCAGTGTACAGCTCCTGCATTGAGTGTCTGCCACTTATGGTCAATGCACATCATTGTTCTGGTTGTTCCAATAGTCCCAGGCATTTGGTTGTAATTGTTGCTTAGACATATATATGTGTGTGCAGATATATATGTGTGTATATATATATACAAGCATATATATATATATATATATATATATATATATATATATATATATATATGTATGTATACACACACACACACACACACACACACACACAATATATATATATGCACACATATACATATTAATTAGAGGCCCAGTGCACAAAATTCATGCACTATGTGTGTGTATGTATGGGGGAGGCAGGTCCCCTCAGTCCAGCCTGCACTCTCTTCAATCTGGAATCCCTTGGGATCAGGCCTAAACTGGCAGTTGGACATTCCTCTCACAATTTGGCGCCACTGGCTCCTAACTGTTCACCTGCCTGCCTGATCACCCCCAACTGACCCCTGCTGGCCTGGTTGCCCCAACTTTCCTCCCGCCAGCTTGGTTGCCCCTCACTGCCCTCCCCATGGCCTGGTCGCCCCCAACTGCCCCCCTCTGCTGGCCTTGTCACCCCTAACTTCCCTCGGCTGCCAGTCTGGTCTCCCCTTACTGCTTCCCCTGCCAGCCTGGTCACCCCCATTTGCCCCCCATTGCCTACCTGGTTGCCCCTAACTCTCCCCCCTCCACTGGCCTGGTCACCCTTCACTCCCCCCCACCCCTGCCATATGGTCATCCCCAACTGCTTCCCCTGCCTGCCTGGTTGCCCCATGCAGCCTGCTGTTCAGTCGTTTGGTCATCCCTCACTAACCCCCTGCTGGCCTTGTCGTCCCACAAAACATGTTGTTCAGTAGTCCATCCAGTTGTTTTGGTCATGATGGCCCCTGGTTTTTTATATATTGGGATAGATGGCACTCACAGATGTCTATAACTGGTTTGGTGGTTTACTTGCTTATTTAATTTTCTTTTTCTACCACCTGAAAACAATCTTCACAAGAATAGGGTCTTAGCGATCTTCTTCACTAAAATATACCTGGTGCCTAGAGAATGCTCAATAAATATTTGTTAAATGAATAAACTTACATAGTACCTGCTGTTGTTCTCCCTGTTTTACAGTTGAAGATACAGAGCCTCAGAAAGATAAGAAACTTGCCTCAGGTCCCACAGTAAGTGGCAGAGTTGATATTCCAACACAGGTCCATCTGACTCCTCAGCATATGCTTTTGACCATTATGCATCCTACTGTAGCTGGCTCCGTGGCTCCACAGTGTCCTCCGGGTGTGAAGTGCCTTATAGGGTATTGGAGCTGGAATCCGTGCTAATCAGCTAGTTCCTTGCTTAGTCATTGAAGTTAATCAGTTAACAGCTATGTATTTACTGAGTCTGTATAGTATGCACTGCTAAGTTAACTAAACTGCTCCTCCAATTGGGACAGACATTAAGGGCGACTCATTTATCACATCCTGAGAATTTCCAAATGCCTGCATTTTTATGTGATCTTTCCTCAGTAGCTCTCAAATTTTCAGTTTCAAGAATTTGACTAAATTTTAAGCCTCCCTACCTTAAATTTTTTCCATGATCTTCTTGGCTTTAAGAATCCCTACTAGGGTTTAATTTCTATTCTAAAATGAGACAAAAAGGGCACATTTTAAGAAAATAATTTTCAGAAACATACAGAAAAACAAACAGCTGATAGCATCTGTTAGACTACAGAGGCTGGGAAAGAACCTTCCAGATCATTATTACAGAACCTCACTCAAAAGCCAAGACCCAGAGGGTGGAGATGACTTATCTAAGATAGGCTTAGAACTAAATATTCTTTTCTTTCCCTCTAGGACTCTTTCCACCATATCACAATGACTTCCTTCTACCCTTTTACCTGGGAAACAAGGGTTGTTGTCGGAACCAGGTTATGCTAAATAGCAGCAGACCCATTGATCATATCTGAAGGTTCAGATATACAGGGAGTTAGGTTATAGATTGTTCTGTCTAACCAGGCCCTTTCTCTTACTCAATAATACCACCACACATTACCACTCTCATGCTAAGAATGACTAAACCTGCCTCACCTGCCAATCCTTCATCTACCTCAGCCATTCCATTCCTCCTTCCTCCTTGCCTAAACATTGTATTTCAGAAAAGCTGTATCAAATGACTTCCTAAATTTTGCTTCTGTGACTGCCATAGCCTCCCTTGAGGAGTAAGCCAAAGCATCCCTACTAATGAATTCTGAATTATAGCAACCCCATGAGGCTGGAGCAGTGGAAGTTATATGGCTCGGGGAATATCAGAACCGAAAAACAGTCTCAGAGACCAAGGAGTCTACCTCATCACCTCATTTGCAGATAAATGTGGGTATTGAGAGAAAAGGAAATGTTGACTGTACACTTTGATAATGCTAGCTAGACATGAAGCAAGGCTAGAAACCAGGCCTTCTGGCTTTGAAGATCAGTATTTATTATATGATGCTGGAGTCTTGGCAGAAGGGACACAGTGAGCCCTGGGGAAAGGGTGTTAACCGATATACAATGTCTTTTCAGCAAGAAAATCAGGGAATTCTGTTTTCTTTTTAGAATTAAGCTCCACCATAGTAACTCTCTACAGGAAAAGCAAAGGCAATAAATTAAAAAAAAAAAATCATCCTAGGACTTTTGTGATAATTAAAGAGATACATATATGGAGTTCCTTACCACTTGGCATGGAAAATCCCATTAGTTTTTCTTGTGGTATTGAGTTAAACTTGCCTATATCGTGGTGCTGAAATCCAAGATTTCTCCACTTCTCATTCTATTAGTGTGTTTTTTTTTTTGGTGCCTCTTAGTACAGATGAACTTCCTGGGCATAAATTCATCTTATCTATAATAATAAAAGGGTAATATATTAATTAGACCAGATGTCTTCTGGATATCATTCTGGACATCCTTCTTGATGAAGCCGAGGCTAGAGGGAAGCCAGCCCGGGTCCCAGATGCCTGCGGTGGCCAGAGGAGGGGAACCCAGGTCCCAGGTGCTGGAGGGAAGCTGGTGCTGGCAGCCAGGGAAAGGAAGGCCTAATCTTGCACAAATTTTTGTGCATCAGGCCTCTAGTCCTATATAATAAAAGGTTAATGTACAAATAGACCGAAGAGCAGAACGGCCAGTCACTATGATGTGCACTGACCACCAGGGGGCAGTCACTCAATGCAGGAACTACTCTCTGGTGGTCAGTGCACTCCCACAGGGGGAGTACCGCTCAGCTAGAAGCCAGGCTCATGGCAGGCTGAATTTGTGCATCAGGCCTCTAGTATTCTATATAAATAGTGCCCTCTGGAGCTCTACAATATATATCTCTTTATATTATGGTAGGACAGCAAATAATAGCTAAAGTGCTTTATCAATGTTAATATGTAAGGACTATTCTTACGTCTATTTGTCAGTGACAGAAAAGAAAATTTGAAGATAGATCAGAGCAAGAAAATTAAGCCAGAGAGATCTGATTAGAAACTCTAACTTGACAGTTTACTAGTTCTGTGATGCAGACCAACTCTAACTTTCTGAGCTTCATTGTCTATATCTTTAACATGGGAATAGTAAAAATAATGGCAGACACTGTTGGTTATTTAGCCAGTAGCCTCCCCATACTCTATTTGCCCAATCCCAACCTTTCTTTCTTTCTAACAATAATATGTCAATATCACATGCTTCAAAAGAAGATGAGCTCTTTCATAGTCCTAGAGCCTGGGGATAAATCTCTTCCCTTGCAAATGATTGGTTTAAGAATGGGTATATAACATAATTATAGCCAAGTATAAATGGAGCATAGGTTGGAAGGGCTCATCTTTTAGGACATTTTCCTTAAGATTTGCTTTTTCTTACTTTAGCTTTTGGATGTTATGACTGAAACTGTTATTGCTTTCTTGCTACCAAAAACAGTATAGGCCAAATGCTGAAGATGAATGTGGGGTTAATTTTTTCCTTAATTTTTTAAAATTTGTGTGTATATATATATATGTGTGTGTGTGTGTGTGTGTGTGTGTGTGTGTGTGTGTGTGTGATTACTGGATCAAATGGGAGTTCCATTTTTAACTTTTTGAGGTAACTCCATACTGTCTTCCACAGTGGCTGCACCAGTCTGCATTTTCACCAGCAGTGCAGGAGGGTTCCTTTTTCTCTACATCCTTGCCAGCACTTGTCATTTATTGATTTGTTGACGATAGCCATTCTGACAGGTGTGAGATGGTATATCATTGTTGTTTTGATTTGCATTTCTCGCGTAATTAGTGACTTTGAGCATGTTTTCATATGTCTCTCGGCCTTCTGTATGTCCTCTTTCGAAAAGTGTCTATTTACATCCTTTGACCATTTTTTGATCGGATTGTTTATCTTCCTTTTGTTAAGTTATATGAATTATCTTTAAATTTTGGAGATTAAGCCCTTATCAGAAATATAGTTGGCAAATATATTCTCCCATGCAGTGGGGTTTAAGCCACTTTTAATTGGGTTTTCTAATTTCTTGCACCTGAAGGTATCATAACTGACCCAGACATCAAGCAAGTAGACATATAAAAATTTACGGGTGATCAGTAAATATTAGTTCTCTTCTTAGCATCATAGAGCAAGACTCTTTAATAATGATAATCCCTTAAATAGTTTAGTCCTTTGTCACAGAGTGCTTTCATAGGCATTTTTCTACTACACTATGAATTTCTTAAAGATTGAGACCACATTTAATTAATTTCTAGCTCAACAGGTGTTGAATGTATCTTAGACTATATCGATCTTTTAACAGATTTCCTCTTCATTGATGCTCACTTGTAAGTAATTATCTAGGAACTGGTCAAAGTGAACTTGACACAACTCTAGATGTGTACCTCATGATACAATTGGTAATAGGACACCTTAATTTGGTACTTTGGCAAACCTTATATTGAAAGTGATGTGCTTATATAGGATGTACTATTATCTAGGGCCTATGCTATATGGAAGGCATCATTAACTTAATAATTAACCTATCATGTGAACATTCCCTGTCTGTTAGGATTGCCACCAAGGACAGAATTAGGCTGCTTGGAAGGGCTTGGGTAACGTAGGGCTCTAAGAAGAGCAATAGAAAGTGCCAGATGTGACTCTAAAAAGGAAACAAGAATTTTAAGAATAGATCACTATCACCTACCTACCTCTGCCTGCTGGAGGATATGGTCTTCTCTATACTACAGATCAGAACCAAGAAAGGGAGAGAGGAGGATCCCTGTGAGACATCATTCCGTGTATATATTGGGAGAATGGAGTGTGGAGTGGAAGGAGGTTATCAAGGGAAAGGAAGTCTATGACTGTTTGCAGCTTTGAGCTTTTTCCAAGAGGAAGAGCCTTTTTAAGGAACATTCAACACTTAACCATGAATCCCATGTAGTCTGTGTGAATGAAGGGAACCCTTGACCAGCAAACCCTTTTTTATGGGTTTTCCCCAGCAAGGCTGTAGGAAGTGATTAATATTATTTCAACAGCTATTCCCTCATTTAAGCCCTACCAATTCCAGAATATAGAAGGCCAGGTGTATATAGCTTAGGAAATGCATTTGGCATCTAGTACCCCAAGTAATGGTGTCAGTAGTTTTTCAGACCCTGCCTTGAGTACTACTGATTAGGAACTTCTGAGCTGGGCAACATATTTTGAGGAGAGACCTGGCAGCTAATTACTTTGATAGGCTTTATCTGTGAGGATAGGTCATGTGGGTAGGAGAGTTAGGGGTGTCGAACTCAATCAGAGAAGGGGCCAAAATCTAAAATCCAGCCTAAATCGTGGGCCGAATGGTTTACTGAACAGTCATAAACTGTCATTGCGATGGAAACGCAGCGGAGTGCAGTGATGACAGCGTGGTGCGGGCCACATTGCAAGGCCTGGCGGGACGGATTTGGCCCGCGGGCCTTGTGTTTGACACATGTGGTCTAGAGAGTATGAGGCTTAGGTATTCTCTGTAGGAGATCCTCACTACGGTCCCCTATGCCCACAAGAGGGACCTTTACCCTGAACAAAAGGGCATGCACAATATCAGGGCTGCTTCTAGCCCATGTTCTGTGAGAATTAATAAAATCATCCCCTCTAGGGGGACACTGAGCACAGGGTTCATGGTTAGGTGAGAAAAGTAGAGCTGTATTTTAGCCCCACTTTCTCAGAGTGGGGTGCCTTTGTATTATATACGGTACAATCTACTCAACCATATGGGATGGTTTTACATTATATACAACCCTCTCATTTTTAAAAAATATATTTTATTGATCTTTCACAGAGAGGAAAGGAGAAGGATAGAGAGCTAGAAACATCGATGAGAGAGAAACATCAATCAGCTGCTTCCTGCACACCCCCTACTGGGAATGTTCCTGAAACCAACGTACATGCCCTTGACCGGAACCGAACCTGGGACCCTTCAGTCCATAGGCCGACGCTCTATCCATTGAGCCAAACCGGTTTTGGCCTCTCATTGGTTTTCACCAAGTGAGGATCATAGAAATCTGAGGATTAATAAAAAAAAATTTAATATGGTTTTTGGGGGGTCCCCAGTAGAACCCTAACTAAATAGCATTCTTTTTCTGATTGGGTTCAAAACAAATGAATGAATGAATGAATGAATGAATGAATGAATGAATATACATATAAATAAGCTAGCCAAAAATATTACCTTTATTATTGACAGAGCTAGACTGATCAGTAGATGCTACAGCTCTTTATTCACTGACTATTCAGATACTGAATAGACACTATTTTTGAAACACCCCACACAACAATTTTGGGAAGTAAATATTATGATCCCTATTTTGTAAATAAGGAAACTGAGTTTGTACGTTGGAGGAGAATTCAAACGCAGGCCTGACTAGACCCATAGCTACCCCCATCTTCTTACTTGGCACCGCGACTTCTGGAGACCCAGCTGGAACTTCCACAACCAGAACCTAATGAAATCAACCAGCAATTCTTAGGAGATTTCCAAAATTGTCCTCTGGCAGAGTTTTTTCCTTTCCCCAGGGTTCTCCTTTGGCACGAGCTAAAAAGGCCTGGCTCCTCCAGCTGATGTAGAAATGTGTAAAGCCTCAAGTCCTCCCATTCCAGGTTATTTTTCATTTCCCCTGGGAGCATTAGGTCTAATGCCAGCACGGATGTACTATTTTGAAGCTAAATGCATTTCTCAGAAGACTCAGGCATGGTGCCATTTCCAGGTTCTATTTTATATCATCACCCAGGTCTTTGGGCCACGGTGCAATGTTGCTGCCCAAGTTGCGTTTTGCCTCCCAAGCATGTTGGGGAGACGACATGCACAAAGCCCCGCATCCAAGGGCTGTTTTGCTCTTATGGCTTTCCTCATTCCAAAGATACGTTTTTTCTGTCTTAGGTCATGGTCCTTAGAAGCTGAGCCTGAGATGAGTTGTGTTTAAGAGACTTATTCAGTGTTTTCAAGGAGAAAGAGAACGAGAGAAACAAGGTAGGACAGGGAAAAGAGGCGAAACAAGGTTTTGGCTTCAGCTGCAGCCTGGCTTCGGCTAGATCCCATGGGGAGCTCTGGAGCACAAATTGCACCACAGGGTTAGCCTTGCCTTAAGATTAGGAGGACTGGCCTTTTGTACTCACCCCACCCCCTACGCCCCTGGCTGTGGAAGCCACATGCATATGCATGTAGCCTCCTGGTCAAGGTGGCTTCCTCTTAGCAATGGGCAATTCTCCAGAGAAGGGTGTAGCTGTGAGCTATATTAACCAGCTCTCCCAATAGCTCCAGAGACTGTCTGGTAAAAGGGATCTGGACAGGGCACCAGCACCGGTTCTGAATCCTAGGACATAAAAACCACTTGGCTCTGAGTGTTGGTTCTTTAATCTCAGAGATCCTAAAGATTATGCCTCACTGTCTATTCCTTTTTGCACATTTAATTGGTGAGTAAGCCAAGGTAAAAATCACAGAGCAGAATGGTCCTACATTTTCAAGTAGCTGTGACTAAAGATAATGTTAAAACAGCATTCACCTATTTCAACATTCAGCCAGCCTGCTGAAATGCCTCACTCTGACCGCTACAACATAAATTTCATTTCCTATTCATGTTCATGACCAACAATACTGCACAGTTCACTCTTACAGTATGACCAATAGGTGGCACCAGAAACACCCACACTTAGTCTAACAAATTTAGGCCTTTTATATGTATTTGCTAAAATTTAAATTCTTCTCTACTTAGATTATTTTCTTGTTGGAAGGCACTCAGAGCTTTAAATCCAATTCCAAACTTGGTAACTTACAGTTCCTCATTTGCTGTTTGCCCTCATTCTTGTAGGGTTATTTGAGTATATATGCATATATATATAAAAAAAAAAATAGGGTGATAGGGCCAGTGAATTCAGAAAGAAAACATCTATTCATTAGCAAAAGGAAGGAAAAAAGGCCGGACTCCTGCATCCTTTTCCTTCAAGGTCTCTTGAGTGTATAAATGCCGAAGATTATTAGGAAATATTTGAATAACAGGATAAAAAGTCAAGGATACTGCTCCAAAACATGAACTTTATTCCCCACTGAAAACAGACTTGGATGGCAACCAAGCTGTTCAAGTATTGCCCTGGCCAATATCTGACCACAGGGCTCCACTCCGGGAAAGGTCTCTGAGTCCAGTGTTCACCATTTTCAAGTTGGTTTCTTTTGAACTTTGTACTTTATTGTTGGTGAAGGGAAGTAAAGGGGGAGGAGTGCTGCATCTTCCAAAATTTTTTCCCCCCCAACAATCAAGCATTGCATTCCAAAGAGCAGAATGGCTTAAGCAGACAAAACACTGAACTGAGAATTCGGCCACTGTCATTATTTGATTCTCCAAGTAAACATGTATGGTTTTATTTACCAGTGTCACCCCAATAGATCCAATAAAAAAATTTATTTTTTAACAATGGGGATACTGATTCTTAGAAATATCATTTAGGTCTAGCCAGGACCTCAATCCAGTTCCTCTGACTCCAAGGCCAAGTTAAACCTAGCTATTCCATGAGCTCACCATGCAAACTGGGACAAATCATCTCACCTCACTGGACTTCGGTTTTATTTATAATGTGAGAGTCTGGACTGCAGGGCCCCAGGACACCTTCCAGTTAGAAATCGCCAGATTCTGAATTGTACGTGTGGAGTGCAGTGTCTTGGGTACTGATAGGGACGGGAGGTTTGGTTTGGCCCATAGTCAGTAGGAAGGGAGGGTAAAGCTCACTTTGATAGTGTTCCAAAGTGGAAGGTGACACGGCTGTTATACAATGCGTTCAACAGTCTGCTTCTGATATTGGGGGGCGGGGGGTGGGGATGGGGGGAGTAAATACCAGGTCCTGATTAGCCTTTCCGATACCTGTCGTCAGCTTATTATGCCGTAAACATTGTGCCTCTGGGAGCTTTCCTTTCCCAATGAAACAGTCCTGGCATTTGGAATTCCTCTTTCCATGGCATCCTCTTCTGCCTTGCATGCCGCGAATTATTTTCACTGCCCTTCCCTGAACCTTTACTATTTTTGCTCTGCTTTTTGGACAGCAAGGCTGATCAAATGGGGGTTTTAAAAAAGTTTCATTACATAAAAGATAGAGGCAGCAGGACTCTTCAAGTATACATGTGGATTCCTTCCGCAAACGTATCTCCATAATGTGAATGGGAAAAGTCAGGAGAAAGGAAGAACAGAAACTAGCCTTCATTGAGTGCCTAAATGTGCCAGGCTGTCTGCTAAGTCCATTTGAGATATATATATATATATATATATATATATATATATATATATATATATATATTAGTTTTAGTTTTTTTTATTATTTTTTGCTTTCTTTTTAAAAATACTTTATTGTTGTAAGTTTTACATATGTCTCTTTTCTCCTTTGACCTCTCCCCACCTGCTCCTGCCCCCCAGTACATGCCCCCAACCCCTATTGTCTGTGTTCATTGGTTCATTGGTCATGCTTATATGAATGGATGCAAGTCCTTTGGTTTATCTCCTTCCCCACTCCTTCCGCACCCTTCCCTTCTCCATATCTTATCTCTCTTCATCCTCTCGGATGGGGGGCAGTGTTGTATGTAGTAGAGAGATCTGGCCTCTGATCAAGGCCCTCACACTGCTCACCATGCAACTCTGGGCAATCTATGTAACCTTAGGCTTCCTTAGTGAGACAGTGTACACAGGGTACTCAATATTAGCCCAGAGTTAGCGCTCAGTGTATGTTAGCCACTGCCATTACTATTACCTCAAAGGGCAGGTCTTACTGAGTTCACACCAGATGAGAAAACTTAGGAAATTAAGTAAAAGATTTTCAAACTCATATTGATCTGACATTGTAATGGATATCTGTCGTTCATTTTCCCAGCACCCCCTCTTTCCCCAGGGAAACCATTCTACCTTCTCCCAACCCCCAACAATTTGCTAGGACAGACCCTATAGCAGTTAAAGATTGAACTCCAGCCAAAACCAGTTTGACTCGGTGGATAGAGCCTCGGTCTGTGGACTGAAAGGTCCCAGGTTCCATTCCGGTCAAGGGCATGTACATTGATTGCAGGCACATCCCCAGTGGGGGGTGTGCAGGAGGCAGCTGGTCGATGTTTCTCTCTCATCGATGTTTCTGGCTCTCTGTCCCTCTCCCTTCCTCTCTGTAAAAAAATCAATAAAATATACATTAAAAAAAAAAAAAGATTGAATCAGGCAGCCTGATTCAAATCTCAGATCTTATTAGCTACATAACTTTGCACAGACTCCTTAACCTTTCTGAGCCTTAGTTTCTTTGTCTAACAAATAGGGATTATAAAAGTTACTGCAAAAGTTAAATAAAGTAAGTTCAGCAGTGCCTGACACCGTGAGTACTCATCAAGTGTAAAGTATTATTCTTTTTACCTTACTTGTTTCCTAGCTACAGGGTTGGGCACATGACTCAGTTTGGCCAATCAGAGTGACCTATCTTCTTCTTTACCATGATTGGTCTAGGGTAGGGTCAGCAAAATTTCCCTGTGAAGAGCAGATAGCAGTATTTTAGGCTTTGTGGGCTATATAGTCCCTGTCACCATTACTCAATTCTACCTTTATAACAGAATACAGACATAGTCAATACATAAAGGAACGGGTGTGGTGTTTCCTCTAAAAGCGAAATTTGTGGGCACTGAAAATTTGATTTTCATGTAACTTTAAAGTGTTACAAAATATTATCCTCCTTTGGTTCTTTTTTCCTCTCAACCATTTAAACATGACACAGCCATTCTTATTAGCTTGTGTACTGCCAAAAACAGGAGGTGTCGATTGGATTTGGCCTGTGGGTGGTAGTTTGTTGCTTGATGCTTTGTTGACTCCTGGTCGAAGGGATGAGCATGGGACCCACAAAGGGTCAAGTCCTGCTATGAGATAGAATTCATGGACACTGGGAGATAGTGTGTGTTTCTTCCTCTGGGTCATGATTCCTGTGTCTGTCTTCCTTCCCACATGGAGAGATGCTATCTGTGTCAGGAGAGAATGAATTCAACAGTAAAAAGAATCAGAGCAAAGCGGAGCCAGTTAAGAGACTGAGAAAGAGAGATGGAGCCCTGAAAACTTCATTTGAGTCTCTAGATCTAGCCATGCCTACTAGCTCCATGAGCAAAAACAGTCCTTTTTTTTGAAAAATGCTTTGAGTCAGTTTGGTCACCTACCATGAGAGAATTCTGATAGAGATTTACTGGACTCATTTCCTTACATTATGTAATATCACCTTACAAAATTATCATTATTATTATTTAAAATAATATTTTATTGATTTCAGAAAGGAAGGGTGAGAGAAAGAGAAAGAGGAAGAGAGAGAGAGAGAGAAAGAGAGAGAGAGAGAGAGAGAGAGAGAGAGAGAGAGAGAGAGAGAGAAACATCAATGATAAGAGAGAATCATTGATTAGCTGCCTCTTGCACACCCAACACTGGAGATCGAACCAGCAACCTGGGTATATGCCCTGATCAGGAATCAAACCGTGACTTCCTGATTCATAGGTGGACACTCAACCACTAAGCCACGCCGGCCAGGCTCACCTTGCAAAATTATTAAGAAAATTTTGTATTTTTTACTGTATTGTGTATTGTGTATTTACACTGGGGCCAGGTAGTTTGGTAATAGCTTTCACATGTGACCTCTCATTTACTTCTTACATCCACCCTCTGAGATTGGCGTTATTTTCCTCAAGCACAGAGACACATTTGATGCCAGTAGACTGCTTGCTTGGCTCCAATGTTGGTGGCAGATTGGAGCAGCTTGAGGGAATTTTTAAGGAGGTGGGGAATGAACTGCACAGGTCCCTTTTCTGTCCACCATACTCCACAAGGAAGAGCAAACTCTGTCAGGGCATGCTTAATCCCTTTTCTGGGAAGGAGAGCATGTACTGATTAGGAATTCCCAGTGTTCCCTCTGGCCATTCTGGGAAGTGGGGTGTGGCAGTTTCTTGCCCAGCTGCCCAGCAGAGAGTGGACAAGCAGCTGAAGTACGCTGATGAACAGCCTGGGTTAATCCAGGCTGCAGTTTGCAATTCCCTTGCAGGACCCATCCAGGATTTCCTTTAGAAGTATCATTTCACAGCAGCTGGCTGGCTTGACTTGGCCAACTGCTTGACCTCTGGCTGCACAGGGGGATTCAGCAGGTATATGTTGGCCAGGCTGAGGAGCAGGCACACCCTGAGCTCCTTAGGACAGAACAGAAAGGCTTGTACAAACAGGGTTTGTATGATGGAGCCAGCAAAAATGATCCTCCACATCCGTTAACCCTCACCCTGATACATCAAGCCCTCTGAGTTTGGGAATGAAGACAAAGAACTTCTGTATCAATAGTTTGAGGCTTGAATCCCTCCTTAGGCTCTGGGAGTTATAAGGTAGAGAATTTTGTTATTTTATGTTTACCTACAAAGTAATATTTTTTTTATCACCTAACTCATACTTGGCCCTGAGCATGGCACAAAGAATATTTGAGTGGATAAGTAGATGAGTCCTAGCATCTGCTTTCATAAGACAGGAAATGATTGAGAGGACACTACCTTGATGAGTTCCCCTCTTTGTTACTTTCTGGAACTCTTAGAAGTCACGTGATCTCTTATGGACATGTACATTACCCTTTAGTGCAATGGAGAAGAAAGTTACGTCATTTCACACTGCATTTTATTTATTCGCAGTGATTTTCCTAAGTACACCCTAGTAGCCTGAAAGAATTCGTGCATCTATGGATGAAAAAGGGGCCACATAATAAATCTGACAAGGTTAAGGGAGGACCACTATGGCTATATGGAGTCTTTTGTGGTTCCATATAAATTCTGGAATGATTTGTTCTAGTCTTGTAAAAATGCCACTGGAATTTTGATAAGGATTGCATTAAATCTATAGATTGCTTTGGGTGGTATGGACATTTTAATGATATTAATGTTTCCTATCCATGAGCATGGTATATGCTTTCTTTACTGTCCTATAATTTTCTGAGTACAGGTCTTTTACCTCTTTGGTTAAATTTATTCCTAGGTGTGTTTTTTAAATGTAATTGTAAACGGGATTGTTTTCTTAATTTCTCTTTATCATAGTTCGTTATTGTATAAAAAATGCTATTGATTTCTGAATATTACTTTTGTACTTGCTACTTTAGTGAATTCATTTATTAATTCTGACAGTATTTTTGGTTGAATCTTTATGGTTCTCTTTATAGAGAGAGTATCATGTAATCTGCAACTTATAACAGTCTTACTTATTCCTTTTCAATTTTTTTTTATTAAGATATTATATGTGTACATATCTTTCCATTGCCCTTTTCAATTTGAATGCCCTTTCTTCCTCCCTTCCTCCTTTCTTCCCTCCCTTCCTTTTTCCTTTCTTCCTTTCTTTCATCTGATTGCTGTGGCCAAGACTTCCAAACTACTTTGAATAAGAGTGGTAAAAGTGGACATTGTTGCCTTGTTCCTAATGTTAAGGAAAACACTTTTAGCTCTTTACTATTGAATATGGTGTTAACTGTGGGTTTGTCATATACAGCCTTTATTATGTTGATTTATGTTCCCTCTATTCCCACTTTGGTGAGACTTTTTATCATAATTGGATGCTGGGTTTTGTCAAATGTTTTTTTCAGTATCTATTGGTAAGATCAGAATATTTTTATCTTTCATTTTGTTTATATCATGTATTACAGTTAATTGATTTGTGTATATTGAATCAGCCTTGCATCCCAGGAATAAACCCCTCTTGATCATGGTGTTTGATCTTTTAAATGTATTGCTGAATTCAGTTTGCTAATATTTTGCATCTATGTTCATCAAGAATATATGTTTTTAATTCCCCTCCCCCCCTTTTTTGTAATGTTTTTGGTTTTGAAATCAGGGTAGTGCTGGCCTTATAAAATGAGCTTGAGAAATCTTTAGTAAAATTCACCTATGAAACTATCTAGCCCAGGACTTTTGTTTGTTGGGAATTTTTGATAACTGATTTGATTTTGTTAGTAGTAACTGGTTTGTTTAGATTTTATGTGGTTTTTTTCTTGATTCAGTCTTGGAAGATTGTATGTTTCTAGGAATGTATGCATTTCTTCGAGATTGTCCAATTTGTTCATAGTATTTTTTTTTTAATATAATTCTTTGTATTTCTATGATGTCAGTTATGATTTCTCCTCTTTCATTTCTGACTTTATTTATTTGGATTCTCTCTTTTTTTTCTTGATGAGTCTGGCTAAACGTTTATCAATTTTGTTTATCTTTTCAAAGAACCAGCTTTTGCCTTCATTGATCTTTTGTATTTTTTTAGACTCTATTTTTGCTTATTTCCGCTCTGATCTTTATTATTTTCTTCCTTCTACTAACTTTGGACTTTGTTTGCCATTATCATTTTAGATCCTTTAGATATAAAGTAAGATGTTTATTTGATATTTTTCTTGTTTTTTTGAGGAAGGCCTCTATTACTATGAATTTCCCTCTTAGGACTGCTTTTACTATGTTCTATAGATTTTGGGTCATTGTGTTTTCATTTTCATTTGTCTTGAGGTATCTTTTTATTTCTCCCTTAATCTCATTGCTAACCCATTTTTTTTTTTAAACCATGTTATTTAGCTTCCATATACTTGTATGTTTCCCAGTATTTTTCTTATAATTGATTCCTACTTTTATATCGTTGTGGTCATATCATTTATATGATCTCAGTATTCTTAAATTTATTGAGATTTATTTTGTGGCTTAACATGTGGTCTATCGTAAAAAAATATTTCACTTAAAAAGAATGTATATTCTGCTGCTTTGAAATGAAATTCTCTAAAAATATCAATTAAATACATCTGGTCTAATGTGCCCTTTAAGGCTGATGTTTCCTTGTTGCCTCTTGCTTGGGTATTAAAGTCCCCTATTTTGACTGCATTATCAATCTTTCTCTTTATATTTCTCAATAGTTGCTTTACATGTTTATATATGCCTATATTGGGTATACAAATGTTTACAGGTGTTATTATATCCTCTTGTTGGATTGGTCACTTTATCATAATGAAATGTTCTTCAGTGATTCTTTTCAAATAGGTTCTCAATTTCTTTTCTTTTTTTTGTTAATTTGTTTTTATTGATTTCAGAGAAGAAGGGAGTAGATCAAGCCCACAACCCAGGAATGTGTCCTTGTCTGGAATCAAACCTGGGATCCTTCAGTCCACAGGCCAATGCTCTATCCACTGAGCCTAACTGCCTAGGGTGGTTCTCAATTTCTTGTTCAGTCTCTTCTCCTTCTATTGTATTATAGAACCCCAATGGTGTGGTTGTTGTTATGCTTGATGTTGTCCCAGAGGTCCCTAACAATCCTAATTTTTTTTATTTTTTCTGTTCTGATGGGTGTTTTCTGCTCCCTGTCTGCCAAATCATTGATTTGATCCTCTGCTCCATCTAATCTTCTTTTAGTTCCTTCTAGTTTTCAGTTAATTTATTCTTCTTTTCTGACTGGTTCTTTTTCATGGTTTCTATGTCCTTTTTATGTATACTGTCTCTTTGTTGAAGTTCTCACTAAGTTCATCTATTCTTCCTCTAAATTCATTGAACATTCTTATAACCAGAGTTTCAAACTCTGTATCTAGTAGATTGTTTTCCCTTTTCATTTAGTTGGTATTTTTGTTTGCTAGTTTGTGGGGTTTTTTGGTAAGTTTTCTCCTGTACTTTCATTTGAGGCATGCTTTTTTGTCTCCTCATTTTGGCTGCTTCTCTGTGTTTTTTTCTCTGTATTAGGTACATCTGCTATGTCTCCCAGTCTTTGCAGGGTGGCCATATGTGGTCCCGTGGGCTCCAGTGGTGCTGTCTCTCTGAACCAGGTGCTCCAGGAGTGTCCCTGCATGGGTTGTGTGTGCCCTCTTGTTGTAGCTGAGCCTTGATTGCTATTGGCACATCAGTGAGTGGGGTTAAACCTCAGGCTGTCTGGCTGTGAGGATTGGCCACAACCACACTATATGAGCTATTGTGTGGAGTCTAACCCCATTGAGCTGGTTTTACTCCAGCAGGGCTCTGTGCCTGCCGACACCACCCTTTGGGTGTGCCGTTTGTGGAACTAACCTGAAGCATGGCCCGAGAGCAGCCACCTGCAAGGTACAGCCACCAGAAGAGCCCTGGTGTGTGAGCTGTGTGGGACAGGGTCCCAGGGAGTCACCATGGTGGGCCTAGTGGTGTCCACTAGGTTAATGCAGACTCAGATTTGGTGCTGGTGCTGGGCCTGGGGCTGATCAGCAAGAGGCAAATAGCAAGCTGAGGCCAGCTGCCACCTGCCTGGGGCCTGTGAACCCGAGAGCCTTTATTAAGACAGCAGCCCAGGCCAAGGCTGGCCGCTAGCTGCTGAAAGCTCATATAGACATTTTTTTGCTGAACCCTAACCAAGCTGAAATCAAATGATAGGTGCTGAAAATTTTAAGCAGAGGTTTTTTTAGAAGAAAAGTATTTAAAGTGGAGAAAGAGGGCCAAGTAGGGGAAAATGTGCAAAAAGGTGAAAAATTGGAGCTTGGCTATTTCCTGCCTAGCAGTCAGGCTGTGAACTCAATTCCCTCTTGCTTATTCTTAGGGCAAGGCTGAGCTATCAAGCTATAAATTCTACCAGTGTAAGTGTGAAGAATGTGGAGATTAATGTGGGGAAGTCTTCATTTCAGCAGAAGGGGTACAATAGTGGCCAGCTGGAGATGGAAGACAGAACACATCCCAAGTGTGAGCCAGCAAAGATTTGAAATTAGAATCAGGGCTCAACCTATGTTTAGGCTTTAAGATTCTGATTGTAAGTGGATAGGGCTGGCGAGTTGTTGGAGGAAATTTCGTAGTGACCTGACGTGACACAGCATTGATTTGCCAAGATAAAATTATTGGCAATATTTATCAGATCATTTCAGTCAATGTATCTTCTGGGCAAGGAGAAGTGTTTGTGTAGGGACCTGGTGACCTGAAGAGGAAGGGTGAAAGAAGAGGACAGCCCTGCAGAGGTGAGCTGCAGAAGGTCAGCTGATGCCTAGAGAACCCATCTGGCTTTGCCATCAAAGGCAGCTGGAGAGAGACGGGTTGTCTAAACAACTTGCCAAATTTCCAGTGGGTTATGGATGACATCCTCCATTGGAACTCGTGGCCTGGGATCCAGGCCTGGAGCTGACTTTGGAACTTATTGTAGAGGATCATTTTTATTGGGAAGTGTGGTTTGGAATGTAAAACTGTTGAGGACGCTGACTATCTTTGAACATCAATGTTTGCTGGCATAAACGAAGGCTCTCTGGGTTCTTGGATATTTAACAACACCCTATTTCCTCACTATGGTTGGACTACATATAAACAATGACTGTGTGGGAACTAAGAATTCAAGAATGATGACCCTCTTAAGGTATGTTTTCAGTGGAAGGCTTTAAAAACTACATTCTCTTGCCCTAACTCACATGTGTCAAACACAAGGCCCGCGGGCCAAATCCGTCCCGCCAGGCCTTGCAATGTGGCCCGCACCGCGCTGTCATCACTGCACTCCGCTGCGTTTCCATCACAATGACAGTTTATGACTGTTCAGTAAACCATTCGGCCCGCGATTTAGGCTGGATTTTAGATTTTGGCCCCTTCTCTGATTGAGTTCGACACCCCTACCCTAACTGGTTTGGCTCAGTGGATACCCAGTGTGGGGGGAGGGGTTGTGCAGGAGGCAGCTGATCTATGTTTCTCTCTCATCAATGTTTCTGACTCTCTATCCCTTTCTCTTCCTCTTTGTAAAAAATAAATAAAATATATATTTTTTAAATTAAATAAATAAATAAAACTATATTCTCTTAATAAAAATCACCCAAAGTAATAATACTTTTCTATATTATCTTAATGGCCAGAACATGGGAACTCTGTACCAACTCTACTGTTAATGTCTGAAGTTGGGTAACCCATTTAACCTCTGTGAGCCATTTTCCTTCCCTTTAACCTGAAGGTAATAGTACCTTCTATTCTTCCGACAGAGGTTTTTATCAAAGTGAGATAAGATAGCAAGAGACCAAGTACTTATGTATGAGAAGTGATTCAATTGCATTACATGAAAAAGGGTTGAGAATCTGGTTTTAAATCCCAATTCTATGATTTACCACCTGTATAATCTTGGGTATGTTTCCTAACTTGTTTGTGCCTCACTCTTCTGATTTCTAACTACCTCTCTAAAAAATTGTAAAGACTGGCCCAGCCAGAGTGACTCAGTTGGTTAAGCATCAGCTTGTGCACTGAAAGGTTGCAGGTTTGATTCCCAGTCAGAACACATATCTGTGTTGAAGGTTTGATCCGTGGTTGGCACACCTACCAACTGTGCCAACTGATTAATGTTTCTTTCTCTTTCTTTCTCTCCTCTTCCTCTTCTCTCTAAGCATGTCCTCAGGTGAGGATTAAAAAAAAGTTGTGAAGACTGAATAAAGAAAGCATCTTGCTTATAGGTGGGGTGATACATTATACTGCGTATGATTATGACTCTTCTCAAGCAAGAAATACATGCTAAGTTTTTAGACTAGTATTTTACCTGGTAATGATAAATGCTAATTATTATCATTCATGTTTCTACCAGATACGGGGGAAAAAGAAAAAAAAAAAAAAAGAAAGAAAAAAAAATACACTTCCAGGAAGAATTTTTCTTGTTTCTCTAAAGAATGGTTCAGTAAAAGAGGAATCCATTCAATCCATGCAAAACCACCTAGGCTTTATTGGATCTAGAACTTTATCCACTGCTTTCGGAAATCCTGTTTCACAAGAATTTTCATTTTACTCAAATAGGAACAATGGAGGGACTAAAACCACTAACAGTATTTAATGCACAGGCAAAACCCAAACTGGGGTTAGGCCTTGGCCATGATTCCTCAGCAATAACTTTGTAGCAACCACAGCCCCACAAAAATAATGTTCTGCCAGAAGCCTCAAAGCCAGGGTGGTGTCCTGCCACCAACTCACCACAAGAGATTGTATCAAAACAGTGGGGAAGAAGGAGCCCACATTTAAAAAAATTATAGGACAAAGAAACGCCAAGTCCAAAATATTCATAGGCAGAATGCATAATAACATTCATACTTGAGAGACCTAACTACACTAGGACGCTTTAGCTAGTAAAAACTTACCACAGGGTAAGAAAATTGGGTAAGCTTGCTAGAAAGCTAATAAAACACCTAGATATTTATTTTTCTAGCCCAAGGACCTAATAGTTACATCAAATTTTTTTCTGCTCATTACATCTTTTGGGAAACAGTTCTATTTGTGTGTTTAATGAGTTTCTGAAAATGTATATGAAAAGTTTAATATATAAAACCCGAGCAATAGCCTTACATGTTATGTGAAGAATTTTATCCCCAAGAGCTAAAAAAATTTATAAAGTCCCTAGTAGAATGTTATAAATGTTTTAATCTTGGGTTAAAAATAGAAACCTTGGTGTTACATGACATCTATATGATTATTAAAATTTTTGAAAACACAGACAAATATTTATTTTATATATATATATATATATATATATATATATATATATATATATATTGATTTCAGAGAGGAAGGGAAAGGGAGAGAGAGAGATAGAAACATTAGTGATGAGAGATAATCATTAGATCAGCTGCTCCTGCACGCAACCCAGGCATGTGCCCTTGACTGGAATTGAACTCGGGATTCTTCAGTCCAAAGGCCAATGCTCTCTCTACTGAGCCAAACCAACTAAGGGCAAGACAAATATTTCTTATCTAAACTAATTACTTACCTCAAATTCTTCTCTTAGCCACCTTGAAATGACATTTTTTAAAATATATATTTTTTATTGATTTCAGAGAGGAAGGGAGAGGGAGAGAGAGAGAGAAACGTCAATAATGAGAGAGAATTACTGATTAACTGCCTCCTGCAGGTCCCTATTGGGGATCAAGCCTGTAACCCGGAATGTGCCCTTGACCAGAAATGAACCCAGGACTCTTTAGTCTACAGGCTGATGCTCTATCGACTGAGCCAAACCAGCTAGGACAAAATGACGTTTTTTTAGATATAAGATATTGAGTTAATGTTAGGAAGAACTTTCTTTTATTTTTTAAAAAATAATTATTTATTGTTGAAAGTATTACATATGTCCCCTTCTTTCCCCCATTGACTCCCTCCAGCCTATCCCCACCCCCACCTCTGCCCCACCCCAGGCCTCACCACCCTATTATTTATGTCCATGGGTTAGGCATATATATACATACAAGGTCTTTAGTTGATTACCTCCCACTCACCCATCCTCCCCCACCATCCCTATGAGATCTGCACTCTGTTCCATGCCAGTCTCTGGATCCACTCTGTTCATCAGTTTATTTTGTTACTTAGATTCCACATATAAGTGAGATATGATACTTGTCTTTCTCTGACTGACTTATTTCACTTAGCATGATATTCTCCAGGTCCCAGAAAGGAGAACTTTCTGATGAAAGTGTACAATTACTGGCATGGGCAGGGTATTTTGCACAGGAATGAGCAACCTAATATATAGATTATGATGCTATCAGTTTTCTGTCAAATTTCTATCTGGGATCAAGGTGGTAGAATAAACCTAGCAGGTTTCACTCAGTGGTTGACCATCGACCTATGAACCAGGAAGTCAGGTTTTAATTCCAGTCAGGACACAGGCATGGATTGTAGGCTTGGCCCCCAATGTGGGGCATGCAGGAGGCAGCCGATAATGATTCTCTCACTGATGTTTCTATCTCTCTCTCCCTCCTTCTTCCTTCCTTTCGGAAGTCAATGCAATATATTTTTTAAAAAGGTAGGATGATCATACAAGTCAACCTTGCTTCACCCACCCTTTAATATCCTCATAATAACATAATTGAATAAAAAAAACTTAGGGTTGGCATATTTAGCAAAAAATACATGATGTTCAGATAAATAATAAATAATTTTCTAGTATAAATATGTTCCAAATGCAGTGTTTTGGACTTATTATATTTGCCTGGCAACCATAAAAAGAATAAATCCATAACACTACCATCAGCAGATCATAATTATGAAGAATTTTGGTTGCATCAGATTGGATTTGTCCTGTAATTCTACTTCTGTATTTACCTGATAGAAATGAAAAGGCAGGTCCACAGAATGTTCACAGCAGCTTTATTTATAGTAACAATCAAATCTAGAAACAATCAAATACTCATCAGCTGTATTATGGATAAACAATTTGAATTTGCCTGTCTAACAAGTCCCAGGTGTGCTGACGTTGCTGCTTCAGGCACTATACTTAGAGAACTATTGTTCTAGAAAAATTTATAAAATAGATTGTATCTGAAAGAAAGATAAAAGATCAAAAGAAACTGCCAGCTCAGCTGAAACCGGTTTGGCTCCGTGGATAGAGCATTGGTCTGCGGACTGAAAGGTCCCGGGTTCAATTCCGGTCAAGGGCACGTACCTTGGTTTCGGGCACAACCCCAGTGGGGGGTGTGCAAGAGGCAGCTGGTCGATGTATCTCTCTCATCGATGTTTCTAACTCTCTATCCCTCTCAATTCCTCTCTGTGTAAAAATCAATAAAATATATTAAAAAAAAGAAAAAAGAAACTGCCAGCCCAGCTCAGAATCATGGTGACGACGAGTCAAGAACAGAGGCCTAGGATAATTAATTATCTGGATAATTAATTTCAGACCTGCATCCTGAAGAGTAAAGCCAGCCATGTCCCTGACCTCCCCACATCACCACCACCCAGTGGTCAGATAGAATCTGGGTTATAACCCCAAGAGAATGTGAACTTCCTACCTGGGGAAGGATAGTGATATGTGGGAGTAAAGGGCCGAGAGAGATAAATTGAAACTTCCAAAATGGACTCGGAAGGAATAAACAATGAAAGTCATCTTTGTGTAGCTAAAAAATTCATGGACGTCCTGCAATGCCAAAGTAGCATCCTCCCTGTCTGGCCATGAGGGGAGGAGGTGGCGGTGGAGAGGGCAAGGAGTCTTCAGCCTGCCTACCTGCCCCATGCCCAAGTCCCTAATGTGGAGTCTCTTGGTCAAATTCTGACCCACTCAGATCAAGATCACAGCTGCCCAATCTTTTAGGGGAGTGTCCTGCAGGGGGAGCCCATGTCAGGTACCTGAAGCCATAAACATATGAACAGACAACTAGGGATCACCAAGCATTTTGAGCATCACCAGACATCAAGACTAGGAAGGGATAAGAAGGTCAAAAGAAGCAGGGATAACTCAGAAGACAGAGGAGATTCAGAAAGAAGCACTAATTTGCATACTAGGATATATTTGAGAGGCTATGGCATGCATAAACAAAAACACGAACGCAATCGTAGCCTGAGACTGTAAAGAAATGTAATAGAAACTAAACACGGCTGAGGACTGTGTCTCTTACTGTCCCTCTCTTGTTTTCTTTGTAAGAAATAATGGCAAGATGCAATAAAATATGCACAGAAGGCTGTGGAATAGAGAAAGATGGGATCCTGCCAAGGCAGAGCTGTGGGTTGGCAGGTGGTGCAGCCGTGGGATCCCTCCAACTGCTCATGAAACTGCGAGTGCAGGAAATTCCAGATCGGGTATGGGAAAGGGGTGTTAGGGTGACGTGTGTAATGTGTGAAAATCGGGTCGTATGAAATTTGAATATGTGGAAGTTAAGAACCATCTGTGTCCACATTCCCCTGGGCTTTCCCCAGAGCTTCGTCATCTAAATCCTTCAGCTTAAATCCAAGGTCACCATAACAAGAACTAGTATCTATATAGCACTCTGCTACTTAATGGCTTACAAAACTCTTCCACTCATTATTATAATTAATTCTGATCTTGGGAAGCAGCTAATGCCCTAGTTCTATCCTTGAAGGGACAGAGACAGCCAGCAATTTGAATCTTCCTTCCAGGAAATACAAAAACTTGTCAGAAAAGCAGTTTTGCAAACTGCTTCCCAGAGGACGATCTGCAGATTGTTGATCCCGTGGGACCGTGGTTTTTAAACTGTAGTGTGCATCACAATTGCTTGGGTGGCTTGTGAAAAAAAAACACACACAGATTGCTGCCCCTACTTCTCCGCACTAACTCACCCCCCTCCCTCCCCACTCCAGTTTCTGATTCAGTTGGTCTGGATGGAGCCAGAGAATTTACATTTCTAACAAATTCTTAAGTGCTGCTGCTGCTGCTGGTCCAGGGGGTCCACCCTTTGAGAACCTCTACCACAGGTATTCTCTGAACAAAGGATCCCAGGGTCAAATTGAGAGGTGTTTACTATATAATAAAATGCAAAATAGCTTCTACTCTATAAGGGGAGGAGTAGGAAACATGAGACTGGTTATCCTGTACTAGAGGCCTGATGCAAAAAATTCATGCAAGAGTAGGCCTTCCTCCCCTGGCTGTTGGCACCAGCTTCCCTCTGGCACTTAGGACTTGGGCTCCCCTCCTCTGGGCTGCCCACAGGCACTAGGGATCTGGGCTGGATTCCTCAGGGCTGGCTTCCCTCTGGCCCTGGCTTTGGCATGAAGGACGCTTGGAATGATGTTTGGCCTAATTAGCATATTACCCTTTTATTGTTTATAGGTAATAAAAGGGTAATATGCAAATTGACTGAATGGCAGAACGATTGGTCACTATGGCATGCACTGACCACCAGGGGGCAGATGCTCAATGCAGGAGCTATCCCCTGGTGATCAGTGTACTCCCATAAAGAAAGTGCCACTCAGCCAGAAGCTGGACTGATGGCTGGCGAGCACAGTGGGAATGTTAGGAGTGCAGTGCTAAGGATGTTCAACTGATGAGGGGCCTAAGCCATCAGTTAGACATTCCTCGAGGGCTTCTGGACTGCGAGAGGGTGCAGGCCAGGCTGAAGAACATCTCCCCCTTCTCCCCCCCCCCCCCCAGTGCATGAATTTTGTGCACCAGTACTCCAGTATTAGAATATTAGGATTGTAAATAATTTTATTTTAAGAATATTTTTAAATGCTATAAGTGTCTTATCTTTTAAACTAAAATGGAGGGCAAAGATATAATGTACAGAAAAATAACTAAAATAAAAGATCTTCTACAAAGCTTAATGAAAAATTCTTAATAATCTGGGAGAATGTTTATGATGTACAATAGGATCTTGACCATGGGCCTTAACATAGATCTATCTTTTTCTCTGTGAAAGAGAGAGAGAGAAATAGAAGGAATTCCCCCAGAATTCTTAACAGTGATTATCTTTGAATTTTGAGCATATGCATATTTAGTGGATTTTTTTGTGCTTTCTATTTCATGGTATGTACATAATATTTATGCAGTCAGGAAAATAAATCTATAATTTGTTTAAAAGGTGCTTAGGAATCTGTTAGGAATCTCAATTTTTTAAAAACCTCATTTTTTTTTTTAAAGACCACCTTTAAAATCCTACCTCTTTTGTTTACACAAACTCTCTGATAGAATTACACATTTCTTGTAACATAATTCAGACAAAAGGCAATTGGGGGCTATTTACAAGTGCACAAGAGGGATTATACCATTAAATCAACTAGGATTAAATTATCACGTTTCATTGCATACAGGCTGTAATTAAGGCAAGTCCAAACTAGACTAATCTTTTCTCTTTTTTTCCCCTTGCTCTCCCTAATAATCTAATTTTGTCTCCTTGCCTACCATTTTTATGTATTTTACCCTACTGTGTTTGAAAACTACACCAAAGTTACAGGCCAACTCCTGATGATAAATGTCTTGTCAAACTTAGAAATGTTGGTAAGTAAACTTATACATATTTTGATAAGCTGATTGCAGCAACCACATATCAAGAGAGTAGGGTCCTATGTTACAGGTTCATACTCTACAAATTTCATATAGGGAATTATTCTCTTAAAAATGTATTAAATCAAAATTAGCTAAATTTAAATAAAATCCTAGATAGACTCAATGTAATTTGGGCTTGGGGGGACAATAGGCAGCTTAAATCATCCTGGTACTATTTTTATTTTTTTAAATATAATTTTATTGAATTCAGAGAGGAAGAGAGAAGGAGAGAGAGATAGAAACATCAATAATGAGTGAGAATAATTGATCGGCTGCTTCCTGCACACCCCCCTCCTGGAGTTGGCAGAATCAAACCTGGGACCCTTCAATCTGCAGGCTGATGCTCTGTCTACGAGCCAAACGGTTCTAATTTCTGTAATAGGTTCATGAAAACACCCCTTCAAATATTCAGTAGTACTGTATATATTGTGTATCTATTAAGTGCCCAATTCTGTAAGATTTACAAAAAGTTTCCTGCCATAAAGGAGCTTCCCTTTAAATCGATAGAGATAAGATTCACACATATGAAGCAATAAAAGACAAACGAAGGACACTGTACCTGAGTGGCTCAGCGAAGTCAGCCCACTTCACAAGTGTGGGGCTACATCCAAGGCCTCGCCACACCCTGTAAGCATGACTGCAGCAGATGGGTGGTAGTTCAGGGTGTCAGCAGGATAGCAGATACTTAAAATATAGAGCAGATTCTTGCTCTAGGAAGTCTTCAGCCAGGGGTCATTCCTCCTTTCTCTTTTTCTCCTGCTTGCAGCCTTCTGAGCATTTATGATTCACTGCAAGCTCATGAGGGAAATAGACAAGACAGAGTATTTCCTCTCTCTCTCCCTTTTTTTTTTTTAATAAAGAGATCACATTTATTTATTATCCTTTTTTAATCCTCACATGAGGATATTTTTCCATTGATTTAAAAAAAATATATTTTATTGATTTTTTACAGAGAGGAAGGGAGAGAGAGAGTTAGAAACATCGATGAGAGAGAAACATCGATCAGTTGCCTCCTGCAACCAAGGTACATGCCCTTGACCGGAATCGAACCTGGGACCCTTCAGTTTGCAGGCCGACACTCTATCCACTGAGCCAAACTGGCTAGGGCCAGAGTATTTCCTCTTAAGGAAGTATGATAGCTAAGATGCTTTTGGCTGTACATAAGTGAAAAGCCTATTCAAATGGACACAATAAAAAGGAAATTGCAGATCTCACAAGATAGCACAGCGTAAGGGCGGTTGCCAGTATATCAGGATTAGAGGCTCCTGTTAAGCAACCAGGTTTCTTTACCCGCACCTGTCCACCTCCATCCTCAGGCTGGTAGCAGAACAGCTGCTGCAGTGCCAGGAGGCACTCCCAGGTGTGAGCATAGTCCAGAGCAGGATGGGCAAACTGGGACCCATGGGCCAAATTCAAACCACCACCTAATTTTGTAAATAAGGTTTTACTGGGACACAAGTTCCTTTACATGAGAAATGTGGCTGCTTTCATCTTATAACAGAAAATCTGAGTAGTTGCAATAGAGCATTTGAAAAGTTCTCTCTGCCCAACAATTGATCCATACTTGCACCAACATTTATTGGATACTGTCTTTCTCTGCATGGGTACTTTAAGCTGAGACACACACATACATACACACACACACACACACACACACACACACCATTATTTTTAAGAAAGATCCCAGACACTTGCTTCTCTAAAACTTATTTCCAAACTGCTTAACTCTGAACGTTTTCAAATCCTTGTTCCTTGTTGCTCCCCATCCTTGGACTAATTACACATGCTCTGTCCTGTCTTCCTGCAGGTTTAGTATCTCCTTTAAGGGGCTCTCTTCCCCGCTGAGCCTGGTTCTTCAATAAGCTGAGGCGGGAGAGTCCTGGCAGGGGAGGAGAGGAAGGGAAAATAAGGTACCAGCTAATGAGGGTCTCCAGTGAGCCACGCATGGTGCAGACCACCCACAACATGGCTGTCTTTCCATGGGAAGGCTGTTGCAGGCAGGCATGAGGAACCTTGGCAAGAGGCTGAGGAAGGTGAAGCAGAAGAACACTTTCATTCATAGTTACTAGAGAAAGATTGTTTTTGTTTTTGTTTTCAAAAAAAATTTTTTTTTTTTTACAATTACCTGGGATTTTTTTTTTCATACTCAGACTCCTGCTAAAGTAGTTATTCTTTCAGCTCCTCCCCTTTCCTCGTCTTTCTGAGGCCGTGGAAAATTCTAGGGTGAAACTAGAGATGACTGGAAAAAAAATCCATAAGAGAAGCTTATATAATATGGTAACAATACTGATTGCAGAGGGAATGATGTCAATTTTCTGTGAAATGAAATGTAAAGAGAACCATTATTGATTTGAGCCTCTACTGTATATTTTGTATATTAATCTCACCTCATATTCACAATAAGCCTGTCATATATTGACATTACTTTAGAATA
The DNA here is from genome assembly GCF_014108245.1 of Pipistrellus kuhlii. NCBI lineage: Eukaryota > Metazoa > Chordata > Mammalia > Chiroptera > Vespertilionidae > Pipistrellus > Pipistrellus kuhlii. The sequence continues at coordinate 43,512,968 of NW_023425595.1, forward strand.
GATTTGGCTGCAAAATGCAGGAAACCTAACCACAGTGGTCTAAAAAATGATAGGTTTTGTAATCCAGTAGGTGGTGCTGCTATTTATTCAGCTTCTCAGTGATGACATTTAGGAATTAGTTTCTTTTTCGGAATCACTATCGTTAGCAAGTCAACATGTAGTCTTTGCTTGTCATCTCATAATTACAAGATGACTGCTTTAGCTCCAGATACCATATTCACATCCAAGGTAGAATTGGGAGGATAGTATAGGGCCACCACATTAGTCTCCTTTCTTTTCTTTCTTTCTTTCTTTCTTCTTCTTCTTCTTCTTCTTTTTTTTTTTAAACAGGAAAGCAAAATCCTAGCTGTCATACTTCCAGCATGGCTCAATGATTGAGCGTCGACCTATGAACCAGGAGATCATAGTTTGATTCCTGATCAGGGGACATACCTGGATTGCAGGCTCGATCCCCAGTGGAAGGTGTGCAGGAGGCAGATGATCAATGATTTTCTCTCATCATTGATGTTTCTATCTCTCTGTCCCTCTCCTGACCTCTCTGAAATAAAAAAAAATATACAAGTTTTTTTTTTGTTTTGTTTTTTTTAACTTTCCAGAACCCCCCACTTCAGACTTCTACTTAGGTATCATTGCCCAGAACTGGAGATGGATGCCTTCAATTGCAAAGGAAGTGGAGAAAGCAGGCACTAGGATGGTCAGGGTGGCCTTACACTAGAGATGAGCAGACAACTACCGATTCTGGACACTGCCTGTTTTTGTCAATAAAGCGTTGTTGCAACACAGCCACACCCATTCATTTAAGTATTGTGCATGCTTGTTTTCATGCTACAATGGCAGGCTTGTGGCAGGAACTCCATAGCCCGAAAAATCTAAAATTTAATGTTAAAATTTTAACAGAAAAGTTTGCCAACCCCCACCTTCATTTAGGGTATGCCATTACTTAGGTTATGCACTTTCCTCCCCCAGACAAAACTGCAAGAGTTCCTGGTAGCAAAAGGAGGGGCACACGGTCCCTGGGTGGGCCACCAACATTATCTGCCACATGGCTATTGTACCTGTTTTAGAAGAGGAGACAGGCTCAGAGAGGTTACGTAACCTGCCCAAGATGAGTGTAGTCCTAAGTTCAAATTCAAGGCTCTCTGATTTCATGTCGTTTTGACCATATCATATTCTTGTGAGTTTTCTCATCTCACAGGAGAAATGGGTGATGAAAAGATATGGAGAAATGTAGAGAAACCCACTTGTTATTCAATTCAGCCCTAGACAAGCTGTAGAAAAAGACAGAGAGCCAATGAATCTATCTTACTAGGTTCACAAGATAATGAAGCTTATAGTTTTTTTTTTAAATATATTTTATTGATTTTTTACAGAGAGGAAGAGAGAGGGATAGAGAGTTAGAAACATTGATGAGAGAGAATCATTGATCAGCTGCCTCTTGCACATCCCCTACTGGGGATGTGCCCGCAACCAAGGTACATGACCTCGACGGGAATTGAACCTGGGACTTTTCAGTCTGCAGGCCGACGCTCTATCCACTGAGCCAAACCAGTTTCGGCAGCTTATAGTTTTAAATTGTGTTTCCATACTGACTTCCCATCTTGTTTTCTTTGCACTACATAGCTAGTAGACTGTGATCTATTTCAGGATAGTTATTTTTTCCTTTATATCTTTTTCTCCCCAGCACCTCACATAGTGTTTAACACAGAATCAGGACTCAAAGTGTGTCTCATATACCACTCATGTTTGCATATATTACCTCCTGAGTGAGGCTGTGAAGTACACCAGTGGATACCCACTCTGCACTCGACATACAGAATGCCTGGATGACATCTGCACCCCCACAGTGACCCCTGGGACTGAAAAGGATTGCAGGTGCAGTGTAAGGGCAACACGAATCACCTTTTGACCTGGCTGGTTAGTCCCTTCTGTGTGTGATGGCCACAGCTTCTGTGTGAGTCTCAGACCTCAGCCTTGGGCTGCCTCTGTCTCTCTTAGTATTTCCTCCGCAACCTTGAAACAAATGCACAAGGGTTCAGAGAGCCAACATTAGCATTCTCTGGGACAAAGGAAAAGGGCAAAGTTTTGAAAGGAAGAAGGCTTCAGCAAATGTATTTTTCTTCTTTTGTCTCTTAATTTTTCCATAAGTCAATCTAAGGGGAACTGGAAGAAACCATTCCTCTTCCCATCCTTCATTCCAGATGTCTCAATGTTTCTCAAAAGCCCTTCACCTCTCTTGTCTGCAGGTCTAAACCATTTCCTTAGCCTGGAAAACCCTTTTCTCTCCTAACCCCATTTACCTTCCTCAGGCTAACTCCTCTTGTAAGGCAAGGTTTTACTTCCTAGTCAATTTCCTTTCTCAATAGTTGAAGATGTTCCTGATACCACAGCCATAGCCCAATTGTCTGTCTGCCTGTCTGTCTCTTGCATGAGTCTGTAAGCAAAACCTCGCCGGCTTATCCTGTGTGCCCAATTAATAATTGGCAACCAAGAGAATGGGAACCAGAGTAAGAATTCACAGGGCCCCTACCCCTTCTTCCCATGGGCCAGGCCAGGGAATTCCAACTGGCATGTGATCCCCTCTTCCCCAGAGGTTTCTGTTTGTTTCTGGGACTTTGGAAAGCATTAACAGCGTCTTTGTTTGGAGATCTTATCTCCCTCCTTCAGCACGGGTGTCTTGCTCCTCTATCTCCCCGGCCAGGCATTCCTCTGCTGCCAGAGCCATCCATCTCAGCTCTTTAAGCGGTGGAGCCTGGGTCCCAGACAGACAGAATGTAAAAGCTACAGTGTAATCTCGCTTTCTTTCAGGGCCACTGACCAGCAGAAACAAAGACTCTGCTGATAGGGCTCTCCTGATGCAGACCAGCCAGTGGCCCTGTAGTGTTTAAAATTCCTTATCTGGCATTGCTTGCAAATCAGCAGGCCCACAGGTCAGTGGAGGCTTATCTCCAGAGCTGGCGCTTCAAAGTGATGATGCTCCCCACTCCCCTGGGCAGATAGCAGTGTCAGTGAGAGGCACAAGTAATTGGGATCAGTCAACTCAACACATAACACAACCCATTAACTGTCTTTTAAAATATATTTTTAATTGATAGTATTACAGTTATCTTTCATCCCCCCTCACGCTCTCCTCCCTATTTTTTTTCTTTTTAATTTTTCAATCACAGTTGACATTCAATATTACCGTATTTTTCGGACCATAAGACGCACTTTTTCCCCCCCAGAAGTGCCTCCTTTGCCAAATATTGTTTAATATATTTTATTGATTTTTTACAGAGAGGAGGGGAGAGAGATAGAGAGCCAGAAGTGGGGGGAAAAAGTCCCTGCGTCTTATGGTCCAAATATAGCCTACACATATACTTTTTAAAAAAAGTTTTTTTACTTGCCCTGCTCTGTGTGGTCTCTGTGTGCTTGCCCGGCTCTAAAATGGTTCTAAATGCTGCTGTTTACTTTACAGGGTTGATTACATGTGTTTATGACTGTGATGTTGGGTTTTAATGCACATAAAATATTTTAGGACACTATTTGTTTCAGAATCTTTTTTTCTTCATTTCCCTTCTCTAAAAACTGGTGCGTCTTATGGTCCGGAGCGTCTTATGGTCCGAAAAATACGGTATATTCGTTCCAGGTGTACAGCATAGTGGTTATACATTTACATAAACTGACAAGTGATCCCCTCCCATAAATCGTGCACCCACCCATTATAGTTACTACCATACGACTGACTATATTCCTTACCATTAGCTGTTTTCTAAAAGCAAAGTTTATTTTTGCTGTTTTTTCCCCATTATAAAAGTAATCAGTGTTCATTATTAAAAATTTAGGCCCGGCTGGTTTGGCTCAGTGGATAGAGCATCGGCCTGCAGTCTGAAGGGTCTCAGGTTCAATTCCAGCCAAGAACACATGCCAGGTTGCGGACTCAATCCGAAGTAGGAGATGTGCAGGAGGCAGCCAATCAATGATTCCCTGTCATCATTGATGTTTCTATCTCTCTCTCCCTCTCCCTTTCTCTCTGAAATCAATAAAAATATATTTTTTAAAAATTTGGTAAATAACAAAAAGTAGAAAGAAAAAATATCTTAGTAATTTAGCATATTTAATATGTTTCTCTTTAGTCTTTCACTGGATTATTTCTTTAATAGTTGTGCTCATATACATCCTATCTAATAAGAGGGAATATGCAAATTGACCATCACACCCACCACAAAGATGGCAGCACCCATAGCCACAAGATGGCAGTGTCTAGTCCTTGCAGCCCCACTGGAGTCCCCCAGTCCTGGGGGGTTGGCCACTGAGAGCAGGCAATGTGTGTAGCCTGGTGAAATGCAAAGAACACTTGTGTCATTGCAGGCTGGGCTGAGGTACGCCCTCCCCCTGCCCATGCACAAATTTCGTGCACCAAATCACAGTGCAATGAACTTGGGGTGCATATATTTTTTTGGATTTCTTCGGATATATTCCCAGAAGTGGAATCATGGGTCATAAAGCATTTCTTTCTTCTTTAAAAAAATATTTTTATTGATTTCAGAGAGAAAGGGAGAGGGAGAGAGAGATAGAAGCATCAATGATGAGAGAAAATCCTGCACACTCCCCACAGGGGATTGAAACAGCAGCCCAGGCATCTGCTCTTGACTGGAATCAAACCAGAATCAAACTGGGACCCTTCAGTCCACAAGTCGACGCTCTATCCACTGAGCCAAATCAGTTAAGGCATGAGTTTTTATTCTTGCATATGGTATAAGAAGATGGCCTAGTTTCATATTTTTGCATGTATCTGCCCAATTTTCCTAGCACCATTTATTAAATAGATTATCTTTTCCCATTTTATGTTTTTGCCTCCTTTGCCAAATATTGTTTAATATATTTTATTGATTTTTTACAGAGAGGAGGGGAGAGAGATAGAGAGCCAGAAACGTCAATGAGAGAGAAACATCGACCAGCTGCCTCTTCCACACCCCCCACCGGGAATGTGTTTGCAACCAATGCCCTTGACTGGAATCAAACCCAGGACCCTTCAGTCCGCAGACCAATGCTCTATCCACTGAGTCAAACCGGTTTCGGCTCCTTTGCCAAATATTAATTGACATAGAAGTGCGGGATTATTTCTGGGCTCTCTATTCTGTCCCATTGATCCATATATCTATTTTTATGCCAGCACCATGCTGTTTCGATTACTGTGGTATTGTGGTAAATTTTGATATCAGGTAGCATTTGTTTCTTTGTTTACTTGCTTGTTTTGGTGTAAGGAAAGATGGTTTATTCAAGTGCTGGCAGCTTGAGTAGATGGGGGACTCTCGTCCCAAAGACCATTTTAACATCTCAGTGCAGACAGAGTTTTTTATAAGGAGGGAGAGGGAAAACAGATCAAAGGGAGGGGGCTGAAGAGTTCTCTATGCACACACCAAAGAGTCTCCTCAAATGAGGACTTCAGACTAGTTAAGTGATGGACTGGTGTGTGTCATCCCTGGTTTTGGTTTTGTCATCCTGGTTTTACCTTTGAAGGTTAGCAAATGCATGCAGCTGGACTGCCTAAAGGTCAGAGTCTGCATTTTTTTAAGCTAGTTCCTAGAATCCTTATGCAAACATACTGTTTATCAATTTAGTTTATTACGAAAGGTTGTGACTCAAGAACAGGCCAGGGGGAAGAAATGAACAAGGCAGATATGAGGAAAGGACACAGAGTGTACACGACCTCTGTGAGTGCACCCACATCTTCATGTGTTCACCATGAAGCTTGCATTTTTTTTTAGTTGGGTAGGGAAAACAAATTTATAATTGGCTCAATTAGCATTTCTTTCAGTATTATTAAGATTAAATGTTTTTTCTCAAATAAGTTGTTTTTTTTTTTTTTTTTTTAATAATCTATGTCCTTTTGCACCTCTCTATTGGGCCATTTACTATTTTTTTCTTATTAATTTTCATGTGAGTTAATTGTTATCTTCCATATATACTTTTGGATACTTTATTCATGTTCATTGCTTTCCATTTGATTTTGTTTTTTCTGGGGTACAGAATAACATTTTTGGGCTACTCCAGTGTATTGCTTTTTAATATTGTGTTACTTTTTGTTACTTTTAAACAGCCACCTTCCTAGAGATTTGATAACCATTTTTTTCTTTCTTTGCTTTTATTATGTTTGTTAGTTTGTTTAGCTTAGGAGGGAAGTGATTAAGAACCCAAAGTCTATTTTTTTAAAAACCTCCAAATCTAGAGGTCAGACTGCCTCAATTCAAATACCAGCTCTACCACCCATCAGCTTTATAAATTACTTAAACTCAGCACCTCAATTCTCTCATCTGCACAATGGGGACACAAATGTACATGCACCTCAAACAGCTGTTGTGACAAATCAATATATGTTCTTAGAAGCTTACAGTTAAGTGCTATGTAAGTTTAATGTATTAATATTTATTTGTTGTAGATTTAAAATATGATAGCTAAGTTCTATTTTCCTGCTTTAAAAAAATTGCTTAATTCCCTCCCAGAACCCTCCACCTGCTCTCAGTGCCACAGGCTACGACTATGCTGTGATTGGCAGCAGCTCAGGTGGGCTGGTCAGTGTGCCTCAGGCTGCCAAGCTGGATGCCAGGGTCGTCGTGGTGGAGAGCCACAAGCTGGGTGGCACTTGCATAAATGTCGAGCGTGTACCCAAAAAGGTAATGTGAAACAGCTGTCCACTCTGAATTCATGCATGATCATGTTGATTATGGCTTTCAAAGTTGTGATAAGTTCAGCGGGTGAGTTAAGGAAAAGCGGATGCCTTGATGAGCCACCTGAACGCCATCTATCAAAATAATCTAACCAAGGCCCATAGAGAAATCATCCCTGGCCATGCAAAGTTCACCTGTGATCCCAAGCCCACAGCAGAGATCAATGGGGGGAAATCCACTGCTCCTCCCACCCTGACTGCAACAGGCAGGTGGCGCACCCTCACATCCACAGGAGAGCCACGTGCCAGGTGCCAGCCTAGGACTAGCCAGTGATGGATGTCTTTCAACTGGAAGATTGCCTGGACCAGTGGTTCTCAACCTTCCTAACGCCACAACCCTTTAATATAGTTCCTCATGGTTGTGGTGACCCCCAACCATAAAATTATTTTTGTTGCTGCTTCACAACTGTAATTTTGCTACTGTTATGAATCGTAACGTAAATATCTGATATGCAGGATGTCTTAGGCGACCCCTGTGAAAGGATTGTTTGACTCCCAAAGGGGTCACGACCCACAGGTTGAGAACCGCTGGCCTAGATGCAGGATACATTACTAGAAAGATGGCTGGGATCCTTTCTGCTCTGGGATCAAGGGACTTAGAAATTTTGATATAAGAATCAACTCCAACTACAATTAAGAGCTGGAGAATGCTGGCACAGAGGTCCTGAGTACTTGCAGGTCAGGAAGTTGAAAAGACATAACTCAGGCTTGGAATTCTGCATGGTTACTTCAGTTCCTGGTAGGAAACCCACCTTGACCACAATTCCAGATGTTGACTGGCTGCTCTGGGCCAACTGGGTGGGACCAAATTCCGGGGGCCTGGATTTAAACTGGGGATCCAAACTGGTGATAAAGGTCATCTCATAAAAGCAACACATAATTTTTAATAATTTAAAACATAAGAAACAGTAAAATAAGGGAGACAGGCCTCTTGTACTATAGTTTTTTAGACAAAGGACACATCCTTGAAGCAGTTTTGTAACATACAGAGCAGAGTCCTTGGCTCCAAAAACATCAAGAAATGATTCTGGGCACTTGCATTCTTTAAATGTGAACATCAAACGTGGGAAAGGTTTCAGGAGGCTGGTCGCATAATGGGGGACATTTTAGAAGTGATTCCAGAGAGAGAGGGACTCAATAACTTCCAAAGTCCTTTCCTCTGCTAAGAGTTCATAGTTCAATGAAAGATTTCAGTTTTTTCATGTGTGATTGTCATTTTACTTTTTTCCCCTTAAAAACAATTTCCAAAAATCTGAAAATAAAATCAGTCTTCTAAAAAAATTGCTTATTTTTTAAAAATATGTTTTTCACAGTTTTACTTATTTTGTTGTTGTTGTTGTTTTGTTTTTTTGAGGATGGAATTTTAGTCATGCTCCTAAAAAAATTTCAATGAGAATTTTTCTGGGCAAGGCCAATATCTATAGAATCCGCACATTATCTCTCCTCCGGTGTGGATTCTATAGCATGGTAAGAGCCACTGCTAGCTGGCTGAGCTTGGTCAAGTTAGTTCCCTGAGATTTAGTTTTCTTATCTCTAAAATAAAGTAGAAATATTAATAATAGTACCTGGAATAAGCCAGATGTCCATTATGATATGGACAAAATATGATATAATCATACAATTGAATGTTATTTGGTCATAAAAAGGAATAAAGTATGATATATGCTATAACATGGATGAACCTTAAAAACATTATGCTAAGTGAAAAAGTCAGTCCCCAATAACCACATATTTTATGATTCCACTTATTGAAATGTATAGAACTGTAGAGACAAAATGTAAGTTAGTGGTTGCTTAGAGCTTGAGAAGATGGGAAACTGGAGGGTGAAAACAAACGGCTACCAGGTTTCTAGTTTAGTTTCTTATGGTTTGAGGTGATTGCTAGTATCAAGAGTATGTGTCTGCATTTTTGTTGCAAAGGAGGAAGACTACTACACTGGAAAATTATACTTAAATATAGGAATTTCCCCTAACATAGAAAGGCTATTCAAAAAACAAACAGTCATGATGATAAACATATACCTAATATAAGAACAAAGATAAACTCCCAGGAAACCCAAAACCTGAGGTGGACAGAGGGAGAGAATCCCTAGAAGAATACAGAGAAGAAAAGGTGATATAGATGGAAAGAAAAGACACAAAGAAAAATATTGGAAGATAATGGATTAAAAGAATTTCAAGGAGGGAGTAGTGATCAAGAGTGTTAGGATCCTATCTAATTAAGAAGGAATATGCTAATTGAACCTCACACAATTGCAAAGATGGCGATGCCCACAGCCAATAAGGAGGGAATATACTAATTGACTGCCTCGCCCTCAAAGATGGTGGCACCCACAGCCAAAAGATGGTGGTGCCCAGTCCCCTCAGCCCTGTCAAGGCAGGACCCAGCCCCAGGCAGGCCTGGCCACTCTGCACACCTGCCTCTGGAGTTTCCCAGTCACCTCAGTTCCCCAGCCACTTAGGGCTGGCCTGAGGCACCAGCAAGCCTCAGATGGCAGCTGTCCAGCTGCCCAGGGCCACCCAAGGCTCAGGTACCAGGGCCAGCCGAGACTTGCGCTGCTGTCAGTGTCAGTGGCAGCAGTAGAGGTGTGATGGGAAGTTGTCTTTCCCTGATTGCCAGGTTGCCTCCTGCCCCTGAGGGCTCCCAGACTGTGACAGGGGGGCAGGCTGAGCTGAGGGACCGCCCCTCCAGTGCATGAATTTTCATGCACTGGGCTTCTAGTTATACAGAAGTCAGATCAAACAAAGACTGAGAATTATCCATTAGTGTTAGCTATTAGGAGGTCTTCCTATCCTTAGTAAGAGAAATTTAATTAGTTTGATAAGGAGGATCCCGAATTTTAATGGGCTAAAAAGTAAATGGAAGATAATGATAGAAAGACATGTACTCTCTGCCCTAGCTGGTTTGCTTCAGTGAATAGAGCATTGGCCTGTGGACCTAGGGTCCTGGGTTTAATTCTGGTCAAGGGCACAAGGCCAGTTTGTGAGCATACAGGAGGCAGCCAATCAATGATTCTTTCTCATTATTAATGTTCTTATCTCTCTCCCTTCCTCTCTGAAATCAATAAAAAATATTTTTAAAAAGGAAGAGAGAGAGAGACTCTCTCAAGACTTGGGGAGCCAGTGCTAGCATGTAGGTGTTAAAATAAACATATTTAATCCTTATGAAGTAGTGACTATTATTACCTCTCTATTATAGGTGCAAACAGGCTTTGAGACCCAAGGTTATGTAAGGAGCAGACTGGGTCTCACACCCAGACTTGTCTGACGTCAGAGCCAGAAAGAACTCTTCTGCCCTGAATCACATTGCCAGCTTTTTATAATGGCTGTGTGTTTTAGGTCAGCCTCCATAATCACAGATTCGCAGCCTAGGAAGTGATTTGAACTTCATTTCATTCTTGTTTGTTCTTCAGTGGTTCTTTCCTAGATCCTTAAAGCCAGAAAATATCCATTCCGCATCGTCTCTTCATGCTATATTTATTCCGCTGTTATACTTGTTTTTGAATTATTTCTTCCTCTTCAGGCAATACAAGTCTGATTGTTTTATTTCCCCCTCTGAAGAGCTTCCCATCTTCTCCACTTCCTCCCACTTGCTTCGACAAGTGCTGACTTCCTCCTTGTCTCCAGGGCCAGCCAAGTCATGCAGCCTTGACTAGTTAGAACAAGGCATCTGTCTGGTCACTGTGATAAATTTAGGGATACGCTTGCAAACAAATTCAAGCCACTGCAAAGCGCTTCCAAGACTTACAACATACTGTTGTGAAAGAAGTCTTATTTTCTGTCAGGCCACAATCTTGGAGGATATAGACCTAGCGCTTCTGGAAGCCATCTTCCCTGTACATAAAATCTGAGAGCGAGGCCTGCATTTGGGAGAGCAGACCCACAAGATGAGAGAGTTGGGGTTCCAATGAGCCCCAACCAAGCCCCACTGGAGGCCAGCACCTCGGTACTTTTCCTTACATGAGCCAATACTTTTTGTTCGTTTGTTTAAGTCAGTCCGAGTGGGATTTTCTCTCGCTTGACAGGAACTAAGAAAGAGCTAATGTGTGTCCTGCATATTTTCTCCCCCAACAGAACGTAGCCGTGGAGTACCCGAATTTTTTTCCTCGTTCTCGGTGCTCCACCCCCACCAGTACCTAGGATGCTGCCTTGTATGTAGTAGGTGCTCAGTACATGCCTGATGGGTTCAGGAAAATTGAATGAGGTTTCATTCTGCAGCAGTCCCTGACAGGCGCTTCAGAAAAGCTTCCTGTCTCTAAGCTTGCTGCCTGTTGCTTTTGTCCCTTAGTCACAACAGCCGTCTGCAGAGGAAGTTTCAAATATTTGATCTTTCTGTTTGAGTCCATCGTAAACTGGAATTTGGCGTAAACACGTCCTTGGAATGCTCACAGCATGCTCCAACAGCACAGCTCAGAGCAGGCCGAGTGGGTTCCTCTAGCAGTGACTCAAAAAATGAAGTGCTCACCCCAGTCCTTTGTTAAAAAACAAAACAAAACCAAAACACCTAAAAACTATTTTTTCTCTGGTGGTTAATTCCTTTCACACAAAGAGATTGACATCCTCTCAAATAAAAAAGCCGAGAATGAGGAGATTTTTTTCTGTTGCTGTGAACACTTGGCAGCAATTCTGTATCAAAATGGCCATAAGCTACTGCGGTTGTGTACAGTGCAGGAACACTGCTCTTTTGAGCTGGGCTCATTAAACAGGAAAAACATAGAGAGAAAGAAGTACTTTCAGAACACATGGAGGAACACTGTTAAACGCCCTGTCAGCTATGGACAACTGGAAAATCCGGATTGGTTTGTACCATTAACCGCTGAGATTGTTGTTTCCCATTGAAATATGTTCAGGAGAACTTTCTACCATAGCTGTATGATAAAACAAAAACATGGGAGGATATATAGAGAGTTGATCATATTAAGATTCCAATTCATTGTAGCTGACCCTTACAGGGTCCTTATTATGTGTCAGATACTGTTGCAAGCATTTTACACATATTAGTAATAAGTAGGGGCCATTTTTACCCCATTTTACAGATATGAAACTGAGGTACAGCATGATTACTTAACTTGCTCAAGGTGGCACAGCCTGTAATGGGAAAGCTAGGATACATACCAGGTAGTCTTCTTCCAGAGCTTCTGTTCTTAACCATCATGCTTTGCTGCCTCTGAATATTTGCACAGACAAATGGATACATTTGTGGAACTATGGGAATGTGATATTTGGGGAAAGCCACATTGCACCATCGATTAAAATTTAAAGTACACATGCACATACACAGATAGATTGACGTGAAAATTTAGGAGCATGCTCTACAGAAGTAATAGGTATATACTAAAGGGTTTGTAGACCAGAATATTTATTGCAACATTGTTGGTAAGAACTGGAAAATCCTGAATGTCCAGGAATAAGTGAAAATAGATTTAACTGTGACACAATCATATTTGGCAGTTATGTTTTGAACGAATCTGGTCTTAATCTGTTGATCTGGAAGTACATCCATGTTCACTAATGAAATGAGAAAAGAAAATAGCAAAGGACTGTGTTGTGTGGTGCATTTTTATAAAACTATGATCAAATAATATATGATTATGTGAAAAAAAATTTTGAATTTTGGTTGTTTTGCAGTGGGTTCAAGTGTAAACACAAAATAAGTAAAAGGGAGCAAAGAAGAGTTTGGTGACGAAGAAAATAATAGTAAATAATGGTAGCTAACATTTATTGAGTGCTTATTCTGTGTCAGGCACGGTGCCTAATACAAAATTTCTCATTTAATTTTATAAACTTTGTACACTTGTAATCCCCTTTTATACACCAGAACACACTTTGGAAGTTGAGTTGTTGAAGATCAGTCAACAAATTGGTTGCAAAAACATGATTCAAATCTAATGCTGATTGGCCCAAAGCCCATGATCTTGACCATCACACTGTAGTCAGAAAAGAAGGTGGGGCCAGAAGGTGGGGATTCTTGTTCACATGGTTAAAAAGGTTATAAAAGGAATGCTTCTCTTGATGTGATATATTTAATTTTTCATAATAAACACACACCTAAATAAAACCACAAGGATCTAGTTTCCTTGGATTGTCACTCTGATCTCATGTTTAGAATAAATTGCCATGAACTATTCCGATTCTTTCAACATGGGAACTTTGCACTCAGCCAGCTGGCTGGTCAGTCATAAGCTGAGCATACACTGCGTAGGACAGGGCCTTGTGGTGAAATTAAGACCAGCCTCAGGGGAAATGCAGAGTAGCAGGGACTGGCTCCAGGTTTCCAACTTGCTGTGCAGGCAGCCCAGGAAGGTGTTTTGATTATAGTTGCCCTGTGGGGATTCATGTTCTTCTTGAGTTGATCAGGGAATCTGCCTCACATTGGCACTCTGGATTCTCTCCAGACTCAGTCTGGAAAGGCCTGTATTCTCCATTTTATTAAGAAAGTGAGCTTCCGGAGACCCCTTTGTCTCATGGGTCACCCATCATATGCCAGATGTTCTGAGTGAACAAAGCTAATGCCAATGATAAAGAAGATAAAACCATGATGACCTCATTTATTATTCTGGAATCCAAGTATAATTACATCCCTTCAATATCTTCAATCAGCTGCTCTGCCTTCATTTGCAGAAAGTCCAATACAGGGTGGGACAAAAGTAGGTTTATGTTGTTCGTATGGAAAATAATACAATAATTTCCAAATTATCACACAAGAACAAACTCCATGTTTCATGTACTCATGTAAACCTAATTTTGCCTCACCCTGTATCTCTCTCCCCTGAACTATTCAAGAATTTGAAACATTTCCTTAATCCAAAGAGTTATAACCCACTTCCAAAAGCCAAGTTGAGAGAAAACTGGTGAATTGATCAATGCAAAAGTTACTGTTTTTCTGCTGTTCCCTCACTGGGCTTGACTTCGGCTGTGGTAATACCATTGCTGGTCCAGGTCCTGCTCTGCTGCATGATTCACCAGTGTTTGCCTTCGAGGTTCAGCTCCTTGGCTCACTTAGTACACATTCCTGGTGTTCTGATTGTTTCCCAGTGGCATTCTCATTTGTTGGGCCCACCCTTCCAATGACAGCCCTTCACTTAAGAATGGTATCTTTCAGGGGCCCTTCATCTTCTTTCATGCCAACAGGTCTCAGGCAGCACCATCCCCATCCATCTGAGTTCCAGTGACCTTGAACTTCAAAGAGAAAGGGTCAGAGCCCTTTTATTTCCTCTTAAGACTGCCTCCTTGTACCACTTCAGGGGCACCATCCATATTGTATTCAGAAGGAATTGTATTCCTCTGACTTGGTACTATACATCCCTCAGGGTGTATGCCTCAAACATCTTCAGAGTATAGGCATCCATCACATTGATTACAGTATGAATGGTGCCCCCTGAAGTGGTGCAACTCAGCACTAACCGCAATCCCAGCTTTCTATCCAAAGGGAAGTGGAAAGAATAGATATTTCAATACTAAGACACTCCATTATTCCCTTCTTCCAAAGCAATAGTTCTCTTGTAGTTGTATAATATAATTAAGAAGGCTTTCTCAACTCATTCTTGCAAAACAAAGATCTGCTTCAAAGTGATTCTCTGAAGCTTATTTTTTTTAAATAAAACATAATTTCTGCTCCTCCAGGCACCACATTACACAAATAATAATAGCTATCATTTATTCAGCTGACATGGGGCATACTTTACATGCATTATCTCATCTCTCATAGAAGAATGCTGAGTTTAATAATGGAGCTAACATGTACAGAAATTATAGTAGAATGTGAAAAAAAAATTATATGAGTGAGGTAAGAGCCAAGCGCCAAGAGAAGGAATATTTCCAGCCAGAGGAGAGAAGCAATATTTCCAGCCAGAGAGGCTCATTCAATCAACATCCAGCACAGAAGTATTGTCTGTGTTTTTATGTCCTGGTCTCAAGAATCTCACAGACCCTGGGCAAAAGTAGAAGGAAATAGGTCATCTTGACAGTGTGATGTCATCTGATGACTGCAATATGGCCATCAGGGCAGGCTCCTTGGAAGAGGTGGCACATGAGCTACAAGCATCGAAGGTTTGGGGGGGCTTCTGAACAGACAAGGATGGGTTGCACCTGGATCTCATTATACCAGCCCCGTCCTCTAGAAGAGAGAGAGAGAAACAAGGGGCTGCTAACCCTCCTCCTTCCCACTCGATTCTCCTCCAAGGGCCTAATTTTGAAGCTTTTAATGGTAACCAGCCCTTCCTCTCTGTGCAACTGGCTTTCCTCCCACCGAAGATTGCACTGCACTTTTCCCTACTTAGCTCCATTCCGTTTGTGACCTCCTCTCCAATTTACCAATTCTGATTCACATCCTCCATTTTTACTCCCACTGAGAAGAAACAGCCGACTTTTGGACTTCCAAACCTCCTGGACAAAGGCCAAGCTTCCATAAACTCCAGAATATTATTGCGTGAATTAAAATGTTCACATGGTATCCGCCATGCCGTTACTCCAACATTTATTTTGGAAAATATTACATTTGGAAAATGGGAAGCATTCCAGAGTATTCTCTTACCTTGAAATATCAGTTAGACATAAGGGTATTTTGAGATCATTTCTTGCTCAAAAGTTAGCAAACAATCTGTACAATTAGTCACATAAAATTTCCTTAACATTAGCTAAGGGCTCTGGGGCTTTAAAAAAAAATGCCTATAGAATATATGTGGAGAAATTTGGGGCAGAAAGCTGCAATTCTAACTCTGAAGCAAACTTTCAAAATGCCTTTGAGTTAAATCCCACTTGGCTCTTACTGCACATTGCTCTTCCAATCACTGATGATTAGACCTTGCTCAGTTGCACTTTTTCCAAGATCTTATATGCTTCAAACTCAATCCCTCTGGCTACAAGAGGCAAAGCAGCCTAGAGCCATTGACAAAACTATGCCTAAACCTGAAGGCTGAGGCACCTGGGAGCCTAAGGGGCCCACACATATTCCTCTTTTTGCCATTGATTTCTCCTGAGCTTGGTTTTGCAGTGCTAAAGTTCCAAGAAAAGAATGCCAAGGGATCTGCTGTCCCAGGAGGGTCTTATTGATGCACCTCATTCTTTAATGTGGCTCAGTCTCCAGTGTCTATGTTACGTTTGCAGTGGCCACAATGCAAGTGAGAATGAAGAGTCTTGAGAAAAAAGAAATCCTGGTGTGATGGGCAGGTTTCAGTCACTGTATATTTCTTTCAGGCTTGGAAATTTTATAATATTTGACACTCAACATTGTCCACCATCCCTTTTATAAAAAAAGAAAGTGCTATACACAAACCTGAGTAAATGAATAAAGGAAAAATAGAAAGGCGTGTACCAACAGACAACAATTTACCTCTGGATAAAGAAGTGTAATTAGATGGTGGTAATGACAGGCTATTGATTTACATATATCATTTTTTATTACATTGACATTGTATTTATGTAGTATGTGAATAAACATAAAGGAAAGTGATAAAAATAAAATGAAAAATATTTCTTAAAAGAACTAAGTGTAATTCTATGTACTAATATAGAAAGCTATCCAAGAAATGTTAAATTAAAAGTAGCAAGTTTAAAGTGGTATCATAATTCAATTTTGGGGAAAATGTAAATATATCCACACATAATTAGTAGTATGTGCATAGAAAAAATTATGAGGAGCATAAATTATTGCTTTGGTTATTTCTGGGAGATGGGATGAAAGGGAGTTTTAGCTTTGAACATTGTATAGTCCCTAAAATATTTAAATTTTTAATATTAGCACCTCATTTTTTTTTCTAACAAACAAATTTTCTAACGATCACCAATATAGTATTATGTTCTAATTTACTAGATATTGTCCCCAAAAGACTAGTGTATAACACTACATAGTCTGATCTGAACAGCTAATTCACATCCCAACCCAAATGATAATATTCATGGGAGGTTTTCATGTGTAATAAAGATTTCCGCTTTCATACCTATACCAAACCCTCAACAAATAGTTCTTCCTACAACAAATTTTCTTATTCTTTAAAATTTTTTTTTTATTGATTTTAGAGAGGAAGGGAGAGGGAGATAGAAATATCAATGATGAGAGAGAATCATTGATTGGCTGCCTCTCACATGCTCCACTCAGGAGATGGAGCCCACATCCTGGGCATGTGTCCTGACTGAGAATCAAACCATGATCCCTTGGTTTATAGATCCACGGTAGCCAGGCAATTCCCTTATTCTTTTTATTCTCCTGGTAAACTCCTATTTATCCTTTAAAACCCAGCTCAACTATTAGCTTTTCCCTACTCCTTATGAGAATGTCTAAGCAAAATGAGAGGTGTCTCAGTGTAACATCTTCCTGCTTGGGTGGAGTGTAAGTGCCCCAAAGGGTAAGAAGGGCATCTGCATTGGTGTTGAGGGACCAGGGTGAGAAAAGATTAGTAAATAAGTAAATTTATTTTTTTTTCTTTTAAAAAGTATATTTTTATTTACTTCAGAGAGGCAGGGAGAAGAGAGGGAGGGATAGAAACACAATGATGGGAGAGAATCATTGATCATCTGCCTCTTGCAGGCACCTCAGCCCACAACCTAGGCACATGCCCTTGACCAAAATCGAACCCAGGACCTTTCAGTCTGCAGGCTATCAGTTTATCCACTGAGCCAAACCAGCTAGGGCATAAGTAAATTTATTAATTGGAGGTTTTTTATTATCAGAGTTACAAATATGGAACAGGAGAAAACTAGAATGAATTTTATGATGCTAGGTTGGAATTGGAGGCTCTCATATTTCCAATATAAAAATAGAGACAGAAATAAATGTAGATGCAAGTAACATATAATATATATTAGAAATAAGTAATATATATTGTAAGATACACACACACACACACACACACACACACACACACTTCATTTGAAAGGCTTAGGAGCAGCAACATCCCATAGCAAGGAGGCATACTTAGCATCTTCATTTTGATATACTGTTTTTTAATAAAAGGGACCATAGTTCTTTGCAGGTTGGCTGATTTCAATGCTGGGGCAATGAAAGTGAAAATAAACCTAGAAATGAACAAAAATAGATACAGAGGCAGAGAAGCATCAAACAGGCCATCAAACCTTAGTGGGAAGGCAGGGGAGGGTAAGGGACAGGTAAGAGATCACCCAAAGGACTTGTATGCATGCCTATAAGCATAACTAATGGACACAGACACTAGAGGGGGTTGGGGTGGCCAGGAGGAGGTCAATGGGAGCAAAAGTAGACATATGTAATACTATATGTAATACTCTAAACAATAAAATAAGTAAGTAAATAAACAAATAAATAAATGAATAAATACAAAAATAAAAATAAATCTAGACATCTTGTACCAAAAAACAACAAAGGAGTGTTAAAAAATGACAGGGACATGTCTAAAGACCACAAGAGACAACTTGTGGTCTTTAGACATGTCATACCTGGGACATTTGAGTAACAAAATATGTAATAATAGTGGATCTTAGCCTACTGGATACAGTAGGAATCCGTGATTATATACTGATATAAATAAATAAATAAATAGAATGTTTAATGAGGAAATGGATATTTATATAGTCTTAAGGTTCTCCCTCATTGAAAACATATTAATTACAAAGAGAAAAAGAATGACTTCATAGTGGACAAGTCTGGCAGACAGCATCTTGATCAACTAATCAAAGTACCCATATCCAGTAATGGAACAAATCAAAATTGTATGCCATCTGATAGGATGCAATGAGAAGACATGATGTCACTTTTATGATATTCCTTTCTGAGGTGCATAACCAGAATCTTATCGTGAGAAAACTCCAGCAACAAATTGAGGGTCATTTGACAAATGAAATGGCCTGCAATTTTAAAATGTCAAGGTCATAAAAATCAAGGAAAGACAGGAATTTTTCAGAGTGAGGAGACTAAAGAGATATGAGATAAATACAGCATGATTTTATACTGTTCTTTTACTTTAAAAGATGTTTTATGAACAATTATTAAAACTTGAATGGGATCTGAGGAATAGAGAGTAGTCTATTGACATTGATTTTCCTGGTTTGGATGGGTTTTCTTTGGTTCTATAAGAAAATGTTGTTTGTAGGAAATACTAAAGTATTTGAGAGTACTAGGGCACCATGTTAACTGCTAACAAATAGTTCAGAAAAAAAGTTTTTGTACTCTTCTTGTAACTTTTCTGTAAGTTTGAATCTATTTCCAAATTAAAAGTTTGTTTATTTTAAATATATTTTTATTGATTTCAGATAGGAAGGAAGAGGGAGAGAGAGATAGAAACATCAACGATGAGAGAGAATCATTGATTGGCTACCTCGTACATGCCCCCGACCAGGGACTGAGTCTGCAACCTGGGCATATGCCCTGACCGGGAATCAAATCTTGACCTCCTGGTTCATAGGTTGATGCTCAGCTGCTGAGCCACACTGGTTAAGCTAAAATGCAAAAAATATATTAAAAATTCTAAAAAAAAAAAAAAAAATCCCATGTAGACTCAAAGCATCTTTATTGGACCAGAAGCTCCCTAGATGACCCCAATGTTTAGTATTGGAAACTATTGGATTAAATAATATGATGTATTCCTCGATCTAATTTGAAGCCCATTAGATTAGAATCTCCAGAAGTGAAGTCTGGATACTTTTCAAGATTTATTTACAATCAGTTCTTGGGATCTGAGAAGCTTGAGAATCATTAAAATTCATCGTGGAGGTCACTGAATTTTTTTTGTCAAAGGCATGCAAGGTGTGGCAGTTTAGTATCAAAATAGTGCATTATGTTTGTACATCAAAGAACACGAGGAGGCCTGATCAAGCTTTCTACATCCTATTGCCAAAGAATAGGACCTTGGGGCAGCAGAGAACTACTGCCAGGAGAAAGGTAGCCCTGGAGACCATCTAGATCACGTATCAAACACAAGGCCCGCGGGCCAAATCCGTCCCGCCAGGCCTTGCAATGTGGCCCGCACCGCGCTGTCATCACTGCACTCCGCTGCGTTTCCATCACAATGACAGTTTATGACTGTTCAGTAAACCATTCGGCCCGCGATTTAGGCTGGATTTTAGATTTTGGCCCCTTCTCTGATTGAGTTCGACACCCCTAATCTAGATAGTCACTGTACTAGTAGCTAAGGGCATGAAAAGGTCTGTTGTTTGAGAGAGGGCTGAAAATAGCTGTTGTATTTTTATAGTTGAAAAGGAAAGTAGACTGGCCTCTGGTGGGACCCCGGGACTGGAATGGCAGTGGATTTGCAATCTGTGTAGAACTGATACCTGAGCCCATCTGAGTAAGTGTCATAGGACTAACTGGGGGGCTTGGAGAGCAATTGCATCTTGTGGAAAGGAGATCCAGTGGGGCCATTCTTTGTTGGTAATGGCATTGAGAGAATGGAGTCCCTCCATCAAAGTCCCATGCTGGCCTGTGCAGTGAATTAGGCCAGCAGTGGCATCTGGCAGGACCTGGACAACAGTGGGCATCTACTTTCCTTTTTTTAAAAATATATTTTTATTGATTTCAGAGAAGGAAGGGAGAGGGAGAGAGAAAAAGAGATAGAAACATCAACGATGAGAGAGAATTGTTGATTGGCTGCCTCCTGCGCACCCCCTACTGGGGATCGAGCCCACAACCCAGGCATGAGCCCTTGACAAGAATCAAACTTGGGACCCTTCAGTCTGCAGGCCAACGCTCTATTCATTGGGCCAAACCAGCTAGGGCTTCACTTTTAACAGCAACACCTTGGGGCATCAGGACTAGTGTAGACACTGGATCCCAAGGCTTAGCTTAGCTTGAAGTAGAAGTCAAATGGCTCTCCTAAGAGGGCAGTAAACACCCTCCAGCATTCTTAGAAGACCCAGAAGAAAGGGAAAGGGTCCTAAGAATGTGGCACAAGATTCACACTCACCTAGCCTGAGCGGCTCAAGTCACTTTTCCTTTAATTAGGAGACTTGGTCATGTGATCATAATTCTACTCTCAGCGTTGAGTTTATATACTAGCTCCATTTCAGTGGACCTGCTTTGATTTCTACTGGACTACTCAGCACATGTTGGGATCCAGTACATGATTACGGACGAATAGATAATCAGATCTGATTTCCACAAATCCAACTGGGAACTCATGTTAGACCTGCTTTTGTATTCTGCGAACCTTACATTAAACAGGTTACTAAGACACCAGGACTACATTTTATAGTGTATTCCAGATGCATATACCCAGTCTCCCACACCTCACCAGTCTATGATTAAAAATGAGGTCAGGTTTACATTATAAAGTCCAAATTACTGTGGCTCAAACTTTCATCTTCTCTGATGACAGGAAGTCTCACTTTTTACGAGGCTCCTCTTCATAAATAGGTCTTTGCACCTCCCAGTTGCTCACGTGTTCCACAAACCCATACTGTCCCCACCACCTCTGTGGCTTTAGATTGCTCATCACATCCCATCCCCCCTCTTCCATGATCACCTGTCACTCCCTGCAATTTTGCAATTGAAGCCACCACATCTACACTGATTTTAGGGAAGGATTTTCTTCCCTTTACTAAATGTTTCTAAAGGTAGACACACACACACACACACACACACACATATATATATATATATATATATATATATATATATATATATATATATCTTTTCTGATTTCAGAGAGGAAAGAAGAAGGAGAGGGAGAAAGATAGAAACATCAATGATGAGAGAGACAAATCAATTGGTTGCCTCCTGCATGCGCCCTGACCAGGGCCAGGGATCAAGCCTGCAACCGAGGTACATACCCTTGACTGGAATTGAACCCAGGACCCTTCAGTTCACAGGCCAACGCTCTATGCACTGAGCCAAACAGGCTAGAGCCAGACCCTTTTTAAAATTTCCTGCATCATAACATCCTGCCTAGGATGTACCATTTAACAAAATTTTTACAAAATGGTGAAGGATACAAGAAAGGAATTCTAAAACTGACAAACTTAGAAATGGCTATGAATTCTGAATGCTCTTAGACTCGACAGCCAAAGTACAGGCTTTCAGGGCCTTGAAGTTGCCTTCCTGCCTAGTTCCCAGGCTTGGGTTGGGCTCTCTGGCAGGGTCTGCTTATCTTCTCCCTGTGGAGGTGACCTCCAGTGAGTTTGTCCTGTTGAAAGCCCACGCCACCAAGCTCTGGCAGCCCCAGGAGAGCAACACATTTTTCCCTGTGGTCTCTCATCTCAGGCCTGCCTTCCCTACCCTCGTTTCCTATCCACTTCCTCTGGGGAAACTCCAATGGGGTCAGGCCTGTTCCTGTGGCCTCTGTGAGATCATCACATAGAAGTGAAGTATCCAATGGAGAACATTCCCCAAGCCCAGGTTTGAGTATTACCACATGTGAGATATTCACAGGCCAGTCTTCTTGGACTCAGCCTAGTGCAGCCCTATTTCCTTTTGTGGCATTTTATCCACATGAAGTAAAAACCCAGACTGTAGCTTCCCTGTGGTCCCAGAATCTTCACCTGCAATCTCCTGTGAGAAGCTCTTTAAACAGGAAGCTCGAGAATCTCTACCCAAGTAAACAATCCCACCCTGGCTGGGTGTCTACACCCACATCTTCCAGGAAATAGTGCTCCCAGCTACAGGGATGTCCCTCTGCCCATAACTAAGGCTGATTTTAATGTTATTCTGCAGAAAAGTTCAGATCTCTGGAGCCACAGTTGTCACACTTACATTCCAGAAAAGGGTCTGGTTCAATATTACAATAGTATATCTGATTCATACATTTTGATCCTTTTCTCCAAACCAAGGATGAATTGGCCTCAAAATGAAGGAAAGTTTCCACCTCTGGAAAACTACTTGAAGATCTGAAATGACCACATTCAAGCCACTATCCCCACCCCAGCCTTCTCAAAGTTTGGGCCCATTTTTGTCGGGGCTCCCGCTACAGGTACTTGGACCTGTGATTCCCAGGGTCTCTGCTTTCCGCAGGGGTCTCACTCCTGAAGGGGCTTCCAGCTCTGAAATGAGGGCGAGGGAAACTGCCTGGAAACTCCTTCCAGGGCACACAATCCATTCCCGGTAACGTAAATATGGAATTAATTTTGACTTCTTTTTCTTGGACCTCAGATATCTGACATGTCAGCATTCATTCAAAAAGAATTTTATAAAGGTTAAAGAAATAGAGTTAGCCAATTAGTGAACCTGAGATTCTTTAGGGATTCCATTTCTGGAGTCATAGGTCACTCAGAATTATATGGACTTGGAGGTGTGGATTTTAGTGGGTTTAGGTTGTATAGATTGTCAACTCAGATAAATGGAAGCAAAGATGGATTTTCCTCAATACATTCTTGAGTGCACTTTAAATTGTATAATTAACAACAGCTGGCAAGTGTTCATGTCTTTTCCATTTATATTGGCCACTAGCCCAAACAATCAAAATGGGTTTTTGCAAATCATAAACTTAAAAATCGTCATCGGGGAATGCCAATTAAAGAGAAATTAAATCCTCACCCGAGGACATGTTCATTGATTTTTAGAGAGAAGAGGAAGTGATTGAACCTGCAACCTAGGTGTGTGCCCTGACCTGGAATTGAACCTGCGACCTTTCGGTGTCTGGGATGATACTACTACCAACTGAGCCATATGGGCCTGGACGGGGAGGCCATGTTTAACTAAAAAACAAAACAAAACAAACAAAACACAACTAGATACACAGAATGCAGAGAAGAGTCACAGAGAACTTTCCATTCTGTTCTCTTGCCTTCAGTTCCAGTCATTCCAGTGTTTATTGCCTACTAGCCAGACACTGTGCTAGGTCTTATAGTTGCTATCAAGATGAAAGAGCAAACCTATCATTGTATTCTTTTCCTCCTGGTTATGGGATAGAGGGGAGGGGGATGGCAGGAAATACTTTTAACTAAAATGTTAAAACTACAAGGCTGTTCTCGGTAACAGAGGTATGAACATGTGCTGTGGAAGCACAGAGAAGAGCAACTAACTCTACCCAGAAGGCTTCAGAGAGAAGGTACAGTTGAGTCATATATTGAAAGGTGAGTTAGAAAAGATCAAGACAAGAAGCCCTGGCTGTTTTGGCTCAATGGATAGAGCATCAGCCCGTGGACTAAAATGTCCTGGGTTTGATTGGTTGAGGCACATGTAGGAGGCAACCAATTGATGCGCCTCTCTCATATAGATGTTTTTCTTTCTCTGTCTCTCCCCTTCCTTTCCACTCTCTCTAAAAATCAAAAGGAAACTATCCTCGGATGAGGATTAACAAACAATAAAAAGAGACAAGGATTTCAATATTTGTTTGATGCCTATCCTTCCTACTAGACTGACTATAATTCCATGAAGGTAGGGACTGGATCTTGTTCAATGTTATATCTCTGCTATCCAAGTCAGCACTTAGCACATCTCTATTATAAAAAAAACCCATGGCCATGATGCCGTCACACCGTCACAACCAAATGCCAAAAGGTACCTGCTGAACGTCATATGATTTCTTCATGGGAACAAGTAAGTGTTGCTCTGTTCAATTCTCATCTTCCAACGAATGTCAATTTAAGTGCTCCTGAGAAGGAAAGGCTAGGGGAGGAAACTATTCTTATCTCCATCCACAACTGTCTTCAAGGTGAGCCTGGCTGTGCCCACAGCGAGATGTGCCCTCGTGGGCGGGGACTTGACTCTGGGTCCTGTGGCAACCTGGTCTGGGTCTAGTGTGATTTTGCGTGGTGGCCTCTAGTATTAAAATAATTGTTGACCAACTAAACAAACAGTATCTTAGGTAAATAGAAATATACGTACAATAGCAAAGGTGGGGTGAGCCAAAATAGGTTTATAGTTCCAAGTATGTGAAACACAGTTTATTCTTGTATTATTCATATGAACAACTGTAAATCTGCTTCTTTCCCCATTCTGCAAATAATAGGATGATTTTCCTAGGATATGGTTTAAAACATGAGCACCGTTAGTTCCTGGAAAGGAAAGCAATGTGTCCTGAAACAGCTCAAAAGAGGGAGCATTAGAGAACAAGCTAGAAGATCTGAGTTCTAGTCCCAGCCCTGTTATTAACCACTTACATGACTTTGAATCATAGATTAGCCTATACAACCCTCAGTTTTCTTACTCATAAAATAGTTTGTAAAAGTTTATTTTTACAATCCTATATAATAAAAGGCTAATATGCAAATTGTTCCATCAACTGGGAATACCACTGGGAATTCAACCAGGAGGCCCAACTGGCCGGCCAACTACCCTCAGCACCTTCCTTGGTCGGCCCCATCCCTGATTGACCCCCTCCCACCCCAATCAGGAGTGGGGCTGGCCCGCCAACTGCCCAAAGCCCCTCCCCCTGGCCAGAACAGCCTGATTGGCCCGATCAGGGCTGGAGGACCAGACCCCACCTGTGCACAAATTTGTGCACCAGGCCTTTAGTATTATATATTATTAAAAAATGAAATAAAGAATGTAGTATTTATTGCATCTTTTCCTTTTTTTTTCAGAATGCAAAATTAGTACATACACCCAAGCTGTAATATGGCCGATGAAATACATACTGATCATTTCTCCCTCCCTTCTTTACCAAAATTTCAGTACTGACAAAATACATGAATAAATACTCAAAAGTAAGGAATGTGTAATCAAACGAGAAAGCTGAGACTCTTGCCACATCAAAGCTGCTGCTCTTGGCCATGTGCTTCCCTGGCCAGGGCCTTCTAGTTCTCTCTAAGCTAGCCAAGGAGATGAACAGATAGAAAGTCTGAAACGATGAAAAGCTAAGCAGCATTAAGGTTACAGAGATTTTAGCATCAGCCTATTGCAGGCATTCCTAAAAGGTTTTGTGCCGTGGATCTCCCTGGCTGCTTAGGAAGACTATGGGTTCCTTCTGCCTTAGTCTGATCAGCCTGCTGTAATAGAAAACCACAGACCGGGTGGCTTGTAACAACAGAAAAGGAGGCTCAAAAGTTCAAAATCATGGTGCCAGCATGGTCAAATTCTGGTGGGGCCTTTTTCCTGGTTCACAGCCACTGTCTTCTTGCTGTGTCCTCACGTGGCAAAAGGGACAGGCTACCCATGGTCGGCAAACTGCGGCTCGAGAGCCACATGCGGCGCTTTGGCCCCTTGAGTGTGGCTCTCTCATAAAATACCACGGCCTGGGTGAGTCTATTTTGAAGAAGTGGTGTTAGAAGAAGTTTAAGTTTAAAAAATTTGGGTCTCAAAAGAAATTTCAATCGTTGTACTGTTGATATTTGGCTCTGTTGACTAGTGAGTTTGCTGACCACTGGCTAAGCTCTTGGGGGCCTCTGTTATAAGGGGACCTCCTAATAATATCACATTGAACACTGGGATGTCTACATAGGAATTTGGAGGGACAAGAACATTCAGATCAGAGCATCTTTTCAGAATAATACATTTGAATGCATAAAATTAAAATATACAAGGTTATAAAAGAAATTATACTGAAATACAATTTTTAAAATATTACAATTTTGGGATATACTACCATATTAACAAATTAAATAACAAGGTCTCACAGTTGACTATCATTTTTAATATGTCTGAAAAATGTAATAAAATTGAAATATAATATGAAAATGTCTGTGATTTCTATTGGTGATAATGTCACAGATACTGCCAAAACTCCTGTGGTTTCTTGCCTATATTCAGATGGTGGAAAATAGGATATTTCAGTTAAAAGTTAGTGAAAATAAAATTGTAATTATATTTCAGTCAAGTCCATGGACTCCCCTGAATTCTACCCACAGACCCCAGGTTAAAAAAGACTGATAGAATTTCTAGATTTCCTAAGAGCAGAGAAGATGTGATTCTTTAATTTTCTAGAACTGAAAAAACACATGATAGTTCAGATTTAAAAAGTTTACTAAATTCCGGTATAATAATGCAAAAAAAAAAAAATGAAATAAAGAAGCATGACAAGAAACATATGGCAAAACACCAGCAATAAAGAGAAAACCCCCAAAACAACCTGAGTAGAAAGACAAATAACAAATAGCACTGAAATCTAATGAGCAAAATCCTTTGCAAGAAAACAATGAAGAAATATTTTTAAACACTGAAATTTCCTTTGAATCTATTATTATATTTATAATGAAATTATCATTAGTTTGAGGTAGAATAAGGGTAAAATTGAACATATGAATATAGAACAATTAGCAGTTCTGAACTAAAATAAACTCTAGTAAGAAAAAAATATAATCCAGAAGGGAGTATTGGAATGCAAGTATAATGTATATTAATTTGGAAAAATTAAGTAATATAGTAATATAAAATAAAAAGTGAAAGAGCTCTGTCATAATCTTTTATTTGTTGTGTATTCTCCTATACCTCTTTAATGCCCATGTAAACATGCACACAAATACATACATACATACAAAATACCTTTTATTCTTTAAATAACAAGCTCCCTCTATATAAAATGGTTTCTTGGTTTCTCCCCTCACCCCTCATTCAATGGAATATAGTGCCATCTTTCAATATTATTATATGCAGATCTACTTCACTCTTTTTTGCTATCACATTCTACAATATGGATATATCATTATTCATTTAACACATTTCTAACATGGACAATTATATTGTTTTTAATAGTTGTTCTCTTATAAATAACTAGTGGCCCAGTGCATGAAATTCATGCACATTAAAAAAGAATTAATTAGAGGAAATATTTGAATATTGCTATTTGCCCTTTCTCTATAATAGAAGTGTTGGAGATGAAAGAAAAATAGTAAAATGCATATGAAAACCTTCCTCCTGTCAGAGTCTGGGGCACCCCTTGGGACTCAGAGTCAAGTCCCCACCCACCCACTCACACCTCAAAATCACAGGAAACCCAGGCCCAGCCAGCCCCACCCCAGTCAAGACCTGCATGGCAGGGAGTGCAGCTTCAGGTCCCCTGGCCCAGTGTTAGGGCAGAGGACATGGCCTCAGGTGTCCCAGCCTGGCCTCAGGTCCTCCACCCCAGCTTGAGGGCATGAGGGTGCAAGGGCAAGATAATCATTTGCATATTAGCTCCTTATTAGGACTAGATGCCCAATGCACAAAATTCATGCATGGGGGGGGGGGGGCATCTCCTCAGCCTGGCCTGTACCCTTTCCCATCCAGGACCCCTGGGGAATGTCTGTCAGCTGGTTTAGGCTCTCTCACAATCCTGGAACTCTGGCTCCTAATTGCTCACCTGCTTGCCTGTCTGGTTGCCCCTAACTGTCCCCTCCTTGCCAGCCAAGTTGCTCCTAACTCCCCCCCGCCCCTCCAAGGGCCTGGCCACTCCTTATTGCCACCACTGCTGGCTTGGTCATCCCACACAGCCTGCTTGTTCAGTCGTTTGGTCGTCCCTCACTAATCCCACTGCTGGCCTGGTTGTAGGCAGCCATCTTGTGTGGGTATGAGGGCCAATTTGCATATTACCTCTATATTATATAGGATACTTGGAGAAATTTTCTGTCAGTATTTCTATAGAATAGAGGGCTAGAATTAGAAGTGTTGGGTCAAAGATGAAGATGCTACCAAAATGACTTCTAAAAATATTGCTAACTTAAAGACTCGCTATAAGCATATGAAGTACAATATTTTATTTTATTATTTTAAATATATTTATTTATTGATTTCAGAGAGGAAGGGAGGAGAAAGAGATAGAAACATCAATGATGAGAGAAAATCATTGATTGGCTACCTCCTGCATGGCCCCCACTGGGGATTGAGCCTGCAACCCAGGCATGTTTCGTTGGTCGGAATTGATCCTGGGACCTTTCAGTCTGCAGGCGGACATTCTATTCACTGAGCCAAGCCTGCTAGAGCCGAAGTACAATATTTTAAAGAGGACAAAAAATGGAGATAATTTGGTTGTGAATTTTATTTTACAAATGACAAAAATAAGCATTACTTTGCACAGGAGAAATGGCTTTGTCCTTCAGACCAAATGTGCAAAATACTTTTCCAAAATTGATCACAAACTAATTTAAACATTTAGTGATGAAGAAACTCTTCAATTCTTCAGGTTTTATTCCATTAAAACCAGACCATCAAATAAATCCTTGCAGATAATACTATTTTCATAAGGTAATCTTAGTGAGAAAAACCCCTGCCTTTGAATTTGATTCTAAACATGGTGGAGCACTGATTAGTGCAGTGAGAGTGAAAAGATCCTTGATAAAAAGAATCTAAGTTATCTTAGAATTTGTAACATTCTAATATGTTAAGAATGTAATTGCTGGGCAGGTTTAGACATGTACTTAAGACTTTGAGAAGACAGGTACTGAAAAGTTCTGAGAGAGAAAAAGGCCTATTACTTGAATCTTCAAATTAGAGTAAAATTATAGAGTGCTAACTATAAAAGGTCAACTAAAAAAGGTATTCTTTAAATTGTGTTTTAGTAATTCAGCAAATATTTGAGTGTGCCTATGTAGTAGACACTGGGTTAGGCACTGAAGACATTAAATCTAATTTGGAGGATATTGTAGTTTGTAAGAACTTAATGTATTTGATATACATTAATTCTCTAATTATTTAAAATGTACCCCCATTTAAAGCAAAAATGTGCCAAGACCGATTTGGCTCAATGGATAGAGAGTCGGCTTGGGGACTGAAGGGACCTGGGTTCTATTCCAGTCAAGGGCATGTACCTTGGTTGCGGGCATATCCCCAGTAGGGGGTGTGCAAGAGGCAGCTGATCGATGACTCTCTCTCATCGATGTTTCTAACTCTCTATCTCTCTCCCTTCCTCTCTGTACAAAATCAATAATATATGTGTGTGTATATATATATATATATATATATATATATATATATGTATATAAAATGTATCCCCGCTTTTGAATATATTTTTATTGATTTCAGAGAGAGGAAGGGAGAAATAGAAACATCAATGAGCACTGACCCGTTGCCCCAAACTGAAGGTGGATGGAGCCATCTTACTTTTCTAAGTTGTGAAAAGTTGGAAAATCAGGTTAGAAAAAAAGGCACCTCGCTAAGGAAGGACACACAATCTGAGCATCTGTCCTGACCGGGAACGAACTGTGACCTCCGGTTTCATAGGTCAACACTCAACCATTGAGCCACGCTGGCCGGGCTGTATCCCCATTTTACAAATGAGTAACATCAATTGCAGAGAAGCAAAAATAGCCTTTATTTTAAAAGATTATATGGGAGGGCTACTAGAGCACCATCTGACATACAAAGAAATACAAGAGATGGTCCCTGCCTTCAAAGCACTTTACAGTTTTAAGTACCAGAATTTCAAAAAGAATTGTTAATAAAACATAGAGCCTTCACAAAGAAAAATAAAATGCTGGTACTTTGTATCATGCTTAGATTTTCAAAGGACTTGTGAAAAGTTAGAAAAACAAGTTAGAAAAAGAGGCACCTCATCAAGGAAGAACATACAAGAGTAGCAGTAAGAATTCTAAGGATGTAGCTACACCCCAAAATGAATAATTGTTTGAGTCTCATTATGGTCAACAAATAAGACATTGTAGTTATGTTTGGACTTAGGTAAGAAAGGTAGGCCCTACATTTTGGAGGCCAATAATGTAATCTAAATGGGTGAAAAGCAGGATGCAAAATTATTAACTCCCCTTTTGTTTTTATATTTTAATAAAAAATAATTATCACTTATTAGAAAAAAAATTAAGGCCAATTGAAGCCCAAGGAGGCTGAGGAGACAATAAGAATTTAGCTACTTTCCATAAATTCCAGTGTCCAGGTTCAAGGAACTATATGTATCATGGAACTATGTAACTTGTAGATATTGCAGAATTGTGGAGCCTATGGATAGTTTTATGTGCTCATGGATAGTTTGAGAGGATCAGAAGCTTGAGCTCGGACTCATGTTGTTCCAATACTGTAAAAAGTAAAGTATAAAAGACCATTTCTAGAAACTATAAACTGAGGTGTCCTGGGATGGTAAGCCAGAAATTCTATATGGGAGTCAGTTATTTGTTCTCTCAAAATAGTGCAGTTTCACACTAGCATTCTAAGTGCTAAGGGAAAGTGTAAAGATGACAAATAGGCGATCGATTTTGCCTCTTAGAAACTGGAAGTTTTAATATGGAGTTAAGGAAGTAAACCAAAAGCAAGCAAATCAATAAGAAATGAATTCTAAATATTTTTGTCTTGCTTTCTTCTTTTCTTAAAAAATATTTTTATTGATTTCAGAGAGGAAGGGAGAGGGAGAAGGAGATAGAAACATTAATGATGAGAGAGAATCATTGATTGGCTGCTTCCTGCATACCCCCTACTGGGGATCGAGCCTGCAACCTGGGCAAGTGCCCTGACTGGGAATCAAACCATGATCTCCTGGTTCGTAGGTTGATGCTCAACCACTGAGCCACACACACCGGATGGGCTTGCTTTCTTCTGTAAGGAGAAGATGCAGTACTTTGAAATTTCTCTCTGCCAATTCTTTCATTTACTGTTTATTCAATATTTTATTGTAAAACTTTTGTTCTTTATGCAAGGCACTGTGCTATGTGGTACAGAAAATAATAAAGAAGAATCAAAAGTAAATTTTGCCTTCAAGGAGCTTACAGTAAGAGGGAGTTGTATTAAAAATTTAAAATGCAAGTGTCTTAGCTTGTGGGGGCTGATAGAACAAAAATACTATAAACCGAGTGATTTAAACAACAAACATCTGTTTCTCACTGTTTTGGAACCTGAGGGGTCCATGATGAAGGCACCAGCTGATTCCTTGTCAGGTGAGGACCAGCTTCCTGGTTCACAGCCCGTGCCTTTGGGCTGTGTTCTCACAAGGTGGAAGCTATTGATAAAGGTTCTTGGAGTCTTTTATAAAAGCACCAATCCCTTTCCTGATGGCTCCATCTCGTTATCTAGTCACATCCCAGAAGCCCCATCTCCTAATACCAACACATTGTGAGTTAGAATTTCTACATGAATTTGGGGTGGGTGAGAATGACACAAACCACCAGTCTACTGCAGTTAGTGATGAAGATCATCTTGCATCCGTTCATTTAAAACAAGCTGTATAGTTGCACATATATTCATTTGAATATATTCATTTGAAACAGGAGGGTCAAAGAAGGATCACTTACCCTTTGAGACAACGTGGAGGACCTGGAGAGTATTATGGTAAGTAAAATAAGGCAGCCAGAGATAGACAAATATCACATGATCTCACTTATCTGTGGAGTCTAATGAACCAAGTAAACTGATGAATAAAATAGAACAGGGGGCATGGAAACATGGAACAGACGATGGATTCTCAGAGGGAAGGGAGGCAGGAGCCAGGTGGAGGGAGATTAAACAAAGAATTTATATGCATTACCCAAGGACACTTATAAAAGGGTGGTAAAGGCCTGGGGCAGGATGGGAATTGGGTGGAGAGGGATATGGGAGAAAAACTGGGGATATCTGTAATATTCTCAACAATAAAGATCATAAAAAAGAAAAAGAGAGGTCATGCAGCCCATGAGGGCAAAGGAAAATAAACTGAGATTAGCCAGTTGTTTCACAGGTAGCCTCGGGTGGTTGTGTTTGGCAGAAGACAGTGTGGCAGATACTAAACAGATCTCATTTACCTTCCTTTTCATTTTCCATCGTCCTTTGAAATTAGGTTGGCGACAGATTCTGAACATGGATGTAAGCAGAGTAATTTAGATCACTTCAAGTCCTGGCCCTTTAAAATAAGAATAATTAATCCGAAACTAGTAAAGCTAATCTTATGCCTGCAACCAGTGGAGGCCCAATAAAGATGAAGGAGACCTTTAACCTTGAATCACTTCTTGGAGGTGCATTGCCCTGAAAAGCTGGCCAACCTGCTCTGGACTTTTTGTGATCACAGAATAAGCCTTTCTTATCTTAAGCCTCTGAGATTTAGGGGTGTATTTGGTACATCGGTATAGCTTAACTTTCTTGGCTAATACCCACAAATTGCCAAGGTCAGAAACCAGGTTTTGACAGCACACCAAGGG
Source organism: Pipistrellus kuhlii (assembly GCF_014108245.1). Classification (NCBI taxonomy): domain Eukaryota; kingdom Metazoa; phylum Chordata; class Mammalia; order Chiroptera; family Vespertilionidae; genus Pipistrellus; species Pipistrellus kuhlii. The sequence continues at coordinate 43,545,540 of NW_023425595.1, forward strand.
AGGCTCTGTCACAAAACAAGGCTAAGCGACACAAAGCAAGCTTATAAATGAATGTATAAATCAAAATTCCAATTTATTAAAGGGCAGGGAGAATAAAAAGAAGCCTTCTCATACAAACTAGGGTGTTGATGCTGCTATGGTCAATTCCTTTCTCTCCCTCAAGACTGGCCTGCATGGGAAATCAAGCCATCATCAAAGTTTGCTTGGAGCACCTGTTCTCAGAAAAAGGACATTTGTCAGATGGATCACATGCTGAATGACATCCTTCCAACAGAGCTCATGTATCCATGTCATCGTAAAGATGGTTTTGTCAGTGCAAGGTCCTTTCCCTGCAGTTCCCACTCCCCTAAGCATATGCCTCAATGGCCTCGGCGGCTGTCCCTTTTTGTACTTCCATTCCTATCAGCTTTTCTTTTTAGGCATATTATTGACTCAGTCTAACCTTTTAGACAGATGTGACTGGCCTTTGAGGCATTGCTTTTAGATATTTGCTTCTAGGGTCCCGGGTTCGATTCCGGTCAAGGGCATGTACCTTGGTTGCGGGCATATCCCCAGTAGGGGGTGTGCAACAGGCAGCTGATCAATGACTCTCTCTCATCGATGTTTCTAACTCTATCTCTCTCCCTTCCTCTCTGTATAAAAATCAATAAAATATATAAAAATAGATATTTGCTTCTAACTATTCTGTATGGATTTTGTATTTTTCCTCTCACAGAACCATCATAAATCTTTTACTTTCAAATTCTGTGGTGGGAGCAGCAGGAGTCTGAAGTGGGGGAGGCTGGGTGTCCTTCACCATGTTCTCCAAGTGCCGATAACTTCCTCAGACCAAGACAGATGCTGGGAATTCTAAGGACAGTGTGCCTGGATATTTTGTAAGGTTGTTTGAGAGCATTTTGTAGACTTCTTGGAAGGCTTGGAGGATGGTGAGAAAATTCTTATCGGAGGATGGAGAAAAAGGCACCCTTGTTATGCAGTGGAGAAAAATTTGGCAACACTCTTGCCTGCTGAATTGTGGAAAATAAAAAAATCTCTAACACACAGGTGCATTTGGTTAAGGAAAGTGCTAGGCAGAATGTTGAAAAGTATCAGTTGATTAAAAAAAATTTTTTTTAAATCATAGGTAGAGATGAGATAAATGAATTATTTACTTTTTAAGCATAATTTAGAGGCAATATAAAAAACCTAGGGTCACTGGAACCGGTTTGGCTCAATGGATAGAGCGTCGGCTTGGGGACTGAAAGGTCCCGGGTTTGATTCTGGTCAAGGGCATGTACCTTGGTTGAGGGCATATCACCAGTAGGGGGTATGCAAGAGGCAGCGGATCCATGACTCTCTCTCTCATTGATGTTTCTAACTCTCTGTCTCTCTCCCTTCCTCTCTGTACAAAATCAATAAAATATATTTAAAAACAAAACAAAACAAAAAAACACTGTAAAGATATTTAAAACTATTCTCCTTAGACCCCATCAGCTTGATAAGAGGGCTCCTAAATATTTGAAGGGCATTTCCCAAGAGTTTACTGACTCTTAGCTTGAGATGGAAAAATGTCTTTCTCAAAGAGATTTGTGGGTATGGTCTTTTAAAAATAGAGTGGTTATAATTTGATATATAGGAATCCCCCCAAATTTTAAAGGGAATTATATTGGCAGAAGATGGAAAATGTCTTCCTCAAAGAGATTTGTGAGTATGGCCTTTTAAAAATAGAGTGGTTATAATTTGATATATAGGAATCCCCCCAAATTTTAAAGGGAATTATATTGGCAGAAGCAATACCTGCTTGGACCAAAAGAGTATAAGAATCTCACAATACAAAAACTTTCAATTCTTATATGGCAAAAGTTTACATTTACATCTCAAAGTGGAATATGATATTTAAAATAAAATAACGTGAAGAAAATTGTGAAGTTATGTTGCAACCACAATTAGTAGCAAAATCAAAATTATATGCAGCTATTTTGGAAAGCTTGCCTCATATCAACAAAGAGAATGTGTATCTGAATGCTGCTGGAGTCGAGGTGCCCCAGTGTCTTTGTCATTGTGCTCATGCCTGATATTCACTTCGTTAATGACCACATGTAAAACCGAACAATTTAGGGTTGTTAAGTCCTCTGCACGAGAATCTTCTTCATTGATATCTTCAAACCAGAATCTTCAATTTTCAGCTTGGCTGATAGTCAAAGCCTTTGAATTCAGCCACAAGTTGCCAGATTAGTTTCCTTCATTTGCTGTGTATCTTCTTTGAAGAAACTCTTTGCTGCACCTTGTTGATGAACTCCAAGACTTTTTTTTTTTTTTTTTTTTTTTTTTTTTTAATGACAAGAAGCAACAATGAAGTCCCAAGAGTATATTCCGACAAGCTACTGGTCATCGGCAGCCTAAAAGAATAAATGGCCCGTGCAGACACAGTCTGTAACATCACCATTAAACCTGGTGGCAGCATGATGAGGAACCTTTCTTTTGAAAAAAACAGCCTGATGTATTTTATAATCCTATATAATAAAGATGCAATATGCAAATGGTCGTTACACAGTGAAGCATAACAACCAACTACATAGACAGGATCATGGATCAGCGGGGCCGGGGGGGGGGGAGCAGCGGAGAGCTACAGGAGGGGGCAGGGCAGCAAGCTCTAGTGGGGGTGGGAGGGCCGGAGGGCAGGGCAGCGGCGGACAGCTATAGGAGGGTGGCAGCAAGCTACTGGTGCACAGATTCATGCGTAGGGCTACTAGTAGTACCTTATAAAGCAATATACAAATGTAAGCTACTGGTTTACAAACTGCTGCATTTTGCAGCCCCCCCCCCAAAAAAAAAAAATCTAAAAGCACAGATAACCTTCCCTGAAACCTGTATCAATGCCTTCCCACTCTGGAATTTCTACAGCAGCGAGAGACAGCAAAGATATAGAGTACACTTTCAATTCCTTTGAATCTGAAACTTTGTCTGAAATAGTCTCTTTGCCATCCAACTCATTAGCACTGTCATCTAATACCTGTGGCAACCATAACTGTGCCCTTCCCTTCTCAAATATCTTTAAGCTTCAAGTCTCCATGTCACAGTTAATTAAAATAAATTGCCTGCTTTTAATTGTATATAAAAATTTCCCTTAGTTATTGGTATTTTCTGTGCCACATGGTAAACATTATAATGTTTATCATTATGCATGCAAACTACATGAGCTATTGCATTCAAAAGCAATTGATAGCAACCATATTAATTGTTTGGCGATTAAAACAATATTCTTTAAGTATTATACATCCTAACAGGATAGTTTGTTATGTATATTTAGCCTTTTACTTTATCTGAAACATGTTAGAAATTTTGGGGTTGATGTGTAACAAATTTATCTTTTTCCACTTAAAAGCAGGCTCCCATTTAGAAATTTCTTGCAGAACATCAGATTTTTACAGATGGATTATTAAATTTAGGTAAGATAATCATGCATTGCCCTTCCTATAATTTCGGAGGACAAATTCATGCTGTATTTCTGACTTATATCTTCATTGGAGAATTTTAAGAAATCATCGTAATTATCTGTTCCTATCCTACATTGTGTATAAGGTGTGCTATGGGGGAGGGGTGGGTGAGCAGGAGAGCTGTCTTTGGTCCTGAGAAAGCTGCTGGAATAACTGGGGTAACTGCACAGGACTTCAGGTTGTCGTCTTGGAAAGGGGAGGGTATATTTATCTGTGGGAAGCAGGATGTGCTCTGATATTTGGGTAGCCAGAGGCATAGAACTGTGTAGGGCAATGCTGGCTGTCCCCAATATCTCTTCTTCTTATTTTGCTCAGTAATGAAACCTGAAAAAGCTAGCTGGCAGTAGTCCAACCAATAAACAAAGACTACATTTCCCAGCCTCTCTTGCAACCAAGTGTGCCCATGTGACTAAGCTTGGGCCAATGGGATGTAAGGAGAAGTACTTTGCATACATCTTTTGGGAAGTTTTCTTAAAGAGAAGTATATCCTCTTTTCCTCTTTTGCTGGTCTTCCTGCTTAGCATGTGGATGTCTTGGCTCAAGGTGAAGCAGCCCTCTTAGAAGTCAGGGTGGAAATGAGAGGTAACAGCAGAGCAACCTGTCAGAGGAGTCTGGGATCCCTGATGGTAATGGAACCAGTATCTTAGCCTAAGTCAGTTTATATTTACCTGAGTGAGAAATGTGTATCTTTTCATCACTGTTATTTGGGGCTTTTCATTTAATGACTACTCCTTTTTTTTTTTTTTTTTTTTTTTTTTCCTTTAAATAAGTATCTTGTGCCAGTGGCTCAGTGGATAGAGCATCACCCTGCGGACTGAAAGGTCCCAGGTTCGATTCCGGTCAGATGGCATTTGACTGTCATTTAATAAGGGATTTTCCTCAAGCAAGGCTACTACATGGCCTCCCATTTCTTTCCAAGTGATGAACATCCTTAATATCATCCAAGCCATATACTTGCCACTCATGTTTAATCCCTGTAAGTTTTTTTAAATGGCATATTTAGAGCTAGCATAAATCACCATGCTTTTCAAAGGCGTGCTTTCGGAAGCCCAGAATATAAACACTATGTCTTCTTTCTTAGACTTTGGTTCTGTGTGTCCCATTTTACAAAGCAAATCGACAGTCATTCAAAGGCAGCAACTTCACAAAAGATGTGTAGGGGTTCTCTACAGTCTCATCCACCAAGATCTACTCTACTTTCTCTGTGGTTATTTGACTTTTGTCACTGCTTAAAGAGGAGAGAACTGCTTTCTTTCTTGTTTTTATCTCCTCTTGTGAAGTAGAAGATATTCTCACTTTCATATTGTGGAGCCTAAGAAAAAAGATACCTACTGAGAAGGAATTGTTTGGGCTCAATTCAAAACACACACACACACACACACACACACACACACACAACAGAGCCTACAGCCATTTCTACATAGGGCCTCTTATGCAAACCACACTTCAGGAAGAATCCTGCACTAAGGTGAACTGCCTGCCTGCACTGTGTTCCTGTTATCTGAGCCAGCTTTATAAGGAGGTTCCAGGAGTGGTATGTCAGCCAACAGGACTGAGGCTTCCCCTGTCTCACTGGACCTGTGCAGTTATATGTCATCATCGTCACCAATCACTCAAAGAACCTCCATTCTGACTAATCAATAAAACTTGGAGGATGTGGAGTCCTCATTTGCATGAAGACAAACCAATCAGGGGTTAGGTGCCATTACTTCTGTTTACACACATCAGCTCCTCTCTGGCCCTTTTCCTATTCATGGGAGACTGAAGGACTGTGTTCCCTGGCCCCAGCAGAGCAGCACAGGGCAGAGCAGTGCAGACCAGAGCAGAGGGGAACTGCCTAGCAGGAAAGGGGCCCAGTCCCAGGGCCACCTGAAGCAGTGCCGTTCCACAAACAAGTGCAGCTTCATTATTGAACGGTAACACTATCGAGCTGTTTCACAGCCGTGCTGTCTCACGGTTGAGCTGTTTGCACTCAATAACGCTTCCTTCTTCACCGCACACCAAACTGGGAATTCCTGTTGGTGTTGAATTGACACCAACGACCATCCGTTGACAGTATCATTAAAACCTTTAGTGACTTCATCGCTCATTGCAACTCCCTAAGCCTCAGTACAGTGCCTGTGGCTGTAGTGGCAGCTCTGGCTCTGTGGCACTGGAAGGAGAAGGAGAAGAAACCTCGTCTCTCTTGTTCACATGTTGCTCAGTAAATATTTGCAGAACAAATGAAGGAAGGCTATATTAAAATAGGGTTCATCTAAAGGTAAGAAGCTCCTGCATTAAGAAACAACAGAATGTAGAATCCCAAGGAAACTGGGAGGTTATTATAGGTGAGGAAATTGACATGTAGAGTGGTTGTAGACAACTCAGCTCCCTTGTTATGCCAGTAGTTGGCAAAGCTCTCTAGTCCGGTGTTTACTAAGTGGATGATGAGTACTTGTTCTGGGTGCAACAGACAGGACTGCTCAGTGTGTCAGATTGTACAGGATAATCTATGACCCTTTCCCCACACAGGTAGTGTATGGACAGAGCAAACATTTCTCAAGCCCTTTCAGGCCCCACAGAGCTTAGAAAGCCCAGTCATTGGGAACAGCGCGGTTGCAACCAGCAGGCAGCCTTCGCTAGTCATTACCTGGCAATCTAAAGAAGGGGAGCTCTCCAGGGTTCAATTCCCATTAAGGGCATGTACCTTGGTTGTGGGCACATCCCCAGTGGGGGTGTGCAGGAGGCAGCTGATCAATATTACTCTCTCATCGATGTTTCTAACTCTCTATCCTTCTCATTTCCTCTCTGTAAAAAAAAAATAAAAAAAATAAAAATCAATAAAATATATTAAAAAAAATAACGAAGGGGAGCTGCCCATTATAGTTGCCAGGCTCTCCCCTGGCAACCAGCTGCGTTTCCCCAGCTCCCCACAAAAACTTTTAATCCCTTTCTTCCACTGCCCTTCGTTCTACTTGGCCATGCTTGGAGAGGACAGGGACTGTGGCACAATGTGACCCAGGTCAGTCACCAACATGGCACATCCAACCAACCGGGCGCTCTGTGTCCAGGGCGGGGCCTCAGGGAGGCAGGCGCGACCCAGAGCAGCGGCGCGCGCGCGCGCCTCCCGGCCGGCGGGACTCGGAGCGGCGCGGGCGCGCGCACGCTCCGCCTCCCCCCGCCTCCTGGCGCGCGCCCCGCCCCCTCGCGCCGCGATACGCCGAGCGCTCCGCAGCCGAGGACTCCGGCCCCGAGTAACCCCGGCGGCGCGACCTTTCCCCTCCATCCCCCACCCCCGGGCCCGCCCCCGGCGCCCGCGGTGGTTGGGCGCGCGCACCCGTCCTCCCTCCCCGCCTCCTCCCCACCTCCCTCTCCCTCCCAACCCCGACTCACCCCTCCGCGTCCCCTCCGCGCTTCTCTGCTCGTCATGGCGGCGCTCAGCAAGTCCATCTCTCATAACTGCTACGAGATCGGCCACACTTGGCACCCTTCCTGCGGGGTGTCCTTCCTGCAGATCACGGGGGGCGCCCTGGAGGAGTCCCTGCGGATCTACATCCCCCTGTACTTGGTGAGACCCGGCAGCGCCGCCCCCGGGCGAGTTCGGGCTGGAGGGTGGGCCTGGGGGTGGGGGCAGTCCGGCTCCCCCGAGAGGCTCGGGGAACTCGCCCTGTGTCTGTTTCTCATTTGAAGGGGTCAGAGTGTTTTGGGATTTTTTTTTGGGGGGGGGGGTGGCGAGGGGAGGGTATTGGGATTGGGGAGGTTCCCAAGGGGCGGATGTCCCAAATCCTACTCCGGGTTGGGAGAAGGGGGAGGGGAACTTAGAGGTTGAGCTGTCATCTACATGCCTGTGTTTTGGGCCGGGGATGGGCTCCCAAGTCTGGGATTTAAAAGTTTAAAATTGTGACTGCAGGGACCTGCGTGATTTTTGCTCTCTCTCTGCCTGGAGGTGGAGAGGTCGGCGAGGCGACGAGAAATGGCCTGCCATCTTTCCTCATGTAAAATCCCTCTTGTTTCCCCCATCCTCATTTTTTTTTTTTTTTAAAGGACATAATTGACAGCAAGTTCATGTGACCAGAGATCTTGTCTCAGTTTGGAATGGCAGGATTGTGGCTTGAGAGTTTTGCAAGTTTTTTTTTTTTTTTTTTTTGCAAGCTCCCAAAGCAGACAGACACCTTGGTTAAGATTTTTTCCGTGGTGATTTAAAGGGTGTTTCCAAGTCTTAGAGTCAGTGAAGGTGATTAGATCTTAGTTTATGGGAAGTAGGTCCTCTAAGTACTCAGCTTTACATGTCATTGGTTTGGAGTTCTTAATAGAGAATATTTGAAAATATGTATATGTATCACTGAGAACTGGTAAGGAAGTTTGTTCTTCGATGCTCTGACCAACATGTTTTTTTTTTTTTTTAATAACCTGGTTCTTGGTATTAATGATTTATTACTTTCATTACCAAAGTTCAGTCTCTGTTTTGTCACCCAATATGCATCTGTGTCCTAAGAAGGCAGAGGTCATGTTGTTTGTATTTCCTGAAAGTTTCATTCAGTATTCAATGGGTGGCTACTTCTCACCTCTCATTCAGTGATTATTTGAATTTATACCCTACTGTGCCTAGAACTGTGTCATAGCCATACTTGTAGTACTTGAACAGTTTGATTACTTATTACGGAGATAACACAGGAGAAGATGGTAACCTATCTCTGAGATTTCAGAAGCCATTTTTATTTTTATCATATAGACAGATGCCTTTCAAATCTGAATATGTTAGGAATCTCCTGGCAAGCATGTTATAATAGGGGTTCTGACTTAGCAGGTCTGGGTGGGGCCCGGGATTTTGCATGCTTGACAAATTCCCAGGTAATATAGATGCTGCTAGACTTAAGAGCCACACTTTGAATAGTAAGAACTGAGAGTGGAGGCCAATAGTAATAAACTTGTTACTGGAGCTGGAAATTTATCCCTTGATTTTCTTTGGCAAAGGTGCATGTTTATCTGTCTGCTTTTCCACAGACATGTGTTCAGCCTGTAGTTCAGTGTTTGTTTTCCTTAATAGAACACCTACAAACATTTTTGAGCTCTTGGTATGTTCAATAATACAAAAAGATTGTCTCTGCCCTTATGGGGTTATGATGTAGGTAGGGAGAGAGTTTATGCTATGTAATTTCTCTTTTGAAAATCTGTAATACTTTTATGCTGCTCTACTCATTCATTCGACAACTATTTGCTGAGTGTTTGACGGTTGTCATACCTACACCCTAGACAATTTATTGGTATCTTCCATGATAGGGAAGTTCAGGGGGAAGCAACAGGTATTTCTGTCCTTCTATTCCAGCAGTTGAGGTGCAGGAAAGATTTGTGTTTTAGTGCTCTGTCTTCAACTTTTAAATATTCTTGATGGTAAATTCTCCATCATATTTGGCCTGTATCCCTTACAGCTGTGTATTTAAACTTTGGGTTGCTGTTTAGAAGTGGTTGTGAAATAGAATTTGTGGGAATTGACCAGTATTTTATTTTAAGAGAATAGAAGAGAATAGAAAAAAAATTAAGAGTCCATTGAAGGCACTAAACATAAATATTATTTTAAGACAGTTTTAGTTATATTTGTATGTGTGGCTGGGGCTACTTGGAGCATATATAGCAACACTTTGCTCTTTATCAGTGTTGGGTAGTTGTTGATTACATGTGTGATATCAGGTGCCACAATACAGGTTGGTAGGGGAAGAAGTGGCCTTTTAAAAGGGATTAGAGATGTGAATTTGAATCTCTGCTTCTTAGCTACTAGCTGTTTGACTTTTTGCGTGTTACTTTGACTTTCTTTGTAAGAATTGAAGATAAATCATATATATATATATATATATATATAAAGTTAATCCTTACCAGAGGATGTTTTCCCATTGATTTTTAGAGAGAGTGTAGGTAGGGGGAGAGGCACAGAAAGAGAAACTATGTAAGAGAGACACATCAATTGATTGCCTTCCTCACCAAGGCCGGTACATGCCCTTGACCTAAATTGGACCCAGCATTCTTCAGTCCTCAGGCTGGCACTCTGTTCACTGAGCCAAACCAGCTAGGGCTGTATCACATATTTTCTAGTTCCTAATAGGTCTTGAATAATTAGGCCATTTTTTTTAATTTTTATTTTTTGCAGAAGATTATTATAAGCATGGTTTATGGCTATTGTAAGGGCATAAATGGGGCAATAGGGTGTAGGAATAGCAGCTATCATATAGTAGGGCCCTCATAAAGTGTTGCAATTATTAAAATAGTGCATTCATTATAATCAATGTCTCTATCTCCTGTTAGAATGGTGGTTTGTATTCAGTGCTAGCACAGTACCTCAGTGAATGCTTAATAAGAATGAGTACAGGACTGAATGAATAAACTCAGGAATAGCTCAGGAGTAAAGAGCTATTCCACAGTTCTAAAGTAGTGCCAGAGAGAATGGAAGGACAGGCTTAGAGGCATTTGACAAGAGGTATTTCACAGAAAAAATGAACAGGACATAGAGACTGATAATATTAGTCTTAGAGGCATTTGACAAGAGGTATTTCACAGAAAAAATGAACAGGACATAGAGACTGGTAATATTAGTCTTAGAGACATTTGACAAGCGGTATTTCACAGAAAAAATGAACAGGACATAGAGACTGATAATATTAGGGGTGGCCAAAACCAGTTTGGCTCAATGGATAGAGCGTCGGCTTGGGGACTGAAAGGTCCCAGGTTCGATTCCGGTCAAGGGCATGTACCTTGGTTGCAGGCATATCCCCAGTAGGGGGTGTGCAAGAGGCAGCTGATCAATGACTCTCTCTCATTGATGTTTCTAACTATCTCTCTCCCTTCCTCTCTGTACAAAATCAATAAAATATATTTTAAAAAAATATTAGGGGTGGTGTGCTGACTGGTTTATGCTTCTAGGATTTCAAGCCATTGATGCTGTTTCCAACATTGATAGAAGTTTTGAAGGCAAACTGATTTAGGGGGAAACTTTTAATTATGTGTTTTATGGAGCTTATAAAATGTGTCTTGTATATTTGCTTTTTATTATAAACTAGAGACTCTATGCATGAAATTCGTGCATGGGGGGAGGGGTCCCTCAGTGTGACCTGTACCCTCTCCAATCTGGAAGCCCTTGGGGATGTCTTACTGACAGCTTAGGCCTCCTCCCTTTGGTTCTCTGCTCTCTGAAGACCTGCCTGCTTGATGCCACCACAGGTGTCTGCTCTCTGTGGAGGCCTGCTTGCCCTTTGCTGCCACAGCCAGGAGCAAGCAGGGCCCTGCTGTCTACTCTCTGGCTTGCTGCCACAGGGGCAAGCAGGGCCCTGCTGTCTGCTTGCTTGCTAGCTGCAGTGGATGTTCCCGCCCCCGGCCACTTGCAAGAGCACCTGGGAGTGCCTGGGCCCCTGGGATGTTCCCACCCTGCCCCCAGCCACTTGGTGCCTGCAGGCCTGGAGCGACTGGGGCAAACCAGGACCCTGGGGAGCTGTTGCAGACCTACATGCAGGCCTACAGGCTCAGAGCAGCCTGGCTCCCAAAGATGCCTGTCCCTGGGATGCAGGTCGCTTGACTCAGTGTGCACACAAGCTGCTGCAGGGTAGGAACATCTGTTGTGTTCCTGCCCCACCCCCGGTTGCTTCGTGCCTGTGTGTATAGGCCCAGAGTGGCTTGGAGTCGTTCCTGGACCCTGGCTGCTCCAGGCCTATGCCTGGGCCTATAGGCTCAGAGCAGTTTGGGTCAAGAGGACACCTGTCACTGGGACCCAGGCCACTTGGTGCTGGTGCATGTGTAAATGGCTGCCCTACCCCTGGCCGCTTGGTGCCTGTGTATGCAAATTAACCTTACAGCTTTGTCAGGTTAATTTGCATACTAACTCCTGATTGGCTGGTGGGCATAATCTTTTTTTTATTAGTGTAGATATTAACCTTATGTTTTGCACTAAACTGATTGCTTTTGTTCCTTTTATATTTCTTGTTTGGTTCAATGCATCTATTCTCATGCTTCTTTTTCATTTTGGTGTCCATAGCTGTTCTTAGTATTTGCCTTATAATGCTTAAACCATGTTGAAATGTAGATCACTAAATCTTTTTAATAGTGAATCTGTGTTTTCATAATTTGTAAAAAACATCCATCTTCATCATTGATTCATTTCATGTAGTTTTTTAAAAAAGAATCCTATGTATGTTGTACAATATGCTAACATTTTATGCATGTTCCAAAAATGTATTTCAGAAAGTTATATTTTGTTGAAGGTTAGTTATTGCCACATATTCATATATGAAACACTGGTTACAGTGTTTAAACTGTAACCTATTACTAAAATTAAGGAAAGCATAGTACCTCCATAATTTATGGCAAATTTAGAATGCACAATTGTCCATTTAGGGGGATTCTATGCTGTTCAAGTTCTTAGGTGCCTTCTCTAAGAAGGAAAACTTGTTCACTCATCTCAGGTTGTTTTTTTTTTTTTTTTAATATATTTTATTGATTTTACACAGAGAGGAATTGAGAGGGACAGAGAGTTAGAAATGTCGATGAGAGAAACATCGACCAGCCGCCTCCTGCACACCCCCCACAGGGGATGTGCCAGCAACCAAGGTACATGCCCTTGACCGGAATCGAACCTGGGACCTTTCAGTCCGCAGGCCGACGCTCTATCCACTGAGCCAAACCGGTCCTGGCTCATCTCAGGTTGTTTTAAGACCTTTCTTACTTTTGCTATTCCTAGGTGACTTAACTAAGGACTACCAGATAAGGGTATTGACATTTACCTCTAGCTGACTCTTTGGGAAAGAATGAATTAAAATCTGCTTTTAAAATTGACCTTTAGATGTGTGTTTAAACCCTTTTTCAGAATATGAAAATGTTTACTTAATATTTACTTCCTTTGAACCTTTTAATCTAACAATTTTGTTACGAGATAGAGGCTCAATTAATTATCTCCAGACTCAATTGAAATTTAAGTAAGAGCTGGAATTTTTAGGATTAAAAAACAATTTATGGACAGTCTTTAGCTGCTAAAGACTTTAAAACCATTCACTGAAGAAATCAATTCAGTGATATTGAATATGTGTTTTTTTATTTTTTATTTTTATTTTTTTTATATTTATTTTTATTTTTTATGTTCTCATAGTTTCATTTTATGGGGAAAATGGCAATTCTGTAAACCGTAACTACACTTACAAGAGGCTGTTCGGATTTCTGTACTTTAATATGGCTTAGGTAACAGGATCCTAGATTCTGGGATCAAGTTGCCTGTTAGCTGGGTAATCTCAGACAAATGATCTAACCATTCTTAGCCTCAATTTCTGTGTCTGTAGTATTGGAGGAAGATAAATTTTCACTCTAGATATCTTTGTGAGGATTTAATGAAATAAAATATGTAAAGTGCTTCTTGCACATAGTATGGACTGAATTTTTAAAGGCAGTGGATTAGCAGGTGTTTTAGAGGAAATGAGATCAGCAATGAGACTTTTTAGATTTTGGTAATAAGCAGGACTTTTGTAGGCCATATGGGCAGGAAGAGAGAGAGAGAGAGAGAGAGAGAGAGAGAGAGAGAGAGAGAGAGAGGAGATATCGATCATACCAACTGCTGAGAATATCTGTCTGGATTATTTGACTTTTGGAAATCATGTAATTTTTAAATAATGTGGACTATTCCCCTTGTGATCATTTTGTTTGAAGCCTACTTTAGGGGTAGAATTGAGGAACTCTTATCTTTCTATTCAAAGAGTAAATGATGATTATTTTACTACTAGAGGCCCGATGCACGAAATTTATGCACAGGTGGTATGTATGTCCCTCAGCCTAGCCTGCAACCTCTCCAATCTGGGACCCCTTTTAGTATGTCCAATTGTCCTCCTCTACTGAAATTGGGCCTAAACGGGCAGTCAGACATCCCTCTCATAGTCCAGGACTGCTGGCTCCCAACTGCTCTCCTGCCTGCCTTTCTGATTGTCCCTAACTACTTCTGCCTGCCAGCCTGATCACCCCCTAACCACTTCCCTGGCAACCTGATTGTCCCTAACTGCCCTTCCTTGCAGGCCTGGTCACTCCTAACTGCCCTCCCCTGCAGGCTTGATCACCCCCAACTGCCCTCCCCTGCTGGCCATCTTGTGGCACCCATCTTATGTCCACATGGGAACAGCCATCTTGTGTGTTGGAGTGATAGTCAATTTGCATATTACTCTTTTATTAGATAGGGTAGAGGCCTGGTGCTTGGGTGGGGCCCAGCTGGTTTGCCCTGAAGGGTGTCCTGGATCAGGGTGGGAGTTCCCCTGTTGGGATGGCCTGGCCATGCCCCCCGACAACCCAAGTGAGGCCCTGGAATCTGGGATTTATTTTTCTTCTATAATTGAAACTTTGTAACCTTGAGCAGAGGCCTGGGCCGGCCAGGGTGTGCAGGAAGCTCGGCTTCCTCCATTACTGGTGAAACCAAACCTCCTACTCACTCTGTGGCTGCAGCCATCTTGGTTGGGTTAATTTGCATACTCACTCCTGATTGGCTGGTGGGTGTAGCAGAGGTATGGTCAATTTGCATATTACTCTTTTATTAGATGGTATTTGTTATCCTTTGGAGATGTAACAGTCATTTGGTCTTTTTCTTTTAAATGAGCAATTAAATGATGAATTTTCCTGTTCATTAATATGACATTTTGAGTTTGTTGAACTTGTTTTTATTTATTTATTTATTTTTAAAGATTTATGCACTTGTTTATTTATTTATTTATTTAGTTAGTTTGCTGCTGCTGTTGTTAATCTTCACTGGAGGATATTTTTCCATTGATTTTTTTTTTTTTTTTTTTTTTTTTTTTTTTTTTTTTTAGAAAGAATGGAAGGAAGGGGGAGAAACAGAGAGAGGGAACACATCAATGTGAGAGAGACACATTGATTGGTTGCCTTTACCCACACTAGGGCCAAGGTCTGGGCCAGAAATTGTGCCTGCAACTGAGGTAGGTGCACTTGACTAGAAATTATGCCTGCAACTGAGGTAGGTGCACTAGAACCCTTCAATCTGCAGGCTAGCACACTATTCACTGAGCCACATAGGCTAGGGCTGAATTTGTTCTTATATGTTACTTGTTTGTTATTCTTTGGCTGATCTCTTGAGTACAAAGAACAGTTCCAGTACATCATTCACAGTTGGAAGTTGAAGATTTACTATTGCACTATACACTTGCTCAACCTATTTGTGTAGCAACTATCTCTGAATATACCTGGCCCAATCTGGCTTACTTTGACCTTTTAGTTATCATAGATTAAGAAAACAAAATTAACATTGGAATATAGGATTTCAATAATTATGACTCATTACTGTTCATATTTCTGAGTTAGTTGATTCTTTTTTCCCCCAGCTTACTTTATTTAAAAAAAAAATTTGTTTATTGTTGAAAGTATTACATATGTCTCCTTTTTCCCTCTTGACCTCTTCCATCCACTCTTTCCTCCCCCCCTCAGCACAGGCCCTCACCCCCCTTCCTTCTGTGTCTATTGGTTATGCTTATATGCATGCATATAAATCCTTTGGTTGATCTCTTACCCTCCCTCCAATAAAACAGATATTTGGTGGATTAAAAAAAATTAAAAAGCCTTCAAATTCTTAAGTATTTTTCAATGCCAACATTATTTCCTTTTGTCTGCTCATTAAAAAATTCTCTTCAAATCAAAAGGAGTTCTCCTCTGTCTGGGACAGTTATCCTCTCTAATAAAATAAAACATTTTGGTAGAGAGAGAAACCCACCTGGAGGAATGAGGGAGCCAAATTCACACTGGTCCTCTCTGTCGTAACAGGTTTTCTATCAGGTTGTCTTCGTACCCAACTCTCTAGTTGACTCACTGTGATACAGATTATTTTGGATAACCAAACCTCTTATTTACTATTTAGAAACTTATACTTGTCATAAATTTTCACTCTTTAAAACATAGTTTTGATTATTTGCTGATAAATATTGATTAAAAAATATACACTAATGGAGAAGGACTGAGATTTGATGATTAGACTTAATAATAGCTGAACCTACACTATTAGTATTGGAATATTTGTTTCCTATTCACTTACCAGTTATTTAAATGAGTCTGCTATTTTTAGGGTGTTGTGTATAGCACCTATGTGCTATGTTGTATGGTGGAGAATAAGAAAATGCACTGGAGCCCTCACTGGTTTGGCTCAGTGGATAGAGCATCGGCCCGCAGAACGAAGGGTCCTGGGTTCAATTCCGATCAAGGGTACCGTATTTTTCGGACCATAAGATGTACTTTTTTCCCCCCAGAAGTGGGGGGAAAAAGTCCCTGTGTCTTATGGTCCAAATATAGCCTACACATATACTTTAAAAAAAAAGTTTTTTTACTTGCCCGGCTCTGTGTGGTCTCTGTGTGCTTGCCCGGCTCTAAAATGGTTCTAAATGCTGCTGTTTACTTTACAGGGTTGATTACATGTGTTTATGACTGTGATGTTGGGTTTTAATGCACATAAAATATTTTAGGACACTATTTGTTTCAGAATCTTTTTTTCTTCATTTCCCTTCTCTAAAAACTGGTGCGTCTTATGGTCCTGAGTGTCTTATGGTCCGAAAAATACGGTATGTTCCTAGGTTGTAGGGTTCTCCCCAGACCAGGCCCTGGTCAGAACTCATGCAGAAGGCAACGAATCACTGTGTTTCTCTCACATCGATATTTCTCTCTCTCTATCACTGTCTATAAAAATTAATGGAAAAATATCCTCAGGTGAGAATTAATTAAAAAAAAAGAAAGAAGAAAAAAAGAATAAAAAATGAAAGGGAAAATGCACCAGGCATACTTCTTTAATTGAGAGTTTATAGTCTAAGTGGGAAGATTAAACATGTATTATCCTGTAATAAAAAGTCATGAGTTAAATACTGTATGCTATAGATAAAATGGTTTGAGAGATCATAGGTAGAAGATCACATTTGACTGAGAGATAAGGGTAACTTAATGAGAGAGGTGGCAGTTTAATATCAGACCTTGAAGGGAAAGTAGGATTTGGAAAGGTAGAAATGGTGGTGAGCAAAGATGTTCAGGTAGAATAGAATATGGTATGCTTTGAGGAATGGCAGATGAAATTTAGGCTTTACTTGATGTAGTAGGCAGTCAATAAAGGTTGCCAACAGGGGATAGTATGCTTGAAGTTGTTTCATAAAGTTAATGTGGCAGTGATATATAGACCTGTTAGATTTAGTGGCTCAGGTGTAAAGTAGAGGAAATAATCAAATGAAGCCAGGAGATTTTAAGCCTTGTTGTTGGGATGGTAGAAGTTAGTACCTTGGGAAAAGGTACATATTTTCAGTGAAACACGTTGATTGCTTGAGGGCCTGTTGACTTTTACCTACTAGTGCAATATATGCGTAGAGATTGACCAGAAGATAATGAGAAACATAGAGGTGCTATTCTAGAGAGAAGGTGGGGCTAGAGATTCAGGTTTAGATATCCTAAGAATTCGAAGTGCTGGTCGGTCAACAAGGAAGAGAGGTCCTTCAACTGAATGTTTAGAAAGAGAAGACAACCTGAGGAATATTCATGTGTGGAGGAGGAAGCAAGAAAGCAAGCAGCAGTTAGATATGAAGAAGTTGAGAAGAGAGTGTTTTAGAGATGTGTTGAGCAGAGAGTCTTTGGAAGTATTGTTAAGAGGTGGGAAGAACATGGACTTGAATTTAGGTCGTGCCGCTAATTAACGTTGATTGCATTTCAGACCATTTCCCCTTTCGCATATATACTTCTAATAGACATAATCACACTATGTTTTGTTTTTGTTTTTTTTTGTAATCTGTTTTGTTATTTAGGGCAGAGCTCTTGATTTCTGAGGAATATCTTAAATTGGACAACAAGTTGTCAAAAAAGCACGTGAATGACTAGAGAAAAATAATCTTGTCTCGTATTTGTGCATAAGCAATATAAGTAATTGCTTTTATTGATTATGAAAGATGACCTGTGTTAAAAGTCCGGAACGCAAACTTATGTTCCATAAACCTATCTGTATAAGCTTTATTACTGTTAAAAATATGAAAATACTTTGACATAGATTTATAATTTATTCATGAAATATTTATTGAATATCTACCAGGCATTATGCTTCAGGCGTCTTCAAACTACGGCCCGCGGGCCACATGTGGCCCGCAGAGGAGTCTGATCCGGCCCGCCAGGTTTTTTGGGCAGTGAGCGCAGCCGAGGTGTTACAGTAGGAATTAGTAGTTCATATAGTCCGGCCCTCCAGCTCTCTGAGGGACCGTGATCTGGCCCCCACTTTAAAAAGTTTGAGGACCCCTGTAAGGGGAGTTCATTCAAGTGACTGCTTAACAAAGATTTAAAGAAAAAGTCTTGTAAAGTCTTTTCAAATGTGTTGGTACAGTTTCTTGTATTACTTGTATAGTATAGTGAATGTGAAATATCTTTACATTCCCAAGGACTATACCAGCTACATACTAATTTATAATATTTGATGCTTCCATAATTAAGAGTCTTAAAATATTTTATCATAACATTCTGTTGTATTGAAGATGTGTGTGAATCTCTGTTGACCCTAAGACTTTTAAATTGTCTTTTGATTAATCACCAACCCTAGCTTCCTTTGTACTAATGGATCTTCTCTAAAAGAGTGTTGTGATTTGAGATATTTTTTGTGTGTTTTTATTCATGCTTAATATGAGATGAATCTGTTTTATCTTGGGAAACTAGGAGTAACTGTATTAATAATCTATACTAATAATAGAGGAATATGCAAATTAGCCAGGACTCTGTAATGTCACTGCCAAACAGCAGGGACCTGAGGCTGCATGGCACCAGGTCAGGGCGAGGAACCTCAGGCTGAGCCCCCTGCCTCTGGCAGGACTAGACAGGGGACTGCAGGCCACGCCCTCCTCCCCCGCAGGTCTTCACAGGGACCTCAGGCCTCACTCCCCACCTGGCTGGCCTTGATGGGGGACCTCAGGTTACACCCCCTGCCCTGGTGCCAGGCTGGGAGATCTCAGGCTACACCTCCTGCCCCAACTCTGGGCCTAGGGATCTGAGGCTTCAAACACCCGCCCCCCTTCGTCTGGAGGAGCTTGATGGGGGTGGGGCTGGCAGAGCCTGGGTGTTAGGTATTTTCGAAGAATGTGTAGATGGTGGGCAGGGACTTGACCCTAGGTTCCAAGATGTGCCCCAGACTCTGACAGGAGAGAGATTTTCATATACATTTTTCTAATTTTCTTTCATCTCTGATACTTCTATTATAGAGAAAGGTCAAATAGCAATATTCAAATATTTCCTCTAATTAATTCCCTTTTAATGTGCACAAATTTTGTGCACTAGGCCACTGATAGTAAATATTTGTTAATGGACCTTATTTATTTGTTATTCAAATTAGTATTATGAATTAATAATACAAATCAATGAGGATTTCATAATTATACATGGGTAGAATCAATAATTCAAGTGAATGAATATAGGTTTTAAGTTATTTTGTTTTTAACAGTATTGAAAAATATTCAGTGAAATGAATTTATGCATGAAATTATGAAAAGAAGGAAGAATGCTAGATCAAGTGTCATCAGATTAGAGCAGGTTTATTTCTAAGAATGCTGAATTTACAGTGTTTTCAGCTTATTAACATTTATTTTGTATAGTCTTTTGACTCATTACATGTGTCAGGTTGCTTTTGTTTCTTGATTCTAACTAGATCTTTAGAGTTTGGATTGTGATTAGTCCAGTTTGGGAGTTGTTTTGAAGGATTTTGTATCTGTTGGTAGTGACAGAGGAGGCTTGTTCGGATCATTCTTGATTTCTAAACCTTGAAGAAAGTAGACTTGTATTTCAAAAACTCGCAAGCCCAGAAGACATTGAATTAATCAGGATCAGACTGAGTTTCAGACTGTGCTTACTGTTCCATTTGGAGCTCATGGAGTATGTACAACAACTATTTACTTTACTTTGAATTTCATTTCCTCTTACTCTTTTCATTTTATTTTTTTAAAATATTACAGATTGCCTACAATGTGTCAGAAATACCAGGGCATGGGAATGAGATGAGATATTTGTGGACATTATAATTAAGGGGAAGATACACACACACACACACACACACACACAGATTTAACTGTGATAAGTGCTATTAAAAAATACAGGGTTTTATACAGGAGTGTTACAAGAGGACGTGTTCTAGTGTGGTGGGTTTGGGAAGGCTTTCCCAATGAAGTGACATAGTGAGTATGTGAATATATATATGAAGTGAATATGTACGAGACCAGTCAGAAAGAGAGGCTATTTGATGATTTTTTAAATCCAATGCCCGGGTTAAGAATTTGATTTCTTCTCTTTAGAATTTGGGTTTACTTAAACTTGAAGCTAATGTCAGTAATAAAACATTTCAGACCATAAAAATACCTTAACAGATCCTCTGAAATTGAATCTCTATTTTAATAAAATCTATATTTTAGTTAAGGTAGTCAGAAAATTTTAGTTACAAATGTTAGACAAACTGTCTTAACAAGTTTGTCTTCACCCATTTAAAGGTAAATAAAGACAAGAAGAAAAAACAAAAGAGATACAAATTAGAAAGGAGGAAGTAAAACTGTCATTATTTGCAGATGATATGATATTGTACATAGAAAAACCCTAAAGACTCCATAAAAAAAACTACTAGATTGAGTGAATGAATTCTGCAATGTAGCAGGGTACAAAATTAACACCCAGAAATCCATGGCATTTTTATACACTAACTAGAGGTTTGGTGCACGGAATTCGTGCACAGGGGGACAAGGGTGTCCCCCTCAGCCTGGCTTGTGCTCTCTTGCAATCCGGACCCCTCAGGTAGGGTCCTAGGCCTGGCCAGCGATCAGGGTCTTTTGGGGCTTTTCTTCCCCTGCTTCTGGCAGCTGGCCCCACTCCTGCTGGTGCCACTGCTTGCCATTTGTGCAGCGCTGCTCCCCCTCCACCGCCACCGGTCATCTTCCTTTGTGGATGACAGCATGGGGTGTGATTGCGTGGGTGGTCTGGGTCTCCCTCTGCAGGACAATAGCTGGCTGGCCCACACACCCACTACAGCGTTGCTGGCCGGTGGCCTGGGCCTCCCTCTGTGGGGTGATTGATCGTGGGGCTCCAAGATTGATTGCCCTACAGAGGGAGACCCCACCCACCCAGCTGGGGCTACATGATTGCCTCGCAGAGGGCATAGGGTAGTCTGGGCCTCCCTCTTTAGGGCAATCGTGGGGTGATGGCAGGGCCCCCTGACTAATTGTATTGAACCCATCTTGGCTGTCCTGGTGCCAGTGTATGTCATAGGGTGGTCATCTGGAAGGACGTCTGGATGGTCTTTCTGCTGTTCAGTCATTCTGATGATTTGCATATTATGCTTTTATTATTATATTAATAGATAATGAGCTCTCAGAAAGAAACTAAAAAAAATAAAAAAATCCACTTACCATTGCAACAAAAAAATTAAGATACTTAGGAATAAATTTAACCAAGGAGGCAAAAGACCTGTACTCTGAAAACTACAGGACCTTGAAAAAAGATAAAGAGGAGGATATAAACAAGTGGAAGAATATACCATGTTCATGAATTGGTAGAGTCAACATCATTACAATGTCTATACTACCCAAAACAAGCTATAGATTTACACAATCCCTACAAATGGCAGACCACAGATTTAGAACAAATACTCCAAAATTTATCTGGAACCAAAAAGACCACGAATAGCTGCAATAATCTTGAAAAAGAAGAACAAAGGTGGAAAAATCACAATATCACACATCAAGTTATACTACAAAGACACTGTACTCAAAATAGCCTGGTCCTGGCACAAGAACAGGCATAGAGATCAATGGAACAAAACAGAAACCCCAAATTTTGAACCAAGCCATTATACTCAATATTTGACAAAGGAGGCAAGAGCACACAAGGGAGTAAAGACATACAATAAATAGTGTTGGGAAAATTGGACTGGTACACACACAAAAATGAAATTAGACCATCAACTTATTCCATACACAAGAATAAACTGAAAATGGATAAAAGACCTAAATGTAAGTTGTGAAACCATAAAAATCTTAGAAGAAACTGTGAGCAACAAAATCTCAGACATTTCTCATACCAGTATGTCCACTGATACATTTCCTAGGGCAAAGTAATGAAGGAGAAAATAAACAAATGGGACTACATCAAAATAAAAAGCTTCTGCATAGCAAAACAAGCCATTAACAAAATGAAAAGAGAGCCCACTGCATGGGTGAACATATTTGCCAATGATACATCCAATAAGGGGTTAATTTCCAAAATATATAATAAACTCATACAACTTAACAAACTGAAGATAAACAATCCAATTGAAAAATGGACAAAGGACCTAAATAGACATTTCTCCAAAGTGGACATATAGAAGGCCACAAGCCATATGAAAAAATACTCAAAGTCACTTATCTGAGAGATGCAAATTACAATGACAATGAGGTATAACAACCATCAGAATGGCTATCATCAACCAATGACAAGTATTGGCAAGGATGTGGAGGAATGGGACCCTTAGTACACTACTGGTGAGAATGCAGATTGGTACAACCACTGTGGAAAACAATATGGAGTTTCCTCAAAAAATTAAAAATGGAACTCTCATTTGACCCAGTGATCCCATATCTAGGGATATATCCTAAGAAATCAGAAACACAACCAGAAAGAATATATACACCCCTATATTCATAGCAGCACAATTTACAATAGATAAGATTTGGAAACAACCCAAGTGCCCATCAACAGATGAGTGGATTAAAAAAACAGTGGTATATCTATATAATGGAATATTACACAGCTGTAAAAAAGAAAGAACTCTTACCATTTGCAACAGCATGGATGGACCTGGAGAGTATTATGCTAAACAAAATAAGCCAGTCAGAGAAAGATATGTATCACATGATCCTACCCATGTGTAGATTGTAATGAACAAATAATTGATAAACAAAATAGACCCAGAGACATAGAAGCATGGGACAGACTGCTGAATCTCAGAGGGAAGGCAGGAGCAAGTGGGTGGAACTTGTAGGCATATATGTATAACCTATGGACACAGACAGTGGGAAAGGCCTGCCGTAAGGGGTGGGGATGGGCTGGAAGAGGTCAATTGGGGGAAAAAGGAAATGTATGTAATCAACAAGAAAATATTTTTAAAAAATACAAAAGAGTTATTCTTTAAAGAAGAACTTCTGTGAAACTTCTGCAATCCTCTGTACAGGAACTTGTGCCTGTTTATGTTTTGTAGCATATACCAACATATATTATATTATGCTAGATTCTTAATATGCATTTATTTTTTGGGTCATTGCTTTCTTTTATGCCTTCAGTAGAACAAAAATCATTCATTTTATTTTACTTTTCATAATTTTTTATAGCTAGTATGTTTTTTGTCATATAATAATCATATTTGAATAACTGAATGAGTTTCTCTGATTTCTGTCCTTGATTTTCTCTAATATCCAGGCTGATAAAATCTGTAACGGATTTTTAATTTAGCATTCAACTTCAATTTGAATTACACTTTATTTTTTCCACTTAACATATAGTATTCATTTTCTTAAAATTTTTTTTTTTAAATTGAATTCAGAGAGAGGAAAAGAAGAAAAAGAGAGAGAGATAGAAGCACCAATGATGAGAGAGAATCATGGATTGGTTGCCTCCTGCATACCCCTACTGGGGATTGAGCCCACAACATGGGCATGTACCCTGACTAGGAATTGAACCATGACCTTTTGGTTCATAGGTTGATGATGAACCACTGAGCCACACCGGCTGGGCTATATTTAACTTTTTGTTTAGAACTTTTTTCTTATTAATCCTCACTTTATATTTTTCCATTTATTTATTTATTACTTTAAAAATATATTTTTATTGATTTCAGAGGGAGGAAGGGAGAGGGAGAGAGAGAAATATCAATGAGAAAGCATCATTGATGATCTGCCTCCTGCAAACCCCCAAGGGAACTGTCCCACAACCTGGGCACCCTGACCGAAATCAAAACCTAACTTCCTGGTTCATTGGTTGATACTCAACCACTGAGCAACAGGCTCCATTGAGAGTGAAAAGGAGGGAGAGGGAGAGAGAGAGAAACATTGATGTGAGAGAGACACATTGATTGGTTCTTCCCACAAACACCCTGACGGTCTGGGGAATGGACCTGCAACCCAGGTACATGTCCTTGACCAGGAATCAAATCATGATCCTTAGGTGGGCTGGCTGACTTTCTACCACTGAGCAACACTGGCCAGGGCTAAACTGTTTTTTTTAAGGCATAAGTATTTACCTCAACATTTGGTGGTTACTCATTTTATGGCCTATGTCATAATTCCTTTGTGTATATTTTTTTAACCCATTATTCCTTCAATAAATTAAAGTGTTTTCTGTTTCAGAAATTATATTTTTTATAGAGGATCCAGTAAAATACCAGTTTTTACTTTAATTTAAAAATATATGCTGTTATTCAGTAGCTTCCATCTAAGTCCTAATTTAAGTGGAAAAGTTGGTTGGATTAAAGAAAGACTTTCTCTTTCAGATTGCAGCAATTCTCCGGAAACGAAAATTAGACTATTATTTACACAGACTACTCCCCGAGATCCTGCAATCTGCTTCATTTCTGACTGCTAATGGGGCCTTGTATATGGCCTTCTTTTGCATTTTAAGGTTGGTACTCATAATCACTAGTGGAGGTTAATAAAAATTCCTGTGTTGAAACGGAAACGAACAGATGTTTATATAAATGTGCAGGTCACTGCTTTTATTTTTCCCCCTCTTTGTGAAATGACATTTATTTATCCCAAGGAAAGCTTGTAAAACCAGGAGTTGTGCGCCTCTTGCTCTAAAGATGTAACATAAACTTCAAATTACTGCTGTGATTAAATAGCAAAAGTATTTTACTTTATCACACATTTTTCTGAGTTACTGTGTTTACCAAGTTGTTGATGAGGATTTTTTAACTTTTCATTTTCATTAATAATGGATTCAAAGCAGTTATCCATAATATAGGTTAAGTCCACATGCAATGAATAACTTCAAAAGGACTATAAACTATCCGTGTTTAAATATAAAACAGTAAGTTAGTTTCTGGCATATCCTACTGATGAAACTTTTGGTCCTGATTCAGTCTTATGCACCTTATTTGGAGACATGCTTCAAACAATGTAGATGTAGTTGGAATTCAGTTTTTAGTCCTGTGATATGCCTAACATTATATTTATTAAATATTTACTTTTTATCTTTCTCCTACTGAATATTGAAAGCCCAAGTTAGTGTCTTTTTAATCTGTTAAGTTTAAAATACTAACTTTATATTGCTCTCATATTAGTGTGATCCAATTTAATGTCATTCAAAGTTCTGCAGGTATAGTTTAGCTACAATTAAAAATATTTCCAAATGTTTTTTAGAGATATTTCCCTTAGAACATTAGTACTTACAAATGTTCAGATTATGCATAAGATAATTAATAAGGTTTATAGTAAGTAGTATTGTGAGTATGTCATGTCTTTAAATTGACCTGGAAATCTGTGTAAGAAACTCTTTATCAGGTGGTCTCTGCAAAGTTTCTAACATTTGTTAAAACTCTAAAACTAAGTTGTAAGATAACTAGGTTTTTAAAAAATTATAGTAATAATAAATTGCTATTGCAGCATATTTCTTTAGGTTCCATGAACCTATTTGGTTAAGTTGTTGAAACATAAACTACTTATAATAAGGTAACATCTGTATTTCTCCAGTAATTGAATCATTGAGTTATTTTCCTTTAGTTTTTACATTCAGTAACTTCTTAAGTTCTTTGTGGATTTTATATTGGATTTATACAGTTTTCTCAGGCAGAAGGTTTCTGATGTCCGTTTTGGAAATACCCATTTATATTTGCTTAGTAGGTTTTCTGATTCTTTAAAGCTAAGCTTCATTTTAAAAGATCATTTCATCTTTGATTCTTAGCCTTATTTGTGGGTATCTCAGGAACATATTGTCTTTGAAAGGAAAAAAAAGGTCTTCTTAACATCTCCATTTTTTTTCTCTTTAAAAATCTAAGCATCTAATGGTTTTATATGATGTGTGAGACACTATGCAGTGTCTTACTTTCAAAGGACATATTCTAGTAAGTGAAAAATTATATAAACATATAACTAAAGTAGAAACACTTTTTAGTAAGTGCTGTAAGAAAGAGTTATCAATGGTGATAGAAGCAAAGAGGGAGAGACATTTATTGAATATTATGTGTAAAAATGATAGTGATTATTGTAATAACAGTTAACATTTTCTTTGTATTTTCCATGAGCTGTGTATGGTGCTAGGAAATATTTCATGTAGTCCTCATAACAATATGAGATTGACAATATTTTTCTCATTTGATAGATAAGGAAGTTGAGAACACAGAGGGTTTGCATAGCGAGTGATGTTGAATCCAGGAATTACTAAATGAATATGATTGGAGGAGAGATGTCTGTTAGTTTGCTATTGTCTGATGGGAGATAGTGAGGGTCTTATCTAAGACTAGGGGCAGTAGGTTGGAGTGGAATTTGAGAGATTAATTGCATATGAAATAATTTTTAATGTATAGGGTAAGGGAGAAAGAGAAGCCAAGGATGTCTCCAAGTTAGCTTCTGGCATATCCTACTGATGAAACTTATGCATGGATAGGTAGTTGTTGCCAGTAACCTAGGAAAATAGGGGAGAGAGAATAAGTTCATGAGGAAGGAGAGAGAGAGCATGAGTTTGTCTTTGAATATGTTGAGTTAGAGGTGCTGTGGACATTTCGATAGAGTGTGTACTGAGAAGGGGAGCTTCTGTTTGTAATAACAGAAATTTATAACTATAATAACAAACCAGAAATTTCATATGAACATTCCAAATTTGAATTTCAGGAGGATACTTGGAAAATTCTACTCATGGAGTCCTGGCTTTGGTGCCGCTTTGCCAGCATCTTATGTGGCCATTCTAATTGAAAGAAAAAGCAGGTAAAATTTTACATATCTACATATTTAATCGAACTGATTTACTGTCCCCCATGTCAACTAGAATTTTCTTTTCTAGTTGCTTATTGTTTACTTTAGTCCTGGTATGAGAAATATTTCCATATATCTTTTTCAGTCTTGCAGATATGTTACGGAAAATTGAACTTTATACTTTTATTATTTATATTTATTAAGCCTAAAAATATAAAGATTAACATAGAGCAATCATACCAATTAATCTTGATTTATTAAAAATTAGAGTTCTTTGATGTGCCTAACTAAGATATGGCATACACAAATTGTAATTTAAAAATCTTCTTCATAATCACAATACCATGATCA
The DNA here is from genome assembly GCF_014108245.1 of Pipistrellus kuhlii. Lineage (NCBI taxonomy): Eukaryota > Metazoa > Chordata > Mammalia > Chiroptera > Vespertilionidae > Pipistrellus > Pipistrellus kuhlii. The sequence continues at coordinate 43,572,280 of NW_023425595.1, forward strand.
CACCTAAGAAAATTAACAAGTTATTTTTTTGTTATCATCTAGATTTTTAATTTGATTCAGGGTCATCAAGTGACCTTTGTTAAATCAATTGTAATTTTTAAGGCACCTTATTTAAAAAAGTATTTTCAACCTGAAAAATGTTCTATGTGAAATAATGAGATTTCTATAAAATGCTACAAACTTTTACATAATTGTTCAGTCAGCTAAACAGTTGAGCTAAAGCTTTTGTACAAAATTTTTTTGTCATCTCATGAGTAATTATTGCTGAAAACTGCATTGATTCCATCTTTATCCCAGAGAATCAAGATGGGGTCATGTATTAAGGGGTCATGTATTAATCAAGATGAGGTCATCTTTCAGTTTATGAAAATGTTTAGTGTAATCATCAATCTGCTGGTAAGATCCAATGATAAGATAAATCTTATTAGATAACCAAATGTTTACTTATACCACCAGAAACCATTTTTAATGATTTTTTATACAAACTAGAGGCCTGGTGCTTGAAATTTGTGCACTGGGGGGAGGGAGAGTGGATTCCTCAGCCCAGCCTGCTCCCTCTCATAGTCTGGGAGCTCTCAGGGGATGTCCTACTGACAGCTTAGGCCACTCCTCTGTGGAAGGTGACTGGATGATCAGAGAAAGGCCCCATTACCCCACTGCTATTGCCATTGCCAGCTGCTGCAGCCACCAAGGTGTTTTCATCAACTCCAACTCCAGTCCCTTCACCACGAAAAAAATGACAACTTTCTTTAGGCATTTCAAGATGTTTCTTTCATAGGATATGACATTTATTTCTTTCTTTTTTTAAATCCTCACCTGAGGATATTTTTCCATTGATTTTTAGAGAGTGTGGAAGAAAGAGGGAAAGACCAAGAGAAACATCAATATGAGAGGGAGAGGGACACTTTGATTATTTGCCTCCTGCATGAGCCCTGACCTGGGCCCTGGCCAGGTAGAAGCCTGCAACCTAGGTACATGCCCTTGATCAGAATCGAACTCGAACCCTATGGTTCACAGGCCGAAGCTCCATCCACTGAGCCAAACCAGGTAGGGCAGGATATGACATTTCTCAGCCCCTCCAGCAGTGGACCTTCATTTTTTTTTTCTCTAAGAGGGAGGTGGAAAAATGCTAGATCACCTTCTTGGATTCTTATTACTCAAGTTACCAAGAGCACTGCGAGTGGTGTACCTGGAGCTTAGCCAATGAGCAGTCCGAAAGGTGTTTCCTCTACAGCTCACGTGCAGAGACGGAACTGCTGGTGCACTACGGCTGGAGTAGGCCCCCCTGCCTGCGTCCACTCCGGTGCGGCGACCTGGGCAGGCCCCCTTTCTCTGTCTCCGTCTCTGCTCTGGGCCTCACCTGAGTACACAGCCTACTCTTGACCTCTTGTGACTGTTATGGCATCCTGGCCTAATTTGCATATTACTTCTTTTTACAGATAGATAGATAGATAGAATCTACATTTTTGTGTTTCTCTGTTTGATTATATCATAAGTCTTTTGGATTACTAAAATTTTTTAAAATCAAAGGATTGGTAGATGCTATTACCACATCATAATCAAGTCAGTAGTGCTGGAAACATAGGTTATCCTACTTGAGAGGACAGTTCAGAATATATAGTAATTAAGCGTATGTATTATGGAGCTGTTCAATGTACAGCTTAGCTGGCTCTGCCACCTTTTGTGTGACTTCCATGGCTTATTCCTTACCTGAAAAACGGGTAGTGATAATTTACTCAGATAGTTATTCAGAGGATTAAATAAGTTAATAAGGTAAAAGTGCTTAAAACAGTGCTTGACACACAGTGTTAGGTTAAGTGTTAAGTATCCTTATTGTTTTTTGCTCATGAGTAATGACAGTTATTTTGGTGGTTCTTAATCAATTTAAAAATGAATATTGGTTTTGGAAATATGATCTCAAAATATTTCACTCATACATAGATCTTATTTTTATAATTTTAGTTTAAAGTAATTAAATGTTTCTTTGAAGAACAGCATTTGTTTAAATATAACACCAATTAAAATTGTGCTATTGATATTAAAAGCTATAGCTTCTTTTAAAAACAAAACAAAAACTACTGGACTGGTGTACAGATTCATGCACTGGCCAGCAATCAGGGCTGGTTGGGGCCACTCTACCAGTCCCGAATGGGGACAATTGGGCCGGCTGGCCGAGGGATGGAACCATGGGAGGTTGGCTGGCTGTGGGAAGTTGGCTGTGGGAGCACAATGACCACCAGGGGGCAGCTCCTGCATTTAGTGTCTTCCCCCTGGTGGTCAGTGTTAGTTATAGCTACCGGCCTGTTGTCTGATTGGTCATAACTGTTGGTTAGGCTTTATATATATATTTATATATATATTGATTTCAGAGAAGAAGAGAAAGAGTGGTAGAAACATCAATGATGAGAGAGTCATTGATTGGCTGCCTCCTGCATGCCCCCTTCTAGGGACTGAGCCCAAAACCTGGGCATGTATTCTTACTGGGAATCAAACCATGACCTTGTGGTTTATAGGTTGACACTCAACCACTGAGCCACATTCAATGGGCAAAAACTATAACTTCTTAAAGCATAAGGAGGTTTCTTGGAAGTGATGTGATTACTTGAATTTTGGTTACTAATTTATTTTCTATTATTTTTATTTACTTTTGATAGTGAACTTTATAAAAAAAAAAAGACACTTTTTGGTTTTATTTCATTTAAGTGAGCTACTGTCCTAGTGTTTTGTTTGTAGACACTAAGTATTCACAAAAAGCTTATACACCTGTTTTAAATATTAATTGGAATGGTCTTACTGTTTTAAAAACCTAATAAAAATTTTAAGTCTAGCTTCTCTGTAAGTACTATACCTTTGTTGCTGAAGAAAAATTGATCTTTACCTTATTGTGATTGTTATGCAGTTGAACTCTGTGATATGTGTTGATTTATTTCTGTTTATTAGGTAATGCAATAAATGCCTAGAAATACAATAGTTCTTTAGTTCTTTTCATTGAGGGTTATGGTGCACTAGAGGCCTGATACACCAAATTTGTGCAAGAGTAGGCCTTCCTCCTAAGTACCCTTCAGCAGATGAGTGGATTAAAAAGCTGTGGTACATCTACACAATGGAATACTATATTGAGGTAAAAAAGAGGAAATTCTTACCATTTGTAACAGCAGGGATGGGACTGGAGAGCATTATGCTATGTGAAATAAACCAATCAGAGAAAGATAAATATCACATGATCTCACTCATTTGTGGAATATAATGAACAACATAAACTGATGAATATAAACAGATCCATAGACAGAGAAGCATCCATAGACCATCAAACCTTAGAGGGAAGGTAGGGGATGGTAGGAATAAAGGGGAGCGATCGATCATAGGACTTGCATGTGTGCATATAAGCCTAACCAATGGACATAGACAACAGGGGTGTAAGGGCATGAGTGGAGGTGGGGGTAGGCAATGAGGCAATAAGGACACATATGTAATGCCTTAATCAATAAAGAAAAAAAATATTTTAAAAAATTAAAAAAAAACCATTAGCAGTGAACATGCATTTATCACTGGGAAATAGACACTCTGCCACATTGCTTTTGAAATCATCTGGGCAGCCTTGAATGAACTGATAGCAGTTTCATTAAAGGCCTGTTGGTTTAAACAAAACAAAACAAAACAAAACAAACAAAAGAGTAGGCCTTCCCCCAGCCGCGGGGACTCGCTTCCCTCTGGCATCTGGAACCCTGGCTTCTCTCTGGAACCCTGGCTTCTCTCTGGCACCAGGCTTCCCTCCAGCACCCAGGACCCGGGCTTCCCTCTGGCCACCGGCAGGCACCCAGGACCCAGGCTTCCCTCTGGCCGCTGCAGGCACTCGGGTTTCCCTTGCAGCCCTGGCTTCATCTGGAAGGTCTCCCAGTCAAATTAGCATATTACCCTTTTATTAGTATAGATATGCATGTGTCAACCACAAGTCCTAGTTTGGGGTCTAATTAAAACTTTAAGTTTTAATTTTTTAGTATTATTCAGAACCTAGTGACTTTTTTATAAAGCAGGTTTTAAAAATGTTTTTGGGATTAACCTTAAACATAACAAAACAAGTATTTTTGCTCTGTTTTAAGGAAGTCTGGTCTGTGTTTATCTGGAATTGTGTAAAAGTTAACTTAGACTTTTTTATAGTTTTGAAAAATTATTTCTTACTAATCAAATTTTAAATATTTTAATAAATTAAGCATCAAAATCCTTTAATAGATGATAATTAGTTTGTAAAGGTTGAAGTTATTTATATTTTAAAATTATTATATCTAGTGACTGAAATGAAGCATATTAATATTACTAGAGGCCTGGTGCATGAAATTTGTGCATGGTCTGTATGGGGGGGTGTCACTTAGCCCACCCTGCACCCTCTCCAATCTGGGACCCCTTGAGGGATGTCCTACTGCCCGTTTAGGCCCTATCCTACTGGGCTCACAATCCAGGACTGCTGGCTCCCAACTGTTCGCCTGCCTGCCTTCCTGATTGCCCCTAACAACCTCTGCCTGCCAGATTGATCACCCCCTAACCACTGCCCTGTCAGCCTGATTGATGTCTAACTCCTCCCTTGCCATCCTGTTTGCCCAACCTGCAGACTCTCCAATCTGGGATTCCTCTCACAATCCAGGACTGCTGGCTCCCAACTGCTCCTCTGCCTGCCTTTTTGATTGTTCCTAACTGCTTCTGCCTGCCAGCCTGATCACCTCCTAACCACTCCCCTGCCAGCCTGATTGATGTCTAATTGCTCCCCTACCAGCCTGATTGCTCCCAACTTCCCTCCTCTGCAGGTCTGGCCACCCCTAACTGTTCTCCCCTGCAGACTTGGTTACTCTTAACTGCCCTCCCTTGCAGGCCTGGTGCCTCCCAACTGCGCTCCCCTACTGGCCATTTTGTGGTGGCCATCTTGTGCCAACATGGGGGCAGAATCTTTGACCACATGGGGGCAGCCATATTGTGTGTTGGAGTGATGGTCAATCTGTATATTACTCTTTTATTAGATAGGATACAGTCCTGGTGCATGGGTGGGGGCCAGCTGGTTTGCTCTGAAGAGTGTCCCGGATCAGGGTGGGGGTTCCTTTGGGACATGGAGTGGCCTGGGTGAGGGGCCTATGGTAGTTTGCAGCCAGCCACACACCCGCCCCTCTACCCCCTTCGGTGACCCAAGCGAGGCCCTGGGATCTGGAATTTATTTACCTTCTACAATTGAAATTTTGTAGCCTGGAGCAGAGCCAAGCTCCCTACTCACTCCAGCTGCCACCATCTCTGTTTGGTTTTATGTATCTTCTATAATTGAAACTTTGTAGCCCAAGGGGAGGCCTAGGCTGGCCAGGGCAGGTGGAGAGCTTTGCTTCCTCTGTTGTCAGGGGCAACCCTAGCCTGTTCTTTCCAGCTCCATGGCTGCCGCCATTTTTCTTGGGATTCATCTTCTATCATTAAAACTTTGTATCCTTGAGTGGAGGCCTGGTCAGGCCAGGGTGTGTGGAAAGCTTGACTTCCTCTATTGAAACCCCAGCCTCTCAACTGCTCTCTGTGGCTACAGCCATCTTGGTTGGGGTTAATTTGCATACTTGCTTTGATTGGCTGCTGGGTGTGGCTGTTGGGTGTGGCTTGAGCAAAGTGATGGTTAATTTGCATATTACTCTTTTATTAGGTAGGATAGTTTTTACTTTAGGGAAAAGAAGTTTGTAATTGTACCTTTAAGTCACAAGGAAAATCAATGATATGTTGATGTGGAAATCCAATAGGCAGCTTGAAATGTGAGAAGCATTGCAGTTATAAAAATAAAATTGGGGTGTTTTTTTTCTTATAAGTGGTCATTGAAGCTATGGGAGAAGATCACAGTATAAAAGCCCAGAATACAAGGTATGAGTTTAGAAGTTAGAAAACAATAACATTTAAGGAGTTAGTTGTCAATTGAAACATGTATGCATTCTGTCTCTTTTAAAATAAATATTAGTAATATATATGAAAGAGTGGAAGAAATATTATGTGGGAGGTTAGTATTATTTTCCAATTAGCAGCAATAGTCCTAATTTTTAAATCTCTGGAGCTGTTATTTAATAGTGAAATCATTACTATGAGATTATACATGTTGGACTCAATTGTATAATTTGAGTTTTTAAAAAATATTTAATCAAGTAAGAACATACAATATGGTTATACACACACATATACACATGCACATATGGTGGATATATATACATACATACATACATATATACATACATATATACACATAAATAATATATATCCATCATCTTTTCCAGTCTCCCTCTCTCCCTTTATAGAATTAAGTGTGCTTTGCCAGCTAGTTCTTGACACTCTGTAAGAGGGCAGCTTACTTAAATCTTAATCACATCACCATGGGGTTCTGAGAAAGCTTTGAAGTTGTTTCCAGGGTTTCTTAAAAAATTTGTGCCACAATGAACTGTGATCATAGTAACTCAGCAGGAAGCATTGGTAACATCTAGTTTATCTGTAGGTGGGCTGTTAAGAACTAGTCTTCTCTTTCTTTTTCTAGGAAGTGCTTTGTTTGTGGTTCAGAGAGAAGTTGTTCTGATGGATTTTGTTTCTTGGAATTGCTTTGGAATTTGCTTTGATTTTTAGTACTAGTTTAGGTAAATTAAAACTGCAGGGTGCTCAAGAAATAGACATAGATTAAAATATCAAAAACTGCTTATTTATTCTAAGCTTACTCAAGGGTTAATTGTTAAATTTCACTGTTGCAGTTATGAAATTCCTAAAGTAATTATGACCAAAATGAAATTAAATGTAAATATAAATATAAGTATGAAAGAATTACCATATATTTTGTCCATAAATTTTTGCTATCTTCAAGTTTCATGTCATGCTATATGTCATGCTATCTTCACAGTAAGAAAATTAATTTGGTTTTATAATTAAGAATATTATCTTATTCATGTATAATTCTTTTAGTAAGAGTAGATATCACTACTCTTAAGAGAAGGATTTAACTTTTCTGCTTGTGTGTGACTCTTGGATATTGATGTTACCCTAATTTTTCTTTATATAATTGATTTAAAATAAATACTATTAGAACATCTTTCATTTAGAATTTTTGATAGAAGTTGGTAAGATTGGTAAAGACTAGTTGTAAAAATTTCAATTCATATGTACAAATCATAGAAAAGAAGAGCTAGAAGGCACCTTACAGGTCATCTTATCAGTGATTTTAAAATTCTTTGTAGAGCAGCAGTGGAATTCAGTTGTTCTGCTGAGGTCCATTAGGACCTGCTGAAGAGGGACTTTGGGATGGGCTGGGAGGGAGTTGTGGCTCAGTGGGCATGGCCTTTCAACCAGAGTAGGTCCAGTATGATGTTTACATATTGGTGATATCTGAAAGTATTTTTTTCTTTAAATAGTTTTTATATTTAAAAATGTAAATTAGAAAACTAGTTTTATTGCCTATTTTAGTGATACAGAATATTGGAGAATTAAAGTTAACTGAAACCCTGATTTCCTAACTTCATTTCAACGTGTTCATGTAAATCAAACTATCTCTATGTGGCTTTAGTAATAATAAAAATCTTATTAAGCCCTTTTATTGTAAATAATGAACTATCAGACTGGATCTGACATCAAGAGGATTTCATTGACAATGTTATTATTAAGACCTGGACAATTGGTACTTATTTTTTAAAAAGTTTTTTTTTTCTTTTCTTTGAATACTAAAAATGTTTATAATTGAAACTCAGGTACGTTTCAGAGTTTGCTATTTGAACTCTGCCCTTAAACTCTTAAAACACCTATTTCCTACAGAATAGGATATGTTTCATTAATGGTCTCATGTATGATAAGTTAGATAAAATAACTAAAGGCATAAAATTGTCCCTATTTTTTAGTTTTTAGCTGAATTCTTATTAAGTAAACTTGGTAAATATGCATTTTTTTTTGTAGAGTATTTTGAAGTTTTGTTTGCCCTTTGGCATTAGAAAGTTTACTTAGTGCCTGACTTCTCACTTAACAGTGGAGGTAGAACCAAGGTGACTTTGTATGATTTGTAATCATATCTAATGAGCTATTGTATTTTGGGTGAAACAAATAGAAGATCTGATTTTTTGAATAAATTTGCATTAAGTTAGAATTGTTTTGGCTTTGACTTTTTGTCAAGATGAATTCTAAATTATTAAATTTAGAATTCTCTAGTATACTGTAAAACAGCGATTTACAACTTGTTTTCATTTTGTGGTATACATCAGTGTTTTTCAACCTTTTTTGGGCAAAGGCACACTTGTTTCATGAAAAAAATCACGAGGCACACCACCATTAGAAAATGTTTAAAAATTTAACTCTGTGCCTATATTGACTATATATAAAGTAATTCTCTTGAATAGGAATCAAATAAACACAAAGAAAGTATTTTATAATTACTTTATTATGAAATATTAAGTAAACAAAATAGTGAAAAATAAAATTCTTGTCTTGTCTGCACCTACGGCACACCAGGCAACATCAGCGGTTGAAAAACACTGGTATACATAAACTAATTACTAAAATTCTGCAGCATACCAAAACATATTTTTCATCAATCTGACAAAAAAAAAAAGGTATAATTTTGGTTCATTCACATCAGATGACTATTGTTGTGTTGGCTGTTGTTATTATTTTTATTTAACAGTCTAAGGGAAACCAAGTCAATGCCCCTTACTAAATAGTTAGGTATTGCATTAAAAATTCTTGTGACACACCAGTTGAAAATTGATGATATAGACTAATAGCAAGTTGTAGTGTTCTTCCTATTAATAATAAGACAATAATTATTTTAAAAATTAAGATATAATTGACCTATAGCCATTGTATTAGTTTCAGGTCTACAATATAATGATTTGATATTGTTATATACTGTGATGTGCTCTCCACAATAAGCTTACTTAATTACTAGGCAATTGAAATTTAAAAAAATTTAAATTAATAAACATTAAACAGAATGACTTGTAGAATCTATTTAGATCTGACTATTGGGGTATTGAAAAATTAGTTCAGCATAATCTACCCCTTTTTCTCAACTCCTGATAATTATTTTGATATATTTTTCAAAAATGATAAAGTGATCATTAAGTCAAATTAATTCTTAATCTCTTTTTAAAATTATTTTCAGGAGAGGGCTGCTCACAATTTATATGGCCAACTTGGTAAGTAATTTTTTTTGTTTTTTGTTTTGAGGGTTTACCATGCGTTTTTAAATCTTTTTAAATATAAGTTCCATTAAAAAATAAAAATAAGGGAAAGCTGCTAAAATTTGAGAATATTTTTTGTCTCTATTTTTGAAGGATATATATAAACGTTTAAGAGAGGCTTGATGCCGGCTGGTTTATTCCTGTCACATATGACTGGATTTCACCTATTTCAGGGGGAAAGTGATTCACAGGCCTGTGTCCTTTATGACATTTTTAAAAAGCATAGACACTCATCTTTGATAGGATCTATATCTATATCTGTGTATCTCTATACATCTTTATTTAAATTTCATATTATGTTTCTGTTGCCATTTATTATGGGAAAAATGGTGTAAGGTGAGCTCTTATGAAGTACATTCTTCTTGCACATCAACACAGCATTGGTTCTATCTTCAAACACTCAGCATATTTTATATAATAAAAGCTTAGTATGCTAAGTGTCCAGTCGTCCATTCAACCAAAGTGTAATGTACTAATGATATGCTAAGGTCACTCAACTTCTTGCTGTGGCATGTACTGACCACCAGGGGTCAGAAAGTCAACTGTTTGACTAGTTGCTATGACGTGCACTGACTATGAGGGGGCAGACAGTCAACCAGTTGACATGACGTGCACTGACCACCAGGAGGCAGATGCTCTGACCGGTAGGTTAGTTTGCTGCTGTGGTCCAGCCAATCAGGACTGATCAAGACAGGCCTGGCATGCCTTGGAGCCTTCCTGTGGTCCCTTTCCAGCTGGCCAACCTCCCATGTCCCTCCCTGGCTCCGATCATGCATCGGTGGGGGTCCCTTGGCCTGGCCTGTGTCCTCTTGCAATCTAGGACTCCTCAGTGGATGTTGGAGAGTGGTTTCAGTGCCATCCCACAGGCCAGGTTAAGGGACTCCACAGGTGCATGAATTTGTGCACCGAGCCTCTAGTAGGGGTGTCGAACTCAATCAGAGAAGGGGCCAAAATCTAAAATCCAGCCTAAATCGCGGACTGAATGGTTTACTGAACAGTCATAAACTGTCATTGTGATGGAAACGCAGCGGAGTGCAGTGATGACAGCGCGGTGCGGGCCACATTGCAAGGCCTGGCGGGACGGATTTGGCCCGCGGGCCTTGTGTTTGACACATGTGCAGTGTAATAAAATAATTAGCTAGGCTTCTAAATTTCTGAGTTTACAGAAGTGAAATTAATGTTAACTAGTCTGGTATTCTTTATGGAAAATATGTAATTAAAATGATGTAATTTTCACTGTCAACTTCAGATTTAAATAAGTATATTAAAATCTTTTACAGTTGTTTAGAATTAAAAGGCAACATTGGAAAATTTAGCTAAAAGATAAATATTTATTTACTTGATAAGTTCTTGAATTCTGTAACAAGAAAATATAATTCAGAATTATATTTACCAATTCATTTTAGTTATAGATTATGTAATTTTTGCTCTGAATTTACATGTGTCAGTTACTGTGTTCATATGCTCATAGGCAACAAAGAGACAGTCCTTGCACTTATGGTGTTGGCTGTCCAATGGAGAAGTCACAATCTATAATAATAAAAGTGTAACATGCTAATTAAACTGGACGTCCCTTCGGATGACCTTTCAGACGAAGCCGAGGCTGCAAGGGAAGCCCAGGTCCCGGGTGCCTGAGTGAAGCCGGTGCTGGTGGCCAGGGGAAGGCAGGCCTACTCTTGCATGAATTTCATGCATCGGGCTTCAAGTAGAAATAATAATATTTGAAAAGGACTGAAATACAAATAATAAGGTGCTGTGGGAAACGTATTAGTAGCAGCAAGTCACTCTGGGTGCTGCTTTCCTTTCTTATTAAAAAACAGCAACACTTAAAAAATATTATGTTTGCATACTAGAATGGATTTGATTTTAATGTGTTTTTGTTTTTTATTTTTTTTTTGTTTAGCCATGCACATGCTTTTCTGTACTACCACATGGTAGATACTTTAGTACCCAAATGCTGCATATATTTATCACTTATCTTTAAAGTCTAAGTAAACTTTCACAAACTTTTTTTTTTTTTTTACCTGGTTTAGGTTGTAAATTCCTGAAGGGAAGATCTTTGACTTTGATATAATCATTATTGGAAAGTGCCCTTAAAATGTTGTATTTTTTTTAAGATTAAACTTTTTATATTGAAACTAGAGGCCCAGTGCATGAAATTTGTACACGGGAGGGGGGTCCCCCTCAATCCAGCCTGCTCCCTCTCCAAACCAGGATCCCTTAGGGGATGTCCAACTGCCTAAACTGGTAGTCAGGTATCCCTCTTACATCCTGGACCACTGGCTCCTAATTGTTTACCTGCCTGCCTGCCTGGTTGCTCCTAGCTGGCTCCCTGCCGGCCTGCTCACCCCTAATTGCCCCCTGCTGCCAGCCAGGTCGCCCCAGTTGCCCCCTTCCTAACTGCCCTCCTAACTGCCTGGTTTCTCCTAACTGCCCTCCTTGCTGTCCTGGTCACCCCTTACTGTCCCCCTGTCGGCCTGGTCACCCCAACTGCCCCCCTCTGCTGGCCTGGTTGCCCCTAACTGCCCCCCTTCCCCCGCCAGCCTGGTTGCCTCTCACTGCCCCCCCACCCCACCAGCTAATTGCCCCCAACTGCACCTCCCAGCCGACCTGATCGCCTTCAACTCTCCCCTCTGCTGGCCTGGTCACCCCAAACTGCCTCCCTTCCTGACCTGGTTACTCTCAACTCCCTCCCTCTGCTGGCCTGCTCACCCCTAACTGCTCCCCCTGCTGTCCTAGTCGTCCCCGACTGCCCCACCACTGCAGGCCTGGTCACCTCAACTGCCTCCCCTTGCTGGCCTGGTTGCCCCATGCAGCCTGCTTGTTCGGTCATTTGGTTGTCCCTTACCCCCCTGCTGGCCTGGTTGTAGGCAGCCATCTTGTGAGGGAATAAGGGTTAATTTGCACATTACCTCTTTATTATATAGGATAATCCTAGATTTATCTGTGGTTTAAGAAATAATAGATTTGTAGTCTTTACCTATTTCCTTTAGTAGTGCTATCTTATAGTAGCTTTAGAATCAGGATATTTCCAGATATTTATTGTAGCCAAGAGAGAGAATAGTTGTTTCACTGCAAGGATCCCCCTGCTGCTCTTGGGTAACTACATCCAATTTCCCCTTATTCTTACCACTCTCCTCCCAGTTAACCTCTGACAACCTCTCATATATTCTTTACTCCCATAATTCTGTAATACCTATAGTCATTTTAGGAGTGGTATATAAGTAGAATCATATAGTAGAGACTATTTGTGATTAGCTGTTTAATTTAGCATAATTTCCTGCCGATTCATTCAAGTTGCACATACCACTAGTTCATTCCTCTGTATTGCTGACTAGTGTTCAATGGTGTGGCTATATTAATTTATCCATTCACCTATTGGAGGATAGCTGGCTTGTTTCCGTTTTTTTGGCTATCCTAAACAATAAAAGCCTAATATACAAATTGACTGAATGGTGGAATGACTGGTGGAATGACCAGTAGCTATGACACACACTGACCACTAGGTGGCAGATGCTCAACACAGGAGCTGCCCCCATCCTGCAGGCCCCAGGCCAACCAAGGCAGGTGCCAGCTGGGGGCCCCTTAATTACCCCACCAGTTGCCCTACAGATCATCCCTGTTAGCCAGCCAGGTCTAGGAACCCTACCTGTGCACGAATTTTGTGCACCGGGCCTCTAGTTACAAATAAAGCTGCAATAAATATTCTGGTGCAGCTTTTTGTGTGAGTGTGAGTTTTTATTTTTCTAGGCTAATTGCCCATGAGTGTGATTGCCAGGTCCTATGGTAGTTGCTGTTTGTTTTTTACAGAAATTTTTAACTGTTTTCCAGAGTGACTATACCATGTTGTTGTGATAGTTTCCAGTTTAGAATAACCTTTGAATATCTAGTTCTTTCTAAATGAAAAACTTTTTTTGGGGAGGGGCATTTGTCTGTTAACTAGATTTGTACTCTCTGTCCAGATTAATAAAATTCAGTATTAGAAAAGTTTTTCAGAAAATGGAAAATATGAATTGGTCTTATTTTTTGTCAATCAGTTATAAAGAGTCTGTCATTAAAAAATTTAATGTGACTAAAGGCTTTACATATAGATTTTGACTATGTCTAAAGGAAAGTGAATCTAATCTGCACATGATATATTCTGGATACTAATGAAATCCAATAAGCTTCATCTTCCCCTTATCTAAAGAGCCTTTTATTTATACTGATATTATGTAACTGTTACTATAGTAACAGGGTGATGGTTTCAGAATAAGTAAGAATTTAAGTATTTTTAGAGGTACTGAATTAAGCTTTAAGAATTAACTTTGCTTTATAACTTTATATTGCTTATTAGACTAAGTTGAAATTGTTGAGTTAAAACATCAACAATAAAATTCCTAAATGTTGGGAGGTTTTATTTAAACAAATTTTTTAATTGTATTTAGGTATGCGTTTCTGATTTGGAAAGTACAGAAAAGCATAAAGAAGAAAGTAAAAGTTTATAATTTTACTGTGTAGTAATTTACCAATATTTTAGTGTTTGTTTTTTCTTATTTCATTCCTTTTTCTCCAGTGTATCTCATAAATGCACAGACAAAGATGTATACTCACATTATACACTATATGCCTATTTTTAAAATTGGGGGCATATTGTTTTGTGACATTTTTTGTTACTGTGCCAAGACAGTTATTATTTTTTTAATTGTATTGTTTTATTTTTATTTAATTTATTGGAGTGACATTGGCCAATAAAACCATACAGGTTTCAAGTGTACAATTCCATAGCACATCACCGCTGTTGCTCATGATGATAATTTTTGGAGGGTTGTCTCCTACCTTTTCACTTCTTGACCATGTCTTCATTATGAGTTGATTCTATACATACACACATACACAGCCCCACTCAAAATGTTGGGAACAGTGAAATAGTAACTATTTGGTTAGAAATAATATAATTTTGTTAGATTTGGCTGTGACAGTTATTTATTCTTCAATTACACTGCTATGCCTTTGAATAATATGCAGAACTGACTCCATATTATCTTTATCATCTTTGTCTTTATTTTTATCAGTGAACATTTATTTATTAAGTACAAAGCACTTTGGTAGGTGTTGGGCACAAATATAAGCCATTAATTTGTCCTTAAATTTTAATTTAGTTGAGGGAACAATGTATAACTAGATGTGAATTTAAAATGAATAAATAATTAATTGTCCAGGATAGCATATTCATGTCAAATATTTTGTTAACAGTTACATTTCTTAGAACTTAAAGAAAGAGAGTTAGTTTTTGGCTGGGGCAATCAGAGAAGGTTTTATGATTTACTTGGGATTTGAACCTTGAAGAAAGGAGAGGACTTGGAGGGAAGCTCCATCTTAGAGATGTGTCATTGGTGACTACAGCACAAAATTCTTGCCTTTCCAAGGATTGCCAAGTTGGGCCAGGGTTTAGGAAAAACTGCAAACAAAGGATAAGAGCATCTATTGTGTTAGATACTGTAGGTGAAACAGGAATTATAAAAATAATAGTCATTGCTTCTGAGGACCTTAAATATTACTGGGGGAGAGAACTATGTAAATCAATGGCAGGTAAAACACCTCTCTGCTTTTATTTATTTTTTTTTTTTTAGTGTTGGTAGTTATCTCAAAGTAGAAAACAGTACATTGTTTATACTATGTAATTATGAATATGAATTTTGCTAGTTATGTTTGTGTTAGTGTTGTGGGGTCAGGTAAAAAACTATCTACTTTAAATAAGAGATATCTCTATTAATGCTTTTTTTAATTAATAAAATATCTTCCCTTGGGCTCCCCTGTAGTTACTCTTGTTACACATAATTACCTTTTAGTAAGTTCCGCTAAATCTCAGTTATTAGACCAGTGGTTTATAATTGAAATGATTAACACTTTTAAAAATTAAAAACTTAAGTCAGTTGAATTAATACCCATCTGAAAATGCTGTTTTTTTGTTAAATGTTAGTAAACACATTTTGGAAGAAAAAGTATACAATTTTTCAACCAGTATAGTTTTTTTAGTTTTTAGAATTGTTAGAAAAATAATTGTTAAGGTGTAAAATGTATAGAAGGTATGTAGAAAAGGTCTAAAATAAAGAATTAAATATTTTTCTGGCTTCTGCCCAAGGTATGGCTATAAAATGATGGAAACATTTTCCTGGGGCTAATGTGCCAGAACCAATTACCCACAAGCACACCAGCTGCTAGGATGCCATAGTGTGATTAAGTGAGAGCACATAGCTTTGGCTAGTGTGGCTTAGTTGGTTGGGTGATGGGTTTGATTCCCTGACAAAGCACATGCTCAGGTTGTGGGTTCAATCCCCAGTGGAGGCACTTATGGGAAGCAACTGATCGATGTTTCTCTCTCACATTGATGTTTCTGTCTCTCTCCCCGCTTCCTTCCTCTCTGTCCCTAAAATAAATGAAAACATATCCTCTGTGAGGATTAAATAAATAAATTCAGAAAAGAGAACACATAAATTTTATGTTCACACGATTTCCTTTTATTTTGTTGGTTGTTACAATGACTGAGGATTTCAGTCTTTCAAAATTCATCATATGCTGCTTGTAGTTATTTAAAATGCAATGTCAAATTTAGTTTAATTATAATTTATGACATTTAAAAGTCTTTCTATTTAAGTTCTTCTGAAAACTTCTCTCTGCAATTTCTTTTAAGCCACTAACCACTCAACAATGCATGCATTTTAAGATTGTAAACATATATCTAGTAGGTTTGTTACTAGCATTTGTTTTTTAACTTTAAACATGCACTGTCTTTGAATAAAACATCTGTACTTGATTTTTCAAACATAGGGCTTGAAAATGTTGATTCAAATGTGTTCTTATAAAGCTACTTCAATTTAATTAGATTCAGCAGGCATATATTAAATCAGTGCTGTGCTAGGCACGTTAGGATACAAAAGAAATACAAAATGGATTGTAAACTAGTTGGAGAAATTTGACAGATGAAATGAAAAGAAATAAACTGAAAGTATTAAATTTAAAAACAGCTATAAACACCCTATCTCAAATCGCTCCTCTAAGCCTTCCCTGTGCAGCAAATGGTATCAACCATCCATCCAGTTGCTCAGGTTAGAAACATAGGATCTTTAATTCTTTTCTTCTCCTTATACTCCTAGTCCAATCCATTAGGAAATCTTACTCTACTTTTAAAATATATTCTGGATCATAGAGTGACTACCTCCACAGTTAGTCTGAGGCTTCCTGTAGCCTGAACCTTACCATTTCCATTCGGAGCTATCTTTATAACCTAACTGGTTTACATCTTTCCATTCTTGTTGTCCTATAATCTCTCTTCCAGATAGGAGTTAGAGTCATTGGAAATACAAGGTAGAGCATGTCTGACTTCTGCTTAAACTCAGAAAATCCTTTCCTTCCCATGACACCCCAGATACAATTCAAATGACTCACTGTGCCTTTTAGGGCTTTGTGTAAGCAGCTTCCCCACACCTCTTTATTCTGTAATGCATAATATTCTATTTTTCATGGCACTTATAAGTACTGAAATTGTCTTATTTATTTCTTTTCTCACTGTCTATAAGCTGCTTAAGAGCAATGACGCTTGCTTGCTTACTGACATGTCCCTAGAACCTACAAACAGCACTTAGCATATCTTATCTAATAAAAGAGTAATATGCAAATTGACCATACCTCTGTTACACCACCAGCCACACCCATCAGCCTATCAGAGCGAGATGCATATTAACCCCAACCAAGATGGCTGCGGCCACAGAGAGCAGGAGTGAGGCTTAAGTTTCCCAGGCAATGGAGGAAGCCAAACTTTCTGCCTGCCCTTGCTGGCCTAAGCCTCCACTCAAGGATACAAAGTTTCAATTATAGAAGGTAGACAAATCTAAACAGAAATGGCAGTAGCCACTGAGCAAGCAGAAAGCTTGGCTCTGCTCCAGGCTACAAAGTTTCAATTGAAGAAGGTAAATAAATTCCAGATACCAGGGCCTCTGTTTGGGTTGCCGAGGGGCATGGCTGGCCTGCAAACAGCTATAGAAAATATACAGGCCTCTTGCCCATGCCGCCTCACGCCTCCAGGGAACCCCCACCTTGATCCGGGACACCCTTCAGGGCAAACCAGCTGGTCCCCACCCATACACAAGACCTCTATCCTATCTAATAAAAGAGTAATATGCAGATTGACCATTCCAACACACAAGATCAAGATAGCTGCCCCCATGTGGTCAAAGATCCTGCCCCCATGTGGACACAAGATGGCCACCATAAGATGGCCAGTAGGGGAGGGCAGTTGGGAGGCACCAGGCCTGTAAGGTAGGGCAGTTGGGAGTGATCAACCCTGCAGGGGAGGGCAGTTAGAGATGACCAGGCCAGCAGAGGAGGGAAGTTGGGGGTAATCAGGCTGGCAGGGGAGCAGTTAGACATCAATCAGGCTGGCAGGCAGAAGCAGTTACGGGCAATCAGGAAGGCAGGCAGGTGAACAGTTCGGAGCCAGCAGTCCTGGTTTGTGGGATCGGGCTTTCCAAGATAAATTCCCTTTCCATAATAAAAGAGATTCATCTACGCATATTTCTCGTTCACATACATAAAAACTTTTAAACTTTTCTGACAAATTAATTGATGATTGGATCAATTTTATATGTTTTTTTTATTATATAAAGGTTGGAGATATAAAAAATATAAGTAAGTAATATATAATACGAAAATAGGTAGGTAAGTGTAAGTACGTACCTGTCACTGCTCACCCAGAACATGTCCACCATTCTCAATAGCGAAATTATACTGATTCCCTCCGTGTCTTAAATTCATGTGGAGACATGTATGGGTGACTAATACCTTTGTTGTTCAGAAATATACGTCCCGCCCGTTTCAGGGCGCAACATATATTTCAAGGACGTATTCATACATTCTACCCGTACCCGATATTGTTTATGTTTGACGTATTTATACGTCCTGCTTGGTTAACAGGTTAAAGTTTCCATGGCTCACTTGATCACAAAAGTGGGCATAGAGATTTTCCCAGAGACTGTAGTCAACCTTGTGAGCATGGAAAGGGGAATTGTTAGAGACTCTTTTTTTCACCTTTTGTTGGACAATTTAATACCATGTTTTCAAGATATAGCTGTATTGTTGTATTACTTTGAACTTGACACTGTTTTGAAGACCTCTGTGTGTTATTTTGTATGCTTCCAATGCATTGCTTCTGATTGTTGCATAGTGCACCAGGATATCCATGCCCTATTATATTTTATAGTAGCTTTATTGAGATATAAATAACAAACCAGCTTAAAGTTTATCATCCAGCTGTTTTTAGTGTACTCACAGAGCTGTGCACCCATCACTATTCTCTAATTTTAGGATATTTCATCTGCTACATTTTACTTGTTCATTCTTCCAGCAATGGATATTCAGTTACTTCCATTTCTCAACATCACAAAGCAATGTGGTGATGAATATATTTACACAATCATTTTATGAGTTTCTCTGGGTGTGCATGGCTACAGGCTAAGAAGGTGGATTTTAGACTGCATACTTTCTGATAAAAGGACAGAATTGTCTTGGGATGTGAGAAAATATTATTCTAGTTCATTTGGAGGTAGATTTATTTTTACTTTCAGAGAAAATTTTGTCTTGTGTTTCTTTGACTTGTATTTCTATTTGAATAATTTGACTATTCATCCTAGGAACTTCAGAGTTGTATGTTGAACTTTGAAACTAATAGGGACTCTGATATAAGTGACTTGAAGGACTACTTACAGGGTCAAAAAGACCAAAGGAAAAAAAAGGTGCCATTTCTTTTTGGGCATGGATTATTATCATTATTCAACTAGTCTTTATGTACTTTTGTTTTCTGTTTGCCTTGTAAAGATAACATAAGATATATATTAAAAAATTGAAAGGCAAATATAAAGAAAATATTAAATATAAAAAAGCAGATATAAAGAAGCAGAATTTTACAAAGGAATATAAATAAAAGAGATATAAGAAGGAAAATACAAAAGAACCCATATACTCAGCATTTGGCTTCAATGGACACCTGAAAGAGGATGTGGCTCCTGTTTACTGCTGGTAGGAGTGAGTGGTCTCTGTTGACACCCTTGGTTGGGAGTAGTTACCAGCTGGTGAGGGTGAAAGTCTCAGCTGTCTACCTGGTTTTCTCTGAATTTCCCCTGTTCAGGGTGATAGGGCACCTTGTTTACAGCCTTGTGAAAGTGGAAGTCTAGGCTCTCCCCTTGGTCACAGATTGTTTGTTTTTTTCTGTTGTGTTTGGCTGGAGTATAATGGTTATTGTCTAAAAATTTCTGTTTTGATAAGCTGCCTTTGTACTGGTCATAAGACAGAGCAGATTTTTGTCTGTGCTTATTAGCATTTCCAGTTTGTGGGCTTCTCCAGCTCCAAGTCTGGGATACATAAGGCAAAACGAAAACCTAGGTATTTACCATGGTGTCATTCTTAGGATTGTAAGATCTCTAGATAGTCTACTTTCTTCTTTCTACCTTTCAGCCTTGTAAAATTCGTTTTATATATAATGTCTAGGATTTTTAGTTGTAATTAATGGGAGGAGTAGAGAAAATATGTATACCTGAATTTCCCAGAAGTCCTTCTTCACATAGAAATTTTATAAGATAATCAAAAACATTCAAGCACACAAGGAAACAAGGCACCAAACAAGATCTGGCAAAAACAACAAAAGAAAAATACACATTCAGAGAGTACATGTATTGGAATTATCTGAAAATGTTATAAAACAAGTGTATTTATTATGTTTAAAGTAAAAGATGACTTTTGATTCAGGCCAAATTGGAGTAATGGGGAACAAATTTACACTTCTGCCTGAAACAACAAAATAAATGAAATAACAGTTTTCAAGACATTGTACATTAAACAATGAAGGATGATGATACCTTAGAGTTTGGAAACTAGATTGCAGGTATGGTTATACAATAGGTTGGGAGCTTTCAATATCAATTTCCCTGCTATTAGGATGTATAGACCCAAAATTAGTATAACAAAATACTAATTCTTACTCAAACATCTTTCTTAGATTAACACTCTCATTGTCCTTGTCAGTCTCAGATGATATTGGATATTGCAGATATTTGACAATTCAATGTAGATTCATTCCGAAGAATTGAAAAATAAAATTGCAGATCTTGTAAAAGGGCATTTAATGTAACCTTTAAAAGTTTATATTTCTGAACAAATTAAATCACAGAGAAGTGTGGCATTTAGTGGCTAAAGAAACTTTTTGAAATGTATTTTTATTTTTTAAAGTAAGGTTCCAGTTAGACCATTTCCTCACTATTTACTCTGAAATTTTACTTCTTGTTTTAAGTTGATCAAAATTCTCTTTGTGGGTTTTTAAAACAATTATTGTTAGGTACTGTGGACCTTCTAAAGTCCTTTTTAAAAAATTAAACTACATCAAGGAAAAAAAGAACTTAGATTGTAACTTAGGAGCCCAAGCATCCTCCCATATACAATAATAAAGAGTCAATATGCAAATTAACCCTCACTCCCTTACAAGATGACTGCCTGGGAGGTGGACCTTTTGACGCTGACTGGCATAGAAACTGACCAATCAGGACCAAAACTGGGTGAATTTCCAGGAGCCAGTGGCTGCCTAAGAGGTGGAGCTTTTGATACTTACTGGCATAGAAACTGACCAATTGAAACAAATCTGGGTGAACTTCCAGAAGCCAATGGCTGCCTAGGAGACAGAGCTTTTGACACTGACTG
Organism: Pipistrellus kuhlii; assembly: GCF_014108245.1. NCBI lineage: Eukaryota > Metazoa > Chordata > Mammalia > Chiroptera > Vespertilionidae > Pipistrellus > Pipistrellus kuhlii. The sequence continues at coordinate 43,593,213 of NW_023425595.1, forward strand.
GCATAGAAACTGACTAATCAGAACCTGAAATGGGTGAACTGCGAAGACAGAACCTAAGGTGGGGATTGAGGAGGGGTTTTAAGTGCAACAGCTGTTTGGTGTAAAGTGTAAGAAAGTGTTTCAATTTTTTAATGACTGGTTTGGCAATATAGTGCATATGGCTGGCTATCAGTTCAGATATAGGGATAGTGTATTTTTGTCTACCAAGAGCATCTCCTCCTGCTGGAAAAAACTCCTCCCACCCCTCCATTTAAGCAGTCTAACCCTATATAATCTATCTATTCTAATAAAAGGATAATATGCTAATTTTAGACCGTGTTGACTGGCCATCTTCTGGATGTCTAATTTCCTTCCAGACAAAGCCATGATAGTGGAGGTCAAGGCAGAGACAGTTAGGGGCAATCAGGTCACCAGGGGAGCAGGGAAGAGCAGTTAGGGGCAAGGTCAGGCCAGCAGGGGAGGCAGTTAGAGGTGATTAGATAGACAGCCAGGCAGGAAGGCAGGCAGGCGAGTGGTTAGGAGCTTGCGTTCCCAGATTGCTAGAGGGATGTCTGATTGCCAGTTTAGGACCAGGTCTAAACTGGCAGTCAGACATCCCTCAAGGGGTCCCCGATTGGAGAGGATGTAGGCCAGGCTGAGGGGACCCCCCCCCCCCCCCCCCCCCCCCCCAGCCAATAGTGTGTGTGTGTGTGTGTGTGTGTGTGTGTATAGTCACTCTTAAGTGATCAGTCAACCATTCGACCAGTTGATCATTTGACTAGTCGCTATGACGCATACTGACTACCAGGAGGCAGATGCTCAATGCTGTCCCCTGGTGGTCAGTACGCTTCCACAATGGGAGCATCACTCAGCGAGCTTACCAAGTGGGGGCAGCAGAGGCTGCAGGCACAGAGGGGCCGGGATAAGCAGGAGCTCCCATATGGTGCCCAAGCTGGGCTTGGGCTCCTTGGCTGCCTGCTGCTGCTTTGCATATTACTACATCCCTCAGAGGTTGTTGGATTGCCAGTTTCAGCCCAATCCCCTGAGGAGTCCTGGATTGCGAGAGGGCAGGGGCCAGGCTGAGGGACCCCACCAGTCCTCTAGTAAGAATATAAAATCTATGCACCAAGCCTCTAGTAAGAATATAAAATCATTATTCTGTCATTCAGTATATCAGACTTAGTTCACAGAGCAAAGATTGCTTTTTGGATAGTTTCTTCCAGGTGTCAGAAAGTTATAGTTTATACTGATAAGATAAAATAAAGTTCATTATATGGCTGGTAATGTAAGGCTTTCAATGAGCTACTCATGAGAGTTGTATATGTTGGAGTAATGGACTGCAGAATAATGCTTACTCTATTTTTATATGTGTTACAAACCACTCTTAATCAGAAGGGCAAAAGAAACAGTACTTGGGGTGGTGAACACACAATACAGTGTACACATGATGTGTTGTGGAATTGTACACTTGAGACTTGTATAATCGTTAACCAGCATCACCCCACTAAATTCAATAAGGAGGAAAAGAAAAAAAAAAACACAGTATTGACGCCGATTGCAAATTGAGGGATATATCTGTACAGACTTTGAAAGTAATTGTACAGATTAGTCAACCAAGTATGCAGTACTTGTGCATTTTATAACAGAGGCTTTGGCTAGCTAGTCCTGCCAAATAGCTCAAAAAACAGAAGTCTAAAATAGACGACAGAACCACTCCTCAGTATATTCACACATAGTTACCTTTATTTGTTTTCTTTGAACCCAAGAAAAGCAGCATTTACGAAGAATTTTGGTGTGACCTTGAATGTGCAGATCTGTAAAAGAAGCCCTGATAATTAGCCAGAGATGGGGACTGATTATGTACTTAATGACTTAATTTATATTGTAGTTTTAAAAATATATAAAGAAATTTGTTTTATTTTAAGAACTTTTAGAAGCCAGATTTTAAGGAACATTTGTGTACTGTTTATATTGTGTTAGTAAAATAATAATATAATCAAAGCTTTTGACATTTTGTTGATACCATCTTATTAATTAAACCTAAATTCTAGATCATTTTAGTTTAGGGACTTTTTGGAAATGATTTTAATGACTTTATTTTGAAAGATTTCTGTCTCTATATTTCAAGTTGAACATTTTAAAATGTAATATAAAGTGATATTGGATGTGAGAGCTGTGGTTTATCTCTATCTCACGACAGTACCTCTTTATTTCAGTAAATGCTTTAATGGTCACCTTCACTTTATATTTATGTAATTGACTTAACTAACTTTGAGGTTTACAAATTGTGTAATTTAACAGCTTAGCTGGCATGACTTTTCTGTTTTTTATATCTAGGTGATATTAGGTAAATAAATTTAGAAACATTCACTCTTGAGTACTTACATTTAGAAATATTAACTCTTGATTCTGCTTTTAAAAATACTATTTAAACAGAGATTTTCTTATAACTTTAAAATTTTTTCTTTTTAAAACAAAATATATTTTTATAATAGCAGTTTCTTGTTATAAATGAAAAAAAAAGTAAAGCATGTAGTATTTAAATTCATAATTGGGCTGGTCATTTTTGAATTCAGTCTAAGAAGGTGTTTGGGAAACTTGTAGCATAATCTTAGAAACTTATTAAACTGATTTGTGTAGATTTTTGTTTATTTAATACATCAGCAAAATATATAAAAAATATCCATCTGTTGTTTACTTTTCATTTATAAGAATATAGATAAAAGATAATTTTAGTTACTTTAGCAAGTCTAAAGGTTAAAAATAGGTTTATAAAATCATTGCTCAATTTTTACTCTCGAAGAAAATAAAATAAGATTAATCTTGTTATTGTTTTATAGTTTTGACTTCCCTCTGGCCATTGGTATATATATCTTGGCTGTTAATTGATGTGTTACAATTGCATGTATTGACATAGTTTACAATGAAAAATTCCACATTTTCTAGATTTAGAATTGACAAAATTCATCTGGATAATTGCTAGTCTTTATAAACATACTTTTATTGTGCTTAAAATTAGAAAACAATGACGTTTGAAAACCTATGCTTTTCTAACATATGGCTTCAATTTGCATTCTAATCAGAATATGGAAGTCATTACTCTGACATCTGAAACTGAAGTAGCAATAAAAAATTATCACTAACAGGACAGCAGACACAATTTAAGTTTTATTACTGGGTGGCCTTTTTGCAACTTTCCTGAATGTAATTGATTCCAGATATTAGAAAATTGCAATTATGAAATTTACTTTGGATGCATTTAAGATGGACTGTCTGAATAGAATTTGTATAAATTAGTGATCAAGATCTAGTACATAGGTACACATATTAATATTAAAATTTATAGCATATGTGTACAAACACACACACACACACTCACACACACACACACACACACACATTCAAATGGGTGTATATAAATGTATAGATGAAGAACCAAAAAGATTACCTTGAAAATGCTAAATGGCTTAATTATAGTTACTATCTCTGAAATGGAAATGTTGATGAAAAATGAATTTTAGATTTTATCCTAACTATTATTTTAAGTCATATAGTGGGATGGATATATTCTATAAGAAAGTAATTTATAACAAATTAAATTTTATTAATTTCTAAATTTTACTTGAACTAAAGTATATCACAGTTATTTAAAGCACTTCAATAAATTATTAAAACATATTAATCAAGAAAATAAATGCATTGTTCTATAATGTTGTTGTCTTAAATTTTTAAGATAATCTTAATTTATGCATTCAGCAAGTATATTTAGACTACTCACATGTTTCAAACATGGGGCTAAGTGGTGGGGGAAAATGATGAATTTATCCTTGAGAAACTCAAGGTTTAATGAAGAGATAGTACCAACAAATATACATTACAATATAATATGGTCAATAGTATTTTAGCAATGTGGAGGAAGGGCAGAACAATTTGCTAGGTAATGTGAGGAAACTATTACTGAGGAGGCTATATTTGAAGGATTAGTAAAGATTTCCCAGGAAGATAAGCAAGACAAAAGGAATTCTCATTAGAGGGAGCATTATGCGAAGAAAACTAGAATCCTGAGTTGCCTTGGCATATTTTTTTTTTTTTTTAATATTCTTTTTTTTTTTTTTTTTTAAATATATTTTATTGATTTTTGTACAGAGAGGAAGGGAGAGAGACAGAGAGTTAGAAACATCGATGAGAGAGAGTCATCGATCAGTTGCCTGTTGCACACCCCCTACCGGGGATATGCCCGCAACCAAGGTACATGCCCTTGACCGGAATCGAACCCGGGTCCCTTCAGTCCCCAAGCCGACGCTCTATCCATTGAGCTAAACCGGTCCCGGCTGCCTTGGCATATTTAGTAATAGTTTGCTCATTTATTAATTCTTTATTCACTTATATTTATTGTGCACCTATGTACCAGACAGTGTGTTGAGTGCTATGGATGTCATAGTGAACTTGACAGACATGCATCATAAAATTCACTTTAGTGTGGAAGAATAAACAAGTAATTAAAATCAGAACGGGTGTTACAAAGGAAAGCATAGAGTGTTATAACGTGTACTAGTATGTGTAAGTACAACTATTGAAGAAACTTCTGGAATATTGAGAAGTGATATAAAATGGGACTGGATAGTGGTTGGGGTCTATTGTGAAAGGCAATATACTGAGCATAGGAGTTTAAATAATATCTTATAAAAGTGAACTATAGGTATACTATAGCATGATCAAACTTTCCATTTTAGGATAAACACTCTGAAAGTACCAGAATGGCTTAGAATAGGAATACTGTTATAACATGGCCAATTGGGATGTTTTCAGTGTTTAGCCAGTAAAATGTTTTAATTGCTTAGAATTGGCATTCTAAGAAGATTAGGGAGTGTCAATCTATATCTGAATTTTTAAATTATGTTTTCAATTCTATTTGATACTATTTTCAGGAGGCTTCTATTGCATATTATCTGCCGAACACAAGTGACTCAATAAAGTGAATTCTTCCTTTTTATCCAGCTTCTCCGTACAATTAATGTTATCTAACTTATTTCACAAAATAAGACATATCAGACTATTCTTGATGAATACCTTTGCATTTTGCTAGTCTTTGGCCAAATTTTTATTTACATTAAAATATTAAACCATTTGTCAGGATAAAAATACCTTTTTTTTTTTTTTTTTTTTTTTTTTTTTTTTTTTTTTTGTTTAAACTTTCATTTACTATTTAGCTACTACTTAGTCGTCTCTCACTGGTGCAAATCTATTTTAGTGCTCTGTTATTTGTGACTTGGGCTAATGTTTAAGAAGAGGTATTGGCCAACTTGTTCTGTGTAGAGCCAGATAGTAAATATTTCCAGCTTGGGAAGGGCCATGTGGTCTCTATGGTAACTATTCAACTTTGAAAATGTAAGACAAAAGCAGCCACAGGCAATATGTAAAACAAATACTATGACTGTACTCCAAAAAAACTTCCTTTATAGGTACTGAAATTTGCATTTTATATCATTTTTACATGTCAAGAAAGACAGTTCTTTTGATTGAAAAAAACCTATTTGTATTATTTGCCTAGGGGTACTGTAACCAGTTCCCACAAACTAGGGGGTTGAAGACAACAGAAATATATTTTCACAAGTTCTAGAGGCCAGGAATCTGGGTCTGCAGGGCCATGCTCCCTCTGAGTCTTTGGAAGAGTCCTTCATTACCTCTTCCAACTTCAGGTGGCTCCTGGAAATCCTCGGATTCCTTGGCTTTAAGCTGCATTGTTCCAATTCCTGACTTTGTTGTCGCATGGCTTTCTTCCTTGTTTCTGTATCCATCACCTTTTCCCTTCTCTTGTAGACACCAGCCATTGGACTTAGAGTTCACTCTAATCTTCTATGACTTCACCTTGCTTCCATTTGCAAAGACCCTATTTCAAAAAAGGTTACATTTACAGATATTGGGATTACAATTCCAACATATCTTTTAGAGGGCCAATATTTGCCCTACATTACTATTTAAAAATATAAAAAACATTCTTAGCTGGTGGGCCATGCTAACTAGGTGGTAGGATGAATTTGGCCCATGGCTGTATTTGTTAACTCTTTATCTAGCCCAGTTGGCTTTTCATTTATTCTCTGATTAAACATCTTATCCTTATTGAGAAACTAGATGAGAATTAACATTTATTGAACCCCTACTACCTTCCAGATATTTTGCTGAGTGTCTTGACATTAATTATTACACGGGTAAGCTCTTCCAGACTTGATATTTTATTTTAATCACCATTTTATTCTAAGGAGATAGATTTTGAGAAGATCTTGTGAAAGTATTCAGGGAGAGTGAATATTAAGTAAATAGACCCCTTGATGCATTTGATTTGTAGCCAAGAAAACTGTTATGGCCATACAGAATGATGTGAAATGATATTGTAAAGATAGGCAGAGGAAAGTTTATATTAGGACATTGTTGGCTGTGATGAGTTCAGGTTTTATTTTATATCTACTAGAAAACCATTGGAGAATTAAACAGAGTGATATGATGTGATTTGCTTTTTAGTTACTCTAGCTGATTTGGGAAGAAATAATTGTAGGGGAGATGGGGAGCAGTTTAGGAAGTCTGGGGGCCAGCTTTCAGGCTATTGGAGAGATGATTATAAGAGCTCTTGAAAAGTTAAATGTCATGTAAAATTGTTTTAATTAAACTTTACAGATAATTTTTGTAAGTGCAGATAAATTTTGGTTAGCCTTAAAAATTTATACAAATTTGTTTGACTTGTTTACTAAAGACAAATTTACAGTCAGTGTGTGGACCATGTGTCTTCTCACCACATCTCCCACCCATTTTCTTAGTGTGGAGAAATAGTATTGTGTTAAGATCTGCTATGGGCATACTCCAGTACATTTTTACTTGTACCAGTGAAATGTACTTAGTTAGCTATATATATAAAAGCCTAAGGGATCAAATGACCAGACATCTGTATGACTGGTCGCTATGATGCACATTGACCACCAGGGGGCAGACACTCAACGCAAGAGCTGCCCTTGGTGGTCAATGCACTCCCACAGCCAACCTCCCATAGTCCCCTCCTCCTGGCTGGCCCCAATGGCCCTGATCGGATCAGCTGGCCAACCTCCTGTGGCCCCTTCCCCCTGGCCCGCTGGCCTGATGTCCCCAGTCTGGGCAACCAGCCTCCTGTGGCCCTTCCCACCAGCCAACCTCCTGTCACCTCGATTGTCTCTGATCACTGGCCAGGCCAAGGGACCTCACCCTTGCACAAATTTGGTGGGATCCTGCACAAGTTGCATCCTGATATCTTGAACCAGAGATAAAGGGATGAATTCTAGCATGACATTAGTTACCCATAATCTTGAGAATACCCATGAGTGTATTGTTAATAACCATCTTAGCATTCATGATGTAAAAAAGGTTAAAACCCCTATTCCAAGTGAAAGGTAACCTTAAAGTGCTATGCAAATATAGAATACTAGAGGCCCGGTACATGGATTTGTGCACTGGTGGGGTCCCTTGGCCTGGCCTGTGGGGATTGGGCCAAAATCAGCAGTCTGACATCCCCCAAGGGGTCCCAGAGTGTGAGAGGACACTTTGCAAAGTTGCTGTCACTCAGCAGCTGCTTCACTGAGTGTCTTCCCCCTGGTGGGCAGTGCGTGTCATAGGTACTGGCTGATTGGCTGGTTGGCTGGTTGCTTAGGCATATATATATATATATATATATATATATATATATATATATGTAAAATTCACAGGATTACTATAAATCTTCATTGATCATTTTGAAAAATAATTATAATTCACATTTTTTTTCAGTAGGCTTGAAACAAATCTTTGTAGCTTTGTCTTTATAATTCTGGACTATTGTGCCTTTGTATATAAATGTATATTTTTACATATATAGTAGCACCAAAAGTTTTAATTTAGTTTAATTTCACTTTTATCAAATATTTAAAAATATTTCATCAAACAATTGTTGATAATTATTCTTTCATTAAAAGTGAATTTACGTGATCATAATAAAAATTAAATTAACTTTCTAGAAAAATTTAGTATACTGTATTCCTTTTTTTGTTTGTTTGGGAAGGAAATTTAGTACTTGCTAACAGTGTACAGATTTAGAAGTGCTATAGATTTCTTTTTTTATCATATAGCATACTATTTATATGTATACATACTTGTGAGAGAAAGGGATTCTTTGATTGAACCATTATGAACCTGACATTTTTAAAGAGACATGTTTCCCATTTTTTTGGTGATAAAAATTGCTAATAAAGTTTCTATTAAGTATGGACTGTGCATATTTGGAAGTACTAGAAAGGCAGTATTACATTTAAATAAGGTTAAGTAGGCATCTAATTACTCAGTAGGCAAAGATACTGTATGTGTTTACAAAATTTATATTAGGATTCTGAATTTTTATTGGTGTAACTTATGATGGAAATAAAAGTCAACAGCAGAAGCAAACAAGTACAGGAAATAGTGAGAAATAGTGGAATTAAGGGGGAAAGATTAAGAACTGGAATTTATTACATTCTTTTTAAGAACACACATACAAGTATAGATTAAAAAAGGCTTAAGTTTATTTACGATATATTTTTTATTAACAGCCCAAACCTAGTAGAAGCCAACATTGATTGAGAAGTTTTGGATTTTTTCCAATTTCTGTTTACTTTGTTCAACCTATAACAAGGTAATCTGGTTTCTTTTGACTTAAATAAGACAAAGAATTCCATATTGAGTCGTTGTTTATAGGTTGTTAAATAGTTTGGTGTCTGAGGATAATGTTTAGCATTGTGTTCAATTAGTGTGAACTAACCAGTTGAAGTGCCAGATTCTTAAATGTTTTACTGCAATTAATACAAAATTCTAAGGGCTCCATTCATTATAAGTCACTTGCTCCATGGGTGCCAGCTGCACGGTCTCCGTAAGCAGGCTTTTTTGGAGAATAATCAAGACTCATGGCCTCCAGGTTTGTGGCACCGGAATTTCACTTTCTGACACATCACTGTTTATTTTTATGAGCCACTCTGTTTTCATTCCTAGTTCTTCCTCCTGTTTTAAATTATGTTTGGAATTGAATTTGTATGATACTCCCGTGTAGTTAGAAATGAGTGTAATTTGGTAGAGCATACTGGAAAGGTGTAGCAATAAACAAACAAACAAAACTTTTTGCAATTTAGGATACTTATTCGTCTTCAGTAGATGCAATTTTCAACCAATTAACTATAGCAGTAATGTTTCTTCCTACTGCTGTTAGGGTCAGATATCTGTAAAATGATGAGGAAGGCAGATTTTTTGTTTGGTTCTTTCCAACTTCTTTTTCAGTATCTTTGTTCCTATTTCTGTTTTTCTTTAGGTGCCTATCTTTGTCAGCTAAGTTTTCATAAGTTTCCTGTGTCCAGAGATATTTGCAATTTAATGCAGATATTTGTTAATGAATAAAAAATCCTGAGTGTCCAACAGAAAACAATAATGCAAATGTGGTTTCAGGCACTGTGGGAGGAAATGAAGATCTGTTTTGGAGGTGAGAGGGACTTTCAACATCTTTTACATCCAAAAGTGTTCTGTCTGATTATGCTGGGTCTAAAGTTTACTTGAGTGTTATTGTGTCCAGCTCCAGTTATTCTCTGAATTTGTTTCACAGAGAAATTGCTGTATAGTTGTATAGTCTAGTAAAACTCTTGGCTTTTAACCTTTTATAATTTCCCATTAAGAATATTGGAGCTGGAAAACACATCTACACTTTGATGACACTTTTTATCCTGGTCTTGATTGCATGTGTGTGCATGCATGTTAGCATGTATGATTGCACATATGTATATGCATGTACAGAAATACTTGAATCTTTCTAATCCTCTGAGTAGGTCTTTGCTCCAGCTGTTCCAACTCTCTGAATACTCTCTCTCTCTTTTTTTTAAAAAAAATATTTTATCCCTTGAATGTTTCTTTTACTTATGAGAATCTTTAGCAGAACAAGTATTTGTGACTTTCTTGCTATCAAGAGAAGGTTAAGGAAATGCTTTTGATTACTGAGTTATCACTGTACTATTTTTAGTAACATTAAGTAGGTAGCAGAAAAATATTTATTGAAGAAATGAGTAAGTTTACAGCTGGGGTGTTTCTCAGCATCTAGAAGGATTCAAATTAGTGTTCTGACTGATCATGCTGGGTCTAAAGTTTACTTGAGTGTTATTAGGAAATTGGAGAAGGGGCTGTGAGTAAATTAATAAAGAGACTAGATATGAAACATAAATTTGGAAGGCATTTTGGGGAGCCTAGCTTCAGTAACCAAGTTCTCTGAATTTCTGGACCCCTAGCTTTTTATTAACACAAATTGCCCTTAGGCAAAGCACATAAACATATCAAAGGCAAGGTTTGGTATACAGTAGGCATTGTCAGGTTGGAGGAATTGCCTTGGTCTGTTCCAATACCAGGCCATAATATATGCAGATTTTCAGGTTTGGGGAAATGCTTTCATCTATTCCAGCAGCAATAATATGTATCTTCAGCCCTGCTGAATATACAATAGAAGCCAATCAACCTTGCATTTATTATGACATGCTGAAATTAGCTTCCAGCAGTTTATGTCAGAGTTTCTTTAGATATTTTCAAGATACTTAAACTTTTTTTTTGTTAATCCTGACAAAAAATATTACTAGGAAATAATGAGAACTGTTATCTGTTGTTGGTAGGAGTACAAATTAGTACAACTTTGGAAAACACTTTGGCTCTTTTTTTCTTTTCTTTTTTTTTTTAATCTTCACCTGTGGATATTTTTTTCTATTGATTTTCAGAGAGAGTGGAGGGAGAGGGAGAGCCAGAGAGAAACACAGAGGTGAGATAGCCACATTTATTGGTTGCTTCCCATATGCCCCCGACCCAGGCAGGGAGCATGCAATCAAGGTACATGCCCTTGACTGGAATTGAACCCTGGACCTTTCAGTCTGTAGGCCAATGCTCTATCCTCTGAGCTAAACTGGTGAGGGCCACTTTGGCTCTTTTTAATAAAATTGAATATACACACATTTTACAATTCATGAATCTATTCCTTAAATATGTACTAGAAATATTTTTAACCATGTGTATCAGGAGAAACCAACCAGAATGTTTAGAGCAGCAAGTTTATAATTTTAAAGTTTCATCTCAAGGATACATCAGCAGTTGATTATTAGATAAGTAAATTATGTATTCATATACTATATGGCTTAGAAGCCTTGGGCTGGTTCTAAGAAACAGTAATTTAAACTATTTCTTCTGAATGCCCATGCTGTTTCTTTTTTTGAAAATTAAACAGCTTTAAGTTTATTTTTCTTACAGTTATAGCTTAACACTGTGAATATCTGGGGCTTTTGCATCTTTTTAGTGTCTCATTTTATGATTTATAACTTCTGTTTTCCTTTAAAAAAAAAGTATTAGTGCTATGGCTGTAGTTGAAAGGAATAGTGAAGTTTATATGATCAACAGAGTTTGTGTGTGTGTGTGAGTGTGTGAGGGATACATGTTCCATACTGTTTTGTAAATAATCTAAAACTGTTTACATTCTCTTTTTGGACAGAATGAGCCCCAAATTATTAAAATATAAGTATTTAGGAAACTATTTCATAATTCTCCAGACATCTAGAACCAAGAATATTTAAGGACTGATAAATAAATGTGGAGTTCTCCATGAAAAAGATTTTGTTTTAACAAATTCTGAGGTGAGGCGATTTTTCACTGGGCTTATAAATACAAAACATTGGGTGAGATTAGATGACTCCAACGATAGGAATTTAACTAATTTAAAACATGTAATAGCTACTCATTTCACATGTATTTTGTATTTGAATGCAAGTAGCTGGATAACTAACTACCAGTGACAGAGTTGAAGTATAATACATTTACTTTTTTAAAGTAAGTTACAAGGAATCTTAAGAGTAGCAGTTTTAGGATTCAGTGATGTCACCTAAAACTCAGGCTTTTAAAACAAATTCCATGATAATAGTGATGGTAGTGAAGAATATACAATTCTGATTTTTTTCTGGGAGGACTTGGATGAATAGATTAGAATTTAGGACATAACTTCTTGAAAGTAATGTTCTATTGATATTTTGGAAACCATATGACTGAGATTCTGACATCATAGAAAAGGAATGGCCTTCATTATTCCCAGTTCTTCCTTCTGATTTTCCCTCTCCTTAGTGTTCTTTTCATGGTCTATGCAGGCATCCTCAAACTTTTTAAAGTGGGGGCCAGATCACGGTCCCTTAGAGAGCTGGAGGGCCGGACTATATGAACTACTAATTCCTACTGTAACACCTCGGCTGCACTCACTGCCCAAAAAACCTGGCGGGCCAGATCAGACTCCTCTGCGGGCCGCATGTGGCCCGCGGGCCGTAGTTTGAAGACGCCTGGTAGAGATTAGACTGTGCTTCTGGAAATTATAATCTTTATTAATGTACTCTTGGTACCGTAGTGTGAAGTGAGTAGCTGTTACATTTTTTAACTTGATAAATTCATATGGGTAGAGTCATCTAATATCACCCAAGTTTTTGTATTTATTAAATTAATTTAGTTGAATAATAGATGCTATTTAAACAAAAATGTATTTTTATTTATTTTAGAGAGTAGAGAGACATGGAAACATCAATGATGAGAGAGAATTGTTGATAGGTTGCCTCTTGCATTACCCCTACTGGGGATCAAGCCCATAACCCTGACTGGGAATCCAGCAGTGACCTGGTTCACAGGTTGATGCACAACCACAGAGCCACACTGGCCGGGCTGTGTTATTTCTCATTTATGTGTTTTGTTAGAGTATTTTTCTTTTTCTTTTTTATGACCTTCTATTTTCATTTGACCTTCTATTTTCATTTTTCTTTTTAGGTTGTATGTACAGGGGTGAATAAAAGCAGATTTACAGTTGTTCATATGGAAAATAATCCTATGAAATAAAAGCCTAATATGCTAAATGTCTGGTTGTCTGGATGGTCATTCAACCAATCAAAATGTAATATGCTAATGATATGCTAAGGCACTCAACCACTTGCTATGATGTGCACTGACCAACAGGGTGCCGATGTTCCAACTGGTAGGTTAGCTTGCTGCTGGGGTCTGGCTGGTCAGGACTGAGCGAGATGGGCTGGACATGCCCTGGAGCCTTCCCATGGTCCCTCCCCTGCTGGCCAACCTCCAGTGTCCCTCTCTAGCCCTGATCATGCACTGGTCAGGTCCCTCGGCCTGGCCTGCACCCTCTCACAATCCATGCTGAGGAAACCCCCTCCCACCGAGTGCAAGAATTTGTGCACTCAGCCTCTAGTACAATAATAATAACATGGAATAAACCCTGTGTTTCATGTACTCACAACTGTAAACCTATTTTTGCCCACCCCTGTATATACTTTTTAAAACTAGACTTAATTTTTAGAGCAATTGTAGCTTTATAGAAAATTTGAGCAGAAAGTATAGATAGTTCCATATTTTCTCTTCCCCCTTTCACCTATTATTAACAATTTACATTGGTGTGGGACATTTATTACAATTGTTAATGGTTATTTGACAATCCTATATTGATACCTTATTATTAACTAAAACTCATAGTTGACATTAGGGTACTCTCTTTGTTTTGTACAGGTCTATGGATTTTGACAAATGTATAATGTCCTCTATCATTATAGTATTATTATAGTATTACTAGAGGCCTGATGCACAAAATTTGTGCAAGGGGCTCACCACTCGCAACCCTGGCTTTGTCCAGAAGGTCATCTAGAAGGTTGTTTAGCTGTCCGGTCTAATTAGCATATTATGCTTTTATTATTATAGATGGGATAGTTGTATTGCACTAAAAATCCCATGTTCTATCTATTCATTAGTCCCTAACAACCATTGATCTTTTCACTGTCTTCATATTTTTGCCTTTTCTAGAATGGAAAAGTTGTTTATTCTTATTATTAGATTGTCATATAAAAAAAGGAAAGAAAACATTTTACTTCTTTTTAATCTGGATGCCTTTATTTATTTTCCTTATATAATTCCATTTGCTTGGACTTTCGCTATAATATTTAATTTAAATTGAGCTGACATTTTTTCCATTGAGAAAGTTCCCCTCTTTTTCTAGTTTGTTTGTTTGTTTTTTAAAATCCTCACCCAAGGATGCTTTTCCATTGATTTTTAGACAGAGTGGAAGAGAGAGGGAAAAACAGAGAGAAATATGAATGTGAGAGAAAGACATCAATTGGTTGCCTCCTGCACACACCCTAATCAGGTCCCTGGCTGGGGAGGAGTTTAACAACCGAAGTAAATGTGCTTGACTGGAATTGAACCTGAGACCTTTTGGTCCACAGGCTGATGCTCTGGGCTGAACCAGACCGGTTAGAGCTCTATTCCTAGTTTTTTATGAAAGTTTTTATTATCAGGAATATATGTCAAATGTTTTTTGCATATCTATAGAGGTGATCATGTGGTTTTCTTTTTTAGTTTGGTAGAGTGACATATATTTCAATGTTTGCATTTAAATTAATCTAAACTAAACCTCACTTGATATATAATTCTTTTTATATGTTGTTGAATTCAGTCTACTCAAATTTTAAGCATATTTATATCTGTGTTCATGGGGGTTTTCTTGTAATGTTTTTGTCTGATTTGGCTAGAGTAAGTCAAGAAACATTTCCTTCTTTTGAGATTTCTGGAAGAGTTTGTGTAGATGTGGAATTATTTCTTCTTTAAATGTTTGTAAGAATGTATTAGTGAAATTTTTTTGTGAGTAAGTGCTTAATTACTATTTCATTTTTAAAAATAGATATAGAGTTACTTAGATTTCAGTTTTCAAAATTCACTATATTGGGAAACATTGGTTAATAACATTGTATACATTTCAGATGTACAACTTTATAATATGTCTGTGTGCTCTCTACCTAATATATTTCTTTTTATGTAAGCCTTGATAATTTGTATCTTCCAAGGAATTTATTTCATTTAAACTGTCAAATTAATTGGCATAAAATTATTTATGTATTCCTTGATTATTTTTTAAATTTCTGAATAATTTTTAGTGATATTACTTCATTCCTGATAATAGTAATTCATGCCTTCTCTCCTTTTTTCTAGATTATAGTGCAGCTTGAGAAACGTTTTGTATTATCTGAAAATAATGTTTTTGCTTTTGTTTAGTGTAGTGTTCTATATACAGCAATTAAGTTAAGTTGATTTGTAAGTCTTCCACGCTCATACCTGTATTGATTTTCTCTCTACTATCTCCTCATTTATTGTAAAATCTCTGACTATAATTGTGGATTTATCTTATTTGTCCATGTAGTTGTATCCATTTTTGACTCATGTGTTTTAGTTCTCTGTTTTTAAATGCACAAATGTTTAAATTTGTGTCCTCTTAATGAATTGACTCTTTTATTTTTATGAAATGGCTTTCTTTATCTCTGGTTTCATAATCCTATATCTAAAAAAAAATCACTTGCAAGAGAATGGCATTAACATTATTATTATTTTTAAAATATATTTTATCGATTTTTTTACAGAAAGGAAGGGTGAGGGATAGAGAGTTAGAAACATCAATGAGAGAGAAACATTGATCAGCTGCCTCCTAGAGCACACCCCCTACTGGGGATGTGCCAGCAACCAAGATACATGCTCTTGACCAGAATGGAGCCTGGGATCCTTCATTCCTGTCCACTGAGCCAAAGTTAGGGCAACATTATTGATTTAGTTAAGCCAGTAGCCTTGTAAAAGAAGGTAGAAGGTAGATTTTGTTGGAATAGGGAAAGGAAGTGAATGAAGGGGCAGGTATGTTGTATAGTCATCTAACAATTACTTACTACATATGCTGACTAAATGAAAGATCATATTTATTTTTTCTATGCTTTAACATTTTTTATTGAATTTATTTGGGTTGGCATTGATCAATAAAATTATATGGGTTTCAGGTGTACAATTCTATAATACACCATCTATATTTTGTATTGTGTATTCACCAAGTCTCATTTCCTTACCATTTTTCTCCTCTTTACTATCTTCTACCTCCCCAGACCTCCCTTTCCCTCTGGTAATCACCATACTGTTGTCTATGTCCCTAAGGGTTTTTTTCTTTAAATTAATCCCTTCACTTTTTTTTTCACCAAGCCCCACCTCCCCACCTCCCATGAAAGGTCAAATTTAGATATAATTTTTTATACCCCACTTTTGAATATGAAGTTAAGCAGACTCTCAGTTATTATAATATTTGATATTATCATTCAATGGATATGAAAATTCAGTTGAAAGGAAGAGTGACTCAACTCTATTATTTTGTTTTGAAACCAAATTGAAGTATAATTCTAAATTTCAACATTTGTGTTTCTGTTTCTTCTTATTCTTTCTTAGTTTGAGTTTAAGACCAAGAAGATGACTGTGGGAGAAAAACCTCCCATCCTTTTCTTAAGGTTTATTTTGTTCAAAGAGGAAAAGTAGAACATAACACAGTACGCTATTCCATCCTGTCACATTGGATAGAATATGACAGGACATATATTTACAAAAGTACTCTCCTTTAGAGCCAGATGACTGCTGTCAATTTGAAAGCAAACCATCTGCTTATTGTTTAAATTCCTGGATAACTTACCAACCCACATCTGTAAACAGAAGTAACATTCTTTATAGCCTTAAAACTGCTGCTAAGGTCTGTTGTCGTCATATACAATGTACATTTGCTGTGTACTGAAGGAAAACAGATTTTGACATGTATGATGTCTAAAAAGATCAAGTTGATTTCATTAACATGAAAGGCTAGTGAATTTTATCTTCAGTATTTACAATTGTTATAATAAAGTTTGGGACATATTTGCTCATACCTTGGTTAAAGCCCATAACCAAAAACTGCCAATCAATAAGTGCTCAATTGATGTATTCCAAACAACTACTTATTCATTAGCTCTTAATTATTGCATTCATTAAACATTTATTGTTTCTCTGGTGTTAAGTGCTAGGGGTATAATGGCGAGTGAAATGCAACCTAGAGTCTAATGAGAATGAATAAGAAATTACTATAAAGGATATTGTAATAAGTATAATGCTATAAGTATTAGTTGTAGTATTATATGTTGTTGAGAGAAATAAAAGATTCAGAGATGACAAGTTTTTGCTTGGGCAAATGGGTAGATGGAAACACAGGTACAAGAACGTGTATAAGAACAATTGGTCAGTTTTATATATAGTACTTATTTTTCTTAATTATCAAGTTAAGTATATAGGAGAGTAATGGTGCTTAAATGGTGATATGTGCAGAATTTTGAATGGAATGTAGAGATTTCCTAATAGTTTACCCTTCTTGTATTCCTAAGTCTTCTTATGGTTGTGACAAGCCTACTCTATTGTCTTATCCATTCTAGGTCATTCATCTCTCGCATTTATTGTTGGCTTTAGTATTTCTGCTAATTTTTTTCTACTTTGGTCACTACTCTACATCTGCCTAAATTGATATGAATTTAAGATGAAAGGTAAACATGTCTCATTTATAAAGAAATTTTCATTAGGATAATACTAGGCTTTTCTCTAATGATTGGTGGAAATTAAATTCCCAATTAATTGAGAATTGCTTTGGTGAGGGGGGCAGGTGTACATTCTTTTTAAAGACAGTTTTATTTATATTTAGTTAACATCACCTGTTTTAAGTATACAATTTGATGAATTCTGACAGATGTTTATAGTTACGTGACTACAACCACAATCATGATGCAGAATATTTCTCTCTTTTTCCCTAAAAACTCCCTCTTTCTCCTTTGCAGTCACTTCCCTCCCCCATATCCCAAGTCCCAAGCAATCACTAATCTACTGTCTGTCAGTATAATTTTGGTTTTTCTACAGTTCATACAAATGGACATATGTTTTTATTTCTTTTGGGTAGATACCTAGGGATAGAATTTCTGGGTCTTATGGTAAAGTGTATGTTTAACTTTATAGAAGACTGTCCAACTTTTTCCTAAAGTGACTGTAACATGTTTTATTTCCACTAGAAATGTGAGGGATCCAGTAGCTCTGTATTCCCATTGTCACTTGGTATTGTCATTCTTTTTACTTTTAGCCATTCTGGTGCATGTTTAATGGTATCTCATTGTGGTTTTAATTTGCATTTCCCTAAAGATTAATGATGTTGAACCTTTTTTGTTGATTTTTTGCCCATTTATATATGTATGTATGCATGTATGTGTATCTATCTATCTATCTATCTATCTATCTATCTATCTATCTATCATCTCTCTAGCTAGCTAAGTGACCAAATGACTGATCGACCAGTCGACAGGACACACACTGACCACGAGGGGGCAGACACGCAGGAGTTGCCTCCCGTGGTCAGTGTGCTCCCACAGCGGGAGTGCCGCTCAGCTGACCAACCTGTTTCAGCAGCCCACCAGCTCAGCGGTAGCCACTCACTTCCTCAGTAGTCCTGCAGGTCCAATCTCAGAGAACGAGCCAGGCACCCATGGACTGGCACCACCTCCTGAAAGTCAGCCTCGTGGCCCTTCTAGATGTTCTGTAAGGAAGAAATGATATAAAAGCGGCAGCCAGGTGAGAGCAACAACTGGCATGAATGTTAGCAGGATGTATCCGAATCCTGGGCCAGCAAAGGCATCCCACCACCTGCCCTACCACCTTTAGAATGGGGGCCAGACGCAGGGCTTGGGTACAAACCCGTGGCAAGTGCACTGGGGCCCAGATGAGTGGCAGCGACAGGCAGGAGCAGCCAGTGGCATTGGACTGCTGGTTTTGGCCCAATTCCCACAGGCCATACTGAGGGACCCCACCCGTGCACAAATTCGTGCAACGTGCCTCTAATATGTGTGTATATATGTATATATGTATATATTCCCCCAAATGTATACACACTATGAATAATTATTAATTCTAATATTTCTTTTCAGATTTAACCTGTTGGAATTAATAGTTATTCAAAGTGTGTTTATATATTTTGGGACATCCAGTACATGGGGGTGTGTTTGTATTTGTTAGTGTGTTTGTATATACACATCTATGTATATTGAAATCTTTTGCTCTCTAATTTATTTAGTTATATGTCTTATTTTTGAGTTGTAAGAGTTATTTATATATTCTGAATGCAAATGGTTTGCCAGCTGTATATTTGCAGTTAATTTCTGTGAGTAGCTTGCTTTTTCATTTTCTCAATTGAGTGTTTCAAAGAACAAAGGGCTTTTAATTTCATTGAAGCACTTTTATCAATATATGGTTTTCTGATGCTGCATAAGAACACTCAACATTTAGTGGCTAAAAATAGCAGCAGTGTTTACTTTGTATGGATCTGCAGTCTGGGAAAGGCTTGCCCAGAATAGACCATGGCTGCTCTACTTGACGTCAGCTGGTGCAGCTTGGAAGCTAAGGGCTGGGATCATTTGAAGACTCACATGAATGGCTTCTGGGTTTGGAGTATGTGAATAGATAGATGTTGGAATAGCTGTGGCACCTCTCTATTTCTATGTAGTTTCTCTAGCATGCTGATTTTCAATCTTTTTCACTTCATGGCATATATTAACTAATTACTGAAATTCTGCAGCAGACAAAAACATATTTTTGCCAGTCTGAGAGAAAAATAGGAATAATTTTGATTCATTAACACTGGGTGACTATTGTATTGGCTATTGTCATTTTGTTGTTGTTAATCTTCAACTGAGGATAATTTTTCTATTGATTTTTTTTTTTCTTTAGAGAGAGTGGAAGGAGGGAGAGGGAAAAAGAAAGAGTGTGAGAGAGAGAGGAGAAAAAAACATTGATGTGAGGGAGACACATCAATTGGTTGCCTTATACATGCACCCCAACTGGGGATGGGGGTCAAACCAGCAACTTAGTTGTGTGCCCTTGACCGAGAAGTTAACCTATGCACAGGCCAGTGCTCTAACTACTGAGCAACAATGGTCAGGGCTGTTGTCACTTTCTTACTTGACAATCTAAGGGAAAAGAGGTCAGTGCCCCTGACTAGTCAGGTTTTGCATGTTTAAAAAATTCTTGTAGCACATTAGTTGAAAAATCTCTGCTCTAGCATTAGCATGCTAGCTTTAAGGGAGTTAGATTTGCTACTTGGTGGTTCCTGGATCCTAAGGCACATGGCCTAAGAAAGTGAGGACAGCAGTTAGAAGTCACTTTGCCTTTTATGAGTTAGCTTTAAAATCAGCATCATTTCTGACTCACTTACGTTTGTTACAGTTACAAAGGCAGTTTCAAGTATCCTCTATTCATGAGATATGGGATAGGATGTATATGAGTGTGGCCATCTTTGGACAATATAATCTGCTGGAATTAATTTTTTAAATGTTTTGTTCTCCCCCCTCTATATAACATATCTTTGCGTAAATGAAGATTATAAAATATTTTTCAGTATATTCTTTCAGTAGATTTATGGTTTGATTTCTAACATTAAAAATCTATGTTCCATTTTGAGTTAGTTTTTGTATTTGGAGGAAAGGTTGAACTGAGGTTCACTTATTTCTGTTTGGGAATACAGTTGTTACATTTTCATTGGGTGACAAGACTATTCTTTCTCCAGTACCTTGGTACCTTTGTAGAAAATCAATTGAACAACACAGTGAGGGTCTATTTCTGGATTGTAACCTTATGCTAATTCCACACTGTATTGATTGCTGAAGCCTTCAAATCACGTGGGATAGGTCTGCCAACTTTGTTCATTTTCAACATTGTTTTGGCTATATTGTATTGTGGAGTTGTTTTTCTTTTCCTTTTGTTGTTGTTGTTGTTTTTTTGCATTTCTGTATAAATTTCAGAGGCATATTGTCAGTTTTTACAGAAATGTCAGGATTTAGTTCACAGGCCATATTTTGATGATCTCTGGTGTAAAGAAATCTATTCCTTTTATGATGAATGATTGGCCACGTAAACTACTATTTCTTACCATGTGGGATTAATCTAAATGTCAAATTTTTTTTTTCATGAAGAGGAAAGTATTACTTTCAAATTTCTAGTTTGAAGTAAACATTGGAATTCAGTCTATCTAACCCTGTCTTTGGGTCACACATTTTACCAGGTGTTCTTCAATTGCCTCTGTAATAGTATGATTATAGTTTAAAAATTAATATATAAGCATAACATAGATGGAGATGCAGTCATTCCAATATAAGTTCTGTGTTTGATGCTACTTTGGGTCTATCCCATTTATGTGCCACTCATGGGTCATTCTAGGACTTGGTTGGGAGTTTTTTGTTTGTTTGTTTTTTAATCCTTACCCAAGGGTATTTTCCCATTGATTTTAGAGAGAGTGGAAGAGAGAAGGAAAGACTGAGAGAAACATCGATGTGAAAGAAACACATCAACTGGTTGCTTCCTGCACGTGCCCTGACCAGAGCCTGGGCCAGGGAGGAGCCTGCAACCGAAGCATGTGCCCTCGATTGGAATCGAACCCGGGACCCTTTGGTCTACAGGCTAACGCTCTATCCATTGAGCCAAACCGGCTAGGGATTGTTTGGTAGTTTTAACTGTAGTTTTGTTCTCAAGGCCTTTGCTTTGCTGCTTGGGTCTGTTCTGTGCCTATGCTTATTCGGGGTGAACCCTGTACTTGTGCCAGTTCAAACAGGTTTAGGATAACTCCTTTTCTAGCTGTCCTTCCTGGGATTACCCCTGTATTCTCTGACACACTTACTCTCCTTTTCCTGGTCCTCTTTCCAGAAAGATGGCATTTCTCTTAGTTTTAGTGGCCTGCACTGCTGTCACAATTGCAGAAACTCACAGAACCTCTCATTGAGACAAAGTGACTAGAGAAAAAGTGATTGAAATAGATAATGGGGAGTCTTCCTCTTTTCTTTCGACTGCTAAGCTCCTCTTTTCGCGTACCTTTGACCAGAAAAACAGGATATTTTTTCTAGTTTTAACTACTGGCACTGTTGCTTCTTGGGACCTATCCTTAGGGCCAAATTAAGATTTAAAAAAAAAAAGAAAAGAAAAGAAAAGAAAAAGAACAAAAGAAAACAGTCCCAACAACCAGGAATTAATTTCCTACACATAATCTGACCCACTTGGTCCCCTTTTCCCTGTTTTCTGCCCAGAAAGATAGAGTTTCTCTCAGAGGGTTTTCTATAGGCAGCTATTTGGAAAAATGAGAATGATCATGGTTTGGGGACATCGCAAAGATCTTGGTTGCTATGACAATGTGTTTATGTAATTTGAGGCACGTTATTAGATTTGTATCATGCACTGCTTCTTGTGGGAGAAGCCGATAGCTAATGCTCAGTTTTCTTATTTTGTATTTTTATCATCATAAGGAAGGAAAGCAGCTGGTGCTTAAAAGCCTCAGTATTTAACATTTTCTTCTCTGGTCAGGAAAAAAAGCTAGGGAATGAACTTTGCATATGATTTCTGTTGACTTTTGCTAAATATTCTTGAAATAGTATAAGTTTTCTACTTTTCTGATTGACTTGTCATGAATTTTAGTAATAATGGCCATATAGCATGATGTAATAATTGTAGTTGATTATTTTATATAGTAACGATAGGCCTGGTGCATGAGAATTTATGTACTGGAGGGGGCGTTCGCTCAGCCTGGCCTGCCCCCTCTCACAGTCTGGGAGCCCTCATGGGCAGAAGGTGACCCGGCAATCAGGGGAAGTTGATGCTGCATCACACCTCTACTGCTGCCACTGCTAGCAACACAAGCCTCAGCCAGCCCTGGTTACCTGAGCCTTGGGCGGCCCTCGGTGGCTAGGCAGTTGCCATCTGTGGCTTGCCTTCACCTCTGGCCAGCCCTGGGCAGCTGTACAACTACCATCCAAGGCTTGCCTGATCCTCGGATGTCAGCTGGGCAGCCACTATCTGAGGTTTGTCTGTACCTCAGGCCAGCCCTGAGCAGTTGGGGTGCTATGGGGACTGGGGGACTCTGGAGGCAGGCACCGGCTGAGGGAACTGAGTGCCGCCATCTTTGAGGGCATGGCAGTGAATTATCATATTCCATCCTTATAGGCTGTGGGCGCAGCCATCTTTGAAGGTGGGGCAGTCAATTAGTATTTCCCTTTTCATTGGCTGTGGGCACTGCCATCTTTGTGATGGTATGAAGGTCAATTAGCATATTCCCTCTTTATTAGATAGGTTAATGCCTTCATAATGTCAACATTTTTTTGGATGTGTGTTGAAAGTTAAATTTAACTCATACTAAATATTGCAGATGTAGCCCGGCTGGTGTTGCTCAGGGTTAAGCATTGACCTATGAACCAGGAGGTCATGGTTCCATTCCCAGTCAGGGCACATGCCAAAGTTGAGCAACTGGGAGGCTGAGAGGACTGGGGAACTCCGGAGGCAGGTGCCGGCTGAGGGGACTGGGTGCCGCCATCTTGTGGCTGAGGGAGCCACCATCTTTTAGGGCATGGCAGTCAATTAGCATATTCCCTCCTATTGGCTGTGGGCACCAACATCTTTGCAATGGTGCAAGAGTCAATTAGCATATTTTCTCTTTATTCGATAGGATCCTTTAAATTGCCAATTGATGTAATTTTTAATTGCAATCTGATTATTGACTTTTAAAATAGAATTGGAATTCTTCATTTTCTTTGAGATATTAATAGTAATATAATTATCATTTTTTTAGCACTTACAGTTTCTTTTGAATTACGTACTTTTATTATCCTTATTTTGCTAATGATTAATTTGAGCACAAAGCAGTGAAGTTGTTTGGCTGAGGTCACACATCTCACAAATGGCTAAGCTAGAGTTTGAACCCAACAGTCTGTTTCTAAAATTTTCTCTCTTAATCTTTATGTTGTATATTGTTATGTATTTCTCAAGGTGCCACCAATACATAAGTCAAAGATGTGATTCATGCCCTTCATGACCTCACTGTTTAGCTGATGAACTAAACAATAGAGAGTCATAAAACAGGGTAAAGTGCTGTGACTCTGACTTAGATTTTTGTTTTTCAGATTCACAGCTGTGACTAAGGCTCATTCGTCTTTGATCTTTCATTAGTCCATTTCTTAATTTTACGTTTTAAAAATCAAAATTAGTATTTCTCAAACAACTTTAAATCTTAAGAAAGTGCTGCCCTAAACTAAATCTTGGATTCATTATTTCACATTTATCTAGCTCTTTACAGAGCTTTTTATACACAATAGGAAGAGAGGTTGATATTAGGAGGGCAGAGCTTAGAGGGTTTGAATGCCCTGCTTAAGATTGCCCAGATAGTAAGTAGTGGAAATAAGATAACAAGAAATATATTGCGCCGCGGCTGGCTTGGCTCAGTGGTGGAGCGTCGGTCTGCGGACTGAGGGGTCCCAGGTTCGATTCCGGTCGGGGGCATGTACATTGGTTGCAGGCACATCCCCAGTGGGGTGTGTGCAGGAGGCAGCTGGTCGATGTTTCTCTCTCGTCGATGTTTCTGGCTCTCTATCTCTCTCCCTTCCTCTCTGTGAAAAATCAGTAAAATATATTTAAAAAATATATGTATTGCTTGATTAATAAATAAGTAATTGCTAAATACAACAACTTCATGTTAAATTAACCCACTGAAGTCTTTCTTAATATAATACTTTAAGTTATTACAATCATACTGCTTTTCAAGGTAAAAGTATATCAAGAATATATTTCTTCATGTTAATTTTACTTATTTTGTGTTGGTTTAATGAATTAAAAAGTATTATTCTGTAAGAGCATGAGTCTCTATTGAATTTGGATTGTTTTCACTCTGGGAGCTACTCAAGGTAGTACTGGCTGGTATTATAACATTTCCCCAAAATTTTGTTTTAAATCTGTTTTATATTTTAGTATAAAAAAATTGATACTTTTGATTTTTTGCTTATTATTATTACCAAATAGTACAGGTGCATGGTAGCATATTAGAATAGAAAAAGAAAAATACCCTCATATGAACTTGTATATTTCTGCATATCTTCTTTGAATTGCACATATACACAAACACAAAGATCCGGTACAGAATCTTCTATTTGTTTTAGCTAGATTTCATGCCAAAGTCTTTTATCTAGCATTCTTCTTAAAAAGTCTTTCTTGGTAACCTGTGATGTATAGGTGTGTTTCCCACCTTCCCCTCTCCCCCCTTCTCCCCACCCCCCCCCCCGCCGCCCCCGCCATCACTGACAGAAAATGTTTAATGAATGTTTTTAGTATTTGTAGTATTAATCTCTTTAGTTGTTACCAAAACTCAAGGAGAGAGAAATTTCAGTCAAGAATTTGCTGGTGGTAAATTTACAAAGGTTGAAAATTTGTCCTGTATCTCATTGTTTTGGACATTTGTTAGTCATTGTTTGGATGCAAGTAAATTAAAAGCAATCTTTTTAGTAGAGGTCAAAAGGATGTTGTACACTCCAGTGCCTCCCTATAGAATCAAAGGAAGCTGAGCTCAATTGACCAAGTGCTATTAGAATGAGACATCCTTAAAAATGTTGGTGATGAAATAAATCAATTTAGTTGGAAAGAAAGATTGAATTTAGTATTCTTCTTCTACTGAGGAAAGTGCAGAAAAAAGAATTAGATCTTCAAACAGCCTGGGCTTTTGTCACACAAAAATGCAAGTTATTTGATCTGGTTTCGTTGTTGCATATTTTATTCCAAGTGCTTGCTGCCTTTGCCTTTTCCCTTTTGCTCCTCAGATATACACAGTAACTAATCTGAGTTAGGTGAGTACTGTTACCAGTCACATCACTAGATCAGATAAGGACTAAAAAGAAACAGGAAGATGGGAGATATAATTTAATATCCATATCATTAGGAAAAGAAAAACAAAAAAACAAAAACCAAAACCCATCATTGGTGAGAATTTCTTTCCTTTAGTAACATTTCCATAAATAGTTCTTTCATCATCAATTTGTGTGTGTTTTAGTAAAATCTGTTATAGCAAAGTCATTCATTTATAAGTTGATTTTTATTTGGGAATGTGCATAAACCCCTCTCTCTTCTCATTACTAATCTGTTTAACTCTCAGTAAATTATAGGTTGGAATTATATTTATATTGTTCTACAATCACAACATTTAGTGTAATGTTTGCCCTAAAATGTTTTATTTTCTTTATTTTTCCTCCCTATTCCCTCTTCCACCCTCCCCGCAGCAATCACCACACTGTTGTTCCAGTTTTCTCATTTAAAAATTTTTCTAACTTAGCATTTAGACACTAACTCCCCACCACCGTGTGTGTGTGTGTGTGTGTGTGTGTGTGTGTGTGTGTGTTTTAAAGATTACTACCCCTCACAGCTAAAAGTGTGATCCTGTTACAGAAACTATGGATGATTCATTTTCATCAAAAAATCTTTGAAGGAGTTCCACACCTAAGAGTAATTTTAAGTATAAGATTAGTGACATTTGGGGAGTTCCTCCCCATTTGTTTGAAATATAAACTTGATTTATTTAATTTGTAGAGTTTCCTGAGAGATTATCTCTACATTTTGAGTATAAAACAATTGTGACACTGTGTTGTTAATATTGACCTTGTTTTATTCATTTATTTATTTTAACTTTTTTGACAATCTGAACTTTAATAATAAATGAATTCTGACCTCTGTGGGAAAAATGTTAGAAAAAATTTGCTTTTATTTCTAAGTTACATGCTGTATTTTACCAATAAAGTTGAATTAAAAGGAGTTACCTTTTAATCCATATCCTCTCTAGCTCATTTTTCCTTCACAATTCTTAAACCATGAATTTTGCAAAACATGATTTGCAATAACAGAGACTTATGATTTTCAACCTGAGCTGGACTTTTAGTAATGCGTGGTAGTTAGTTCTGTGTTCCTTTCCCTTTTGTTTTTCTTTTACATGTA
This sequence comes from Pipistrellus kuhlii, assembly GCF_014108245.1. Taxonomy (NCBI): domain Eukaryota; kingdom Metazoa; phylum Chordata; class Mammalia; order Chiroptera; family Vespertilionidae; genus Pipistrellus; species Pipistrellus kuhlii. The sequence continues at coordinate 43,619,904 of NW_023425595.1, forward strand.
TGACATACTCTTACCCTTATCCTTAAGTTAGTATCTTTGTCATTCTCAGAAGGTTATCCTGTCTCCTATTTCAGATGGAAAGGGAGGGGGGATAAGAGGAGAACAGGGGTAAAGGCAGAGAGAGGGAGAGAATTTACCTACTATATTTGACCTTTTTCCCTCTGCAGGAATCTCAGTCAATATTCATTTTCTTCCTGTTTCTATAAATTCTCCCACCTTACTGAGTACTTGTACTTAGTCATTAAGAACAAGTTTTCATCTCTTCTATCCTAAAAATTATCCTGTTATCAATTTTCTCTCAACTCTGCTCTTTCTACCCTGTTTCCCCGAAAATAAGACAGTGTATTATATTAATTTTTAATTTTTGCTCCCAAAGATGTGCTAGGTCTTATTTTCAGGGGATGTCTTATTTTTCCAAGAAGAAGAATACGGTACACATTTATTGTTAAATGAAAAAAAAGGAAATTTATTACCTGTATACGGTATGGTAGTACGGTAGTTGTCAACACAAACCAGACAAACTGTGAATCCTACAGTATCAAGAATTTACTCATTTATTCAGTGACAATCATGTCATCATCTTCTGGAACATCATCATAACAATCCAATTTCTGAATCCTCTGGTGAATTTCCTGTGACTTCATTTCTTTTAGAATCAGTGGACCAAATCTCTCATGTTTAGCCTAGGGGGGGCCTTGTTTTCGGGAGGATGCCTTATATTTCATTTAGAAGGAAACCTGTGAGTAGGTCTTATTTTCGGAGGATGTCTTATTTTCGGGGAAACACGGTAGCAACAACTCCATCTCATTCTTTACATTTATTGCTAATCTTTTGAATTTACTTACTATTGCCTTTATATCCTTCTATTCAGGCCTCAACTATATTCTTTAAAAATTTTTTTAAATTGAATTTATTGGGGTGATATTAGTTAATAAAATTATGTAGGTTTTAGGTGTACAGTTCTATAATAGCATCATCTGTATATTGTATTGTGTATTCACTACCCCAAGTCAAGTCTCCTTCCATTATCATTTATCCCCCTTTCACTTACTCTCTTCCACCTCCCCCCTTTCCTCTTTCCCTTTCCTAATCACCAGATTGTTGTGTTTCTGAGTTTATTTTTTTCATAATCTCTTTATCTTTTTCACACAACTATCTATAAAAGCCTTATCGGCCTTTATACTGGTAGCTATGACATTCACTGACCACCAGGGGGCAGACACTCAATGCACAGGCATGGAAACATGGAATAGGCTGATGAATCTCAGAGGAAAGGGGGAAGGTGAGGAAAGGCATGACAAGAATAACCAAAGATCTTATATATATATACTAGAGGCCTGGTGCATGGATTTGTGCACCGGTGGGGTCCCTTGGCCTGGCCTGCAGGAATTGGGCCGAAACCAGCAGTCAGACATCTCCCAAGGAATCCCAGATTACGAGAGGGTGCAGGCCAGGCTGAAGGACCCCACGCATCGGGCCTATAGTATTCTTATAAGCACCAGTCTGTTAAAATTATGAAGTATTTTTTATCTCTTTGTAAGATTATACATTGATTTCTTATTCCTTTAGAACAGTGGTTCTCAACCTTTCTAATGCCTCGACTCTTTAATACAGTTCCTCATTTTGTGGTGACCCCCAACCATAAAATTATTTTCGTTGCTACTTCATAGCTGTAATTTTGCAGCTGTTAATGAATAGAAATGTAAGTATTTGTGTTTTCTGATGGTCTTGGGTGACCCTGCCAGTGTCTCAACCTGTGAGAACCGCTGCTGTAGAGTCTAAGACCATCGGAAAACACAGATATTTGCATTTCTATTCATAGCAGATAAAAAAAGTTTTTATCAAGAATTTACAAGTAGTTTAAGCAGTCAAATAGTATGCTGCAAAACTAGAAAAAGAGAACCCTTCTTCATGCCTTCTAGTGCCTGATTTCCACCATTGGGAGGCACCCATTTGCAACTCTTTTTATCATTTCTTCTGCTACTGACTTCCTTATATCCAAATTAACATGTTACACTGATTTTTGTATACATACATCAGTTTTCTTACAATTTCCTCCAATTTTCCATTTCTCTTGGACTTCTTAAAATTTAAAATTTTCTTTTTTTGTTCATATACTAATTATTAAAATTGATGTTCAGTAGAGAATTTTTTGAATTTCTTTTTCAATTATTAAAGGATGGTAATGCATTTCTCTTATGCCAGATTAAAAAATAATAGCACATATTGAACAGAGGAACTTGCGTCGTCTCTTTTCCAACAGAATTCTCATGCAGTCTTTTCCTTTCAGCCTCATTGGTATCTTACTCATCTCTGTATGTGCCAAGCGTGATTTTACCTACTGGCCTCTGAGCTGGCCCCTTCTGAATGGAACACCCCTATTATGGCCTGAACATTTGTGTCCCCCTAAAATTTATTTTGAAAACTTACCTCCCAGTGTGATGCTGTTAGGAGTAGGGCCTTTGGGAGGTGATTAGGATTAGATGAGATCAGAAGGGCTTTGCCCTCATGAATGGGGTTTAGCATCCCTGTGAAAGTACAGAGAGAGCTTGCTTCTGTTTGCTCCCTGCCACGGGGGATACAAGAAGATAGTCACCTGGGAAGCGGGAAGCATGTCCTTATCAGACATTGAGTCATGAAGCTTATCCCTTATATTATTTTTAAGAGTTTTATAGTTTTAGCTCTTACATTTAGTTGTTTTTTTTTTAATCCCTTTTGAATTAATTTTCGTATATGGTATAAGGTAAGGGTTCAGCTTCATTCTTTAGCATGTGGATATCTAGTTTTCCCAGCAGCATTTGTTGGAAAGACTGCCCTTTCCCCGTTTGAATGGTCTTGATACCCTTTATTGAATATTATTGGACCATATATATAAGGGTTTATTTTTGTGCTCTATTCTATTTCATTGGCCTATATTTCTGTCTTATGACAATATCACACTGCTGTTTGATTACTATAGCTTCATATAGTAAGTTTTGAAATTAGGAAGTGTGACTTCTCCAAGTTTTTTCCTCCTTTTCAAGTTTGTTTTCACTGTTTAGATTCCTTATAAAATTTAGGATGTATTTTTGTATTCTGCAAAAACACAAAAAAGGAATCACTAAGATGTCAATACTGCCCAAATTACTTTGGGCAGTATTGACATCTTAGTGATATTAAATCTTCCAATTTGTGAACATAGGATGCTTAGCCATTTGTTTATGTGTTCTTTAATCTTTTTCAGCAGTGTTTTGTAGTTCTTAATGAACAAGTCTTTTGCTTTTTTAGCTAAATTTATTCCAAAGGTGTTTATTTTTTTTATGCTATTGTAAATAGAATTCTTAATTTCCTTTTAGGGTTATTTATTATTAGTGTATAGAAACCAATACAACTTTTTTTGTGTTATTTAATATATTACAATACTGAATTACTTCATCTTTTGTCAGTATTTCACTGGCAGACAAGTGATTTGAATTAAATTTAAATGGAAACTAAAAACCAGAACAATTTCTGATTTGAATGCAAGTATTAAATTTTTATTTTATTAAAAATATTTTAATTGATTTCAGAGAGGAAGGGAGAGGGAGAGAGTAATAAAAACAATGATGAGAGCGAGTCATTGATTGGGCTCCCTCCTGCATGCCCCCCACTGGGTATCAAGCTTGAGACCTGGGCATGTAGTCTGACAGGGAATTGAACTGTGACCTTCTGGTTCATAAGTCAACACTCAAACACTCAGTCACGCCAGCTAGGCTAAATTTTTATTTAATCTTTGTTAATTAAACTAAGGTTTAAGCTTATGTAAGTGTACTAATTTGGATTATAGGTCTGAAAAAATACTTGCAAATCAAAATTACCTTAAAAAATTTAGTTTGAACTCTTGATGTCATTAAAAGCTTTTAGAAATGATATTTCTGGAGTATAAGTTAGAGCTTGTAGCTTTTACTGTGCCTTATTCATGTTTCTCTAGAAGTTGCTGAAAATGTCTTTTACAGTTTGGAGGTGGGATTGATCATTCTAGATGATTTTTTTCTTTTACAGGCCACAGAAACATTATTTAGAATGGGCGTAGCAAGAGGAACCATCACAACCTTAAGAAATGGAGAAGTAAGATGATAATTTTGATATAATTATTAATTCTTAAAGATATATACATATTTTAAAAAATATAGTTTTATTGATTTTAGAGAGAGGTAGGGAGAGAGAGAGATAAATAGAAATATTAATGATGAGAGAGAATCATTGATCGGCTGCCTTCTGCATGCCCCCTGCATCTCTGGCCTGTGCCCTGACCAGGAATGAAACCACGACTTCCTGGTTCATGGCTCAACCACTGACCCACACCGGCCAGTCTAATTATTAGTTCTTAATTCATAGAACACCACTTAAAAATGTGAATTTTATGATGCTTTATGTAACAAATTGAGAAAAACCTGTTGTATATCTGACTTAATAATCTATTTTAAGTAATTCAGTCATATTGGAACCTGATCTTGGGCTGAAAATGAATTGCTGAGCCTTTTAATCTTTATTTACCAATTGTTTTTATGCTTAAAAGAAAATGACATTTTGTTTAATAACAACCTTTGGAAATATATATTTTTTAATGAAAATAATCCCATACTTTCCCCTTCGTTTCCTGTTTTATGCTCTATAGATCTGATACTTCTTTCTTAGGATAAAATAATTTGAAATGCTGATACTTATTACAGATTAAGAGAGACAGAGGGAGAGGGATGGAGAGAAGAAGAGAAAAAGGAGGGGAGAGAGAGAAATGGAATTTAGTCTGCTCTTTCTTATAGTAGAGGCTCAAGATACAGATTTTAAATTTTGACTTTTGTATTTCTACCAATTCTTAAAAAAGATTCTACCACCTGAAATACATTTTATTCAAAACTTACTAGCCTAATTATCATTCTACTTTATAAAATGTATTGGTCAATATATATGCATGTTAGGTAAAAACTGTACAATCATTTGGAAATCATAGACTCTTAAATGGCAAATATCTTTGCTATTAATTTGTAACATATTTTTGTATGAAAAAGACAAATGACCCCTTTGTATTCTCAACAAACTCAGTATGTGGTGCCAGCTTAAGAAAACATTCTCATTAATAAAGTCAGATATATTTATCTACTTTGAATGTGTCAAAATGACTATCAGATTTTAGTAATTACTGTGCATTTTCTCATGGGGGAATGGACTTTTGAACTTTATCTTCTGTAATAAGAAGGTTGGGAAAATGCATGGAAGGCAGTTTTATAAGAAATCTGAGCATACCAACACATATTGGATATGTATCTATTTGTGGAAGTAGTTAAAGCAGCTGTATTTGATCTATTTCTCCCTCAGATTGCTACAGGTGTCTAACCTGGTTAACAGGTATTAATGTTGGATAAAGTGTCTTTAAATTTTTTTAAAAAATAATAGTTTATTGATTTTTAGAGAGAGAGGAAGGGAGAGAAGCATCCATGTGAGAGTGCATCGTCGAATGGCTGTCTCCTGCCCCCGGCGTCCCCCTCCCCCCAGGTCTGAGCCCCAAACCTGGGCATGTGCCCTGACTGGGAATCGAACCCGCAGTCCTTTGGTGCACAGGATGATACCCAACCAACTGAGCCACACTGGCCAGAGCAATATTCGACAAAGTTTCTAACATAAAATTGAAACTGGAAGAAGTACATTTTCTCCCTTACATTTTAAGATCCCTAAAGATGGACTGTGTCTTCCAGTCAGTGGCACCTATAGTCACCATTCACTATTATTCATATTTATGATTCATATTTAACATCTCTTAAATTGTGAGATTTCTTATAAGACTATGATATTTTAGAGTTGATAATGTATGGTAATATTTTGTATTTTAAAAATTATAGAGTGAGATGATATAGTAAAATATCCAGTAAATGGTAGGTAGGATAGGCCACTAATTAGTATTAATTATTTGACTTTTAGAAGTAGAATATTAAAACAAAGCAAATATATTATTGAATATGTGTATGTATATGGGTGGCATACACATATTGCAGATGATGGTGGGCTGAGTGCTATATAATATGGTTCCTATTTTTAGAGTAACTCCCTGTCTGCTGGAGGAAACAATTTTATCAATACTTGAAAAAAAAATCTGAAAAGAATAGAAATGCTTAGTTTAGGTGAAGTATGGAAGTAACCAGAGTGCAGATTCCATTTGAAATGTGCTAAATTTTAGTATGAAGGCAATAACAGAGATATCATTTGGGAGTATGAGATAAACAAAAAGGTTAACGATATAAGGGATTTTTTAAAACAGAAGCAGAATTCACCATTTTTATCATAATGGAAAATTTTTGATATGTTAAAAGAGGAGAGTGGCACAGATTACTTATCCTACGGCCTTTAAAAAATTGTCCTAGCCCATTACCACAAAATTATTTGTTAAACGGCATTATGTTTGGTAGGAGGACTAAAGACTGGAATATCTAAATTAAAAAAAGAACAGCTTTTGAGTCAATTTGTTATCTGGATGTGTGATGACACTTAACTCTGCTAGCTTACCCTTCACTATGATCTGTCACTACGTCTACATTTTGTCTATCTAATTGGACATTTCTGCTTGGACATTTTAAGATGTTGAAATTCAAAAACATGGCTCCTCTCTGAAAGTAAAAAGGTATTTTTGAAAGAGTCTGAAACGTACTTTATAAATTATAATGAATCATTGGAGAGTTTAAGCAAAGAAGTGATATCTTTTAAAATCTTCATCACAATTCTGCAAGGGAATAATTATTATGCCCATTTTATAGATAAACTGAGGCTCAGAGAAGTGATCAAACAGCCAGGAAATGGGAGAGCTGGGAATTAAATCCCAATAAGACTCCAAAGCCTATATGTCCCCACTATACAATGCAATCTCCCTCAATGTAATTTGCTTTACTTGACTAAAGTTTTCTAATCATTCAGTTGTCCTATAATTTGACAGTTGAAAATAGCATAGTAATTAAGACTCCAAGATGATAGAATCAGCCAGATTTTTAATGCATTCTCATTATCACTATTATTTTTTCATATATGTAATATATGACATAAAAATGAATAGAAAAAATGCTCACTCACAATTCTGTTTTGGGACTAGATGTCTAGCCATGTTGATGTGCACTTTGCACAATCCTGTATATGAGCTAACTGGATTTTTGTATCTTGATTAAGTTACATAAGCTAGAAAGCAGATAATTTTCTGGGTAGAATATTTTAAAATGTGTTTCTTTATTTTGGGGTGGCAACTGAACTCAACACCTGGGCATGCGCCCTGGACAGGAATCGAACCATTATTATTATTATTATTATTATTATTATTATTATTATTTTCACTATTCCTCTTTTAATATCACCTTAAAAAATATGTGTGTTTAACAGGTAAAGTATTAGTATTTCAAATAGTGAAGTCTCTGAGGCCTCGTGGCTAGTAAAATGCCAGTAGCTAATGGCTTGTAAAATCTAATTGAATGAGCAGATATTGACAGAGCATCTTAAAGCAGATGTGACACATGGCACTGGAATCAGATCTTGTTTCCTTTTCTTTCTTCTCTAAATATTAATTGAGTGCCAGGCATTATTGTAGGTGCTGGTTTTTAAATGTATATAAAACTAAAATGGTTCCTACTCTTAGAAAGCTTTACAGTCTAGTGGCTGAGCCCATAACCTGCCACTTGAACTTTGCCAGTTAGTATCATCTTCTGTAAATGGGATAAAAGCATCATGTATTACTCTGTGAGAAATAAGTTAGACAATATGTATAAAGCCACTGGCACAATATATGGCACAAAGCAAGTATTTTAGAGTTTAACCCGTACTAAATGGTAACTATTTTTTTTTAATGTAATTAAACATGATGAAGTGTTTCTTTTTATATTAGAGTGAGTACATGGAGAGAGAGCTTGGGATTGTATTTATTTATAACAGTGTGAACTGATACTGGTAGTGAAAGACAGACTTTAGATATTATGGGGGTCAATAGCTGTATTAATAGCAGTGTTATTGGTACTTTTGAATGAACATTTCCTTCCTATGGGACTCAAGATATTCAGGTCAGAGCATATTGTCAGTGCCCTCTGCTGTCTAGTTCCAATAGCTCAGTAACAGAGAGAGTATATGGTCAGTTATAACTGAATACTGCTAATCATGATTTTGTTTCTACATCTAGAATAAACATAGTAGGGAGAAGTGTAATCTTACAGAAAAACTAAGGTGCAAATAAATAAGAATGCTATTTAAAAAACAAGGTAAAGCCATTACATAATGAAAATTCAGTTCTGATAATTGCAAGATTTATTTGGGCAAAATTCCTACTGAGAATGGTAAGATACTAACCTTTCAGAAATGCAGACTAAGGCTCACATGGTCCTGTCAAGAAAAATGGGATTACCTCTTCTGCAATAAGACCTCTGCTTTATGTATTGTATTTTAATAGAAGAAAATATTAAGATACTTTACACATGTCGGTTGCATTGAAGTATACTCTTTGTTAACTTGATTAGCTATCTCCCATATCTCCATGTCATCTAAAGAAAAATAAAAAAGAATTCTCACCACTCTGGATGGTTCCCAAATAACTCGTCTATTGATTTTTTCTTCTGTGAGTGATTTACAAATTATATGTTTATTAATAAACTATACAAACAACCTATTAGAATTTAGTCCAGAAAAGTTATTATGTTTTTTCTTTAAGCAGAAGATAGAATATAGCTTTAAAAAAACTATGTATACATATATATTTATAAAAAATAGATCATATCTAAGGAAGGAGAAAAGAAATAAGTATGGGGAAGTATCTAGATAGAAAAATTAAGGCCTAGAGAATTTTTATAACAAGCAAGGTATAGTCAAGGAAGTTGCAAACCTGTTTCTAATGAAGTGGGAAGTTATCTCTGAGATAACTGGAGCTGCTGGTCATTATTTCAGGATGATGAAAGATTAAATGAGGCTTCAAGCAAGTTGTGGAATTGTTACCTTGCTCATTTACAAAAAGTTGTTTTCTTTAGTAGCCATCAATCTGGATGGCATAGATATTGAACTGCCAGACACAGAAGACGGGTCTAAGTAACATCTTCAGTTCTCCAATTCTATGAATCAAAACAACATGTTACATTTTGGCAGGTGCTTAGAAAATTTAGAGTCCATGCCAGAATTGCATAATAAAACATTGAGCTTTAGAACTTGTATTTTATTCTTGCTGAAATATTTTATCATTGTCACTAAATCTCTTTAAATGGCTCATCACATTCTATGCTATGGGATTTCATACTCCTGATGAACAAACTGAGTTTATTTGGAAAATTCTGGTGAAGATAAAGAAGGCCAAGGGCCAAAGTGAGGTTTGAAAAATATCAGATCACAGTGTTTAAGCTTGGTGGTCTTGTCTGTACTAACTTCGTTTGGGCCTTTATGTACGAGATAATTGTCTTTTGAAATGCTCATATTTTCTTCACAATAGTAACTCTTTTGATTTAAATACAAAAATAAATGTGCCACAGTTTTGCCCTTAAACAGAATAAACAATATCTGGACAATATCTGGCTAACTATGGAACACCTAGGTTTTATTTTTCAAAAATTGGAAGGATTCTTAAGATAACATCAATTTGTTTTGATCCTAATAAGAACAGCATTAGGCCAGGAAAGCAATTATTTCCACATGGGCAAGGCCAGTCCCAACTACTTCCTGTCCACCAACTGCTCATGAACTTAAACTTGCTTACCTTGGTTTATATAGCTGGATGTGGTTGAATGCATTAGGAAATGCAGGCTCTACTTAAAATCTTCAGAGATATAGAAAACATTTCTTTATATAAAGGATTTTTGTGTATAATGTTCAGCAGCAAGTAATTTAAACTTTTTGAATTACCAAGGGAATTTAATTTCATACACATACATATGTATAATTATGACCATTTTGCTTATACATCTTTTCTTTTTGTTGACTCTTGACTGCATTCTTAATAGGTGAGTTTATTATGTAGAGACAAATATTACTTATGGTGGTTGAGTAGGGACATGGCAGATCAGAAATGAAAGGATTTGTAATAAGTGATGTGGTTGATTATTCCAGTGATGAGCCTAATCCTAAAGCTATCACCATGAATAGCAGACATTCCTATCACTAAGGAAATTTCAAGGACTTTTGAATCTGTGTACCAGGAACTGGGAACAGAGACCAGATATATTCCTTATTATAGCATAACCTATAGATTTGCCTTTTCTGAAAACTTTATATACAGGTGTCCCCCCAAAATGTGTACACACTTCCACAGCTCAATTTTGAAAATGAAATGTATTTAAATAAAAACTGCCTTTATAACTCTTCAAAGTGTATGTATAGATTTTTTGGGTCACTCTGTTTATAGAATTATACAATATGTATTCTTTTGTTTCTGACTTCTTTCACTTAGCATGTTTTAAGGTTTATCCATATCAGTTTTCTTTTTCATGACTGAGTGGTATTCTATTGTATGGATATTTTGTTTATCTATTAACTAGTTAATGAACATTTGGGTTATCTCTAGTTTTTGGCTATTATGTATACTTCCGTGAGCATTTGCATACAAGTCATTGCGTTGACATATATTTAAATGTCTCTTGGGTTGATACTTCAGAGTAGAATTGCGAGGTCATATGAATAAATTTTTAAGAAAAGTGGCAGTACCATTTTACATTTATAGTGTCAACGGATAAGGGATCCAGTTTGTCAGATTTTTTGTCATCATTTGTCATTATCAGTCCTTTTTATTACAACTATTCTAGAAACATATAGTGGTATCTATCTTATTGTGGTTGTAATTTGTACTTCTCTAATGATCTTGGACATTTTTTTATGTGTTTTATTAGTCATTATTTTTGGTGAAATATCTAGAAATTCTGGATACAAATCTCTTATTAAATATGATTTGAAAATAAATATACTTTCCCAAGTCAATGGCCTGTCTATTTTCTAAGTAGTATCTTTTTTTAAAAGAAAAAGTTCTAAATGTTGATAAAGTACCATTTATTAATATTTTTTTGTCTCATATCCAAGGAATTTTTCCTAACCCAGGGTCACGATTTTCTTTTATGTTTTTTTTCCCTAGAAATTTTATGAATTTTGGTTTTATATTTAGATGTATGATTCATTTTGACTTGATTTTTGCATATGATATTTTGCATATGTACATCCAATTATCCCAGCAGCCTTTGTTAAAGAAAAAAAAAAATCCTCTTTGCCTACTGAGTTGACTTTGCCAAAAATGAATTGACCATAAATGTTAGAAATTATTTCTGGAAATTTTGTAGTTCTGGTTCTGCAAAGATGGAGGAAGCACTGTCTATCTCTCCCACTGATCACAACTGAAAACCCCCAAAAGACAAAAAGAATACATAAACCAACCATCTGATATCTCTGGAAAGTAAATAATAACAAGAAGTTTGGGGAAGGAGGTAAAAAAAGTGTGACTATTCCTTTGAGTTTCCTGTTCTCCCCCACACACCATTCTTTATTTCTTGGCTAGGATTCCAGGGAATCTCTCTTCTTGATCTAGTCTGCACAATGGATCCAGACAGAAAAAGCTCTAAGAGAAACCCTGTGTTCCTCTGTGTATGGTCAGAGACCTGGAAAGGAAGGCCCATCATGAAGGAGACTGTGCAGAAAAATACCATTTTTTTTTTTTTAATGTTCTGTATTTTGATTTCATTCTTCTGGTGGGACTGCAGGTGGCCCCAGTCACGGGGCTGTCATCCAGCTGTGGCAGTGGCAGCTATGCAGCCATTTAATCCTGAATGGTAATCTGTCCCTTTGACCAAAGAGACTGAAAAAGGGGCTCCTGTAGTCTAAGAAGTGTGGGGAGACTGTTTGATTTTCCTCCTTTCTCCTCATCACTTCACCCATCACTTCACTTTTCCCACAGACAGACTGTGGGAAAAATCATGGAGGGGCAGGAGGTAGAGAAAAAAATGACCTAAGTCCTTGTGTGAAGTCTGAAATCACCCCTGAGCTGAGCATGTGTGGAACTCCTTTGTGGAACCATAATAGAGGCTTTGAGAACTTAACTACAGCGTAGACCACTGCCCTTCGGTGGCACATATGGGGATATACTGAATGGCACTGAAAAGACCTGGGAAATGGAAAATGATATTGAAACCACAGCCCATAGAAGGTGGGTCAGGACTTGTGTTTGGGACCTAACAGGGTTGGTTGCCCACAACAACAACAAAAAATAGCAACAAAACGACAACAAATCAATTTTCCAGAGGACCAAAAGTCTTTAACATGACCAAGAGTGTCATAATACAAGTCCCTAGGGTACAATCTAAAAATATTTGACTACCAAGAACCAGGGAAATTATAACTAATTGTAGGAAAAACATTAGTCAACAGATGCCAAACCTGAGATGATCTCAATTTAAGAGTTATAATAGAAAGTGCAAACCCTTGACATGAATGGGGATATTGAAGTTTCAGCAAAGAAAAGAAACCATAAAAAGAACTAAATTCAAAATTTTGGATAGAAAATTAAAACAACAAATATTATTAAATGCTAAAACAACTAAGAATTTACTAGATGACTTCAGTAGCAGAATGGAGAAGGCAGAGAAAAGAAAAGTGAAGTTGAAGAAATTTAATAGTAATTGTGAGAAAAAAGACTGAAAAGAAAAGAATAAGAACCTGAATGACAATAGCAAAGGTCTTAACATTTGTGTTGTGTTTTAGAAGACAGAAATTTGTGCAGAAAATAACATTTGAAGAAATAATGACTGAAAATGTCCAAATTTGGTAAAAGACATTTACCCATTCACAAGGCTTAGTGAACCGCCCTACCAAAAGGCTGCATATTGTATCAATTCCATCTGTATGACATTCTACAAAAACAAAAATTATAGAGATAGGAGATCAGATTAGTAGTTGGCAGAGATTGGAGGGGTTGAGTACAGAAGGACAAAATAAGGAAATGCTTTTGGTGTTGAAACTATTCTGTATCAAAGTATTGATTTTTTTTAAAACCCATAAAACTATACACCTTAAAGAGTAAATTTTATTGTATGTAAATTACAAGACAAAAAGGTAATGGTTAAAACAAAAAACCCATGTGAATTGAAAGACAATACTGCTCAGATCATTGTCATTCTTTTCTTTCTTTCTTTTTTTTTTTTTTCCCTCACCTGAGTATATTTTTCCATTAATTTTTAGAGAGTGGAAGGGAGGGTGAGACACACAGAGAGAGAAACATTGATTGGTTGTTTCCCTCATGCGCTCCAAGTGGGGCCAGGGATTGAGCACGAAACAAAGGTACCTGCCCTTGATAGGAATTGAACCTGTGACCCTTCAGTCTATAAGCTGATGCTCTAACCCACATGTGTCAAACACAAGGCCCGCGGGCCAAATCCGTCCCGCCAGGCCTTGCAATGTGGCCCGCACTGCGCTGTCATCACTGCACTCCGCTGCGTTTCCATCACAATGACAGTTTATGACTGTTCAGTAAACAATTCGGTCCGCGATTTAGGCTGGATTTTAGATTTTGGCCCCTTCTCTGATTGAGTTCGACACCCCTACTCTAACCACTGAGCAACCATCCAGGTGATCATTCTCATTCTTATAATTTTCCTTGGGCTGTTGAAGATTAAGGAGACTAGTTCTGTAGATTATTTTTTCCTTAGGCTTCTTTCAGGATTTTTTTCTTCCTTTAAAAAATTTTTGCCCCCCTCTAGTTTTAAAATGAGATGCCTAGGTATGGTTTATTTGATATTTATCCTGTGTAGCATTCTTTGAGCTTGCTGAAACTATTTGATGTCCAACATTAATTTGGAGAAATTCTCATTCTTTCAAGTATTTCTTCTTCTGGTATTGCCATTACATGTATGCTATACCTTTTTGGTTGTTCATAGTCCTTGGATATTTTTCCCCCCATCTTTGTTCTCTTTGCTTTTCAGTTTTGGAGGTTTCTTTTTTTATGTATCCTCAGGATCAGAGATTCTTTCCTCAGCCTTGTCATCTACTAAGCCCATCAAAGCATTCTTCATTTCTGTTGCAGTGTTTTTTTATCTCTAGCATTTCTTGTTGGTTATTTCTTAGGATTTTCATCTCTCTGCTTACATTGCCCATCTGCTTTGGATGTTGTTGACTTTGTCCATTAGAGCCCTTAGCATATTAACCATAGTTTTTAAAATTCCTGGCCTGATAATTGCAACATCTGTGCCAAATCTGGTTTTGATGCTTGCTTTTGTGTTTCCACCCCTTCTCCCCGCCCCCACCCCCCCTTTTTTTTTTTCATTTTAGGATGTTTTGTAATTTTTTTCTTGATAGCTGGACATGGTGTTCTGGGTAAAAATAACCTTAAATAGGACTAGTAACATGGCAGTGAGGTGTGGGGGAGGAGAAGCATTACATAGTCCCCCAAGTCCTGTAGGGAGCCTGTGCCTCTGGACTGTGAATTTCACAGGTGTTTTTCTGGTGAGACAGGATGGCTCACGTGGGCTGGAGTTGGGTGTTCCCCGTCCCCCGGGGCAGTCAGGCTCTGATGATACCCTGGAAGGGTAGGCTCTGGTTAAGCAGGTTCTTCTGAGGGTCTTTTTTCCTCTGCTTGGAAGCACCAGGAGGTTTTTCTTTGACATTTATTGTGAAAACCTAGTCAAGTTCTTGGAGGTAAAACTCACGAAAGTGTGAGATCCCCTTTTGTCTGGTTCCCCTGGAGTTCTTAACTCTCAGACTTGTCACTATGGAGCCTCCAGCAGTTCATTTAATGATCCCAGAGGTTTTCCTACCCAGGCCCTGGATTCCTGCGAAGGTGAGCCAGGACCCCATGTGGCCTCAGTCAGGGGCAGAGGTTCCATTCGCCTTGCTTCCTCACTTTCCTCACCTCTCTCACAGATCCAAGAAGAGTTGTTGGTTTATTCAGTTCGTCCAGCTTTGTACTTGTTAGGGTGGGCTGGCACGTGAAACTGGAAATCCCCCAGATTTTATTCTTTTAGGAGAATTGAATCCTTGCACTCAATATAACTGTATGATGTTCATCTTTAGTTCGTTTTACATGAAGATGCCAATTTTTATTTTATTTTAAAGACAGTATTGGTATTGTGGAGTGTATTTGAAATGGGAATAATGAGCCTTGGGTTCCTTAATAAAGCCCAAGAAATAACTGGAAAAACATTTGCTAAGAATAAAGTTTCAGAACAGAATTTTGAATATGTGATACTATTTAGCAGTGTTAGAATGAAGTCTTTGTTTATTTTTTTTCCATGCAAACTTTGTAATTTTACAAGCCCAAATGAAATGTATATATGTTCTGTGTTTCCTGTTAACAGTAGGCATATACAATGTACATTTTGTGATTTACATGTTATTTCTTTTTTTTTTTAAACATTACATTCAAATTAGGAGGAGGAATAGAAAACAAAGTGCTTTCTTATATGTGTGTTTAAATTAAAGCTACAGTTTCTTGTTCATTGCTCAAAACTTGTGATAGTGGATAATAGAGGGTTGTGTTTTATAAAACTAAAACAAGTCAGATTAGGTAGAGAAGTATAGACTCAAATAGATTTTATAGCTCTGACAGCTATTTTAAAGTGTTGTTTATCCAGTGCTTTAAAAAAATAAAAAGGATTTTTTTGTACAAAGAGCCATCTTTAGCTTTGGTTTGATGGGTTTTGTCTAGGCTACTTTGGCGTTAAAGTTAGTTAGTATTTTTTTTTTTAAATGAAACCTTTGCTTTGTATTTTCACCAAAATCGTTAGTACAAGAAAACCTTTGAAAAGAAAGTCAAGTTATATACTAGATGCAGTCTTTTTATCAATTAAAAATATGTAACATTTTAAATACATCAAATTTGCTAAACTATGGTAAGAACTAGTTGCTTCCAAAGAGTCATGGTAAAACCTTATGAAGGAGTTTTCAATTTTCTTGTGCTACATGGGCTGTGCAACAGTGCGGGGAGGCAAAGCCTGGCTGGCGTCCTGAGGCCACCTCTTCTGTCGCCAAAGGAAAGAGGATCAAGATGTTCGCTTACCTCACGGATTGCTAAAAAGCAGATGGTAATAGCTAGTTGTACTGTGCCAAAAGATAATGAAAGGTTCAAAAGCCAGTAAATATTTGTTGCAAACAAACGGTGTGCCCTTTCCCATTTCTTCCACTTTTCATGTTCAAATCCTGCCTCTTCTCATGAGAGTCCCAATTCAGTCCTTCCCTCCTCTTCACTCCCCCCAGCTGGAAGCCATTCCTGCATTTACATTTGTTACTTAGTCTCTTAGAGCCTTATGCTTCCTGGTAGATTTTAAGCTCTCCAAGGACAATTTTTGTGTCTGATTTTCCTTTGCATTGTGGGTGGCACTTTGCACATAATCCCAATTGATATGCGGCGAGTCAATGCAAGACAAATTGACAATAAGTTAAGAGGAAAAAAACTGAAAATGGAAGTTCTCTCCTGTATGCATGTTTGTTTAAGTTGCAGTTTCTTGTTCACTGCTTAGTGATAGGGGGTGGAAAGTTGTTTAGTACAGGCATACCTATGAGATAAGTGGGTCTGGTTCCAAAAGGTTGCAATAAAGCGAGTCATAATTTTTTTAAATTGTTTTAGGGTTCAATTTGTAAAAAAGTAACATATTTAAAGTCCAGTATGCCCATGTCACCTGTAATAATTACATATACCTGTATGATAAAATGATTAAAATGGTAGCACCTGAATCAGGGTGCTGTGAATAGTAGGTGGTGAAAAATATGTTTTGGTGGGCAGGAATTTGTATCTCCTTAAATCTTCAATATCTAGCCCTATTGCCTTTCTATTTCTGTGGTGTTTGATTATTAAAACAATTGATTTTAATGATAATGTGATAGGGATATCTGAAGGTACTTTGCATAACATTACTTATTGATTATTTAATTTAATGAATATTAGATATGATTAGTAAATATGTTTTGTTTAGAATATTATGTTTTAAAACTGTGTTCTAGATACAGAGGAATGTAATGATCAGTAAGATATGGCATCTGCTTCCATGAATCTCACATAAAAAAATTTTAAAATTGATTTTTAGATAGAAGAAGAAGAGAGAGGGAAAAAGGGAAGGGGAGGGAGAGTAGGAGAGAGAGAAAAAGAGAGAGACAGAGAGAAGCATCACTGTGAGAAATATCTATCGGTTGCTGACTATACTTCAACCAACTGAGTCACACCTGCCAGGGCCAGGAATCTCAATTTTAAAAGTATTATTTCATTTGAGTTTCTTTTAATTTTTCTTTTGAATATTTAGCGTTAAATATTTTAAATGAAGTTTTTGTTAAATAGTTTTCATGTAGAGTGTTAGTAAAATTAATATTTCAGTCTTACTGTGGTATTTGATGGATTTTCACATGCACATGACCTACTAGGGCTTAATTACTTTTAATTCCAACAGAACAGAGCTCTGCAGAGTTGAGGTTAAGAGCAGGGAATGACAGTGATTGCTTGAAGCTAAAGCTCTCTTATATCTGAATTGTAACTGTGTGAATGATTTTTTTTAATTGGCATGGTTTAGTAATCATTAACGGTTTTTTTTTTGTCTATAGTCTGTAGTAAAGTTAAAGGCAATTAAAAATTCCTCAATGTTTTTAATAACAGCAATTTTTTAAAATGGTGATTACAATGAAATCATCTAACAAATGTAAACTCGTTTACAGATTGATTTCTTAGGATAATTGAAATGTGTATGCATTGCTTCTGAGACTTGCAAGTCACATTTTCTATGTGCTGTTTATATATTAACACTATTGTTTAAAAATCCCAACTGGGTTTGATAAATCTTAATCTGTTTTGTACTAAGAGCAGGTTTAGTGAACATTCTCTAAATAGAAAATTTCTGCAATGTGTCTTGGAAATATTATAGAATCTTTTAAACTCAAAAGGCACTTTGTATCTTTTATTTTATTTGCTCTTTTGGAAAATTATTTGAGAGAAATTGAAACTTTTTCTTTATATAGTTCTTTGTGGATTATCAGTGATCCAAAAACTCATCAGGAAAATTAGAGGACAGTTGAGTGAATATCATATATATGTTATATATAAGGAAAGTTTAATTTCAGATTATTTTTTAATTCATCAGTTTTCAGTCTTCAATAGTATTAGGTTATGCCTTTAAATGTGACTCTTTGAAAAGTGGGGAGTGAGGAATTACTCTGTAGTTTTGCCTGGCAGAATAGCTTTTAGATAAGAACTTCATAGAAAGAAGTAATTTAGGGTTGTTGTTTTCTGATTCTCACATGAAGATATGTTTTCATTGATTTGAGAAAGAGAGAGATCAGTTGCCTTCCATACACTCCTTCCTCCTCCCCACATTCTTTCCCTTTCCAGAGATCTAACTTGCAACCTTTTGGTATATAGAATGACGCTCCAGCCAATTAAACCATCTGGCCAATTAAACCACTTCAGGTTTTGAAAATGGCAATAGAGTGGTTTTGGAAAATTATTGTTTAATCCATATAGTAAATGAAGGAGTTGCTAATGTTAAGTATGTTTTAGAAACTATAGACATGACAAATTGTGTTTACATATATTCCATAGCATTAGTTAGGTGCTCTTCTCTCTTTTTCCCCTTAAATATTTTTGTATTATATAAGGGGCTTTACATATAAAGAAGTTATCTTTATTCTGTATATATTGCTTTCTATATTAAATGCCTGTAGTTTCTAGCCCAATGGTTTGAATGTGATATATGCTCAGTAAAACACTCTTGTGAGTCATCATTGATTCTTAAGTTTTAAAAATGCCCAAGATATAAGTGTTATTACTCTTTGGTTTACCTTTTTATGAAAACCCAGTAGGCAACATCCTCTTTGCTGTATAAAAAATTTTGTGGTGCCATATATATACATTATGAAAGAATTTTTCTGATAAAAATTTCTTTTTATTATGGAAAAAATCAAACTCATATAATAAAAGAGTAGCCATCTTCCAGCTTTAATAATTACACAATGTCTTCTATCTATATCCCCACCTACTTTTGTATTATCTCCCCTCAGTGATTTTTGAAGCAAATTTCAGACATATAATTCAATCTGTAAATATTTTAGTATGTGTTATTAAAAGGTAAGGACTTCTATTTTAAAATATAAACATAATGTCATTTATCTCAAAGGTTTTCCTTATTCACATTATTTACTCAATCAGTATTCATATTTCTCCTGTCATCTCTTTCTCTCGTTTGTTAAAGTGAGAATGCAAATAACCTTCTAATTGGTAAATAAATCTTAAATTTGTTTTAATTGGTTGGTTTTGTTTCCTTCAACTTCTCTCTAGTTTCCTAGAAACGAGTTCAAAATATGAGTAATTAGCTATTTAAAATTATTATAACATCATATGTTTAAACATAATTTATATATTTATATATTTCAATCCATTGAAGTTATCCCTTTTTTCAAATTTCAAATTTATTTTTTCCATCCCCATTTATCCCTTCTATGTCCTCTTCCACCTCCCCTCATTTTCCTCCCCCCAGCAGTCATCATACTATTGTTTATATCCATGAGTTCTCTCTTCTGTTTTGCTCAATTCCCTTCCCTTCACCCATTACCCCTCCTCACCACCCCACCCCGTCAACTCCACCAGAGTTGTCTGCCTGCTCCCTATCTATGAGTCTGTCTCTGTTTTGCTTGGTAGTTCAGTGTGCTCATTAAATTCCATCATTTCATATGAGTGGAATGATATGGTACTTGTATTTCTCTGACTATAGTTATCCTTCTTAATTGTCAGATTGTTCCTCAAGATTGCCAGTGGAAACCTCCACAAGGTGGCTCCTTAATTTCTTTGATAGAACCTAGTAGTGCTCTGGTAAAATGAGATGTTCATCTTACACATAACACCAGCCATTTCTTCCAGGAGCCATGGTTAATTTATGCATGGATTGTAACTTACAAAATGTTTCTATCTTTCAGTCCCATGAATTAAAATTTTGACTTGACTTAGACAGTTTTGACTGTAGAATATATGAGTGGATCATTTCTTAAGATTAATCCACGATTGAAGTTAGCAGCCTGGGATTTAGGTTTTCCCCTAGGAATTTCTATTATTGATAGTAAATTTTATCTTTAAAGTCGATAGATTTTTGTTATATGAAATTTGATTGAGTAGCATAATAATATTTATGTAGTTTCATACATATATTTATAAGCAATTATTTTCACTTATGAGTAGTAAAGCAGATTTATAAAATTATGATTTAGCTTTGTTTGAAACATTGTGAAACTTAGTAATTTGAGTCACCCAATTGATGGTCCGATATTTTTCAGTCAGTGATATGCCACATTTAGGTTTAAAATTGGTGTAGAAGTGAACATAAAGTTATTTTATAAAAAGAGAGAAGGGAAAATTAAGGATTAAAAAAGCAGTATTTAAAGATGAGATACTAGAAAATGTGGTTATTATTGTGTGGTTCTCATGGCTTATAATTAAATGTCTTAGCCATGATTGATTAAGATATTTTATCCTATTGAGTTCTCAAACTTTTTTTGACTTTGATATTTTTAAAGGTTTAGAAATGTCAGTGCTTAGTTTGTGTCTTTGATATGTCAAACCAAGTAGGGTCATTAATAAAACTCTTGCAATTTATTTCCCACAGAGATTTAGCTGGAATTTATATGTCAGAGGTTACATAGAAGTACTTCACAGAAAAGCTCAGAGTTAAAGACAGTAAGTTAGTGGGGCTAGGCAGGGAAAACATATGAACCAAGTTGAGTAAGTGGAGTACCTGAGGCCAGATTCTGATTAATGTGTCCACGTGAAATGAAAACAGGGAATGGAGAAGTAGTTACTGCCTGTGATAAAGTATTGTATTGCCAAATCTAAGAGATCCGGTTGAACTCAATATAACCTTCCTATGGGCTTTGGGGATCTTTCAGATCGTGACCTTACCTGCCATGGATTCTCAAACCACCTTCTCTCTGAGCCCATGCCGAATGTGGTCTGTTGTAACGACTGCAGTAAGATGACCAGAAACATGTTGTGTATGTGCGTGTCCCCATGTGCACTTGTGTGTGCACGCAGACCGTTTAATTTACTCTATGATGATAGTATTTTGACTACTGAGAATCCTTGACAAGTTGAGGTCTTTTACTACTTTATATTTTAAAGATTGGAGCATTTTTTAAGCAAAAGGTAAACTTGGAAAGAAAATATCTAATCACCATTGTTTTAGTAGCTTCTTACTGTTTGTGGTAATATAAACAAAGTCAGATTCCTTTGCCATTCATTCATGAAGCACAGAATGTTACTTATGTCTGGCTAGAGGCTGTTTAATTGCCTATCTTTCAAAATTAAAGCTTCGTAGACTGTATTATATTTTGAGACTCAGTTAATGTCTGTATCTGACTTTGTTTAGAAAGAGCACTTTGTGTTTATGCTACAGGATATTTTGTTTAACAAGATTATTTATTCAGAATGACCAGCTACAAATTCAGAGTTGAGCAATGAGAGAGAGCATGGCCACAGACTCCTCTTTGTTGTGACGGTGAAATTTAGCGGTAACTACATGGTGTTCAGATGCTAGTTTCTGTAAAGTGTTGTAGAAGGGAGCCAGTGCGGTTGGCACAGACATCTTTTTGTTCATGGCCCACCCCCAATCTCATACAGAGGCTTTTATTAAAAAAAAAAAAAAAAAAAAAAAAAGTAAGTCATAGAAATTCCCTACATTAGTTGAATTGAGCTAATTTAAAATCAAATCTGAAAAAAAGTTATGACCTAGCATTTTGTACATTTTTAAAAATTTTTTGAAATTCCAAAGTATTTGTTAAGTATTTGAATGTGATTGTCTAAGAGTCAGTTTCAAGTTTTCCAATTACTAAAGTACCACCAAAAAACAAACAAACAAAAAGCTAAGAAAATGATTGCTTGATTCTTATTAAAAATACACATTTTTCTCTTTCACCCAGTGAGACTATCACTACTACTTCTTTTTTTGGGCAGATGGTTTTCTGTTTTCCATGGTATTATCTATAATAATCCTCAAAGACAGCAGACAAAGATAAACTGGATTTAGACAGTGACAGTACTTCAGAAAAAGAGTGATTATGTTTATCAGGGAGAAGAGCTTTGAAGTCTGGAGAATATCTGTAAACAAGTAAGAATTTGAGGGGTAGATCAACTTGGGTCCTAACCAAGTTATGAAGTAAAGTGAGTAGATTTTTGTAAGACAACTCTCTTAGGAATCAGTAGATTCAAAAGTGCTAAAATAGTAGCTCCTTGTTCTGCATGATTTAATTAAAAAGGATACCTGGATCTGCTGTTCTGTCTTTTTTCTATCTGGCTTTATTTCTCTTAGTATAATCCTCCCCAGTTCCCTCCATGCTGTCTCAAAGGGTAAGAGATCCTTCTTTTTTACTGCTGCATAGTATTCCGTGGTATAAATGTACCACAGCTTTTTTTTATCCACTTATCTACTGATGGGCACTTGGTAATCTTTTAAAAATTTTACTTTATTGTTGGCAATATTACAGATATCTTTTATTTTCTCCGTTTCCCCCCTCCTTCCACATCCCTCCCCCACCCCAAGCCTTCCCTATGCTATTGTCTGTGTACAATGGTTATGCATATATGCATATATTTTCTTTGGTTAATCTCTTACTATCCTTCCCTCCTACCTCCTGAGATTGTTATTCTGTTCCATTCATCCATACCTCTGGATCTATTTATTTCTGTCTTAAAGAACTCTTACCTTTGAGTTTCTGTTATGTCTTATTGATTTTCCTTGTATTTTATACAAATCTGAAAGTTTTCCCATTTATTTTTCTAGAGAGCTAAATGTTGATGAGACCATATACCAAAATTATTTTAGTTTGCTACTAATAAATGAAAATGAATCCTTTTTGTGAGTGTTGTAACAATTAATTGCTACCAAGTACTGGGGGAAATAACTATTAAGCTTTACAATTTTTGGTTATGACATTAAAAGTATCTGAATTATTTTTTCATTGTATAATCAGAAGAAAGAGAATTAACTCAATGAGTTTTCTTTCATTTTTCTTTAGTTTCTTTAGTTCATATTCATGTCTGAGGTGTTTATTAATGATGACCTTCTTATAAATTTTTATTGGGCCTCTGCCAAGCTAGAATATAGTAGGATGCCCAATAAATTTCTATTTAATTCATGTATATTGAAGCAGTGCTATAGAAAATGATGAAATATTTTTGTGGTAAGACATAGTCTTGTTATTTTTCTTTTTTTTTTTTTTTCCCCAGTTACTGGCAGGGACAATTAATGTAGTAATGTTCAGATTATGATATTCATGCTTATTCTTTAAAATCTTCATATGTCTGTTTTGAGTCAGCAAAACACATTTAAAATATAGTATGCTCTTGTGTGAATTTTAGTCTCTTAATGGTTTTTCCATTGCTTTTAATGAAATAAAGTAACCTTTCCTGGCTTCACACAGAAGGCAGCATTTCCCCTACTGAAGTTTTTTTTTTTTTTTTTTTTAAAGGTTAATGAATATAGACCTTCATTGAGTGAAGTGCTGGGAAAGCTACTATTTCTTGCACATATTCTTAAAATCAACAAAATACTACCATAAGACAACTAGTCCCCACTATAGTAGGACTTACTTACAAAGCACTGTGCACTATGGCTAAAGTATGCAGTATCTTAGTCCAGCTAGATGTATATCTTTCTGCAATTTTTAAAAAAGAATCTCTCAAATCATTTAGTTGAAAACACTTCAAAAATTTTCTCTTAATCTATACTAATAAAAGGGTAATATGCTAATTATACCGGACATCTTTCTGACATCCTTTCAGATGTCCTTCTGGACAAAGCCATAGTGGCGGAGGCAGAGGCAGAAGCAGTTAGGGGCAATCAGGCCGGCAGGGGAGAACAGCTAGGGGTGATCAGACAGGTGGGCAGAGAGTTTAGGGGTGATCAGGCAGGTAGGCAGAGTGATTAGGGGCGATCAGGCAAGCAGGCAGGTGAGTGGTTAGGAGCCAGTGGTCCCGGATTGTGAGAGGGATATCTGACTGCCAGTAAGGCCCAATCACAGGAATTGGGCCTATACTGGCAGTCGGACTTCCCTTGAGGAGTCCCGGGTTGGAAAGGGTGTAGGCCAGGCTTAGGGCCCCCCCCCACCACCACCAACTACCCCCTGTGCATGAATTTTGTGCACCGGGCTTGTAGTATAATATATAAATTCTTTTTTGGAAATATTTAGTATTTTAGTTTTCTCTACATTTTATAGTTTTACTTTCTTAAAGAATGATAACATGAATACTGACAATAATACCAATATATTTATGTATAGTAGAGCATTTGATTATCATAAAGCATACGAATGAAAGCAACCATAAAGCTATAGGTAAAATGATTGCCTTTTATTCCTAATTTACCACATTGAGCAAGATTCCTGTTGCCCTTCACCTCCTCTGTCAACCCTCCAGAATTCTCTTTGAAGTCACTGGTGGCTGCAAGTGTGGGAGTAAAGCAAGAAAGGGAAACCTAACCCAGGGTACTTAGTGCTCTCAGTGAAGCTGATGACAGTTAGCTGTGAACAAGTGTGTCTCTCTTTCAGCACTGAAATATCTGCACTACATAACAAGTCACATGTGATGTGGTATTGTTTCTATAGGAAATTTTAGTCATCTTGCTAATTTCCTGACACTGTCATAATTTTAGCTTTTTCATTACATCATAAATAGATGAGTTACATCTTCTTATTAAAGTTATGCATGCATATGCCATTTAATGAATATTGTATGCTATGTTTCTAACCTTTAAAACCATAGTATTGTATTTTTTATTTTTTAAAAGTAAAGTATGCCTTTTTATTACAATGTGAATCATATATTAAAAATTAAGTCTTAGCTATCTTTACTTGAAGGAAGTTGATTTGAATATTCGCAAGATATCAAATGCAATTTAACTAGCCAAACAAGTAATTTATTGACTGTGAAATGTTTGTCTTTCCTTCTTCTTTCTCTCTCATCTTCTTTTCTCTTCTTGCAAATGATGCTGTAAAGAATAAATTTTATTTCGTACTAGAGGCCCCGAGGCACGAAATTCATGCACGAGGAGGGGAGTGTCCCTCAGCCCACTCTGTACCCTTTCCAATCTGGGATCCCTCTCACAATCCAGGATTGGACCTAAACAGGCAGTTGGGCATCCCTCTCACAATCCAGGACTGCTGGTCCCCAACCACTCGCTTGCCTGCCTGCCTGATTGCTCCTAACTACTTCTGCCTGCCAGCCTGCTCACTTCCTAACCACTCCCCTACCAGCCTTATCGATGCCTAACTGCTCCCCTCCTGGCCCTATTGCCCTAACTGCCCTCCCCTGCTGGCCCAATTGCGCCTAACTGTCCTCCCCTGCTGACCTGGTTGCCCTTAACTCTCCTCCTGTACATGCCTGGTCATCTCAACTGCTCTCTTCTGTAGGCCTGGTCTCCCCCGCCCCCACACCCAACTGCCCTTCCTTGCAGACTTTGTCACTCTCAACTGTTCTCCCCTACAGTCCTGGTTCCCCCCAACAGCCCTCCCCTGCCAGCCTGGTCACCCCTAACTGCCCTCCCATCCTGGACTGGTTGCCCTTAACTGTTGCCCTTAACTGTTGCCCTGCTGGCCTGGTCTTCCCCAACTTCCCTCCCCTGCAGCCCTGGTCCCTCTCAACTTCCCTTCCCTGCAGGCCTGGGTCCCCCCAACTGTCTTCCCCTGTAGGCCTGATTACCTTCGACTGCCCTCTCTTGTAGGCCTGGTCTCTCCCCTGCTGGCCATTTTGGGTGGCAATCTTGTGTCCACTTGGGGTGGCCATCTTGTGTGTTGGAGTGATGGTCAATTTGCATATTACTCTTTTATTAGGAAGTTTAAAAAGTCATTTCCCTACTCTACAAAAGTGAACATTATTTTTACATCTGTTCTTTCCACCCTGTGGTATGTTTCCTGCTGGTGTTAATGTTCCATGTTAATAACAATGAGTAAAGCTTTAGACATTTCAACAATATGGCATTTGCTTAATATTATGGTACCATTTTCAAACAATTTTTAATATCTGGGCAAGACTATTTTACAGCAATTATAATCATGTAGAATGATATTATTCTGTTGGCTAGAACTATAAAAGATTTCAACCAGGCTTTAAAACCTGCTTTAATAATTTTTGGGGTATTAAAATCATCTTACCTAATAATAGACAAATATGTAAATTGACCATGTCTTCGGTATGCCACCAGCCAATCAGGAGTGATATGCAAATTAATCCAACTAAGATGGTGGGCAAATTTCTATATCCAGGCAGGGCAGGCAGCACTAGGGCCTGCCCAAGGGGTCCTGGTCCATAGGGGGCCCAGAGAGTTGGGCTGGGCAGTGTGTCTCTCTTTCAGCTCTGAAATATCTGCACTACATAACAAGTCACATGTGATGTGATATTGTTTCTGTAGAAAATTTTAGTTATCTTGCTAATTTCCTGACACTGTCATAATTTTAGCTTTTTCATTAAAATCATAAATAGATGAATTACATCTTCTTACTAAAGTTATGCATGCATATGCCATTTAATAAATCTTGTATGCATGTTTCTAACAGGCTCAAATCTCAGGGTCCTGTTCTTTAGGGCATGAAGGAAGGCCCACATTTCCTGCTGTTTCTAGCAACACAATTGTCTATTTATTGTGCCGGAATTCTCCTGACCCCTTACAAGGACACTAAATTCCCTTGGGGGTTGATTTTCAATGATAGCTGTTCACGGGAATTACTTGAGGAGTGTGTGTGTGTGTGTGTGTGTGTGTGTGTGTGTGTGTATGTGTGTAAAATATTCCAAACAACAAGTCTACTCCTTCAGAAATTAGTGTTCCAATTCTGTTCAATTTCCAGAGATTCTGATTTTGCTGATTTGGAGAATATCCAGGCAACAGTAAATTTTAACTGGCCCTGAATGATTCTAACCTGTGGGTTAGAAGCCACTGCTTATGTTTATGCAAACACAAGAGCCAAATGTCCAGGTAAAATACAGAAATTTCAATTGTACAGCTCAATAAATGTTTACCTATGTCTACACCCAGCTAGCCACCATCTAGAATGTTTTGTTCAATCTTTCTCCATTAGCAATAAAGGCAGAACCAGCTACTTATCTTGGAGAGAAGAAAAAGAGAAGACAAAGGAGAATGAGTGGGAATATGTAATAATACCTCGAAACAGTACCTCCCAATAATTTTATTTATCAGATTATAGGCTCTTACTCATCTGTGTTGTACTTATTGGCAGTCAGACACCCCAGAGGGGTCCTAGATTGGTGAGGGTGCAGGCTGGGCTGAGGGACCCTCCCCTACCCTGTCGTGCACAAATTTTGTGCATCAGGCTACTAGTGAAAAAATATTTATGCCAATTTTATTGGGAAATATTTCAGAATTATGCACTAAAACACAGTAAGTAATATTCATGAACTGCTGCAATGTTGAAATATTCAAAAATTAATTTAAATATTTGATTAAATGAAGGTACATTTATGTTATAATTTTTTATAGTTAAAATCCAAATGGTTATTAAAATTACCTTAACTATCACTTAATAGACTTTTTTTTCACTATAGTTAGCTTGGCACACATGCTGATGAAATAAAAAGAATGACACAGTAATAAAAATGTATATCATGCTTGATTATTTTAGGATATGCCAGTCTTTCCAGCCTAAAAATTCTTGTAATTTATCTATGTCAGATTTAGATGCCTGGCTGTGGGAACATTTTCTTTTTCTTTTGTGTATAGTTGGGACCATTATTTTTATGGAATTTGGTGTGAGGAACCTGAAGTTGAGGTTTCATTTTCCAGGAAGATTTTTTTCAGTTGCCAGGTTGAACTCCCAGTCAAGGGAACAATTTGCATATTAGCCTTTTATTATATACTAGAGGCCTGGTGCATGAATTCATGCAGCAATGGAGTCCCTTGGCCTGGCCTGCGGGATTGGGCCAAAACTGATAGTTGGACATACCCTGAGTGGTCCCAGATTGAGAGAGGGTGCAGGTCAGGCTGAGAGACCTTCTCATTCATGCACGAATTTTGTGAACTGCACCTCTAATATATATAAATTTACTTTTTTAATATTTGGAAAATGTTGTGAAATACTATAGGAACTACATTTTGGGAAAATGAATTTATAATTCAGTACTTGAATTACTTTCATATTCATGTATCACTCTTTTATATTCATCTATGTCTTTGTTGTATTAACATAATTGTTGGTATGAATGACCTTTTTCATGATTTCTATTTTAATTAAGACAAATTACTAATTCATATTTTGAAGGAGGAGAATTTAACCTTAAATCCTTCGTTTGCAATCATTTTTATTTTTTAAGCTTTGTTTTGGCTGAAGTGGTAGGACATCATAATTGGAAATTTGGACTGTTGCTTGATAATAAACTTTTGCTTTTTCAAAAAGCTATTCATAAAGGAGACATGCTCGGACTACCTTTTGCAGCGTAAATAGTGCAGCACTGACGGTCGAGAACATTCTTAGAGTCTAGACGCTGGGAACTTGTGCAGTGCTATTACAAGTGGTTTAATGTTTCTGAATAGCTTAGGTTAGCGGGAGTGTCAAGAGGATGGAAACCTCCTTGTATTGACCTCTCTGAGACAGTGCATTCATGTCAAAAACTAATCAAGTGCAGCTGCAAGATTAATTGTGTGGGGAAGCTATAAACACAGAAAGCTGTGACCTCTGCTCTGAGCTCTGTTTTATGTACAAGCATTCACTTTAGAACTACTGACTGTGAACTTGAATGGACAATAATTTACTCAATTGAGCATACAGTAGTGGCATTTAATCATCACTGAGCTTGTAGCATGAGATGGACACTCCACAGATTTCTAGTTGAAGCAATGGAGGAAGTTAGAGAAGGGCTGAGTAAATGAGAAGAGGGGAGGAAAGAACTTAGGTTTCTTGAGAGAAATTTATCATTATTAACCTTTGAATTTTTTTCTTGAATACATTTGCTTATAATGGAATTTCACTTTAATCCTCACTATAGCTCATTTCCTTCTCTAAGTCTTAATAATTGTCAAAAATCCCTTATTAAAATATCTAAGTTTTAGTAAGTATTCACTTGATAATTATCTGATAGAACTGAAATGTTTTAAAATTATGATACAATAGTTAATTTTTATTTTTGATAGGCAATTGTTTATCCACCTCATATTTATAATTAAGATGGGCATTCACAGGGCATTAGGTTTTGTCTACATACATCCAAAACTTTTATTATTTGGAAAGTATCCTATCTGGATATTTGCCTTATCTTATTAGGATTTTGATTTTGATAATTGTAGAATTCAAGATTGTTAAAGTTGCATAATGACTTATCTTTATAGTGTATAAGTTATTTTAATTTTTTTTATAGTAATAGACTTTATTTTTTAGAGCACTTCTAGGTTGAGCAGAAAATATGGAGAGTTTCTATATTGCCCCTTCCTATCATTAACATTTCCCCATCAGAGTAGTAAATTTTTTATAATGGCAAAACCTATATGGACACATCATTATCAATAGAAGTTCATAATATATTTACTTTAGGGTTCATTCTTGGTATCTTTCTTTTTGTGGGTTGTGACAAAACTATAATAACGTATATTCATCATTATAGTATGATACAAAGTCATTTCACGGCTCTAAAAATCCTGTGTCTCATTTGTCCATTCCTTTCCACAAACTGCTGGCAATTACTGATCTTTTTACAGTCTCTTTACCTTTTTCAGAATGCCATATAGATTCGCTTTAATTTAGAAATATGCATTTTATGTTTAATCTTGTCTTATTGTAGCTTGATAGCTTTTTATGTTGATTGTAGTATTTCATTGTATTTTTTTTAACTTTTAGGAAGAGAAAAAAGCTTACCTATGGTAATACTCTTGGTTTAAAATATTTTCATTCTTGCTGAATAAAGTACAGTTATTCCTGTTTTCACCTGAAGAAACTGAGATACAGAGAAGTTATAACTTTCCCAAATCACATTGCTAAGAATTATAAATCTAAGAATTGAATCCTGGAAGACCTTATTCCTGCTACATCATCCTATCTTAGAGAAAGAATATGTAGCATATATAAAAATGAATGTGATTTTAAGTGCTTAATTTTTACTAAAATAGTGTATTTTTACATCTTTCATGTTCTAATAACTTTTTTAGTGTGTAATGAAAGTAATTAAACTGCTTTTGGAAAAGAAAATGTAATGAGTCTGTTTAGAATACTATATACAGTGTCATTTTACTGAGGTTTTAACAAGGGTCTAAGTTGCAGTTTAAATTTCACTAACCTTAACAATTTCATGCAGTAAAAATTGTTTCTTGGCTTTAATTCTTGTGTAATTTTGTGAATTGTATATCTTTCTTGGTAGAGCAGTCAGTTACTATACCATGGTAATTGTGAAGGTCATTGTTAAGAAGCATGCTACTTGGAAGAGTTAATTTTATCATATGATGACAGCTGATGTCAGCTGTATGTATGAAAGCTCCTACTTTGGGAAATCTGAGAAGTGATTTAGTTTCATATTTAACATGCCTTTTTCCCCCTCCTATTTTCAGAAAACTAATACTTGAGAAAAAAAATTGCACATATAATTAATACATTGACAATTTTTATTCAGTTTTCTAAAATATATTAACACTAAATTTATATTAAGCCATCCAGGAACTTTATTTTAATGACTATTAAGGAGGCATTACACATACATAATACTATAATGGAACCTGTCATATGATTACATTTTCTGAGACATAGTAGGAGATTAAAAACACATTCTCATATTCACACACACAATTCTGTTTTTTATTATAAAGAAAATTCTGTAAAAGTATTTTTCTCATTACTACTCTAGTAGTTTAGAGTTTTATTAATCTGTGTAACTGCTGAGAGACAAGTGGCAAACCATATGTGTATGTATGGAAGATACTTTTATATTGTGCATGTGTGTAGAATGTGTTGCATATAAATAATAATGATAGAAATTTATTGTCAAGCACTGTGCTAATTTATTTATATACATTTCTCACTTAGTTCTTTTTAACCAATAAAGTGGCTGTCATTATTTTCATTTTAAAGAAAAATGTGGCTTGAAATTGAATGCCACATGATAACATTATTGATAAGTAGGATATTATTAAGAATTATAATGAGATTTTACCCTACTTGAAGGCTAACAAGTTATCTTGCCATAGTTTCATGGATGCATGCAGAAGACATGATATTTCTGTTCAGAGACAAAATACTTTATGATAGTAATAGCAGTAGACAGAATATTGTCATTTTCATGGGATGGTTCCTTAAGCCTCATTAATTTCCTAGGGTGAAGTAAAGAGGGCCAGGTGACACCTGCAAACATGGTAGATTAGTGACAGGGGAAGAACCCTGAGCCTGGGAAACCCAAATCTTTTATAATAAGCATGCCTTTTTTGCTCCAGAAAAAAAAAGAAAACTGTATGTTCTAAAGTTGTTCACTGTGTACAGAAATCCTTGAAAGATAGCCTGGAACAAAAGATGGGTGTCTTTCTTGTAAGACATGCAAAAACATGAAAGAATCCTCCATGCCCCACAATTGTATATATGACTCCAGAGCGAATCTCTTAACTATTTCTGTTATATTGTCTCCTTGACTGAAATATTTTTGTTTTTATTTGTTCTTTTCCTTTTCTCCCTATTAAGTCTTTTCTAGATTTTTTTCAATCAGTCAAAAAGTTTTGAGAACTATCCCTTTTTCTCCAACATCAATGCCATTACCCATTTCTGGACCCTTGTCCTTTTTTGATGCAGCTGCTGCAGATGACGTGGGAGGACTTTCCCCTTGCTTTACTCGCCCCTCTGGCTCTCACTCATTTTATTTTTTTTGGCTGAAATGCATCTTTCTGAAAGTCTCTTATGAGTCTGTAATTACTTAGCTAATCTTTGCTCAATGAATGAATCAATTGAATATTCATACAGATGATCCATAAAATCCAGGTTCTTTTGGCTTAGTATTTAAGGCCATTTATAAATTGTTCCTTTCTTGTCTATTCAATTTTTCTTCCTAATGTTTCCTACAGTCTAATATAATACTTATTTCTATAGCTATTCTTTCTTCATATAGTTTCTCTTGTCTGAAATGCCCTTTGTAGGTTTTTTTTTTTTCTTCCTGAATTCTGTTAGGCTCTGCCTTTTCCATGAAACTTTCAGATAGTACTGAATGCGAGCATTCTTTGAGCTGTTACTGTGTGTGTGTGTTTTCCTCCCCACTGTTTTTAATCAATATTTATTGTTTAACATTAATTTTTTGAATTAAAATCATTTTTGTTTTGCCTTTGGCAAAAGTCAAAGACTATGCTCTTTTATATCTGCTGCTGAACAAAATGATAGCTGTGAGCTTCAAAAGAAGTGAGAAGTAACAGATGGGAAAAAACAGAGCTGTGGAGATAGTAGTAAGGGAGACAGGGGAGCATGGTTGAAAGACGTTTGTTTTAAGGAGTAATATAAGAGGAGATGGGGTAGATACAGACAGATGGAGTTGTGGCTGTGGCTTTTCACTGGGCAATAAGAACCTATTGTAGATATTTGAGTAAGAATGGTATGATGAAAATGGCACATTAGGAAGATGTATCTAGTTTACTATGTATTGGGATAATTAAATGCTGATAAACCAGCCTGAAGATGTTTGTAGTTATCTGAATATTAGTGGATGCCATAGATATTCAAATGTTCAAACTAATACTTGGAGGGGAGCGTAGGCATCGCCATTTCTGGAGAGAGACATAGGCATCGCCATTGTCTGTAGAGAGACATAATTTAACACCACCGTTTAGATATTCTTTGCAAATTTAATACAGCAAGCTATATAATAGCCAGATTTTAAAAAATCAGTTAACTAACATTTGTGATGCTAATGTTGGTCCTTGAGATAGGCAGATGAGTAAGGCTGCAATCTTCTTTATCTCAAACATAAGATTAAAAGTGGGCTCCAGACAAGAGCAAAATCTAACTTAAATTAGTTTAGATATTGTTGTTGTCTGGAGTCCATGCTTTGCCCTCACTGTTTCTCCACATGCCGCTGGTCACAGGTAGGGATCTGGGTAATTAGGAGAAATAGCAAGTGCCTTGGAGACTCTTCACCTTCCCTGAGATCACAGAGACCGTCGCTGGCACATAGGCTCGATGGGAAGGATGTGGGCATTCACTTTCTTACTAACTAATAAATCTTCATTTTCCTTTTATCACTAGCTCTAGCTGGTCACTTATGTCTGCACAGGTGGCTGTGAGCTACTGTTCTTGTCATTTAAAATGTGATTCATTTTGTAATACTTTTACTGAAACATAACTTTGTAGTAACATTTCGTAAAATGAGGAAATGATGTGTATCTGGTTTGAAACGTTTATGCTCTGTTCCAGATTGTTGGCAAAGCTTCAGATACTGCATCTGTGAGTAATATGTAGTAATTCGTGAAGTGCTGTGATTTAGTGTTCAGTAAGGCTAATAGTACATGTCTGTATATAGTGGATAAAAACTGAGAAATGTGAAAATTTGTTATAATTACTAATCTCAAATTACTCATGATTATACAAAGGGAAAATGATAGTGCATTTGACTCACTCAGGAATTTTTAAATGTTATGCTCTTTTTATCTCGGGGTACAAATTTCTTCTATAATTATTCAGAGATGAAGTTTTACTAAATGAAACTGTAAAAACAAATCTCACAATGAAGGTAAATTTTTCTGAAGTATTCAAAGTATAACCTGTGATAGTGTTACTAAGAGGCTAATCAGAAGCACCTGTTAGGGATATTCGCATTTAAGGTTAGTTTAAGAATATTTATTACATACATAGAGTATACGTAACTGGTATAAAGAGTTTAATCTACATGAATTTAGTGTTTCAAGGTACTTTGGCAGGGTACTAATAGTTTAAAGACTTTATAGCTGGAATAATTATTTTGGCTTTAGTGTAGTTCTGAGTCTTAATTTCTTAATTCCACTTCAAAGCACCTCTGTTCTATACAGCGAGGAATCCTCATGGTATTGGGACTCTGGCTAGGACCTGTAGGGCTACCAGATCATTTTCTCCCAGTTACTCCAGGTTACCAGTGAAAACTGCCCCATACTTAGTAAGATTGCTGGTAGATATGCTAAAGTCTTATTCACTGGAGACCTGTATTAGGAAGTTACTTTGTTTTAGGCTATCAGTGGTTGCCATTCTTTCGGACCTCACAGACCACCGGTTGCCAACCACTGCATAGCTCAAGTAAAGGAGAGCTAGGGCAGACCATGTAACACTTCCTTTGTATTTTGGCTGCAGCACCAGGTTATGAGACCAGAAATACATATATGCTAGTAATTATGGTGTTTGCTTAATTAAATGGCCTTATTTTAAGTATTTAAAAAAATTTCCCCTATATTACATCACTATGGAATGTTATGGGGAGGAAAGACTGAATATATGATTCACTTAATGTAGAGTTTCAGCTGTTATAACAACTGATTAGTTATATTTTTCAGCCAATATTTTGAATAAGGTATTAGCTAGAGGTGGGTTAGCAGCCAAAATATGCATCTTTATTAGTCCATTAAAAAGTATGTTCTAGGTTTTATATACCCATAACTGACTTCCTATTTAACAACGATGGAATATTTAAGGAAATATAGGTGCTAAAGAATTGTATTCTATTACCTATTATAAATTCAATTGTATATCTAAAACCAATAGAATTTATTGCTCTTTAGTGATGCAAAAACTCATGTTTTCTGTTTTAGATTTATTAAGAATTTTAAATGATCTTAAATTATGTTGTTTCTAAAAGGTATGTTATATTTCTGTTTCTTATTTAGAAAATGTCAAATTACATTGTTCATTATTAATATTTTAATATTAGGTGGATTAGAATATCAATAGAAGCAGTTAATACTGGAAATTATTAATACTAAGAATGGTCTACAATCACTTAGGTAGAGTTCATTTAACTTTTGCAGGTAAACTAGTCTTCAGTTTTATTTGCATATGTATACAGAAATGAAATAATCAGGCAGTAGATTTGTGTTGAATTTTAATAGGTATAAATAAACTACTCTGGTTTGTAGTTTGGAGGTATAAAAATCCAAAATGAAATTCATAGATAATAGGGCAAGTTTTCTTCTAGACACTCATTATATACTCACTACTAAGTACTGGGTATATTTAATTGGATAATTTATTTTTATTTATTTATTTTAATATATTTTTATTGATTTCAGAGAGGAAGGGAGAGGGAGAGAGATAGAAACATCAATGATGAGAGAGAATCATTGATCAGTTGCCTTCTGCACGCCCCCTACTGGGGATTGTACCTGTAACCCAGGAATACACCCTGACCAGGAATCTGTGACCTCTGGTTCATAGGTCGAGGCTCAAACACTGAGCCACTCCTGCAGGGCTGGATAATTTATTTTTTTGCTCAAGTAGATCTCAATATATGTCAAAGTTTAGTTACAATGACATTTTTGAGGCAGAGTAATTATCAATATTTTAATGTTTAGTTTTCATTTGAAAACTGGTTATTTTATCCTCTTTCCTTTTTATAAAAATGAAATCACACTTCCACAAATGCCAGTTTATACTTTGGCTTCTAGTTTGATTGAGATGAAGGAATGTGTACTTAGGATTGCTCAGACACTGAGACTGTGTGCCAGGAACCACCTGCTTTCGTTAGGAGCCTTTTCTATTAAAATATTAATCAGATTACTTCTTGTTATAGACAGAATTTTCATGTAAAAATTTGGCTAACATACACACATACCTAATTTTTGCCATGCCCCACATTTCATACACTAAGTAAATTACATTTAGAAAAGCTCTTTAGAACTTTGCAGCTTCCACCCCTAATTAGTCTGGTTTATTGTTAATAATTAAATTTTGAAGACAGGGAAAGCCAATTTATCTTAGTTTCAAAGTTATTTGGGTGTTGTGAGGACTTATTTTTGAGGTTAATACTCCATTTTACTCCTAATTGTCTTCCCAGCATAATAATATTGAGTTGTTCTGCTTTGCTGATAATACTGTTAGTTTATCTCATTCTAACTTTGTGGGTGGACAGCATTGGTATTTAGGCATGGTGTTTTAGAAATATCCCAGGGAGATTTTTATGTGTGCTATGATTTGTAGAAAGTTATTTTTGAGAAGATCTAACTTTCTGAACTATAAGAAATAAAATAGCCACTTGAAAAAAATTGGAGTCAAATGAAAGAAATAACTAAGTCTGTAATTTAAATGAATAAACAAAATGACTGTTTCTTTTGCTTCAAGATAGATAAACTTTTACAATAAAATCAGGTCCCAAATGTCTATACCTCCAATAGCTGCATTTTCAAAGTACTATTTTGGGGAATGTAACCTAGAGTAAGTATACATTTATGTTATTGGTATTTTTAATTAAATGAATATGGATGTATTCATAAAATAGTGGAGAAGCTAAAATTCTGTAGCTATGCTAATTGCTACTAAAACAGGTTGTGGGAACATTGGAAATGCTCTTCTGAGAAAGCTTAAGAAAATCTTTGTTCAGTTCTTCCCATGGCTTTTGATGATATGGAGGAAAAAAATGAGGAACAAAAACCAAACTATCTTTTCTTTCATGAAAATTTCTGTATGAGTACATGATTATCAGATTGTGAATATAATTGAGGGAATAAAATACCATATAAGGATCACATTCTTCACTGTGAAACCTCCTGCTTCCCATAGAAGCAGGCATTGTGAAAAAAGCTAGTAATACGGAGAGAAAACAAGCTAGAGCTTTCTTCAGGTTCAGACTATACTCACATTTACAAGTTCATTTGTTTTGAGTGTATTTATAAAGTTCAGGGACTATTCTTTGGTAAGAGGATTCTGAATAGGTATTGTACATACAAATCTATTTGTATGTCTGTCTATGTATCTTATGTATCTATCTATCTTCCATCTATCCATCCATCCACACACGCATACATACAATGTGTATTATTGCTATTAGAAATGTAAGAGTAATGTGCTTTTAATGGGTGAAGAGTTTGTGCAGATATTTCCACATATCAGTGCCTAAAATTCTGATCTTGATTTATTTTATTTTATTACTAGAGGCCCGGTGCATTAAATTTGCACATGGGCAGGGACCCCAGGCCTGGCCAGTGATCAGGGCTGATCAGGTTTCCTGCCTCCCCGCCCCCCTCCTTCTCTCCCTCAGTACCCTGCCACCACCACTGCTGGTTGCCTACCATGTTCCATCCTGCCTCCTGGTGGTCACCGCACATCATAGTGAGTGATCAAACTCCCGGTCTCCTGGTTGAACTCCCAAAGGGACACTTTGCATATTAGCTTTTTATATATATAGATTATTATTTTTTATTTTAAAATATATTTTTATTGATTTCAGAGAAGAAGGGAGAGGGAAAGAGAGATAGAAACATTAATGATGAGAGAGAACCATTGATTGGCTGCCTCCTACACACCCCCTACTGGGGATTGAGCCTGCAACCTTGGCATGTGCCCTTAACTGGAATCGAACCCAGGACCTTTCAGTCCACAGGCTGACTCTATATCCGCTGAACTAAACTGGCTAGGGCATGATCTTGATTTTAGACAGACATAGAGTGCCTCCCTCATTTTATGTCATAATGTAGATTGATTCTTGAATCTACATATACTAAATTTCATACAAGGTATGGACCACATGCAACTAGAATACAAAGCTTCTGCTTTGCAGGAGAGAGGTAAGCCCAGTATATAAATCTCTTCTCTTTAATCATTTTGGTATTCATAAGTAATAGCTAATCCTGGATGAAACTTGATTTTACAGTTATGCTAAGTTTTTAAAAAAAATAAATCTTTATTGTTCATATTATTACAAATATTCCTCATTTCCCCCCCTCCATTTCTCCTCCCCACCCTCTGCCCTTTCCCCACCCCCCGATTGTCCTCATCCATAAGTGCACAGTTTATGTTCAGTCTCTTTCCATAATCCCCACTCCCCTTTTCCCTGAGAATCATCAGTTCACTCCCCTTCCATACCTCTGATTCTATTATATTCACCAGTTAATATTGTTCATAAGATTTTTTAATTCTTTTGGTTTTTAGATTCACTTGTTGATAGTTACATATTTGTTGTTCATAATTCTTATCTTTATTTTCTTTCTTTTCCGAAAGAACCCCCTTTAGCAATTCATATTATTCTGGTTTGGCGGTGATGAACTCTTTTAGCTTTTTTTTATTAGTGAAGCTCTTTATCTGACCTTCGATTCTGAGTGATAGCTTTGCTGGATAGATTATCTTTGGCTGTAGGTTCTTGCTATTCATCACCTTGAATATTTCTTGCCATTCCCGTCTGGCCTGCATGGTTTCTGTTGAAAAATCAGGCTGACAATCGTATGAGTGCTCCTTTATAGGTAACTACCTGCTTTTCTCTTGCTGCTTTTAATATTCTCTTTGTCTTTTGCTCTTGGAATTTTAATTATGATGTGTCTTGGTGTGGTCTTCTTTGGATTCCTTTTGTTTGGAGTTCTGTGCACTTCCTGGACTTGTAAGTCTAATTCTTTCACCAGGTGGGGGAAGTTTTCTGTCACTATTTCTTCCAGTATTCTTTCAGTATCTTGCTCTCTCTCTTCTTCTGGGACTCCCATAATTCTGCTGTTGGTTTGCTTGAAGCTGTTCCAGAGGTTTCTTACATTATCTTCA
This sequence comes from Pipistrellus kuhlii, assembly GCF_014108245.1. NCBI lineage: Eukaryota > Metazoa > Chordata > Mammalia > Chiroptera > Vespertilionidae > Pipistrellus > Pipistrellus kuhlii. The sequence continues at coordinate 43,658,511 of NW_023425595.1, forward strand.
ACTTTCTGGATTTTCTTGTCTTCTTGCTTCTGCGGAGGAGTGTCTTCTGGCTCTTTATGTTCCAAATCTTTGACTTGATTCTTGCAATCTTCCATTCTGTTTTTAGGACTCTGTATAATATTTTCTTATTTCAGACAATATATTCTTTATTTTTTGTTGATCCCTTATTATTTCTTGTTGATCCCTTATTATTTCTAGTTGATCCCTTTTCATATCCTCATAGGTCTCGTTTATTTTATTTGCCTTTTCTAGGAAATTCTTGAAAAACGTTATAAGCGTGGTTTTGAACTCTATATCCAGTTGCTTTTCGTCCTCCATTTCATTTGTTTGTGATCTGTTTCCTTGTCTTGGCATTTTCGCAGCTTCCCTGAGTTGACAGCCTTAAAAATCTCTGTGTTCTGCTTGGATGGAGCCGAGTTTCAGCATGGAGGCTACAGCCTTGGCTTCCCTCAGCCCCACCCTATGAGGCTCCTGAGTCTCAGTGTTCCTCAGTGTCCTTCGATACTCACTGCAAGCACCTCTGAGAGAAAGGCGCCCTTGAGTTTTGCCCACTACCAAACAGCCTAGGCTCTCCCCCAATTAGCCCGGAACTGGGGTTCAGTTCAGTTGGAAGTGGGGTTGGAAGTGAGGTTCAGAGCAATCTGGAGCTTTTGTCTCCTTCCCGCTAGGGCAATCCCGAGGCACAGTCAACACTCCGTTCTCTGCGTGCAATGTGAGCGCCTCCAGGACCTCCTTTCGCTGCTCCACAGGGTTTCCGCCTTACAGCTCAGGCTCCTTCTGTATGAGCCTGGGTCCCCAAGGTCTCGCCCAGAACTGGGGTTCAGTGTTGTTGGATCTGGAGTTTAGCACAGTCTGGAGCTTTTATCTCCTTCCCACTAGGGAACGCCAGCCAGGCACTCAGCCTCCCCCTCCTCTCCAGCATCGTGCTCTCCAAGAGCACAACGTGTCTCCATACCTTAGGCTTTTATAGCTTCTCTGATTTTTCTTCTGGTTTTCTCTTTCCTTCTCGTTGTAGAATTTCCAGTCAGTCGACTTTCCTATAGTTCTGGGTAATGTCCATTTTGTATTTTAGTTGTATTTTTTTGAAATTGTTGTATGAGGCTGCAGTTAGGTGTTTACCTATACCGCCATCTTGGATTCTTCCCCTTTACTTTTTCCTATGCTACGTTTTTATCTTTTTTTTATTCTTAATTTATTTTTATTGTTTGAACAGACTAGATAAACATTTAAGATTCTTCTCTTTGCCCTAGACCCATGAGATATTGAGCAAAATTGACTTTGAATGTAAAAAAAAATAAATATTTTTAAAATATCAATAGTGATTTTCTTATTTTTATTACATTCTTATCTATAAATTGTTAAAGTACTTTTGTAGGTAGTTTGAAAAACTTTGTATTTCAGCATCATTATGTTTCTTGGTGGTAAATTTGATAGAGAATCCATCTTGCTGTTTGGGAGGAAAAACAAAGCATAGAACAAAGGTTGTCCAACAAAGCTAAGAGGCCTTATAGCAGCGATTTCCAACCTTTTCCACCTCATGGCACATGTAAACTACTAAAATTCTGCAGCATGCCAAAACATATATTTTTTGCCGATCTGACAAAAAATAGGTATAATTTTGATTCTTTCACTCTGGATGGCTGTTGATGTTGATGTTGGATGTTATTGTTTTTGTTTTGTTTTGTTTTGTTTTGTTTTGACAATATAAGGGAAAAGAGGTAGGTGCTTCTGACTAACTAGTCAGGTATTGCATGTTTTTAAAAATTCTTGCAGCACATTAATTGAAAATCAGTGATCTAAAGTGTTTCCTTAATAAGGATGGGGGTTCAAAAAGAAAAATTGTGTGTGTGTGTATAAAGTTTAGAAGAGATGACTGAAAAATCTTTTACAGTTTATCTGATTCAGAGTTTAAGCACTTGCTACCCTGCACCCTCCTCCCTTTTTTGTAGAGGTAATGATTACTTTAATTGTGCTTTAAAACTTTAAAAATTTTTATTAGCAAAAGAAAACCCATTAGTTTTGGACCTTTCCTCCCTGAAAAGTTGGGAGTCGGTAGGAACTGAATATGCAGAGAGGAATCTGCAGCTGGATGGAAATAGTGAGAACCAAGACTCATCTGAGCAATGCCATGCCTAATTGGGGAGGGATTTTCTCAGATGAATTCTGGAATGAGCATGTGCCCAAAAAACTGACAGCTGGCTTGAGTGTGGGCACAGAACACACTATTTTGGAGAACTAAGTGACATTCCATTATACCAGGACATGAGTACACTTTTCATATGCTGTGTGCAAAACAACAGTGAAGATATTGCGTATATTTCTATTTGTTGCTGATGGCCATTTTTAGAGGGAGGTTATACATTGGGATTGAATTGGTTCTCAGTGGACAGTTAAAATGTGGAACTCAGCTGGAGAGCAGATGTTGGCTTTTTGTCCATAGTGCAGTTTGGTTTGGTAGAAAAGTGAACAAGTACTGTCTTACTGGCCACTGTAGTTATATTTAAAATAACCCTCACTCGAATGGTCTTTCTTGTCTTTATCAAATGATAGATGGACATTTGAACTGCCATACTGACTCGTGTTATTTGTGGCCCTGCTGTGATCCCTCTCAAGTAATCTGGAAGCTCTTATTTATTTATTTTTGTAATGTCTTTGAGAGAAAAACATAATATCACCCTAAGCCTGGTTCTTATTTGAGGTTAATGGGAATGCTAACCTTTGGATGAGAATAACTAACTTACTACAAATTGTCTTACTTATAATAATAAGGTTTCACTTGGGTGACCCGTCTACTTTGCCCTGCTGAAAACACAATATTTTTTCAGCTTTAACTTTGCTCTGAGTTCATATAAAACCTTTCTCTTCCTCCTACATATGCTTACTGACATGTGAGGTTTTTGTTTTGTTTTGTTTTCTGAATTGAAAAAGTAACTTCTTTGGCAGCGTTAAGGTAAAGAATGGTGGTGTCTTACACATAGTTATGTAAACATACTGAAAAACTAGCTCATGCAACTTTTGAATCATCTCACTTTATATGTAAAGATTTTTAGTTTTTTATTGTAATGCTTAGATTACTTATTTAGAAATTTAAAAGTATATTCCTTAGATCTGTTTTTTCTTTAGTAGGATAAATATTTTAAAGAAGTTTTGAGGATTATGAAGCTTATCACCTTTTCTTTAAAAAAAAAATTTTTTTTTATTGATTTCAGAGAGGAAGGAAGAGGGAGAGAGAGATAGGAACATCTGTGATGAGAGAGAATCACTGATTGGCAGCCTCCTGCATGCCCCAAACTGGGGATCAAGCCCACAATTAGGGCATGTGCCCCGACTGGGAATCAAACCATGACTTCCTGGTTCATAGGTTGATGCTCAACCATTGAGCCATGCTGGCCGGGCACTTTTGCTTTTCTTAAACCTGGTTTGTAATGTAACAGTGAGTTGTCTGACACAGAGACTATATCTTAACTTACTGGTTTATCTGTTGTGATGAAAATAAGAGATATTCTGTAATTAAGTTGAATAAATTTATAAAAGCTCTAATTCTTCAATGGGAGATTTTAAAGGAATCTCTGCGAGAAATCCAAGACAGCTCATGGACCTTGGAATTAAACACACCTGGTTACCCATACTGGTTTGATCACATAACTGTCTCTCTCTAAACTTATTCTCTGAAGTGGTAGAATAATCTCTTCATTGCAGGGGTGTTTTGAGATTATACAAAGTGATGTATGTCATAGACTTAATATATCATGTGACATAGAGGGTCATTCAGTAACATCAGCAATTGATGTTGTTGTTACACTAGTATTTTAATGACATAATACTGAACTTTGAAAGGTTCTCCCTTACTCCCTTTTTAAAACACTGTTTTGTTTTTTAAAAAAAGGAATCATATGGGGACTAACCTTGGAAGCCCAGTAACCACTAAATCAACATTAATAGGAATAAAATATTTTCTAAAGGCCTAAGGGTATAATTAAAAGCCTCAAATTGGAAATTAAGTAGTCCTAGTTTTGAGTCTTAATTTTGCTGCTTAAGTATTCTGTGGCTTTAGGTGAGTGACTTACCTTATGAGTCCAATTTTCTCATCTTTAAAATGGGAGTGATTTAAAAAAAAATCACTTTAAGAGCTATTGTTAGTAGTAGAGATATTTTTAAAGTACCTTATACAGGTACTATACAGTGCCTGGCACTATCCTATCTAATAAAAGAGCAATATGCAAATTGACTATACCTCCGCTACACCACAAGCCACGCCCACCAATAATTCAGTAGCAAGTATGCAAATTAACCCAATCAAGATGGCTGTGGCTACAGAGGCTTGCAGGAGGTGTATAGCCTGGCTAGAAGAAGTAGTTAGGGGCAATCAGGAAGGCAGGCAGGCAAGCAATTAGGAGCCAGCAGTCCTGGTTTGTGAGAGGAATGCCCTACTGCCCATAGGATCGGGCCTAAACGGGCAGTTGGACATCCCTTGAGATGTCTCAGATTGGAGAGGGTGCAGCCTGGCCTGAGGGACACACTCCCCTGCCCCCTGCATGAATTTTGTGCACTCGGCCTCTAGTTTTTAAATATAAGTCATTGCCATCCTTTATTTCCAATAAACTGCATTTTCTTTACATGATAGAATAGAGATGGGAATCAAGTGAATAATTGGTTTTTATAGCTTCAGTTCTGAGAATATACTACTTTTGGTGAGTATTTTGTTCGATGAAATTTGCATATTATTTTTTTAAAGTTTTTAATGAAGACTGATGTTTTCTACATATGATCTTTTATCTGTAAATTTTTAAAGAGCGAGTTGTTTTAAAGCTATATATTCTATAAAAATCTGCCAGTAGAATTAGACTTTTGTTGTAAAGAGGAATGTAACTTCTAGGTTCTATTAGTAATTACATACTGAACCTTTTCTATAATTATATACATTAAGTTATTTTTTTTCCATGGAAGACAAACAGCTTACCCAATTACCATAAAAAAACAACAACAGGGTGCCATATATGTCTGTACTTCCCAGCCACTATCTAACATAGCTGTTTCTACAACTGGAAAATTTCAAGGTTAATATGTTGTCAGACTCTGTTTGCTGACCTTGAGGTATAAATCAAGAATGGTGAGCAGTGCAAGGAAGAGATGAGGCCCAAGTGTTTGGCATATTTAATGTAATTTCCCTTAATTACATTCAGTTCAGTGAGAACAAGTACTTTCATCTGCTTAACATATGTATATGTGTATATTTGTATATATGTATACATAAGTTTGTATTTTTATATAAAATATACATATTTTATGAGATTGGTGTCTATATATTAGTGCTATTTTGCTTTTAAAATGATTTGGCTGGATAGTGGAAAAAAAGACTTATAGAATCATAGAATTGTGGAGTTCAGAAGGATCATACAGATTAATTAAGACTCTCTGTACAAAATCAATAAAATATATTAAAAAAACCCTGCTAATTTGAAACAAAGAGATTAAAAAGATGGGCATATATTATTATGTGATTTGAATTATGTAAGGATTTTTTAATTACAAAACAATACATAGCTTTTTAGTTTGAGAATACCGTTGCTAAAAAATATGTGTTAACTGAAGCAAACCAATATTATGGTAATATGTTGTGTGTTCAAAATTAAAATATATACCTTACAAATTGTGATAATATGTATTTATCCAATAAAAATGGTTTCCCCAAGAGACCATTTATTTTCAGAAAAGTTGAAAATGTTTAACGGACTTTAAAGCACAGTGTATGAATGGGAATACTATTTAATTTTTTGAAGATGGTTGATATAAATGAAAACTGACGTCATTATGGAAAGCCTTATATATCAATAATCACACATGCATGGCGTTAAAATAAAGACTGTGCCCTTTGGGACTTTATGCTCTAAGTACAGACAAAAACAGCATTGCCTAAACATACTGAGTAATCTAAATAATAATCAGATGTTTTGGTGAATACCTTTATAGAAGTCATCGCAAGTGATGGAACTCCCGAGGGAACATTTTGCATATTAGACTTTTGATATAGATATAGATATAGATATAGATATAGATATAGATATTTTCTGTACACTGTTGACTTAAAATCTTTTGACTTAATACTTTATGAGATTTCCTTTACATGATTACTTTTATCTAACCACTCATATTCTTCCTAAAAATAGCTAATAATGAATTTATTCCTCGGGTTTCATATAAGTATAATCAGTTTTTTAAAAAATTGTTTCTGCCTGGCTGGTGTGGCTCAGTGGTTGAACATTGACTTATTAACTAGGGGGTCCTGGTTAGATTTTCTGTCAGTACACATGCCTGGGTTGTGGGCTCAATCTGCAGGAGGGGGTGTGTAAGAGGCAGCCATTCAATGATTCTCATCATTGATGTTTCTATTTCTCCCTCTCCCTTCCTCTCTGAAATCAATAAAAATATATTAAAAAAAATAAAAATGGTTTCTAAAAGATCAATCCTAAAATAGGCAATTATATGAAGAAGTTAAACCGACTGATCAAACAACAAACAAAAAGTTTTATAAACCTGCAGTGCTCATTTCACTCATAAGAAGAATAAACCCATAATATATATTTTATTTCACCCATCAGTTTGATAAGGATAAGACAGTTTGATAAATCACAGTTTTTTTGGGCATAGGGAAATAGCTAGTCTAAGGAAATATCTACTTTCAAATATGTTAAAGGGAGTGTATCAAATTAAAAATGCACCTGTCCTTCTTTCTATACAGTGAATCCAGCTCTAAGAATTTACCTCCAGAGATATAAGTGTACATGTTTACAAAGTCTACTTTGGTATTCATTATTTATTGCATCTCCTCTAAGTAATGAGATGACATATGCTGATCAGGACTGAGAGAGATGGGCCAGACATGCCCTGGAGCCCTCCCACAGAGCCCTCCTGGCTGGTCAACCTCCCTCGTCCTTCCCCGGCCCCGATGGTGTGCCAGTGGGATCCCTTGGTCTGGCCTTCACCCTCTTGCAATCTGGGACCTCTTGGGGGATGTTGGAGAGCCGGTTTTGACCTGGTCCCAGAGTCCAGGCCAAGGGACCCTACTGGTGCTTGAATTTGTGCACCGGGCCCCTAGTATTATCATAAATATTGAACAAAGGGAACAAATAAAAGTGTAGTATTGCAAGTTTCTGTATTTCATGTGAAGTGGTATAATATCACTTGAATGAAAACTATCAATTTAAAGATGTAAACTATAAACCCTAAAACAAACACTATCATAAGCTAACAAAGGGGGGGAAAATGGAGCCATAAAATATTTAACTAAAAAATTAAATAAAATTGAAATTAATGAAGTAGATGGATTCCAGTAAATTTTAAGGCACAACCAGTAGAAACGATCTAAAATAAAACACGGAGAGTAAAGAGAAAAGCTTTGTTGACATAACTCAGGTTTTGTTCAGGACTTGCGTTCTGGATTCTTTCCATATACAGCTCAGAATGTTGTGTACTTAGTATGGTGTGTTTGAGGGGAGCTTTAATCCAGATTTACTATGTTCTGATGCCTGCTTTTAGGAGAAATTTCAATAGCTGGTTTATTATATCCCACAAAAGATGATTATATATTTTAGGAGCTTTTCTTATTGATTAGAATTGGTTGACAACTGGGCTGTGTTTTACATTTTTAAAAAATGGTCATCTTAATATAATAGTTAATAAATATGATTTATTTGCTGACTTAATTATAAAGCCATTGTCTTTTTAAAAACTTGCTTCGTTAGCCATTCTTGTGTTTTTTATTTTATTTGTTTATTTTTACAATTAGTTAACATATAATATTGTATTAGTTTTAGGTATACAACATAGTGATTAGACTTTTATATAACTTAAGAAGTGATCAACCCACTAAGTCAAGTACCCACCTGATACTAAACATCATAATTACAACATTATTCACTATATTTCTTAAACTGTACTTTTCATCTCCATGACTATTTTTATAACTGCCAATTTATACTTCTTAATCCTTTCATTTTGTTCTCCCCACCTTCCAAACCCCAACCCCTCCCAAAATCTGGCAACTATTATTTTGTTCTTTCTCTGAGTTTGTTTCTGTTTTGTTCTTATTTTGACTTTTAGATCCCTAATATAAGTGAAATCATGTAGTTTTTGTCTTTCTCTGACTTATTTCACTTAGCATAATACCCTCTAGGTCCATCCATATTGTTGTAGATGGCAAGATTGCATTAATTTTTTATGGCATTCTTAGGGATAATTTTAAAAATTGTCTCTTCTTTTTTGAACTGTGTTATCCTTCTGCTCAACCTATATACATATACACATGTAATTACAACATTTATATATACTTATTTGTGTGTATATATTTTTTATTACCTTAATGCAGTTTATTTGAAATATAAAAAATGAAAGATGTATGACTATTTTTGCACATCTTTAAATTGTCTCAGGTACAAGAATTAATAGTATGTATGTTCCTTTCATAAGACAGCCCTATGAGAATGTCAGTGTACATTTGCAAGTAATGTATTTTCTCCTGTTACAGGTCCTTTTGTTCTGCATCACAGCTGCCATGTACATGTTCTTTTTCAGGTATGTTCTGTTATACCTACTTATTTTAATAGAAAAAACAGTGTTCCTTTATAATTTTCATCAACCATGTAACTAAAGTGTTACCAAAATAATTGTGTCCCATGAGTGGCATGGGTTTTGTCTTGTTTTGTTTCTAGAGTGGTTGAGATAAATCACTGCACCTTAGTAAATAGAGATAGAGAGGGATTTATTTGTTCACATTCTACTTAAAGAATGTGAAAGCTGAATATGTAAATTATTAGTTCTCAAATTATGATGGGTATTTTTTTTTTTTACCTGATTTCAGATATTCTTATATACAGTTAACATTTTAAATTTGCAGAAGAAAATGTGATGGTAGGGTTTAATCTAAGTTTTCTGTGAAGGTAACCTAGCACATTAATCATAGCCTTTCAAATATTAAATTAGCTCAGGATATCAGAGCTGTGTTTTTTATTGACATTGAGACTCTGAGGAATAAGAGGGAGTGTTAGGATGGCTCAAAATTTTAGTGCCAATTACAAGGATGTCTGTCATTGTTACATAATCATAGCAGCATGAGAATAGGATTTTTGTTCAGGAAGAGTCCACTTCTTCCTAGTCTTCCTTTTCAGTAACACCGTAATGCCCATTTAGTTTATTCCTACTGCACTCATTTGAATAAACCCTTTCTTGATGTTTCTGGATTTACACAGAATTCAGTCACAGCAGGAAAGACCAGGCTTTTAAAATTAAAATTTATATTTAACTGATGGATTTTAGTAATGGATTTTAATAAGATATATTTGTTAGATATTTTTCTTTTTTTTAACCTAAATGAGGTAATTTAACCATACCAGGATTTTTTAACAATTCCCTGCCAGACATCCTAAATAAATATTTGATAAGCACATTTTAACTTTATAAAAAATGTTATACAAATATAAAGTGATGATGTTATTATTTTTATAAAGGGACAGCCAGGCTGTTAGAAGGAAGAAAAATAGATAAAGTTTCAATTTGATCTGCAAAGGATTGGTTATGGTATATGTAATATTTTATGGCGGTTAATAATGACTGACAAATCATTGCAGCTATCTGGTGGTCTTTGTGAAATTGTTTGACCTACCATTTTAATACAGCTTCATGCATACCATACAGTTTATGTGGTCTCATATTTTAATAATTTAGGGTTGGGTAGAGGAGTTAAATAGCAAGCTATATCTTTTTTGTCAATTTTCCAAAACTTCATAATCATATAGAGATACATTATTAGGACAGTACTGCAAAAGTTTATGTGGTTTATCTCTATGTTCTGTATTGTCTGAAGATAAAGCATATCTAATAGGAAAAATGTTTAAAAAGATACAAAACTTATTTTTTTAAAAGAAAAAATAGAAACATTTTTTATATACATAAGAGAAAAGTATAATATCAAGCAAGTTTTCTTTTTATTAAAATTCCTAACAGAACAGGTAGTTAAATAAAATAACCCTTTCCAATATGGCATCTGAAGACAGCATATTTCATCAACATTTAGCATTTGTTAGTCATCAGAAGTTTTTCAGGCTTAACAAATAAATTGTGTGTTGAATATAGTGATAATGCTCAGTTTTTAGCATGGTTCTTTGAAAATTGCTGCCATCAACCTAGTATTTTTGGTGTAGAAAGAAAATCAACCCTATAAATATGTATTTTGGTGCAGAGTCGCAGGGCCTTTTCCTGTTTCAGTCACAGAAACAACACTTTAAAATACTTTCCAGAAGGCTCAATATAAGGTTTTATTGCCAAGATAAACATTTTCAATTTTCTGAGGAAAGGGGTTGTTTTTCTCCTAAAAGAAGCACTATCACCAAATTCCTAGTGTTCTTGGCAGAAGTTAGTTTGAATAACTCAACAAAATGGGTTTGGCAAATGGTAAAGTAAAACTATTTATAAAGTACTACAACCAAATAAAACAATGTTATATGTTTGTTTGGAATGAACAAGCAATATTGTACATAACAGCAAGTCGAATTGCATTAGAATATTTTATTCTTAAGATTCATTTTACTGTCAATACAGATATTTGAGACATATTTATTCCATTTATTAACAATCTTTTTAGTTCCAATTGCATGACATTTGATAAGTAAATATCAAATAATATTGCCCCCAGTACTCCATTTATGGTAATCTCTTTTGCGAAAAGGCTAAGAAAAAATATTTTATGTTAGAAATGAGTTAACTTGTGTTTTTATCCTAACCCATAAATGTGGATAAAGGGAAATGAGACCCCCTTTCAATAGAGAGAAAATGTGCCAATTTTTAAAAGAAAAACTGGAGGAAGTTGTTTCATAAATATTTATTATATGAATTTACTTGACAATGTTTTTAGTAATGAAATATTGGTTATTAAAATGTGTAGAGAAAATCTACTTTTGCATAGTTTTTAATAGCCTTTTTACAGGTATGGTTATTTTATCTGATACATGGTGATCTCAATTTTCTTCTTCTTTTTTTTTTGTGATCTCAATTTTCAATCTGTATGTCAGAAATAAGGCTCACATTCCAATGGAATCCTAAGAGCACTTTAGAGGCTTGGTTAAAAAAAGGTAACGTGAGGAGAGAGTTCTAGTTTTGTTCCACCTCTTAACCAGTTGCCCATCCAGCTATAGGCTGTCTATTGATACCAACACAAACTATAATATTTGGAATATGTTTTAAAGACAAAGGTTCTCTGTTTTACCCTAGTGAGCATATGTCATAATTGCTCTGACTCCTTTGTTCAATTATTTATTATTTTGTATGTTGTTATCATAGCTTCACCATAGAGCATTGTCTGTCACTCACAATTCAGGTCAAGCAGAAGTCATGGTTGAAAACTTAATAGAATACTTTGTCTCATGCTCCCATTGGAAACATTTATTTACTTCCAAATGTGTGTTTATGGGTAAAGCAACTTACATTTTCTCAAGCCAAAGAACTCATCATAGTCATTAATTCAGGCTTCATTAGGATCTTCCCAACAGTCTTGTGGAGAAAAGAAGTTAGTTTCTTTTGAACTACTAGCTCTTTTTTGTTTTAATTGAGAAGCAAAAGAAAGACTCAATAACACAAACGCTGTTCCGAAACTATTACAATTAATTTTGCTCATAAAAAAATAATGAAACATGCAATACCTTTAAACATTGTAAGTTTTATGTTCAACGTTAAGTTTCTGTGTCTGGAGAACACCAATATTTTAAAAATGATGTAAATGAGCTTCATTTTTCCTTTTTTTAAAATTTACTTTCATTGTTGAGAGTATTACAGGTATCCCCTTTTCCCCCTATAGCATTCTCCACCCCAGACTTTCATCTCACTATTGTCTGTGCCCATGAGCTATGCATATATGCATGTAAGTTCTTTGGTTAATCTCTTCCTGTCCTTCTCGCCCCCTTCCCTCTGAGATACCTGCTAGTCTGTTCTGTGCTTTCATATCTCTGGACCTATTTTGTCAGTTTATTTTGTCAATTTATTAGATTCCACATATAAGTGAGATCATGTAATATTTATCTTTCTATGACTGGTTTATTTCAGTTAGCATAGTACTCTCCAAGTACCTCCGTGCTGTCTCAAAGGATAATAGATCCTTCTTTTTTGCCGCTGCACAGTATTCCATGGTATAAATGTACCACAGCCTTTTTATCCACTCATGTACTGATGGGCACTTGGGCTGTTTCCAGATCTTAGCTATTGTATTGGGTCGGCAGCTAAGTAATTGTGGATTTTTTAAAGAAAATCAAAGACAATTTTTTCATGGAACTAAATAACTTTATTCTGTAATGTATTGCCCATTTTGATCAATGACCTCTTGTCATCTTTCAGGCAGCATCATAATCCCACGTTCAAAAAACTTCTGGTTTTTATTAGCAAAAAACTGAATCAGGTACGATTTGACATCATCATCATTATTGAAATTTTTACCATTCAAGGAGTTTTGTAAAGATCGAAACAAAAAGTAATCAGATGGTGCAAGGTCAGGACTATATGGTGGATGTGGCAAAACATCCCAACCAAGCTCCATTAATTTTTGCCAAGTGACCAAAGATGTGTGTGGCCTTGCATTGTCATGATGGAATACAACACCTTTTCGATTTGTCAATTCGGGCCGCTTTTCTTCAACTGCATTGTTTAATTTCGTTAGTTGTTCAATGTAGACATCAGAATTGATCGTTCGGTTGGGTGGTAAGAGTTCAAAGTAGACAATTCCTTTGTAATCCCACCAAACTGATAACAAAACCTTCTTTTGATGAATATCAGCTTTTGATGTTGTTTGAGTTGGTTCACCTGGCCTGCTCCACGATCTTTTCCGCTTGATATTGTTGTAAACAACCCATTTTTCATCGCCAGTTATCAGTCGTTTTAAAAATGGATCATTTTCATTACGTTTCTTTAGCAAATCGCAGCTGCTAATGCGTTGCGTTAACTGTGATTCTTTCAGTTCACGAGGAACCCATGTATCGAGTTTTTGAACATAGCCAAGTTGTTTTAAGTGATTTTCAATGCATGTATGTGATACATGAAGCTTCTCTGCAATCTCACGTGTTGTACTGTGACAGTCCGAATTGATTATTGCTTTGATTAGGGCGTCATCAACTTCAACTGGACGACCAGAGCGTTTTTCATCTTTGAGTGAAAAATCACCGGAACGAAATTTGGCAAACCAATTTTGACACTGCCGTTCTTTTAAGGCTTCGTCACCATAAACAGCACATAACTTTTTATGAGCTTGCAATGCGTTTTTTCCTTTGCGGAAATAAAAAAGCAAAATATGACGAAAATGTTCCTTTTGATTTTCCATTTTTCAACGAACGCCAAACAAAAACTACAAAACAGATCAAAAAACTTTTTTTACTGATTAACAGCTGAATAGCCAACTATCAAATAACAAAATGTGTTTTACATTTGTACTACATCTGCAAACCTAAAAATTCAACTGAAGCCATATATGTGTGGAACCAGCAATTACTTAGTTGCCGACCCAGTAAATAGCACTGCTATGGACATAGGGATGCATATATTCTTTCTGATTGGTATTTCAGGATTCTTAGGATATATTCTTAGAAGTAGAATTGCTGGGTCATAAGGCAGTTTAATTTTTAATTTTTTGAGGAACTGCCATACTGTTTTCCACAGTGGCTGCACCAGTCTGCATTCCCACCAGCAATGTACTAGGGTTCCTTTTTTCCACGTCCTCACTAGCGCTTGTTATTTGTTGATTTATTGATGGTAATCATTTTGACAGGTGTGAGATGATACTTCATTGTGGTTTTAATTTGTGTTTCTCTGATGATTAGTGATGTTGAGCATTTTTTTCATATGTCTGTTGGCCATCTGTATGTCTTCTTTGGGGAAGTGTTTATTCCAGTATTATAATTTAATTGGATTATTTGTCTTCCTCTTGTTCAGTTGTGAGCTTCTTTTTTCTTTAAATAATTGAATTTAAAATAGACAGTATCATAAAGCGTATTATGACAGCTTTGATCCCATCTATTATAGTGAGTACCTAGCTAGAATTTTTTTCCACCTGCCTTTAAAAGAACAGCAGCAAAGCAAGTTTGTTTAAACATGTAGAACAAAAGGCTCAGACTTGTCATAGTACATAATCTACAGGCTACAAATGATTCACAGCAGACTTATCTCAAACTATATAAACATTGAAAAGCTTTGCATTTTTAGTTAGAAACCAGTGCAAATTAAAATGTATTTTGTTTTAGACAGAAACATTAGTGATGTGGCTGACATATAATAAATTCTCATCAGCCGTCTGGAAAGGCACAACTGATAAAGCATTTCATTAGTCTCAAGATAAAGATGTAATGTTTGTATTTAAGAAAAATGAAACTATGTATTGGCTGAACAACCTACAGATATTGAGTGAAATATGTTTGGTTGTCCTAGAATCTCTTTACATAAACCTAACTTAATATCTTCGAAATAACTTTAAATGCAAGTAAAGAACTTTTGCTCTGGGTCTTTCAACCATTTTCTGTTTTTAATGAATGTCTTTTAAATATTGAGGTTCTACTTCTTAATGGATTGCCTAGACATACACATAAATCTTGTCTGGAAAATTACATATAGCATTCAGATCATAAATGTTTTGCCTTAGGGTTCGGAGGGTTTGCCCTAAATAATTAGATTTTTATTTTGAAGGTATTACTTCAGCGATGTAGAGAGTGTACTGGGAGTTTAGAAGGAGGACACAGTGACACGTAATGGAAGGGTATTATAGCAGTTATCCGGGAGAGAAATGGTGAGAACATGACTGAGAGTTATGGTAATGATATGGCGAAGAGTGGATTTATCTAAGATATGAGGATTGCTGCTAGGATGTGGAAGAGAAAAACACTGGAAGCTGAACAAATTAGAAGATGTGTAGAAGTTGAGTACAGATTCTGCAAACACAGGTCGAAGTATTCTTTTAGACATTCATATATCTATCTATCTATCTATCTATCTATCTATCTATCTATCTATCTATCTATCCATCTATCTATCAGTGGGCATGAGGATTTGAACCTACACAGTCTGGTTCCAAAGTTCATGCTCTTAATGAACTCTGCTCCACAATAGTGTCCCTTGATTACTTATAAGAGAATTCAAGCAGAAAATAAAGAGAAGGGTTTGAAAAAAATCACACAGTGAATTATAGCATTCCTCATAGCTGGTAAAGTAAATAATTAAACTTAACAGCTTCTAATTTGAATATCTGAATCAGCAAAGTCTGTTGTAAAACTTTCTGTGATTGGTAATAATGCTCCTTAAACAAGAAGCAGGTATTTTAGCACACAGAAGAGAATTCCCAGGACATGGAAGAATGGGTGCTCGGAAACAGTCACATATAATTTAAATACATATCTATTAAGCTCTTAGAGGAAAACTAGTATGGAAACATTTTGTGTACAGTGGCATGGTGTTTCTTGTGTTACTACCATTAAACCTTCCCCTGGTTGCCACATCACAGGGCTGTCACTTTGTTATAGGCACCTTTGCGTGCATTGAAAGAGAATGAGAATATCAGGAAACTTCTCTTTCTCAGGTGCATTTGAAAAAGGAGTGTTACCTTGGAGAATGGCAGAATGGAGAACATGCAAGTGTCCTGCAAGGCTTGCCAGCTCTCTCTCCAGATTGTCAGAACTGTAGTTTAGAATATGCATAGTTCTGAGACATTACATTTTAGAATTAGAAGGGAAATGATAGAAGTCACAAGCATATATAAGATCATCATTACAACACTGTCTTAATAAGAATGAAAAATTTTTGGTACTTATGAGTTAAGATGTTTTTTTTTTTACTTAATAGTGACATTTGAAAAGTACAGTTAAAAAAGCTTTATCAACAAAGAATAATGTCAGAAATATATGCAGATATAGTACATTAAAAGTACTTAATAATTGGAGGGAAATAAGATTGAAGAATCTAAATACATTTATTTATATGAAAAATTTAGGCTTTTCACAAAAGTTCATTGGGAACTTTCTAAAGCACTTTGAGCTCAGTGCAGAGGAAAAAGGAAAATTGTTTTGCATTGCTGTGAGGTGGGCAAGGCCCAAGGCCCGTCAGTCACTTGAAAGACGGGTGTCAGAACCGTGCAGCAGGTTTCTCTGAAACTGAGCGCGAGTCTGAGAAAAGACTTTCCGTGCCCAAATTGTGGGCTTTTAAATTGTTTAAATTTGAAAAAAATTATTGAGATTTTGTTGTACACTTGAGATTAGATACACGCTTTTGGGGTTACTCCTCTGGGCTTTTCTGATAGGAAATCCTGAGCAAAGTGAAAAATGATTTCTAAAGGAATTTTGTGTGTTAACATTGTATCTTATAAACAACTTGCTTTTCTTTTGTAGTCGGTATTAACCATTTTTGCTTACTGTTATCTTTACATTGTAATGGGAACCAAATAACCTTTTGTGGACACTGTAAAATTACTGTGGTTTTTGGTAACAATTCATGTGCCAAGGTTAGGTAATCGATCATATCCTTAGTTTGAAAGTTTGTGCTTTTTAAATGATCCAGCACTACTGGGGAAACTCGGCCAAAACCAGTCTGGGGAGCAAGAACAAAAACGAGGCGGCAGGCCTCGCTAGGTGTGGCACATCACGTGTTTGAGGTGCATCTGCTGGCAAAGTATGCTGGTGGCTTTTGTTATCATGTCTCTTCCCCTTAAATTTCACCTTAGATACTTTAAATCCCAGTGCTTCTGCCTTTGGGATTCTATGTCTTCTGGGTTTAAAAAGTGTTAAAAAAATATGTTGGCATGATAGCTGCGTTCTTAACCAGAGACTTGGGCATGACACAGTTACTGACTGTCCTTGTCATTTAAAGAGTATTATGCATGTATGGGGAATAAGTTGGGTAAGACCTGGTACTGTTGCCTCATGTATGTGACTAATAGTTTTTTCTTCCCCATTTCAGCACAAATAAAGGTTTGAGCTCTAAACTCAAAAAAAAAAAAAAAAAAAAAAATTTAGGCTTTTAGTGAATATCTTTTCAACTGTAAGTCTGATGCATTTCTGTTGGTCAGAATGAAAAGTCATAGATTACCATTTAAAGACTGATCACAAGAATGCTCTTTAACTGCAAAATCCATTTCTAATACATTCCAATTTAGTTTAATTGAGAATTAAATTTGGAAATATAAATTATCATTTCATAACTTGTTTATATATTGAGTATATATTTTACAAATTATATTTGACTACATATTGATTAATTTTTTGAAGAAGAATCTTACTGTATTTATTTTTTATCTGGGGCGAAGTGCTTTGAAATCACTTTCTTTGCAATAGAAAATTATTAAAATGAGTAAAAGGACATAGAAGGACATTAAAAAATATCTTGTTTTAATATTTATATGCTATATTATATATTTTTCTTCTTGCATGCTCTATTCTAGACATTTTTCAAAATATTATAGATAGCAAAAATTGGAAATCTTTGGATTTATTCTAGAGTGTATCCTTAAAACTTCAAATAAAACACCCATGTATGTAGGCTTATTTCTCATGCTGTGTAGGTTTAGTGACAGGGCTTAATGGGAGAGGAAATACCTCACAGCTGTACTGAGCTGAAATCCACAGTAAAATAAGATTTTTTTCACCATTATCAATTTCCAACCTGGATTCTGTTTTTAACGTGTGACTGAGTCACTGAACCAGGAAGGTGTTTACCTGTAAGGTGAACTGGTTGAAATAGGAGAAGCTTTTAAGTTCTAAAATTTCAGCCAGAGTCTTCCCTAAGAGAAAGGAAAAAGTGGGTCTCCTCCATCTTTAATAGTCTCTTGTCAATCACACAGCCTTCTTGTACTGGTTGCACTTCTATGCTGACTGAGTGCTGGCTGTTTGTCTTGTTCCTGTCACTCTAAAATGCAAAATGAAAGGCGGGGGCGGGGGGGGGGGGGGGGCAGGCCTGTGGGTTCTCAGGCCTTAGGGAAATGAGTAGCTTGTGGCAACCCAGGTCCTCTGGATCCAGGCTGCCCTGGAATGCTTTCTTAGGTGATTTTTCACTGAAATGGAGCATGTAGTTCTTAGGGGTTTGAGTTCCTTAGGTATATTCAAGGCAAGAATGATATTCAGAATCAGATGATGGAAAGCATTTGAGTTTATGAGATCTGATTTCTTCTATCACAAAAACATCAGCTCTAATACTGGAAGCACAATTGCTGTCTTCTGTTACTTGCTTGAATGTTAAAAAGTGATTTTTGAATTAGATAATTCCAAATTCTAATATTTTGGATAAACCCCCTTACAGGATGTCATTTTAAGATACTTTCAGGGATTCTTACGGAAGATAAGATTCTCTTCACTTCAACATTTTCAAACACCAGCAACTTCTACTAGTATAAAACCTGTAGGGAGATTTATTATAGCTAGCCAACCTTATTGAAGTCACTTGAGTCCTAAGAATTTTATAATCATTACTGAATAGCCATTTGATTTCATATCTTCTACCCATTTCTTATTTTTTAAATTTATTGCGCTGATTTGTAGGAGCTTCTTACATGTGTTAATATTTAGTATTCCCTGTTATACTGTTGTACCAATCAGCTGTTGTGTAAGCTACAACCTCAAAATCTTAGTGGCTAAAATACGCAAGCTGGCTGGGCCGGCTCCGTGTCACACTGCAGGTCTGTGGGCAGATGGGGCAGGTCTGCTCTGCAGTATTCGGGCTGAGGCCTAAGCTGTGCAGGGAAAGCTATCCTCATGGCAGTGGCATGAGATTTGTTTTCACTGACATCATCTCTAAAATATCAATATGAGTATATCTCACATATAGAGTATCACACACAAGTATCTGCTCATTTACAAAGCATTTTATTTGTATATGAGTTCCCTAGCTGTTGTTCAGAGTTGTTTTTGTTATATAAGCCATACTTATTAGGTGTTGTCTTCCAAGAATTCAACTCAGTTTTCATGGAAGCTAACTTTATTCCTATTTGGTTTATGTAATAATGTAGGCTAGTCACATAATTGCATTAACAAAAACAAGTGATGTAAAACACATTTGTAGAGAAATAGCTGACTATTGGCAAACGTATTACTCAACTGGTGTGAATAGACATGTCTGTGGTCATATTTGGGCATGGCATTTGTATCTTTGAGCAGTCACTGTGAATATTAAAATGTATTACAGGGAGAAAATAGGGAAGCTAAAATAAATTTATCTTTTGTATATAGTCTCTTACATGGAGACTACATTAGAGATTTTTTACTACAAAGAGCACATTTAAAAAAAATATTTACCAACACTGGATTCTACATTGTTGGTCTCTGTAATATCATCATTTCTGTCCTTTTTTCCATTCTTTAAGGATTTTTTCCATGACTTAAAAAGCTTTCAAGATTTGTCTCCTATTTTTTGTTGTTGCTATTTATTACAGTAAAGCCAAACTTTTAAGTCATCCTTTTACTGTAGAAACCATTTTATATATTTGACCTATGTATTTTTTCTTTTTAAAAATATCTTTTTATTGATTTCAGAGAAGAAGGAAGAGGGTGAGAGAGAGAGAAACATCAGTGATAAGAGAGAATCATTGATTGGCTGCCTCCTGCCACTCCCCCTACTGGGGTTTGAGCCTGCAACCTGGGCATGTGCCCTGACAGGGAATCAAACCCTGACCTCCTCATTCATAGGTCTGTGTTCAACCAGTGAGCCATGTTGGGTGGGCTTGACCTATATCCTGATGCTTATTTATTCTAACCTAAAAGTAACTGAGGTCCAAGAACTCATGAAGTCTTTGCCAACTGCATTATTTTAAGTTAATTTGGTATGTTGCAAAATTCCAAAAGAAGTATTTCCTTTAAAGTGACTAATACTGTGTAGCTGGTGATATTTATAATCATTTCTGATATTTATCATTAATTGATCACAGATTAATTGTTTCCTTTATAAAATGTGAACAGATAAGTATTGACGATTTATTTGAACAGCAATTTGTACACATTAAGGATTTTAATTGTTTTAATTTAGGCAATGTAGTTCCAGCCCTAAGCACACTGGATATAGTCAATTGTCATTTAAATGCAATCTCTCAGATTTAAGGTGTAAGAATTACTTCTAGGAAATAGACATGTCTTAAACTCTATTTTGTTTATTACATTTGAGGACATTATTTTATTTCTACTGTTAATGTTTATTTTGTTGACTAGATTCCCAAAGAGATTATAATTTTTAAAGCTGTGAGCTACTTGAAATTTTATGAGTCTGAAACTATGTTGTGTTGTATAATATGGGTTTTACTTCTTATTTTTCTGATCAAATTTGCCATAGTAAGAACAAGCTACAATCGAAATATAAAACTTTTGACACAAAGAAGAAATTGGAATGTTACTAACAGCTGTTGTCATAAAAAAAGATCTACTAGAATTTTATGTGTCTAAAACATTATCTTCTCAACAAGTCTCTCTTTTAGCTTACTGAACTTAAGTACTAATTCTGCTCTGCTTAATCTCACTTCAGCAGTCAAACATAATTTCTCTTTGTTCCATACATGAATTAAATAGATACTAAGCTGGTCACATCTACTTTGTATAAGGTTCTGTTTTGTCTAAAAGTATTCTTTTCAAAACATAATTCCTCTGGATTTAACTATTTTTACTGGCTAATAACATCTAGATCTGATCCAGATCTTGACCTCTCACCCCATTTCTAACTCAACAAATCTAACTAGGTTCTCTGTTTTAGGCTGTTGAACTTTTTGTTTTAAATTCAACATATTCCTTCTTTTCATCATTGTCTTCTCTTTTTTTCCACCTGTCAGTTATGTCTTCTCTGAGTGGTCGTCCACTGGGTGGGGATAATGATACAGGCCACACTTGGGGCACAGCATACTTTCTCTCAGTGCCCAAGCTTATTTGGAGTGTAAAGTAATTGAAAAAAACTGCTAATGTACCCTAAGTAGAATCTGTTTGTATTCTCACATATTTGTAACACTTTTCTATAGGAAATAGTGCAGAAAGTTAGTGAAAAAAACTTCAAATTCTTAGGGGAAGAACTACTAATGAGAGGGGGGGGGGGGAGGGAGGATGAGAAAGATAATGATTCTGAGGAACAGGTACCTATGTATAATATATATAATCAGCTTTGATGGAGTCATATGTTAATTGGGATTTTACATGTAAATAGCATATAAGCACATGTGATTTAAAAAGGCACCATACCAGTCTGTGCCTCCCGGAGCTCAAGAACCATTTTGGCCCTTCTTCCTGCTGGTGAGGCTTTGATGAAAATGAAATAATTACAGCGAGGTAATATTTAGTGAGTGCTTGCTTTGTGCCAGGCTTTGTGCTAAGGGCTTTATAAACACTTGAGTTAATTCTTACCATTACCTACTACCCACTAGGGTAAGTACTGATGTTTTCCCCATTTCACATGCGGAGAAGCTGAGGCTTTGAGAGGATGAGCAACTTGCCAAGAATTGTATAACTAGAAACAAACCAATTGGATTTGAATTTGGGTCTTCCTAACTTCAGAGCCTGTTCTTTTCATTTCTCAGCCTACTTGACTACACCAGGACCTCCCAATCTTTTCCACCTCATGTTCTACTTAGAAAGTGTTAGTGTGGGTTTTCACAGCATAGTAGGAGAAATGCCTGAGGAAATGGTATTTGTTGCTATGGTCTGGGAGTTTGTGTATCTCCCCTTCCCCAATCCTCCCTCTACCTTCTTCCCATCCTCCCCCAATTCTTAACCTCCAAGATGCTGGTGTTAGGAGGTGGGGATTTTGGGACTGGATTAGGTTGTGCAGCCTCAGGGTTTGGGGGTTGAGGGCCCTTCTTGAATGGGATTAGTGTCCTTCTAAAAGAAGTTCAAGAGAGATGCTTTGTTCCTTCTGCCTTACAAAGACACAGCAAGAAGATTCCATCTCTGGACCAGGAAGTGGGTGCTCACCAGACACTAAATCTGCTGGTGCCTGGATCTTGGACTTCTCAGCCTCCAAAACTTCCAGAAATAAATGTTTGTTGTTTATAAGCTACACCCTGGATGGCATTTTGGTAAATCAGTTCAAATGGGCGAAGATATTTATATATAAATTACTTTAATATGGAATGTGAAGTCGTCATAACATAGTGGCAAGAACAACGTGCAACTAACAGGAATGGTGCTGTGGTTAGTGTAATTAAGAAGTTAGTGAATATTTCACTAATGAGCATCTTATCCCAGCCTGGAAAGAGGAACAGAATTAAAACGCAACAGGTCAATAGTTGGTGATGAGGACAGTAATGCAGATTGAGTTGATACCATCAGGAAATACTTAGGTGTTGCTTATAACTGTGTTTACATGTGGGAGAAGGGAGAGAGAAAATAAAAGAACCCCATTATTCCTTCCAGTCTCTACCTTATTTATTTTTTCCTGTTTATAACCAAATTTCTCAAATCAGGTGTCCACATTTGCTTTCTTATGTGCTACTATAATCTGATTTCTACTGCATCTTGCCTTTCAAATTGATCTCACTGAGGTCATCTAAGACACCCTGTAACTACATCTACTGGACATTTTTTTGTTCTTATCTTACAAGGCCTCTCAACTACTTAGGATATGGTTGCCCATTTCTCATCTCTGAAAACTCCCTTTCCTTAGTTTTTCTTACATCATGCTCTCTTGATACTTTTTGTCTGGCTATTCCTCCTCCTCCTTGTTCTTCTCTTTCTTGTACTATTCCTTAAATGTACATATATTCAGTATTCTTTTCTAGGACCTCAGCTTTTCTTACTCTTTATATTCCCTATGAGTTATCTATGGCTTCAATTACCATTTCCTTACCAGTGCCCCTATAGTCTATATCTGGAGCTTACTAGCTTGTGTGATTTTGGGACAAGGTACTTATCTTCCCTTTGCCTCAGTTCTTTGCTGTTTTAAAAATGGGGCTAATAATGTGGCCTAAGATTACTGCTATAATTGAATGACTTGTTAGAACAATGCATGGTACTGTCACCATAAAGGAACTGGGACCAACGTCAGGCCACCTTAGCAAGCTCTGGAATGTGTTGGTTCTTGACTTCATGTGGGAAAGATTTCACAATATAAGTTCAGGTGATGTTGAGAGTATATTTATTAAAGCTGGGGACAGTGAAACAAAAATATTGATAGAAGAGGCAAGATCATAGCAACAGAAGTGAGCCTAGGCAGAGCTGCCTTGGCCTTTTAGAAAGAAAGTCACAGAGGCAGAATAAGTGAGCCATATGGGCTGTGTGGACTCAGGAAACAGTTACAGAGGCAAAAGGAGGGCCCTTGGAGACTGGTTCAGGGGGTTAGCCTGAGACAAGCTGCCACTGCCCACTGCTTCCCTGGTTGCAAGTCTCCTTGGAAACTTTAGAGCTTAGGAAATAGAAAGCAAAGATACAAACCTGAGGAAAGGGGTGGGGAATGGCTCAGGCATGCTCAAGAGAGGGTACACACTGGGTCCTTTGTCTTATGAGTTTTTATCTATTTTCTAAAGGTAGCAATTTTAGGGGAGGGCTCAGGGGAGGATCTCAATAGAATTTTCACCAGATTTCCAGGTATGGCCTTTAATAATGCCATTTCATCAAAATGAGCAAAACTGGGTCATTCATTGGTCAGTTTCAAATTCAAAGAGTGTCACCAAAGGAACCAGGACTGAGGTGGGTCTGTCTGGCAAGGTCTGGAGTGTGCAAACCATTTGCTCCTAAGTGTTGTAGGTTAGGAAAGATAAGACCTGAAGTTTATTACCTGACTGTAAGTTGCTTGGCTGTTTAACTATCTATCTCAGTTTTTCCATTTCACTCACCAATGAATTTTCCTAGCTTCTTACTGTCCTGCCTCAGTACATACTCATTAGTCAATAGATGTTAACTCCCATTATTATAATAGTGGCCCAGTGCACGAAATTCATGAACCCTCTCAATCAGACCCTTTGGGGGATGTCCTACTGGTAGCTTAGGACATCTCTCTTTTTGTGGATAACACAGAACTTTATAAACTGATGAACAAAAAGATAAACACAGAGGCAGTAAAGCATCAAACAGACTGTCATAGCAACAAGGTTAGGAAGAGATGGGGGAGATAAGAGATCAACCGAAGGACAATTGTACGCATATAAGCATAACCAATGGATGCAAAACACTGGGTGGTGAGAGCATGTATGGGAGGGGTGGGGAGGCATTGGTAATATATATATATATATGTACATATAATACCTTAATGAAAAAAATGAAGAAAAAAAATAGGACATCCCTCTCACAATCTGGGATCGCTGGCTCCTAACCGCTTCTGCCTGCCAGAACAAACCTCTCTGTGAGGCTTCCAAGTCTTGTACCTAAGCACCTCTTCATCAAGGATGCTCCACATTCTTTCCTCTCCCCCGCCTCCTACCCCCATTCTTAACTGTCCCCCTCTTCTAAGAGAAGGTGGTAGGCATTGTACTCATTGTGCAGGTACATGCCACCATGAGGCGGGATGGGAACTGGGGCCAGCATGGGCTTGCTTTTGGGCCAAGGTGGGAGCAGGAGTCATGGCCTCTCAAGTGCTCAGGCCATGGTGAGGCCTGGTTAGCACTGGGAGCTTCGCCTGGATGTCCTTCCACACCAGCAGTCATCACCTCTTGTTTCTGCATCTTGGGGCCACTGCAGAACCTGCCTCGCCCGCCAACCCCCTGTCCAGTGCACCCCACCTTGGTACAGCTCACTGCCCCTTGAGCTGCCTGCCTCTTGACTGCTTCGCAGAAGCCATGGCGCTCACCCCGGAGCTGCCCCTCAGGCAAAGAACTGTCTATGTACCTAAGTATCCCTAGCACAGCTCTTGGCCAACCGCTTCACTGAAGCTTCCTCTCTCAGGCGCTCTCCTCAGATCCCCAGGAGCTTGGGTCCAGCGGCCCCACCTCTCCGTGGCTCCCTGCAACCCATGCTCCACTCAGCTCTCCCAGACTACAGGCCTGTCAGGATGCTGCCGGGGCACCCTGCTGCAGGCAGCACAGTCCTGGGGCCTGGGATGTGGGTGTGGGGAGCAGCTCCAGTAAAGTTTGGTAAACCCCAGGTCAGCTGCATGCTGCAGGGAATCTGCTTAGACCTGGAGTGCCGCCCTGCAGCCACACCAACCTTGTGAACAGTCCTGATGTGATGGCATCCCAGACATATTTGCATTTTCTTCCATTTTACACACACACACACACACACACATATATATACACTTACACACACATATATATATATATACATATACATATATATATATATATATATATATATATATATATAGAAGAGGATATTTTGTGAAAATTTGATCTGTTGTTTGAAAGCATAAGGCAGTGGCATCTGCAGCAGCTAATGTTTATTGGGCCCTACTATGTGCTGGGCATTGTGTTAAACACTGTATGTACATTATTTTTCTTCAAAGAGCTTTATAAGAAATATTACTGGTAGCTCTATTTTATAGATGAGGAAATAGATTAGGCATCCCTATCCAACATAAGGCTAAAATGTAAATCCAGATAGATGACAAAGAAATTCTCCAAATATTCATGCTTTAAAATGTTTTTTCTTATCTGTCACGTCTTTTGAGGCTGTGTACACACACACACACAAATGCACACACACACAAACATGCACACACAACTTCTCTAATGGTTTTTAAATACAAGCTAGTGTTATTTTAAATATATGTAAATTATAATAGTTTATCTGAATTTTCTCATACATAAAATATTTTCTGCAAGTAAATTATAGTCTCAGAGTCTAAAGAAAAAAATGCCAAGCTTCAGCCTTGTAACATGAAAGATTTTGGAAGAATAAGATAGTGAATTTCAGTTGCCAAAAAAAAGAAAGAAAGAAATATTACAGGTTGTATATTACCTCAGGCTTTTAAGTGAGACATTCTGAATTATGTTCAGTGGAGCTTGTGTTAAATATGTGCATCTCTTTGGTGGTGTTTTATAATTGTGCAAATGCACAAAAGAACTAATATCCTATTGACAGTTCAGAAGTTCTGTTCAGGCTTGATTTAATCTGACTCTGGGCTTAGTGCATTTCATTGAAAGAGCATTTGGAACTTTCGTTTGAAGATTTGGAATGTTTATATTGGGTTTTTATTTTATTTATGGTAGACTTTAAATGGTGTTACATCAAGTACTATATTTTTAAACACCAAACAGGCAAGATACTCTTGTGAGAATAGATTGGCTTTGGTTGCCACCTATCTGGTAATACCTTTTTTCTTCAGTTCTCTGGAAAAGATTACCTAACAATTATTATCATTCATTCTAAATTTAATTTGCTATCATGCATACCAATTGCATAGTTTACTTTTGTTCTTTCTTTTGAAGAATCTTTAAAGTTAATTTCGGATTTTGTGTGTGTGTGTGTGTGTGTGTGTGTTTTATAGCTTGCCCAAGCAGGCCAAAACTATGAAAAAATTTCAGTTTTGTATAGTCTTTTTTTGTTGTAGACTTTTACATAGTCTTTTTTTTTTTTTTTTGTATAGACTATACAGAATGTATAATCTTTTGTTCTTTTTGTTCCTTTGGTAGATTACAAACTATGCTCTTGACTGTCAAGATGTAGACAGCACAATTCATAAGTTACTGCTTTTTTACTAACACGAGGTAAAGACTTTTTCTTTGATGATTTTTCTTACAGACATATTAATTTGTATTACTCCAGGTGACTTCTGATTTTTAATCTACTTTTAATAACATCTTGGAAACTATTTATGTCTGTAGTGGTGATTTTCAGATCATTCATCCTGAGATTTTAGTTTGATTTGGAAATGGGGGAAAAGATAATATTAAACTCCTTTTTTTAAAAAACACAGATTATACTTTATTTTAAATACTGAAATGAATTTTAATACAAGAAACAAAGACAGCATTTGTGAATTTCTCATTCAAAGGGATATCTCTACTTGAAGGGACCTGCATGTTACACTGTAAGAGATGAAATGTTACGGTTTGTATACCAAAATTAAAAAACGAAATGGTTACTTAGATAATGGAGGTCAGGGAATCAAAAAGGTGAAAGGACATAAATTATTAAAAAGAAATCCAGAGAGACTGCTGCATCATGATCTCTCCCAACCCTGCCTCTCTTTGGGTAGAATTGAACATGTAGGCAGTCATTCAATCAGCTCTTCCTCCTCCTCTTCTTCCCCTTCTTCCTTCTCCTTCCCCTTCCCCTTCTCTGAACAGAGAACTTTCCTCCTGTGAACTTCTAAGTGTAAACAAAAAATAAACTTTTATTGTATTCCACTGAGATTGTGGGGTTATTCCTTACTGCTGTGAAAGTATATTCTGAATGATACAAAACTACCAGTACTAAAAACCTAATTTACAATATTAATGTGAATAAAGCAGTCGTTACCTGTAAATGAAGATATGACCTTTAGAAAATACAAACTGCTTATGACAGTTCTTTATCTCAAAATTAATCTTCAGTACCCTGGCCTTTGAAAATATGGAATATATTTTATGAGAATGTGGTGTTTACATGGCATGTTGGAGACTAGAAGTTAAATTGGGAACCAGTGTGCTTAAGGAGTAGTGAAAGGCTGGGGCCTTTGGGCTTCCTTTTGAGTACAGCACCATAGGCCTGACTTGCTGTTTAATACCACTGGCACCACAGGTCCTAAGAAAGGTAATAGGATTAGGAACTATAGTTAAAGGCCATGAGTATTTCAGATTACACAGCTAGTTGTTGCCACTTAGACTGATGCTGTGGTTGCCTATCGAGCATCTGCTTTGCATGTTTGGAAGTTGGGACAGAAAATGGCTCAGTTGACAGAAACAGTTAGCCTATAGTTGTGAAATATGCATCATTTGTTAGCTGCTTAATTTTTATTCCTTTTTGCTTTGTTATTTTACCCATAAAATGGTCAGGATAATGTCTACGAATAATGTAAAGATTTGAGATAATGTATTGGCATAATATATTAAAGTAGAGGCCCGGTGCACGAATTCATGCAACAGTGTAATCAGGTCGAAACTGGCTCTCTGACATCCCCAAGGGGTTCCAGATTGCAAGAGGGAGCAGAGGACCCCACTAGTACAGAATCAGGGCCGAATAGGGTGCAGGAGGTTGGCCAGCCAGAAAGGGACCACAGGAGGGCTCCAGGGCATGTCTAGCCTGTTTCACTCAGTTCCTATCAGCCAGACCCCAGCAAACTAACCTACTGGTCAGAGATTCTGCTCCCTGGTGGTCAGTGCACAGCATAGCGACTGGTCGACTGCCCCCTGTTAGTCCACCCACAGCATAGCAAGCAGAGGCCATGCAGGAGACAGCCAATCAATGTTTTTCTCTCATTGATATTTCTACTTCTCTATCCCTCCTCATCTCCCTTTCTCTAAAATCAATAAAAACATTTTTTAAAAGTTGTTGATGAAGCAAATTTCTCATATCAGATTCTGCTTTGTCCATTGTCTTACATTTGAGAATTCTTGGTTCCTTATTCAGAGCTCCTTGAATATTGTTGCCACATGAAAGAAGAGTCAATATTCAGCAGAAATTCCAACAGAGGTTTAAAAAAATGCCACAATTGCAAGTTTATCCTAATCTATGTAAGGACACTTTGTTTACTGATTATTGATTCTGTAGAAGTGAAGATTTATAGGTTTAGTAATACATAGTTGAAACATCTTTTGTGGTAAATATCAATGTAAAAGAAGTTTAAAAACAAACTCTAGTTTAGTTTTAGAACTAGTCTTGCTTTATGTAGAGTAGCCTTAAATTCTTTTTCATGAATCTTATGCCATGTAAAAATTGGATTTCATACTGTGAATGAGACAGTCTAATAATCAGAACATTGACTTCTTGGGTAATTAATGCTACCCTTAAGTAACATATAAAATGACACTGAATTATTTAAAATTTTGATCCACTTGAAAAAAACATAAAATTTTAATTATCATGTTATTGTTTCCATGGTATTTTTTGTATACTAGGATTTTGTATAATAATAAACAGAGTAAAGAGTATGAGTGACATAAGTATTAAAGACTGCCAACCTTTAAGATATTTATAATAGCAAACATATGCTCTTCCAGAATCACAGATCCAAGGGCTGATGAGATATTTGTTTTATAAAACAACGATGAGATGTTTGTTTTCTAAAACAATTACTAATGTCTAGATAATAACTTTAAAGTCTACTGCGTGTACATGAAAGGTTTCTGTATTGCATGCTCATGCTTCTGTTAATAATGTTGTAAGATAGGGAAGAAAAAAAAAGCCTTTGTTTTTTGTATGGTAACTAGAATAATTTAAAAGTTGCATGCATTCTTTATTTTTCATTGTTCTCTTTTTAAAAAATTACATTTTTTTAAATGTACAATTTCTCCCTTAACATATTAGATTTCTATTTATTTAGAATTAATAGCATAATTAAAAAAAAAAAAATATATATATATATATATATATATATATATATATATATATATATAATTGATTTTTCACAGAGAGGAAGGGAGAGGGATAGATAGCTAGAAACATCAATGAGAGAGAATAATCCACCAGCTGCCTCCTGCACACCCCCTACCGGGGATGTGCCCGCAACCAATGTACATGCCCTTGACCAGAATGAACCTGGGACCTTTCAGTCCACAGGCTGACGCTCTATCCACTGAGCCAAACTGGTTTTGGCTAGTAGCATAATTTTTGGATTCAAATTCAAACTAAATTTTATTCTCCTCAATAGTAATGATACATAGCTGTTATCTACCAATTTTATTCAGATATAGTAAGTATTTTTACAGTTATAAGATGGCTATTGTGTTTGTGACACTCAGTATTAGAAAAACTACATTAATGCTTAAGAATTTGAGGTAAAAGTTTCTATTCTATATAATAAAAGGCTAATATGCAAATTGATTGAATGGCAGAATGACCAGTTGCTATCATGCACACTGACCATCAGGGTGCAGACGCTCAACCCAGGAACTACATCCTGGTGGTCAGTGTGCTCACATAGGGGGAGCGCCGCTCAGCCAGAAGCCCTGAGCCAGGCTCATGGCTGGCAGGCATGGCGGTGGTAGCTGGAGCCTCTCCCGCCTCCTTTGCACTGCTAAAGATGTCTGACTGACGGCTTAGGCCTGTTCACCGTGGAGAGTTGGCCTAAGCTGTCAGTTGGACATCCCTCAAGTGCTCCTGGACTGCAAGAGTGCACAGGCCAGGCTGAGGAATCCCCACCCAAGTGCACAAATTTTGTGTACCAGGCCTCTAGTCGATACTTATAAAAGGGTAATATGCTACTTAGACTGGGTAGACCGGACATCTTTCTGGACAAAGCCATGGTGGCAGGGGCCGAGGCAGAGGCAGTTAGGGGCAATCAGGCCAGTAGGGCAGAACAGTCAGGGGTGATCAGGCCAGCAGGGGAGAGCGGTTACAGGTGATCAGGCAGTCAGGCAAAGGGGTTAGGGGTGATCAGGCAGGCAGGCAGAGTGGTTAGGGGCAATCAAGTAGGCAGGCAGGTGAGTGGTTAGGAGCCAGTGGTCCCAGGTTGCAAGAGGTATGTCCAACTACCGGTTTAGGCCCGATCTCACAGGGGTCTCAGATTGGAGATGGTGCAGGCTGGGCTGAGGGACTTCCTTCCCCACCCCCCATGCACAAATTTTATGCACTGGGTCTCTAGTTTAGATAATAAAATGAAAGGTATCATATTAATTGTTTAGGGAGTGAAAGCATTGTTGGTATTCAGCCACTGAAGCTCTGAGAATCAAATTATATAGGAGTTGAGCTAACATTGAGTCCATATGCAGTATCTGGAAAACAGCCAGTTGCAGCTAAAACATTTCCTCATGATGTTCATTAACTTTCCATAGAGAAAGTGTTTCACACTTAGATCAGCTCTTTTAGAATGAGAAAATTTAGAGCTAGTACAAATAATATTTAATACTCAGTTTATAGACCAGACAGAAGCCAAGATTTTTGGTTCTGCACATCTGGTCATGATGGTTTTGGAATCTTTACACTCTGATGATATGTCTTTGTTATGACTTTAGAATATTTTCTGGCCAACTCATTAAGCAGGTATGGAAACAAATCCTGAGTCAGACCAAGTTTCTATCATGCATGAAGAACACTGGACTCTTTTCATCCTGAAAGAGAAAAACAATTCTTTGGATAGTGTTTTGGAGCCATTTTGCCATATTGTACATAAATGAAGAGTATTACTCCTTAATGTTTTCTCCTCCTTGTCTTCCAGAAAAAGAAAATATGTTACCTTTCATTTGAGTAGTACTTTTTTGTATACTTAGAGCAACTTTTGATAAGGAGCTGAAGACTTCTTGAAAATAATTGTCGTGCATCATTTATAAATGATTAAAATATTCTGTTAAAGATGAATTCAGCCTTATTAGCTCTCATTTTCATATAATACTTAAAGAAAATGAAAGAAACATTAAACTTTCTTCAGGTGGCTTGTGTAGTGTGCCAAAGAGTCAGTAATAAATTATCTCTGGCGTACGAACAGGAGCATAGGGCATTTGGTAGTTTATTTCATCCCTTGAGCATAGCTTATTATTGAACACTATGCAAAAATATAAGTGATCACATTGTATGCACAGAGAGGACTTCTCATTAAACATGTTTCCAGTTTATTTAAGAGCACTCCTGGAAATACTGAGAAAATCATTTAAGATCTTTTTATATGCATTTAATGAGGAGTAGTATCCTGAATTATACAGAGTTATAGAATATATAGACTTACAGTTAAAAGGTTGTATTGAAAACATTTCTGTTTCTGAACAAAGATTGAATCTCTTCCATGACTCAAGTAATGAAAAAAGAAATATTTTTTTGAGGATAAGCCAATTTATATATTATTGGACATAACACAGACCACCCAGGCCTGAAGCCTACTGTTTATAGTTAAGGATCTTAAGTCTACATATGCTCTTGATGAGCAAGACTTATCTTTGTTCCAACTAGAAAGTTTTATGTCTACAAAGGGTAATAATTTCATGTTTCTCCCCTATTCTTGGCTAGTAAAATTCTGTCATGCAGATTATTTTATTTACACAGGGGAAAAGAGTTCTTTGGACCTCAGTAATAATAACATTGCTAAATTTTATCTATCAAAGGACTAATGTTTAATATCGTTGGAGTTATATTTGCCTTCCAAACCATTTTCTTGTATAAATATATATGTGTGTATGTACATATACGTGAGTATATATGCACACACATAAAATGTAGCTGAAATGTGTGAATACCCCCCCAACCCTTTAGTTTGAGATGGCTGCAGGGCATATGTGTCTTTAAAGGACAGGTAGCTTTCACTGGAGACAAATAGGCACAAAAAAGTACACACACACAATGTAACTGACTTATTTTTAGTGCACAATTTGTAGTTTGACTTGAAGCTTCATTCTCTTTTACTCAGCCATCAAATTTTAGAATTCTTCCAAGACTAATTCTAGGCTCTCCTCTTTATTCTCCTTGTAAACAACTTGCCTCACATTCATAGCTTTAACTGCTATTTAATTGGTGGGAAGAAAGAGTAAATGGTACAAAGCAGAAGATATCACTCATGGGTCTTGTTTTTTAAATCTTCACCAAGGATATATTTTTCATTGATTCTAGAAAAAGAGAAATATCCATGTGAGAGAGAAAAATCAATAGGTTGACTCACGCATATGCCCTGACAGGGGCTCAAACCCACAACCTACATATGTGCTCTGACCAGGAATCGAACATTCGACACTTCAGAGCAGAGGATGGTACCCTAACCAGTGGACAACACCAGCCAGGGCAGTAATGAGTCTTCTTAACTTCCCATTGGAAAATCATGTCTGATAGTATCTTTGATTTTCAATAAAAGTAGGCTCTTTGAGGTAACCAAGGAGAGAATTAAAGGCCTGAACAATTTGAAGCATTTGAAATATTTGTTTTGTATAGATCATAGTATAATGGA